>NC_140987.1:134284209-134884209 GCF_052327205.1 Somniosus microcephalus
CAGTCTCCCCCTCTCTCTCCCTCAGTCGCTCTGTCTCTCCCCCTCAGTCTCTCTCTCTCTATCTCCCCAGTCTCTCCTCTCTCTCTCTCCACATCTCTCTCTCTCACCCTCAGTCGCTCTCTCTCTCCCCTCAGTCGCTCTCTCTCTATCTCCCACTCTCTCTCTCTCCCAATCTCTCTCTCTCTCACTCCCAATCTCTCTCTCTCTGACACTCCAATCTCTCTCTCTCACATTCCCAATCTCTCTCTCACTCCCAGTCTCTCTCTCTCTCACTCCCAGTCTCTCTCTCGTCTCACACTCCCAGTCTCTCTCTCACACTCCCAGTCTCTCTCTCTCTCTCACACTCCCAGTCTCTCTCTCTCTCACACTCCAATCTCTCTCTCTCTCACACTCCCAATCTCTCTCTCTCACTCCCAGTCTCTCTCTCACACTCCCAGTCTCTCTCTCACACTCCCAGTCCTCTCTCTCACACTCCAGTCTCTCTCTCACACTCCCAGTCTCTCTCTCACACTCCAGTCTCTCTCTCACTCCCAGTCTCTCTCTCACACTCCCAGTCTCTCTCTCACACTCCCAGTCTCTCTCTCACACTCCCAGTCTCTCTCTCACACTCCCAGTCTCTCTCACACTCACTCTCTCTCCCAGTCTCTCTCTCACACTCCCAGTCTCTCTCTCACACTCCCAGTCTCTCTCTCACACTCCAGTCTCTCTCTCACACTCCCAGTCTCTCTCACACTCCAGTCTCTCTCTCACACTCCCAGTCTCTCTCTACACTCCCAGTCTCTCTCTCTCTCTCACACTCCAATCTCTCTCTCACACTCCAATCTCTCTCTCTCTCACTCCCAATCTCTCTCTGACACTCCCAATCTCTCTCTCTCACACTCCAGTCTCTCTCTCTCACACTCCAGTCTC
Source organism: Somniosus microcephalus (assembly GCF_052327205.1). NCBI lineage: Eukaryota > Metazoa > Chordata > Chondrichthyes > Squaliformes > Somniosidae > Somniosus > Somniosus microcephalus. The sequence goes on from NC_140987.1 coordinate 134,285,119, forward strand.
TCTCTCTCTCTCACACTCCAGTATCTCTCTCTCACACTCCAATCTCTCTCTCTCACACTCCCAATCTCTCTCTCTCACACACTCCCAATCTCTCTCACTCCCCAATCTCTCTCTCACACTCCAATCTCTCTCTCACACTCCCAATCTCTCTCTCTCACACTCCCAATCTCTCTCTCTCTCACTCCCAATCTCTCTCTCTCTCACACTCCCAATCTCTCTCTCTCACACTCCCAATCTCTCTCTCTCTCCTTCCTCTCTCTCTCTCTCTCCTTCCCTCTCTCTCTCTCTCTCTCTCCTTCCCTCTCCCTCTCCTTCCATCTCTCTCTCTCTCCTTCCCTCTCTCTCTCTCTCTCCTTCCCTCTCTCTCTCTCTCTCCTTCCATCTCTCTCTCTCTCCTTCCATCTCTCTCTCTCTCCTTCCCTCTCTCTCTCTCCTTCCCTCTCTCTCTCTCCTTCCCTCTCTCTCTCTCCTTCCCTCTCTCTCTCTCCTTCCCTCTCTCTCTCTCCTTCCCTCTCTCTCTCTCTCCTTCCCTCTCTCTCTTCCCCCCAGTTGCTCCCTCTCTCTCTTCCAACAACATCACGCCCTCGAGAAAGCCTCGGCACCGCCGGGCTCCCCCAGCTAGTAGTTATATAAAAAGAAAAAGGGTGGCTAAAGTTGGTCCCTTAGAGGATGAGACCGGGAAATTAATGGTGGGAAATATGGAGATGGCAAAAACACTGAATGAATATTTTATATCAGTCTTTACAGTAGAAGACACTAAGAATATCCCAACACTGGACAAACAGGGGGCTAAAGGGGGGGGAGGAGCTAAACACGATCAAAATCACTAAGGAAGTGGTACTCGGTAAAATAATGGACTCAAGGCAGATAAATCACCTGGACCTGATGGCTTACATCCTAGGGTCTTGAGGGAAGTGGCGGTAGGGATTGTGGATGCATTGGTAATAATTTTCCAAAACTCCCTGGACTTGGCAAAGGTCCCGGCAGACTGGAAAACTGCTAATGTAACACCCTTATTTAAAAAGGGCAGTTGACAGAAGGCTGGAAACTATAGACCGGTTAGCCTAACATCTGCGGTAGGTAAAATTTTGGAGTCCATTATTAAGGAGACAGTAACAGGACATTTGGATAATCATAATTTAATAGGACAAAGTCAGCATGGTTTTATGAAGGGGAAGTCATGTTTGACAAATTTGCTGGAGTTCTTTGAGGAAGTAACATATAGGGTGGATAAAGGGGAACCAGTGGACGTAGTGTATTTAGACTTCCAAAAGGCATTTGACAAGGTGCCACACAAAAGATTATTGCTTAAGATAAAAAATCACGGGATTGGGGGTAATATTCTGGCATGGATAGAGGATTGGCTATCTAACAGAAGGCAGAGAGTTGGGATAAATGGTTCATTCTCAGACTGGCAATCAGTAACTAGTGGTGTTCCGCAGGGGTCAGTGCTGGGTCCCCAACTCTTTACAATCTATATTAACGATTTGGAGGAGGGGACCGAGTGTAACATATCAAAGTTTGCAGATGATACTAAGATGGGAGGGAAAGTAGTGAGTGAGGAGGACATAAAAAACCTGCAAGGGGACATAGACAAGCTAAGTAAGTGGGCAGAGATTTGGCAGATGGAATACAATACTGGAAAGTGTAAGGTTATGCACTTTGGCAGGAAAAATCGTAGAGCAAGTTATTATCTTAATGGCAAGAAACTGGAAAGTACTGAAGTACAAAGGGATCTGGGGGTCCTGGTGCACGAAACTCAAAAGGTTAGTATGCAGGTGCAGCAAGTGATTAAGAAGGCCAATGGAATGTTGGCTTTCATTGTTAGGGGGATAGAATATAAAAATAGGGAGGTATTGCTTCAGTTGTACAAGGTATTGGTGAGACCACACCTGGAATACTGCGTACAGTTTTGGTGTCCATACTTAAGAAAGGACATACTTGCTCTCGAGTCAGTACAAAGAAGGTTCACTCGGTTAATCCCGGGGATGAGGGGATGGACATATGAGGAGAGGTTGAGTAGATTGGGACTCTACTCATTGGAGTTCAGAAGAATGAGAGGCGATCTTATTGAAACATATAAGATTGTGAAGGGGTTGGATTGGGTGGATGCGGGGAGGATGTTCCCGTTGATGGGTGAAACTAGAACTAGGGGGCATAGTCTTAGAATAAGGCGCTGCTCTTTCAAATCTGAGATGAGGAGGAACTACTTCACTCAGGAGGGTGGTAGGTCCATGGAATATGCTGCCCCAAAAAGCTGTAGAAGCTACATCATTACATAAATTTAAAACAGAAATAGACAGTTTCCTAGAAGTAAAGGGAATTAAGGGTTACGGGGAGCGGGCAGGAATTTGGACATGAGTCTAGGTTCGGATCGGTCATGGCCCTGTGGGTAGCGGAGCGGGCCCAGGTAGCCTGATCCTGCTCCTATTTCGTGTGTCTAATTCTGTTAGATTCAGGAGATGGTTCTGTGATAGTAGATTGGCGGTTAGGATCAGATCAGCCATGATCTCATTAGACCCTTGGTTCCCCATCATTTTTGGTATGCTTTTTGTGTCTTCTACTGTGAAGACAGATACAAAATATTTGTTTAACATTTCTGCCATTTCCTTATTCCCAATAATAATTTCTCCTGTCTCAGCCTCTAAGGGACCAACGTTTACTTTTGCTACTCTCTTCCTTTTTACATACTTGCAGAAGCTCTTACAATCTGCTTTTATATTTCTTGCTGGTTTTCGCTCATATTCTATTTTCTCCCTTTTTACCAATTTTTTGGTCAACCTTTGCTGGTTTCTGAAACTCTCCCAATCCTCAGATTTACTATTATTCTTTGCAACATTATAAGCTTCTTCTTTCAATCTAATGCTATCCTTAACTTCTTTAGTTAGCCACAGTTGTATCACTTTTCCTGTGGAATTTTTGTTTCTCAATGGAATGTATTTTTGTTGAGAATTATGAAATATTTCTTTAAATGCTAGCCACTGCTTATCTACCGCCATACCTTTTAATCTATTTTTCCAATCTACATTAGCCAACTTGCCCCTCATATGTATGTAATTGGCTTTATTTAAGTTTAAGACTCTAGTTTTGGACTTGGGCAAGTCACTCTCAAAATTAATGTGAACTTCTATCACATTATGATCACTCTGCCCCAGAGGATTCTTTACTATGATCTAAAATAGCCTGTTCCCTGGTTGGTTCCATGACACATCGTTCTAGGAAACTGTCCCGAATGTATTCCATGAACTCGTCCTCCAGACTACCTTTGCCAATTTGATTTGTCCAGTCTACAAGAAGATTAAAGTCCCCCAAGATTATTGCATTACCTTTGTTGCAAGCTCCTACTATTTCTTGATTAATATTCTGCTGGAGTTCTTTGAGGATGCACCGAGCAGGATGGATAAAGGGGAACCAGTGGATGTGGTGTATTTGGATTTCCAGAAGGCACTCGATAAGGTGCCACATAAAAGGTTACTGCACAAGATAAGAGCTCACGGGGTGGCGGGGGGGGGGGGGGGGGGTGGGGGCGGGTGGTGGTAATATATTTGCATGGATAGAGGACTTGCTTACTAACAGAAAACAGAGAGTCGGGATAAATGGGTCATTTTCCGGTTGGCAAACGGTAACTAGTGGTGTGCACAGGGATCAGTGCTGGAACCTCAACTATTTACAATCTATATTAATGACTTGGATGAAGGGACCGAGTGTAATGTAGCCAAGTTTGCGGATGATACAAAGATGGGTGGGAAAGCAAGTTGTGAAGAGGGCAAAGAATCTGCAAAGGGATATCGACAGGCTAAGTGAGTGGGCAAACATTTGGCAGATGGAGTATAATGTGGGAAAGTGTGAAGTTATCCACTTCGGTAAGAAAAATAAAAAAAGCAAATTATTATTTAAATGGAGAGATTACAAAATGCTGCAGTACAGAGGGACCTGGGGGTCCTTGTGCATGTAACACAAAAAATTAGCATGCAGGTACAGCAAGTAATCAGGAAGGCATATGGAATGTTGGCCTTTATTACAAGGGGGTTGGAGTATAAAAGCAGGGAAGTCCTGCTACGACTGCACAGGGTATTGGTGAGACCACACCTGGAGTACTGCGTACAATTTTGGTCTCCTTATTTAAGGAGGGATATACTTGCATTGGAGGCAGTTCAGCAAAGGTTCATGAGGTTGACTCCTGAGATGAAGGGGTTGACTTATGAAGAAAGGTTGAGCAGGTTGGGCCTACACTCATTGGAATTTAGAAGAATGAGAGGTGATCTTATTGAAACATAAAAGATACTGAGGGGGCTCGACAAGGTAGATGCAGGTAAGATGTTTCCCCTCATGGGGGAATCCAGAACTAGGGGGCATAGTTTCAGAATAAGGGTTTGCCCATTTAAAACTGAGATGAGGAGGAATTTCTTCTCTGAGGGTCGTAAATCTGTGGAATTCTCTGCCCCAGATTGCTGTGGAGGTTGGGTCATTGAATATATTCAAAGGTGGAGATAGACAGATTTTTGAACAATAATGGAGTGAAGGGTTATGGAGAGCGCGTAGGGAAATGGAACTGAGCCCAAGATCAGATCAGCTATGATCTCATTAAATGGCGGAGCAGGCTCGAGCGGCCAAATGGCCTGCTCCTGGCTCCTATTTCTTATGTTCTTATGTAATTGTAGGTAGATATCTGGGCCTGAAATTTCCACTAAGTTGTGCTGGTTTTTCCAGCACAATTCGCCAGAAATCAGCTAAACCAGCACAAAAAATGGAGTAATTTCAAGTGCAAATCGATGGGGAATGAGTACAGGAGTGGGATTAATTGGAAAGTTCTTTCAAAGCGCTGGCACAAGCCCAATAGCCACCTCATGTGCTGTATGAGCGTATGATTCTAAGGTGGCAGCAGGTCTGAGATAGTGGCAACAATGGCCACAATACTCGTAAATGGAGGGAAAAGGCCTAGTAGAGGCCTGCTCTCCTTCCAATTTATCTCCTTGACAGCTTCTGCTGTCTTCAGGGCTCTCTGCCTCTTTAAAATCCCTTCCTACCTCAGTGCTGCATTTTTGAAACTAGAATTAAAACTGGCATTTCCAAAAACAGGCTGTAACACAAGTTAAGTACGCCAATTCCTTTCTTTAGTGGTCACAAAAAAGGGATAGCTAAATCATGTAGCAGTAAGTACAAGCATTACAGCCCGGCAAAATTCAACAGCTAAATATACTTCAGAATTTAGAATAGACAGCAGTGAGACAATATTCAGAACAAACGAGATATCCCCACAAAACAAATCAATGAAAAGACATTACTGGGAAGAACGTAGAAAATGCAAGAATAATGTCCACTGATGCCTTAACGACAAACAAAATTTGACTGACAAAGTGCGACTCCCCAGCCTGTGTCTTCTTGAACTGGTAGGTCAAAGCAATAATGCCCTGAAAAAGCATTCTGCCTGCTCCAGGTAGCTGTGATACAGAAAGTCTCTACCATATAACCCTGTGGAATTTTTTACCTTTATGAGTTGCTCTGTGTTGTTGTAGCTGGTTTTGAACTCTGGTCCATTTCGGTTAGCCTGGAAAATAAATATTCAGCAATTTTTCTCTTATTTTATGCAAAATGTACTGATTCAACTGCATATCATTCACAAAATATATGATAAATGAAAGCATCTTCTATATAGCTGAGGCTGAAAGAAGCCAGCAATGACAAGTTCTTAAACCTCAAAAGAGACTAGAGATTAAATTCTCAACAAACCTGTTAATGTCATGTTACTTTCTTTAATAAAAGAGCAGAATGATTGAAAATAGATAAGATTATAAGCATAACTATAGACAGATGATTTAAGTAAACTGTGAAATATGATTCTGAAGCATGCTATTGACAGAGCCAAGTGATCCCACAGCCAATAGATCAGATCAAAACTCTGCAGTCCTGCCGCATCCAGTCATGAATGGTGGTGAACAATTAAACAACTAACGGGAAGAGGAGAACATCCCTATCTTCAATGATGGTGGAGCCCAGCAAATGTGTGCAAAACCCAAGGCTGAAGCGTTCGTAACTATCTTCAGCCAGAAGTGCGAAGTGGATGATCCATCTCGGCCCTCTCCCGAGGTCCCCACCATTACAGAAGCCAGACATCAGCCAATTCGAATCACTCCATGGGATATCAAGAAACAGCTGAGCACACTGGATACAGCAAAAGCCGTGGGTCCCGACAATATCCCGGCTGTTGTGCTGAAGACTTGTGCTCCAGAAATGTCTACGCCTCTAACCAAGTTGTTCCAGTACAGCTACAAAAATGGCATCCAACAGACAATGTGGAAAATTGCCCAGGTATGTCCTGTCCACAAAAAGTAGAACAAATCCAACCCAGCCAATTACTGCCCCATCAGTCTACTCTCAATCATCAGCAAAGTGATGGAAGGTGTCATCGGCAGTGCTATCAAGCACCACTTACTCACCAATAACCTGCTCACCGATGCTCAGTTTGGGTTCCTCCAGGACCACTTGGTTCCACACCTCATTACAGCCTTGGTGCAAACATGGACAAAGGAGCTAAATTCCAGAGGTGAGGTGAGAGTGACTGCCCTTGACATCAAGGCAGCATTTCACCGAGTGAGGCATCAAGGAGCCCTAGTAAAATTGAAGTCAATGGGAATCGAGGGGGAAAACTCTCCACTGGCTGGAGTCATACCTAGCTCAAAGGAAGATGGTTGTGGTTGTTGGAGGCCGATCTTCTCAGCCCCAGGACATTGCTGCAGGAGTTCCTCAAGGCAGTGTCCTAGGCTCAATCATCTTCAGCTGCTTCATCAATGACCTTTCTTCCTTCATAGGGTCAGTAGTGGGGATGTTCGCTGATGATTACACTGTGTTCAGTCCAATTTCAGACTCCTCAGATAATGAAGCAGTCCGTGCCCATATGCAGCAAGACCTGAATGACATTCAGGCTTGGGCTGATGTGTGGTGTGAATATTACTTGCCACTTAAGTGCCAGGCAATGACTATCTCCAACAAGAGAAAGTTGAACAATTGCCCCTTGACATTTGGCATTACCATCGCCGAGTCCCCCACCATCAACATCCTGGGGGTCACCATTGACCAGAAACTTAACTGGATCGGCCACATAAATACTGTGGTTACACGAGCAGGTCAGAGGTTGGGTATTCTGCGGAAAGTGTCAAACCTTCTGACTGCCCAAAGCCTTTCCATCATCTACAAGGCACAAATCAGGAGTGTGCCTGAATGAGTGCAGCTCCAACAACACTCGAGAAGCTCGACACCATCCAGGACAAAGCAGCCTGCTTGATTGGTACTCCATCCACCACCTTAAACATTCACTCCCTTCACCACCAGCACACCATGGCTGCAGTGTGTACCATCTACAAATGCACTGCAGCAACTCGCCAAAGCTTCTTAGACAGCACCTCCCAAATCCGCGGCCTCTACCACCTAGAAGGACAAGGGCAGCAGGCGCATGGGAACGCCACCACCGACCTCCAAGGTCCCCTCCAAGTCACACACCATCCTGACTTGGAAGTACATCACCGTTCCTTCATTGTCGCTGGGTCAAAAGCCTGGAACTCCCTCCCTAACAGCACTGTGGGGGTACCCACCACCATCTTGAGGGCAATTAGGGATGGACAATAAATGCTGGGCTTGCCAGCATGCGCACATCCCATGAACGAATAAAAAAGCTACTAGGACTGTAGAAACATCATTTATAGCTGTAGTTTTTAAAATGATGAACAGATTGGACAATGTTCAGTTGGATAGATTATTTGAGATGGATCCTTTTGTGATTTTATATGCATACCCTTAAGTCCTGCAGGACTTAAGGGCAGGCATATAAAATCACAAAAGGATTAAGTTCGGCTCCAGTAGGTATTTTTTTTTTTTTTTTTTTTTTTTTTTTTTGCAGAGTCAGACTTCTAAAACATGCCATGGGTAGGAATTTACTACACTCCTTTAAGAGGGAACTTAAAATAAGTTAGAGGGTAAATTAGTAGTTGTGGTTGAGTTATGGGCACAGGGTAAATTAGTAGTTAGCTGTGGTTGAGGAGTAATGGGCAGTCTCCTGGAACTTGATCGATTCCCTTCGACAACCAAAGAGGAATTTCCCAAAATATTTCCTGAATTGGTCAGGTTTTTTTCTTTTTTTTTGCCTCTACCAAAAGAATATGATTGGGAGGGAGATCAATGCTCCACAGAGTTGATTATCTATTCTCATCCATCTTACAGTACATTCCCTCAGGAGATTAAATAAGATGGCTAGAGATTACAATACACCTGGCATTTATATAGTGCCGTTAATGTAGAAAAAACACCGGGGTGCATCACAGAAGCCTAATTTAAAAATGGACACCGAATGGAAAGAGAAGATATTAGAAGTTGTGACCAAAGCTTGGTCAAAGAGATGCGTCTTAAAGGAGGAAAAGGAAGTGGAGAGGCAGAGGGTTTTAGGGATGGAATTCTAGAGCATGGGCCTAGGTTGCTGAAGGTATGGTCGTCAGTCATGGGGCAAAGGGAGGGAGGGGTGCACAAAATGCCAGAGTCGGATGAATTAAGAGTTTGGAGTGGTTGCAGCGCTGGAGGAAGTTACAGAGATAGAGAGGGGGACAAGGCCATGACAGGATTTAAACACATGGATGAGAATTTTAAAGTTGAGGCTTTGGGGACCAGGATCCAATGTGGATCAAGGAGGACAGGGGTGACGGGTTAGTGGGACAGGATATGAGCAGTAGAGTTTTGCATGAGTTTAAGTTCACAGAAGGTGAAGGATAAGAGGCCGGGTAGGGCGGAGTTGGAACAGTCAAGACTGGAGATGACCAAAGTATTGGAGAGTTTCAGTGGCAGATGAGCTGGCGTGGACAATGTTATGGAGGTGGGTGATGGAAGGAAGTAGGCAGTCTTTGTGACAGATAAGGGGATAAGGGGTCAGGATCTCAGCTTGGGGTAAAGCAAAATGTAGTCATGTTTTCTATTGTAGGTAATGGAAAAGAAAAAAATCGGGCAGGGTGTAAAATGGGCTGCCGATTCACTATTATCTGCCTTGCGGTACGACTCGAGACCAATTTCACCCCCATATCTCGGTTTCTGTGTACCTACCACTGTATGCTCATACACTATCTCTACCTTTTTCTCTGTATGTCTGTCATATTTACCTTCTTTATGCAGTTCTCACAGAAACTGGAGACATTGAAGTTCTGTTCATGGAGATTTTCGCTCATTTCAAATTACAACCATTATTTTTTTGACAGACAAAAAAATAAAAAATATTATACATCTTCCACCTCAAGAGTTCTACATCAAGTTATATCAAGTGTACAGCACAGAAACAAGCCATTCGGCCCAACTGGTCTATGCTTCACACAAGCCTCCTCCCACCCTACTTCATCTAACTATCAGCATATCCTTTTATTCCGTTCTCCCTCATGTGCTTATTTAGCTTCCCCTTAAATGCATCTATGCTATTTGCCTCAACCATTTCTTGTGGTAGCGTGTTCCACATTTTTACCACTCTTTCGGTAAAGAAGTTTCCCCTGAATTCCCTATTGGATTCATTGGTGACTACCTTATATTTATGACCTCTAGTTTTGGATTCCCCACAATTGGATACATTTTCTCTACATTGACCCTATCAAACCCTTTCATTATCTTAAAGACCATTATCAGGTCAGCCTTCTCTTTTCCATAGAAAAAAGAGTCCCAGCCTGTTTAGCCTTTCCTGGTGTATATCTTCTATCCTCATAAGTATATTAAGTGTTGCGAATAATCCAAATTCTCCAGAACCTGCCGAGGCCCTTCCTTCAGCACAAAGAAAATGATACAGATCCAAGGCTCATAACTAAGTCAAACTTAAGACTATATCAAAACTAATTCAAGTTTAGACTATAGCAAACTTTGAAATAGAATACTTTGAAGCATCAGATATATGTAGATTAAATAATAGCAATGCACTTTCATAAAGGGGATCTCTAAAATTCTTAACAACTTGTATTGACATAACGCCTTTAACTCAGTACAACATCCCAAGGAGCTTCACAAGAGTGTCATCGAACCAAATTTGACACCGAGCCACATGAGATATCAGGACAGATGACCAAAAATTTGGTCAAAGAGGTAGGTTTTAAGAAGTGTCTTAGAGAAAGGCGGAGAGGTTTAGCGAGGGAATTCCAGAGCTTAGGGCTGAGACAAATGAAGGCACGGCTGCCAATGGTGGAGCGATTAAAATCGAGGATGTGCAAGAGGCCAGAATTGGAGGAGCGCAGAGCTCTCAAAAGCTTGTAGGGCTGGGGGTCGTTACAAAAATAGGGAGGGGCGAGGTCAATGTAAGTCAGTGAGCACAGAGGCGACGGGTGAACAGGAATTAGTGTGAGTTCGGATATGGGCAGCAGAGTTTTGGATGAGCTCCAGTTTATGTAGGGTGGAAGATGGGAGGTCAGCCAGGAGAACATCGGAATCGTCGAGTCTAGAGGTAACAAAGGCACAGGTGATAGTTTCAGCAGATGAGCTGAGGAGGGGTGGATTTGAGCAATGTTACGAAGGCGGAAGTAGGCAGTCTTGCTGATGAAGAGGATATGTGGTCGGAAGCTCATCTCTGTTAAATACGACACCAAGGTTGTAAACGGTCTACCAACTTTAAGCACAACCTGTAACTACATAAATTTTACATGATCCATTGTGCAAGTGACATATTATCAAAGCACTGCTGTTTCCTCCACAGCAGCTCTTACCTGCAATTGCTTATACTGGAAGCAAGTGACATTCAAAAAATACTAAATGTAATGAATTTTAGAAACTTAATATTCACTAGTTGATCTCCCATAGTGCTGCTGACACACAAAAATAATGAAAACAAACTGTGTCTTTCTCTACCAATAGGGTGAAGGATTTTGGATTTTTCAATATGGATTTTAATAACAGCTTTTAAGACAGATTAAAAGAATGGACTGGAAACCCTGGATCTTTTTGGTGCCTGTGCTTAAGCAAGGCTATGTAAGATGTATGGAGCGGGAGCTGTCAGGGTGACGCTCACCCGGAAACCGTGAGATGGATAAAGGAATGGATCTGGTAAAAGAGTATGATAGATTAAAGTATGGACAGCAAATGGAGGATGGCAAAATCATACAGCATGAAAAATATCGAGTTCAACAATTTCAGATAATAATCCCTGCCCCCATTTTTCATTTTTCTGTTGTTATTCCCCATTTTTCATGCTGTATGATTTTGCCATTCCCACTTGCAACATTTTCACAGTATGTTCTTTCAATTCCTTCCTCCGCTCCTAAACGCCCCCCACCCTCGTCTCTGCACCTGCTTAATATCGGTTACATTTCCAGCTTTTTCCAGTTCTGAAACGTTAACTGTTTCTCTCTCCACGGATGCAGCCTGGCCTGCTGAGTATTTCCAGCATTTTCTGTTGTTATTTTAAAGTGATTTATAGGAGACAGAAGAAAATGTCAATAAAGAATTAATCCCCAAGGATTAATCACCTTTGCTTCTGGATAAGGTTATAAGCATCTTTATCTGTAAAACTATCATGTCTTAATGTAAAAACAACAATTATTTAAGAGAAGTATTTTTCTCCATTGATTCTTACCTTGCATATCCTGAAGGGTTAAAATGCATAAAAAGGGATAGAAATTGCGATGCGTCTCGCATGTTTTTGGGGTCCAGAACAGGTGCCACAAGTTACAATTCAGGAGCGCGATGTAATGAACCATAAGGGCGATCAACGTCATATTGGCCTGGGCACTTGATAGGTCTCCCCGCTGGCCGCCTGCACCTGAAAAGGCATCTTCTTAACCTACCCAGTACATCATGGCAGTAACAGTTTTCAGAAACAGTATTTAAAGGGATCCTCACTTCCATTAAGGCAAGTCTCTGGTTAGTTGTTTTAGGCTGTTAGGTTGTTTTTGGGCCAGGTTTTTGAATACGGTTAGGCTGTTAATACTTAGCAAGAGAGAATTTCTGGAAGTCTACAATGGTTCTGATTTTTCTTGTTGACAATTGCTAAACATGGCTATGCTGCTAGGCTTACCCTACATGCTCCCAAATGAGTAGCAGCAGCAAGGACGGCAGCAAAGACCTATGCAGGCTGCAAGAAGAGGGCGAAGGATGCAAAGACGCAGGAGGCCTGGCAATCTGCCTATTTTGTTATAATTAATCAGTTCCATGAATTTGGGTTCTTCTTTCCGTCCACATGATTGGGAGTGTGTTCCAAACACAACGTCCATTCTGCCTGTGAAAATGCACTCTAAAGGAGTTTCTACCCCATAGTCCTTTCTTTGCTTGCTCCATACTCTTACAGTTGCTGTGTCTTTGCTTGTCTTCTGTTCTTTGTGCATTCTTCCTTCTCTCCATATGGCTCTCATACTTTCTCCTCTTGTCCTTTGTCTCAGACTCTCCTTCACTCTCTCCATGCCTATCTTTTCATTCTCTTCTGTATGTCTGGCACTCTATCTCTCTGGTTTTATGTATTTATCTTTGCATGCTACTGTGCGTCTACCACACTGCTATGCCTCGCATATACTATCTCACTTTCTGTTCATATCTGTCTTCTCTTTCTGCATCTGTCACTCTCTCCTTTTCCTCTCAGTTTCCAAGAAAAACTTAAGACAGACTTGAAGTTTTGACCTAACATGTTCTTGTGCTTCTTAGGTTAAAACCCACAGCTATCTTCTCAGGATCAGAAAATCCTCAAACACTTTTCAGAAAAGCTGACCAGAAGAACACGAGTTAAATTACAGATCAGAAGATTGCTCCCATCAATATCCATAATAGCATCTGCTGGCCTCCATCTCCAACACCTCTTGGCTGGATTGCAAAAAATATTTCTTGGAAAATTGGAGTACAGTTTGTAACAGGCTGTGGAAAAATTGGCATCTATCGATCCAAGTCCCAGTAACCTACTTAGCTGATCTGCAAAACAGAACACTAAGAACTAGCAGCAGCAAAAGACAAGGCTGAAGCATTTGCAACCATCTTCAGCCAGAAGTGCCAAGTGAATGATCCATATCGGCCTACTCTTAAGGTCTCCACCATCACAGAAGCCAGTCTTCAGCCAATTCGATTCACTCCACATGATGTCAAGAAACAGCTGAGCGCACTGGATACAGCAAAGGCTATGGGCCCCAACAACATCCCAGCTATCGTGAAGATTTGTGCTCCAGAACTAGCCGCGCCTCTAGCCAAGCTATTCCAGTACAGCTACAACACTGGCATCTATCTGACAATGTGGAAAACTGCCCAGGTATGTCCTGTCCACAAAAAGCAGGACAAATCCAACCCAGCCAATTACTGCCCCATCAGTCTACTCTCAATCATCAAAGTGATGGACAGTGTCGTCAACAGTGCTATCAAGCGGCACTTACCAAAACCCTGCTCACTGATGCCCAGTTTGGGTTCAGTGAAGACCACTCGGCTCCAGACCTCATTGCAGCCTTGGTCCAAAACAAAGGAGCTGAATTCTAGAGGTGAGGCGAGAGTGACTGCCCTTGACATCAAGGCAGCATTTGACCGAGTGTGGCATCAAGGAGCCCTAGTAAAACTGAAGACAATGGGAATCGGGGGTGGGGGGGAACGTTCCACTGGCTGGAGTCATACCTAGCACAAAGAAAGATGGTTGTGGTGGTTGAAGGTCAATCATCACAGCCCCAGGACATCGCTGCAGGAGTTCCTCAGGGCAGTGTCCTAGGCCCAACCATCTTCAGCTGCTTCATCAATGACCTTCCCTCCATCACAAGGTCAGAAATGGGGATGTTCGCTGATGACTGCACAGTGTTCAGCGCCATTCACAACCCCTCAGATAATGAAGCAGTCCATGCCTGCATGCAACAAGACCTGGATGACATTCAGACTTAGGCTGATAAGTGGCAGGTAACATTCACGCCACAGAAGGGCCAGGTAATGGCTATCTCCAACAAGCGAGAGTCTCCCCATGACATTCAATGGCATTACCATCGCCGAATCCACCACCATCAACATCCTGGGGGTCACCATTGACCAGAAACTTAACTGGAACGACCACATAATTACTGTGGCAACAAGAGCAGATCAGAGGCTAGGTATTCTGCAGCGAGTGTCTCACCTCCTGACTCCCCAAAGCCTTTCCACCATCTACAAGGCACAAGTCAGGAGTGTGATGGAATACTCTCCACTTGCCTGGATGAGTGCAGCTCCAACAACACTCAAGAAGCTCGACACCATCCAGGACAAAGCAGCCTGCCTGATTGACACCCCATCCACCACCTTAAACATTCACTCCCTCCACCACCGGCGTACCGTGGCTGCAGTGTGTACCATCTACAAGATGCACTGCAGCAATTCGCCAAGGCATCTTCGGCAGCACCTCCCAAACCCGCGACTTTTTCCACCTAGAAAGGCAAGGGCAACAGGTGCACGGGAACACCACCACCTTAAGTCACACACCATCCTGACTTAGAAGTATATCGCCGATCCTTCATTGTTGCTGGGTCAAACTCCTGGAACTCCCTCCCTAACAGCACTGTGGAAGTACCTTCACCACATGGACTGCAGCGGTTCAAGGCGGCGGCTCACCACCACCTTCTCAAGGGCAACTAGGGATGGGCAATAAATGCTGGCCTTGACAGCGACACCCAGATTCCATAAACGAATTTTTTAAAAAGTTGATTTTTCTCACTTAAATGCTGCAGCATACATTGGCCAGTGAGGAACTGCAGCACAGGGCCGCAGCCTGTGTCTTTGGTACTTTTGCGGGACGAGTGCTAAGAAAAGCACAACATTGGCTACATTCACCTGACCAAGTGAAGCTGAGCAATGTTTCTATACATTATGACTGTTGCCTCTTCACCACCGCACATGAGGGGAAAAAACATGAAAAATATCCTGAAAAATAGATGGAGTGAGATCACAGGAGAACTGAGGAACAAACAGAGATTTTCATATGTTTTCTCACATAATCTCAAAAGGCCGCTAGCCGAGAGGAGGAACTTTCTTGCATACATTAGTGAAATCATGGCTCAGCTGATAGGGCAGGGCAGGGCGGTGAAATAACGCGGGGGGATGAAAATGTTCATTAAGCCTGGCAGAATGGATAAGGCTATGTGAGGGAAAATAGTTGAAGAAATTTAAAATGGGATGATTAAGTTTAATTTGTTGAACGTTTATATTTGGCGATGTTACCAATTTATGAGAATATACAGTGCCATGGATGATTGCAGCTACATCTTGAAAACTTTTTTTTTCCTGTTGCTATGTGGTTGGGGAGAAATTGAAATTCGGGTGAAAGGTTGTGCATGACTGGGAAATAAATTACAAAAAAAACTGAAAAGCAGAAACACACAAAGCAAACCAGTAAGAAAACTGACAAAACTTGATAATTATGATATAAACACAATGGTCATGATAGCCAGAAGAAATAAACAGAGCAAATGGTTCAAAAGCAACTGTATAAATGTTATTGCATACCTTAATGTATTCTATGGTAAGAAGATCATCTTCATAATTGTCCAGTGTGGTGACAATATAAATGGGTTTATTGTCAGCATCTAAAAGACATTTTATAATCAGATTATAATGGATCATTTCTATATATTTTCTGTAAATCAATTACATTTCTCTAGCAATTACAATCAGATGTATTAGTTTTTCCAAAGTATTGCCTCAGTTTTTCATAAATATTATTTGTCTTTTTCAACGTACTACATCTGCTCTATTACAAAGACTATTTTATATCTCAACATTGTATACCTCCAGCCTTGCTTTATCCTCTAAACAACTGAAACCCTAGTATATGCCTTCATCTCCTTGAGGCTCAACTTCTCCAATGCTTTCTTAGCTAGCATCCCTTCTTCAAGCCTCCATAAACTTCAACTCAATCAAAATACTGCAGCCCATGTTCCTACCCACATTAGAAACAGTTGCCCCATCTTCACCAAGCTCTACTGGCTCCCTAAGCCCCAGTAATTAGAATCAAAATTCTAGTACTCACATTCAAATACCTCCATGGCCTTGTTCCACCCTACTTTGGGTACCTCGTCATGCCTTAGACTGCAACACACATCCTGCATTCCTTTAACAATGAACTTCTCATCGTCTTCTCCTTGTCTCACACCCACCAATAGTGGCTGCTTGTTCAAACCACTACACTCATGCCCTTTGAACTCCCAGCCAAGTTCCTCCACCTTGCCACCTCCTTTCCTATTTTCAAAAGTCTTCTCCTTGACTATGCTTTTGTTTCCCTTTCATGACCTCAGGACATCCCAAAGCACTTCACAGAGGTACTTATGAGGTGTTGTCACTGTTGTAATGTAGGGAAACGCAGTCTTCAATTTGCACACAGAAAGGTCACACAATGAACAGATGGTGCCTAGAACAGATTTCTGAATCAGTCTTGAGGAATCAGGGAATTAATCAGAGGAGTTATTTCTGAAATTGCCTTTCATGTCAGGATAGGTTAAAATGCTAGTGTCTGACAGAGAGTGAGATGCATAGTTGCATAGACTAGGAAGTAGCCTATGGAAATTGATGCAATTTCAAAAATTGCTGCCTGTACTTCAGTCTTTTACATGTTGAGATTAATAATTATTATAGTTACAATACATAAATGCCAGATACACTTAAGTGCACATCATAATCTTTAATCCAGTAGGCGGTCAAATCTTGCGGCACAGTCATATATTGTGATCCTGTGGCAACTGCCGGGAGTAGAGAATCTTAGCTATGAGGAAAGACTGGATAGACTGGGTCTGTTTTCCTTGGAACAGAGGAGGCGGAGGTGAGACCTTACTGAGGTGTATAAAATTATGAGGGGCATAGATAAAGTGGATAGGAAGGACCTATTTCCCTTAGCAGAGGGGTCAAAAACCAGGGGGCACAGATTTAAAGTAATTGGTGGAAGGTTTAGAGGGGATTTGAGGGGAAATTTCTTCATCCAGTAGGTTGTGGGGGTCTGGAACTCACTGCCTGAAAGGGTGTTAGAGGCAGGAACCCTAACCACATTTAAAAGGTACTTGGATGTGCACTTTTGGGATGCTCTAACCTGCAGGGCTACGGACCAAGAGCTGGGAAGTGGGATTAGGCTGGATAGCACTTTGTTGGCCGGTGCGGACATGATGGGCCGAAATGGCCTCCTTCCGTGCTATAACTTTCTATGATTCTATGAACTGCTCATACACGGCCCCACTGGCACAAAGCATCTACACTAGGACTGCATGCCAGCTGCCTTTGTACTGGAACTGCATGCTGACCTTGTCGAAAATACAGTATTCATGATGGCTTTGCATCTTCCATTACCATGACAGGCATTTAATAATGTAAAAACCAATCAATCAATCAGTGTCACCTACAGGTGTTATAGGCATTGCATGTACATATTGCCACTTTTTAAAGTGGGGCATTCCATTGATAAAGTCCAAAGTAGGAATTTTCAATGCATTTGAATGCAATGTAATGAGAGAGAAAGACTCTACGAGAAGGATGAACCATCCGTGGCTAACTGAGGAAGTTAAGGAGGGTATCAAGTTGAAAAAAAAGGCATACAATGTTGTGAAGATTAGTGGTAGGCCAGAAAATTGGGATTTTTTTTTAGAAACTTGCAAAGGATGACAAAAAAAATAATAGAGGGAGAGATTATGAGAGTAAACTAGCAAGAAATATAAAAACAGATAGCCAGAGCTTCTGCAAGTATATAAAAGGAAGAGAGTAGCTAAAGTAAACGTTGGTCCCTTAGAGGCGAGACTGGGGAATTAATAATGTGAAACAAGGAAATGGCAGAGACTGTAAAACAAATATTTTGTATTGGTCTTCAAGGTAGAAGACACTAAAAGCATCTCAATAATGGATAATCAAGGGGCAAAAGGGTGGGAGGAACTTAAAACAAACAATCACTATCACTAGAGAAAAAGTACTAGGCAAGCTAATGGGACTAAAAGATGACAAGTCCCCTGGACCCGATGGCCTGCATCCTAGGGTCTTAAAAGAAGTGGCTGCAGAGATCGTGGATGCATTGGTTGTAATCTTCCAAAATTCCCTAGATTCTGGAGAGGTCCCAGCGGATTGGAAAACTGCAAATGTAATGCCCCTATTCAAGAAAGGAAGGAGACAGAAAACAGGAAACTATAGGCCAGTTAGCCTAACATCTGTCATTGTGAAAATGCTGGAATCCATTATTAAGGAAGTAGCAGCAGGACATTTAGAAAATCAGAATACAACCATGTTGACTCTGCTTAATTGTATGAAAGGGAAATTGTGTTTGACAAATTTATTAGGGTTCTTTGAAGATGTAATAAGCAGGGTGGATAAAGGGGAACCAGTAGATGTAGTGTATTTGGATTTCCAAAAGGCATTCGATAAGGTGCCACATAAAAGATTACTGCACAAGATAAGAGCTCATGGTGTTGGGGGTAATATATTAGCATGGATAGAGGATTGGCTAACTAACAGAAAACAAAGAGCCGGGATAAATGGGTCATTTTCAGATTGGCAAACTGCAACTAGTGCGGTGCCACAGGGATTAGTGCTGGGGCCTCAACTATTTATAATCTATATTAATGACTTGGATGAAGGGACCGAGCGTACTGTAGCCAAATTTGCTGACAATACAAATATAGGTGGGAAATCAAGTTGTGAGGAGGACACAGAGTCTGCAAAGGGATATAGATAGGTTAAGTGAGTGGGCAAAAATTTGGCAGATAGAGTATAATGTGGGAAAATGTGAGGTTATCCACTTTGGTAGGAAGAATAGAATTTAAATGGAGAGAGACTACAGAATACTGCGGTATAGAGGGATCTGGGGGTCCTCGTACATGAAACACAAAAAGTTAGCATGCAGGTACAGCAAGTAATTAGGAAGGCAAATGGAATGTTGGCCTTTATTGCAAGGGGGTGGAGTATAAAAGTAGGGAAGTCTTGCTACAACTGTACAGGGCATTGGTGAGACCACACCTAGAGTACTGTATACAGTTTTGGTCTCCTTATTTAAAGGAGGGATATATTGCATTGGTGGCAGTTCAAAGAAGGTTCACTAGGTTGATTCTTGGGATGAAGGGGTTGTCTTATGAGAAAAGGTTGAGCCTATACTCATTGGAGTTTAGAAGAATGAGAGGTGATCTTATTGAAACATAAGATTCTGAGCGGGCTTCACAGGGTAGATGCGGAGAGGATGTTTCCCCTCATGGAGGAATCAAGAACTAGGGGGCATAGTTTCAGAATAAGGGGTCCCCATTTAAGACAGCGATGAGGAGGAATTTCTTCTCTCAGAGAGTCGTGAATCTTCGGAATTCTCTATCCTAGAGAGTTGTGGAGGCTGAATCATTGAATATATTCAAGGCTGAGATAGACAGATTTTTGAACTACAGGGGAGTCAAGGGTTATGCGGAACAGACAGAAAAGTGGAGTCGAGGCCAAGATCAGATCAGCCATGATCTTATTGAATGGCGGAGCAGGCTCGAGGGTCCGAATGGCCTACTCCTGCTCCTATTTCTTATGTTCTTATTTGAGAGGAAATGCTTCAGCCCATTGACCATTTTTAACATAATAGATATACAGACATGCACATATATACACACAATATTTAACGAGTGACACGCTTTAATGTTATTTTATTTAACATTGTGAAAAATCCAACAAAGGCAACTGGTTTACAGTTTACACAAAAAATGAACTGCATTATAAAATATCAACCCCATAAAAATCTCATAATCCTATCCACTAAAAATGCATGACTTATTTAATGATCATAAACCAGAGGCCCTGGCTATAGATCAAGTTAGAGAAAACAAATTATAAAATGTTGATGGAGGTGACAAAAGCATCATCATACACACTTTTTCTTCTTGTGCTTATTCTCCACAATGAAGGCAAAAAAAAGCTAATGACAATTAATGGTTGATTGAATGGGTCCGACAGATCAAATTTGAAAAGATAGATCAAAAAGTGGCTAAGAGAACCACTGTCAAGACCAGATTTCATGAAATGGAAATACTGATTTGAATAATCAGCAACTTAAGCATAGCTGATCAGATTTTATGTTTTTTATTCGTTCTTGGGATCTGCACGACACTCCCTCTCACTTTCTCCTTTCACACCACTCCTCACCCCCACATCATTCACATCACGACCAATCGAACCAAATCAATGCACTCTCTCATAATCACTCCCTTGATTTGCTTGCCTCCTGTGACTGCAATCCTCATCTCATAAGACCTGTCACCTCCAACCACTCACCACAATCCTCAATGGCACACCACTCACACTCCTTATGCATGTACCTGATCCTCACCATCATGGTTTGTACTGCATCCAGCAGATGTACACATTTCTCAGAGTCATTCATAGGTATGTCATGCCACCCTTGCAGAAGAGAGCACAGAATGCCATGGAGAAGGAGGGGGCCGATGGAGGGCCGCAAGACATTGTTGAGGTTTCCCCAGTGGAGGAGGCGGCACTGGAGATAAGCAGCATATAAAGCACCCTGCGCGTTGGCGATGCTGGAGGTCCAGCGGAGAAGGTTGACAACATTAATTTTTCATACCCGCATCTCCCACAAAGCAATTTCACATTCAGTGGACTCTCAGAAAATTGTCAACTCTGATAAAGTGTTTCACCTGCAGATCAACATTCTCAAAGTGCCATCACTTATTATACACCTTTCTTCTCTCCTCCAGGGCCATTATATAAAGATCAGGAGCTCCTGATGGGAAGAGAATGAAGACTCCTCACAGGAACTAATACCTGCTGAGGATTCACCGTCACATGACACAAGTGTTGGAGGCTCCAGCACAGATACCTCGGTTGGGCCTTGTAGACAGGCAGATGGGCCTGCACTTGGTTACTCTCACGGCACAAGTGAGCAAGAGCAGAGAATGGTGGAATGATTACATGGTGGAAGGCAGCGTCCTCTCCAAGCTCTGCTGATCCGGACAGAGATGCAGAACCCCTAGGACCAGCACTGAAAAGAAGAATGCTGGTGGCACAGTAGCAACTATGTGAAGTATTGGCTAGCCTGCCAGGCACATTGTCCACAGTAGCAGAGGATGGAGGAATCTAAAGTGAGCATATATGTGGGGTGGTGTTGCAGGACTTCTCAACTCTGCAATCCACCATGGAGTATGTGACGACATCCATGGAAATTGTAGCAGGAGGAGCAGTCAGTGGCAGGGTCCTCGTGGGCTCCAAAACCTAAAGGTTGTCAGCCACAAACAACTTCCGACACTGAAAGTTGAACAGCAGCCTTCCACCATCTCTGCTGAAGCCACATGGGCAGCACTACGTAGATGTGGTATGCACAGAAAGAGAAAGAATATATAGATCAGAGGGTTACCACATTTTTTGTCTTAATCCATTGATTTGTTCATCACATTAAAAATTTGTTACTCACACCATTCCCACATATCCCATTATTGAATGCAGACTTCAGTCAGGTTTTCATTTAATGGGTGTGCAAGTGGAGAGATGTTTTGAATCTCATAAGTTGGAGATGTTGGATCAGTGCATTGAGGGTCACATTACTGCATTTGCAAAAAGGTATGGTCGGTAGGACACCAATGGTGCAGTTGACATTGGTCTAACTGAACCTATGTGCCATTAAAGATTCCTTGCGTCACGGGTAGCAACATGTTCCACTGGTCGTGCAACGCATCCCCATTTTCTCCATTATCCTAGTTCTCCTCACCCGATGGACGAGTCATGAGCACCTTCTTCATCCTGCACTTTCAGACCGCTTTGTTGTGTAGAATGCAGTACACAATGATCCATGACACCCTGGCTGGTAAATACTGTAAGGAACCTCCAGACTGGTCAAGGCACCTGAACCTAAGGCTTGCTCGATAATGCATCACATGCTGATGTGGCTGACGTCATCCCTCTTCTGCGTTGAGTGGAGGGGTTCCTCAGAGGTGTCATGAGCCACGGTTGAAAGGGGTATCCCTTGTCATAAGTGGTCATGCTGTCAGGTTGGTCCCAGGTAGAAATATTGTGGGGATATTCAACTATCGGAGTATGAAGGCAGCATGGCAGCTCCCAGGGAATTGTGCAGAGAGCTGCATGAACCTCTTTTTATGTTCGTAGACGAGCTGAACATTGATAGAGTGAAAGGCCTGGTGGTTCACAAATGCTACTGGCGGTGTGTGGTGGGGGCGGCGGTTGCTCTGATTGCAACATATGTGCAATCTATGGCACCCTGCCATGGAAGCCTGCCAGGGATGCAAAACCCAATGCTCGCTCTGTCTGGCTTCATCACATGGAAACGTTATATATCTGTTGGCTCTTGGAAAACAATCCATCTGCACCTGCCTGATACAGTTGTGAGCTGCCGATTGGGATACCCTCATCTCCTGTCACAGCCTGGAAGCAAAGAAATTCAGGGCGGTAGTTACTTCAAATGCAACTGGCATTTCCACCAGGTTCAGTTAGCAGAAGATCTTCCTCTAGAAGGCTGCAGAGGTCGGAGATCACCTACCGTATCATCCAGAGCCTCCTAAGGTACTGCTCCTCCAGTGTCAAGGAAACTGAGCCACTGCCTCTACATCCTGTTTGGTGTTGATGGCTTTCTGCGAGTATGGCCCCTCTGTTGCAGCCTTCTCTGCTGTCCACCTGCAGCTCCTTCCTCAGCTCACTCTTGCTGCTGGTGCTCCTCTTAATCAGTCCAGAACACTGCAGCAATCAGCACACATAATGGACTTCTCCCTTACCAACTCGAGTCTCAAAATCACTATCTCAAGCCAAGTACTGTAACAAAACTGTAGCCCACAAGAAACTGAGGAAGCACCTGCGAGTGCAGAAGCTTGCATGTGGGAACTCAAATTGAAGCACCTAAATAAACATCCTGCCAATTCCGTCTCCATTTTCCTGGCGACCTGGCCAACATGTGGGAAACTCATGCTCCAGTATTTAAATTCAATTTGGGGTCCTTATTGAGTCATAGGACCTTGATTTAAATGTGTCTGAGCTTCCCACCTCTCCATAGCGGGATATTCATTGGACTCATTAACAGCTGCCATGAAAATTGTGGCAGTCACGTTGGCATCGGTTTGTTGGTGGGTTGGCCGATTCTTACATTTTAATCACCCACCCGACTCTCGCGCATGTCGGAGGGGGGATGGTGGTTTAATGTAATATTTCCAAGTTTGCTGACGACACGAAACTAGGTGGAACTGTGAGTTGTGAGGAGGATGCAAAGAGGCTTCAAGGCGAGTTAGGCAAGCTGAGTGAGTGGGCAAATACATGGCAGATGCAGTATAACGTGGATAAATGTGAAGTTATCCACTTTGGTAGGAAAAACAGAAAGGCAGAATATTATTTAAATGGTGTTAGATTGGGAAATGTTGATGTATAAAGGGACCTGGGTGTCCTTGTACACCAGTCACTGAAAGCAAACATGCAGGTGCAGCAAGCAGTTAGGAAGGCAAATGGTATGTTGGCCTTCATTGCAAGAGGACTTGAGTACAGGAGCAAGGATGCCTTACTACAGTTATACAGGGCCTTGGTGAGACCACACCTGGGAGTAGTGTGTGCAGTTTTGGTCTCCTTACCCAAGAAAGGATATACTTGCCATAGAGGGAGTGCAGCAAAGGTTCACCAGACTGATTCCTGGGATGGCAGGGCTGTCATATGAGGAGAGATTGGGTCGACTAGGCCTGTATTCACTAGAGTGAGAGGGGATCTCATTGAAACGTATAAAATTCTGACAGGGCTAGACAGACTGGATGCAGGGAGGATGTTTCCCCTGGCTGGGGGCTCTAGAACGAGGGGTCGCAGTCTCAGAATACAGGGTAGGACATTTAGGACTGAGATGAGGAGAAATTTCTTCACTCAGAGGGTGGTAAACTGTGGAATTCTCTACCACAGAAGGCTGTGGAGGCCAAGTCACTGAATATATTTAGGGAGATAGATAGATTTCTAGATGCAAAAGGCGTCAAGGGGTATTGGGAGAGAGTGGGAATATGGTATTGAGATAGAGGATCAGCCATGAACATATTGAATGGCGGAGCAGGCTCGAAGGACCGAATGGCCTACTCCTGCTCCTATTTTTCTATGCTTCTACCTTCTATGTTTCTATGTTAATACCAAGGCCATAGTGTTGGACAAGCATGGGGCAGAGAGTGACACTGGTAGTTTTGGGCAATACCATGGCACCATGAAGCAAGGGGCAACCCAGGCAGGTGAGAGGCAAAGAGACTACATAAACATGAAAGTAGTAGGAATGGGAGGTTTCTTTAATCAAGAGTACAGTCAGACTTCTTTGCAGTTGTGGCCAAAAGTCTCAAGTGGTACGTTGCCTCCCTGGTGAAGGCAAGGCATATCATAGAACAGGTGCAAAACTTTTAGGAAGGGACAGCAGACAAAAGTCAAGATCTATGTTGGAACCAATGACAGACATATGGGGGGAGAAATTCAGTTGGCTGCGCCACCCGTTAGCGCCTTAAGAGGGTCGCAAGCCACTGCCCACGCCTCCCGCTAAATTCCGCGGGACACTAGTGGTGGCACTAGCCGTTAGCGCTGCGCCGCTACCGATGATGTCATCGGTGTGCGCAGCGCCCCACTGACACCCCGGCCGCGATATTTGGAAGCGCCCCCTGATTTACCGCCGGACGCTATGTGCGACCGGTTCAGGGGGGCCTACCTGCGGCGGGGGAGGCGCAAATTAAAGGCGAGGTGCGGGGCGGCCATTTTTGTTGTTGGCTGCCTGCCAGCACCTGCCTGCGCGCCCGTCCCCGGCCTCCTGAACCCCCCCCGCCCCCAGCGGAGTGCCGGCTGCGTTCCAAGAGACCGGCACTTTTCGGTGCCGGGCTCTTTTGCCGGCACTTGCGATCCTCAGGGGCCAAGAGGGATGCGGGGCGCCTCCAGCAGCGCCGCGCTTCCCTTTGGGGCGCTACTACTGAATTTCCGGCAGGCGGCCGCAAATGCTTCCGGGGCGATACTTTTAGCGCCCTGGCGAGGCTGGCACCCCAAACGGGGCTATAGTCAATTTCTGCCCCATGGAGTTTGGTATTAGATTGAAAAACAAGACCTCTAGGATGGTAATCTCTGGATTTTTTCTTGTGTCGTGCATTGCACAAATTAAGGAGAAGATCAGTTAGGTCAACACATGGCTGCAGGGCTGCTGCAAGAGGGAATGGTTTACATTTTTGGGGCAGTAGAGGAATCTCAAACAAGGAAAGGCTATAGATAAGGAATGGCATTCTCCTAATTTATGGAGAGGTTAAATGGATCAAAAATAATATGGCACCAGGAATGGGGAAGTTTACAATTTGAGAATAAAGGAGAGCAGGATTAATAAAGTTATTGGAATAGAAGCAAAAAGCTTAGCTGAAATCATAGACATTATTAGAGTCAAAAGGGAACGAAACAGGCTTTAAGGTAATGAGAGAGGAAAAACACTGATGTAGTGGATAGTGCAGATTCACCAGAATAATACCAGGGCTTAAGGAGTTACATTTTGAGGACCAGGTTGCATAAATTTGGCTTGTATTCCCTTCTGTTTAGAAGGGGTGATCTAATAAAGGTGTTTAAAATGATAAAGGGATTCGATAGGGTAGATACAGTGAAACTATTTCCTCTGATGGGGAATACAGAACAAGAGGACATAGTCTTAAAATTAGAGCTAGCCCATTTAGGAGTGAATCAGGAAGCACATTTTCACACGAACGGTGGTGGAAATCTGGAACTGGCTCCACTAAAATTCTGTGGATGCTGAGTCAATTGAAATTTTAAAGACTGAGATTGATACATTTGTGTTGGGCAACGTTATCAAGGGAATCATAGAAATTTATTGCACAGAAGGAGGCCATTCGGCCCATCATGTCTGTGCCGGCCGAAAAAGAGCTACCCAGCCTAATCCCACTTTCCAGCTCTTGGTCCATAGCCTTGTAGGTTACGGCATTTCAAGTGCATATACAAGTACTTTTTAAATGCGATGAGGGTTTCTGCCTCTACCACCATTTCAGGCAGTGCATTCCAGACCCCCACCACCCTCTGAGTGAAAACATTTCTCCCAAACTCCCCGCTAATCCATCTACCAATTACTATAAATCTATGCCCCCCTGGTTATTGACCACTCTGCTAAGGGAAATAGGTCTTTCCTATTCACTCTATCTAGGCCCCTCAATTTTATACACCTCAATTAAGTCTATCTAGGCCCCTTAATTTTATACACCTCAATTAAGTCTCCCCTCAGCCTCCTCTGTTCCAAAGAAAACAAGCCCAGCCTATCCAATCTTTCCTCATAGCTAAAATTCTCCAGTCCTGGCAACATCCTCGTAAATCTCCTCTGTACCCTCTCTAGTGCAATCACATCTTTCGTATAATGTAGTGACCAGAACCGCACGCAGTATTCTAGCTGTGGCCTAACTAGTGTTTTAACAGTTCTAGCATAACCTCCCAGCTCTTGTATTCTATACCTTGGCTAATAAAGGAAAGAATCCCGTATGCCTTCTTAACCACCTTATCTACCTGTCCGGCCACCTTCAGGGATCTGTGGACATGCACTCCAAGGTTCCTCTACACTTCAGTCTCCTACCATTTATTGTGTATTCCCTTGCCTTGTTATCCACACCATAACCAAGACTGCCTATATCCACCTCTAACATCGCTCATCTCCACCCCTGCCTCAGCTCATATACTGCTGAAGCCCTCATCCATGCCTTAGTTACCACAAGACTTGACTATTGCAATGCATTCCTGGCTGGTCTCCCACGTTCTACCCTACATAAACCTGAGGTCATCCAAAACTCGCCTGCCCGTGTCCTAACTCGCACCAAGTCCCATTCACCCATCACCCCTGTGTTTGCTGACCTACATTGGCTCCCGGTTAAGCAACACCTCGATTTTATAATTCTCACCATGCCTCACCCCTCACGATCTCTAATCTCCGCCCCCCCCCCACCCCCCAAGATATCGACACTCCTCTAATTCTGACCTCTTGAGCATCCCTGATTTTAATTGCTCAACCATTGGTAGCCATGCCTTCAGCTGCCGAGGCCCTAAGTTCTCCGCCTCTCTACCGCCTTTAAGACGCTCCTTAAAACCTACCACTTTGACCAAGCATCTGCCCTAATTTCTCCTTATGTGGCTCTATGTAGCTCGGTGTCAAATTTTGTTTTATAACACTCCTGTGAAGTGCCTTGGGATGTTTTACTACGTTAAAGATGCTATATAAATACAAGTTGTTATTGTCGTTAGCCCTCCTCCACCAGCATTACTTCTCTGGATTGAATTCCATTTGGAACTTTTCTGCCCACCTGACCAGTCCACTGATATCTTCCTGAAGTCTACAGCTATCTTCCTCACTATCAACCACATGGCCAATTTTATCATCTGCAAACTTCTTAATCATGCCCCCTACACTGAAGTCAAAATCTTCGATATATACCACAAAAAGCAAGGGACCTAGTACTGAGTCCTGCGAAACCCAACTGAAAACAGTCTGCCAGCCACAAAAGCACCAGTCAACTATTACCTTTTGCTTCCTGCCACTGAGACAATTTTGGATCCAACTTGATACTTTCCCTTGGATCCCGTGGGCTTTTACTTTTCTGACCAGTCTGCCATGTGGGACCTTGTCAAAAGCCTTGCTAAAATCCATGTACACTACATCAAACTCGCTACCCTCATCAACCCTCCTTGTTACCAAAATTCAATCAAGTTAGTCAGACACAACCTTCCCTTAAAAAATCCATGCTGACTGTCCTTGATTAATCTGTGCCTTTCTAAATGACAATGTACATGTCCCTCAGAATTTTTTCCAATAATTTGCCCACCACCTAGGTTAGGCTGACTGGCCTGTAATTATTCTGTCCATCACTTTTTAGCCAATGGTACAACATTAGCAGTCCTCCAGTCCTCTAGCACCACACCTGTAGCCAGAGAGGATTGGAAAATGATGGTCAGAGCTTCTATTTCCTCCCGTGCTTCTCTAAACAGCCTGGGATATATTTCATCCAGGCCTGACAATTTATCTACTTTCAAAGATGGTAAACCCCTTAATACTTCTTCTCTCACTAATGTTTATTCCATCGAATATTTCACACTCTTCCTCCTTAACTACAACATCTGCATCGTCCCTCTCTTTTGTGAAGACAGATGCAAAGGGCTCGATTTTCCAAGCCCCGAGGGGGCGGGCATGGAGGTGGGACAGCCGGTAAACTCGGAGAAATTGGGGCGGATGGCAAACCCGCCCCCCATCCCGCCTCCGTGCCCATTTGCCAGGAGGCGGGAAGATGTGCAGCTTCGGGTCCCGTCTCCTAGAGGGGGAAAGGCATTTAATCCTTTTAACTGCCTGTTAACAGGTAGTTAAAAGATAGAAAAAAGGATTAGTGCCATTTTACCTTCACAGGTGAAGGCTTCCCGACCTCGGAGAACCCCGCCGGGTTGGAGGAGACGTGGAGGAGGTCTGCGGTGGTCGGAGGCACCTGGAAGTAAGATTTGAGGTGAGTGATGGGTGCAAGTGTGGAGTGGCAAGTATGCAAGGTGAGTGATAAGTTTAAGAAAGTGTTCACTTACCTTGTTTTCCTTCTGTAGCCTTTAGCCGCGGAGGATCGGGAGAGCCGACATCCTGCTCGTCAATTTCAGGTAATGGCTGATGGACCCTCCGATCCATCAGACATCTGAAATTTACAAATTTGCAATGTTTGATGAGTCCTCACCTCAAAGACTCATCAAACTAAAGAGAATGTCAGTGTTTGACAGCTTCACAGAGTTGTCAATGTCATTTCTTTCAAGAAGTCTTGACAGATAGCACGTCTGACGTTGACGTGATCTGTCAGTGACTTCTTCACTAATTGGCCTGCTGAGCCCGCAGGGTGGGCTTAACAAGCTCAATCAGGGGAAAATCCCTCTGAATGGTCAGGCAAGGATGGAGGCGGGACATTGACATGACAAGCAGCAGTCCCGCCTCCATTCACAAAATCCAGCCCAAAGTATTCATTAAGAACCATACCCACGTCTTCTGCCTCCACACGCAGGTTACCTTTTTGGTCTCCAATAGGCCCTACTCTTTCCTTGGTTATCTTGCTCTTTATGTATTTAGAAACCACCTTTGGGTTTTCCTTGATTTTACTTGTCAATTTTTTTTCTTGCCTTCTCTTTGCTTTCCTAATTTCCTTTTTAATTTCACCCCTGCACTTTCTATACTCCTCTAGGCTGTCTGCAGAATTGAGCTCTCGATATCAGACAAAAGCTTCCCTTCTTTTCCCCCCCTTATCCTACCTTGTATGCTCCTTAACATCCAGGGGACTCTAGATTTGGGAGTCCCACCCTTTTCCTTTGTGGGAATATATTTGCTCTGAACCCTCACTATCTCCTCCTTGAACACCTCCCACTGTAGCTGTTTCCAGTCCACTTTTGCGAAATCACATCTCAGCTTAGTAAAATTGGCCTTTCCCCAATTGAGAACTTTTACACCTGGTTTATCTTTGTCCTTTTCCATAACTACGCTAAATCTATGGAGCAAAGGTGGGTAAATGGAGTTGAGGTACAGATCAGTCATGATGTAACTAAGCGGCCCACTCCTGTTGCTACTTTTTAAGCTGTCCTACACACTATATAGAGAAAAGACCTACAAACAAATGCTCTTGTTTGTCACACTAAAGTTATTTTCTTTTCAAGATCTTTCATTTTACTATGTGAACTTTAAAAAATTGAGTTTCTGCTGTTGAAGTAACTTTATTTCTATTAAAAAAAGTTCAATTGCCATTTCACATTGTGGTCTAATACCACCCACTCTGGGATGTAGACCGTTTTTTTTATGAATGTAACATTTGACTGCAATAGCCCTCTGACTTCAAGTTCCTGTGGAGCGGTGGGGGAAATTAATAACACAGAATGTATTTCTTGTTACCCACATAGTTCCTTTATTTTTCCCTTCAATTCCTTCCACTAATGACTGATCGTCTTGTTGGAATTGTGGGGAAGGGAAAGGCAGAGAGCAGAAAATTCACTTGCAGGGAGCCTCAGTACAAGATCCTCCATATAATCCTATCAAGATAAGCTACTTAAATTGCAAACTGTATGTCTAGCAGTGAAACACTTTATATAAAAAAAAAAAAAAAAACTTCAAAACAAAGTTGTGAAAAAAATGGATTAACAAAACGACTGCAGTTCGTTATATTAACAAGTAGGGTAGGACCACGTTATGCAGGTATGGCATTCAAACAGATCAATTCCAGCCAATCTATTGACTCAACATCTGATGGACAAGTAGAACAACGTTGCTGATATTCTCCTGGAGGCAAAATCTCCTTTCATAGACTCTTTTCATAGGCTTTTAAAAAAATGAGGCTACCACAAATATATCTCATTACCACTGAACCAAACTAAAGCCCACTGCAGTTTTAGCCAAGATCCCAGACAACAGAGCAGTAAGCTCTGGATGGATTTTCTAGATTCCTTAAGAGGGAGTGGATCCCATATGTATATCTCCCTTTTATTCCTCATACCATGGTTCTTTTACAGGATTTGGGAGGAAGAGATTATGGACAACTTTGTTTCTGAAGTTCTTGGCTCTGTGTAGACTAACCCATCATGACCTCAGACAGGAGATTTGGGCAGACAGACCCAGTGTATCTATCCTCAAAGCTTCTGACTGACAGCATGGATCTTCAGAGGCTTAATCTTAGGAAAGGTACATTTCTAGTAACAACTGACTGTAGAGATGTTACTGTTATCTATGTAGAAGCTATACAATGCTAAATGGAAGTATTTTATTCAAAAATTGTATGATCACTAATTTAATCCACTGCTTTCTGGCAAAACCAGGCAGTGGAATGTATCTCCTTATGGTACTCCAAGGGAGGATCAATCAGGAAAATTAGAGCTGTTGCACTTGTGCAATGAGCATATCATGGGCCAAAATTCAAATGGTTACTCTTGAGGCCAGCTGTAATGCAGCAACCTGGAACAGTAAAAGTGCTTTTATATCACAACTGAAGATGACAAGGGCTTTGATGTGGAAGTATTCTATGTTATCCTGAAAAAAATTGGTCCCTCAGAAACTACCAAATAACTTTTGCACTACTTTGTTATTCTACTATATTCTATTACAGTATATGAATAGGTTGAAGAGGTTTCCCCTCGTGGGGAAATCTAGAACTCGGGAGCATAGTTTCAGAATAGAGGGTCGCCCTTTTAGAACTGAGATGAGGAGGAATTTCTTCTCTCAGAGGGTCATAAATCTGTGGAATTCTCTGCCCCAGAGAGCAGTGGGGCTGGGTCATTAAATACATTTAAGGTGGAGATAGACAGATTTTTGCAAGATAAGGGTTATGGGGAGCGGGCAGGGGCTTTGAGCCCAAGATCAGCCGTGATCTTATTGAATGGCGGAGCAGGCTCAAGGGGCCAAGTGGCCTATTCCTGTTCCTATTTCTTATGTTATGAACAATTAAAGAATGATAGATAATCTAATTTTGATATGGTGTCCTCATTCTTAAATTGGAATTCAACCCGGATATTCCAACCTCTCTTTCCTGTTACCCTGGTTGATATTTAGAACTATTTTCATGGTGATGCTACAAGTCTTCTGTGCACTATATTGCAGGTTTGGTGCTACAGCTTCTTCGAGGAGAACGAAAGGCAGGCCTCAAGGTGACAGTGTTTTTAACTGGAAAGGAAGTCTAAGGGAGGAAACTTCCAAAAGGGAATGTCTCCGAGTTGATAACTGACAATATCATACTGTACATATACCAACCTTTACTGAAAAATGAAGAAGTTTCATATCAAATGTATACCTTTGTTCTATTACAGTCCAGCTTAATTGAATAACAAGTTTAATGTACTCAGAATGATTGCACTTGGCTCCTTTACTATACCAACCAACTTACTACAACAAGCTACTGACTGCACTGCCGGCTCAACAAACTGGAAGTGTTCATTACTTATTTTCACTGGGAAAAACCAAGTCAGAAAATGAAAATTATGGACAAAAATTCCAGAGTTCATCATTTATAAATCTGGCTATTCATAAACTACATAACTTAACATTTGGTAATATATAAAAATAGAATATTTAAATGTTTAATACAATTTTAATTTTTGAAAACTGTCAAGTTTTTCCTCTTACCTGTCTGTTCTGGACATTTTAAGCTGACTTCTTTCAGAAATGTGTGTGAAGTCATATCATATGTTCGCAGTTTTAGCTCTGTACCAAGTCCTAATATTTCCAGCTCTAATACGGGGTTTTCCGTATCCTCTACATGACGAAAGATTCCCAGTGACATCTATAGATATTTTTAAAATTATAACAGAATTAGAACATGTAAATTACATTTTAAAACAAAAACACCATGTAATAAATAAGAGATGGATCCTATTACCCCATCTTTTGAGTTACCCTTTTCCCCCTTTTATAGGTTTTCTCCACCCTTACTTTGTACCACTCTGCAGCCAAGAGGGCATGCATTTATCATGGGGGAATTTCAATTATCCAGATGCTCACTCAATAAACATCAGAGGAAAACTAAGGAGGAGTGTATATTTCTAGAGGTGGTACAGGTTTTCTCCCTTACTCAGTTTGTTGAGCAGGCAATGCCATCAGTAGCTTTAGTAAATGATCAGGTATGATGCACAAGGTGTTTACTATTCTTGATTACAATGAGGCATGGTGAAGGGGCTCACATAACTCCTACACTGGCAGTAGCCTTTGTACCAATAGGGCTACCTATCCTGGGAAGGATAAAGGTTGTTAGCCAGACAAACATTACACATAATTGGGAGCAGCTCGTCATAACCAAGCATCAATTGACCAACCTATATAGAGGACTCTAATGTAGAGATGGAATAGCTACAGAAGATGAGGAGAATTTTTTTCACAGCAAGTTGTTTATGATCTGAAGTGCACTGCCTGAAAGGGTGGAGAAAGCAGATTCAATAGTAATTTTCAAAAGGGAACTGGATATACACTTGAAGGGGGAAAATTGCTATGGGCTATGAGGACAGGGCAAGGAGTGGGACTAATTAGATAGCTTTCAAAGAGCCGGCAGAGGCACAATGGACTGAATGGCCTCCTGTGCTGTATGATTCTAATGTTGTGAAAGGTATATAAATGCAAGTGGTATCTTTTTATCTGTCATGAAAAGATCTGACATTCCATGAAGCCCAAACCCCTCTACATTATCTCATGTGATCTATGGTGTCTTACAAAGATGCACTCGGTAGCTACTAAGCCAATTCCAATGTGCAGGATGTAATTGTAACTGTGTGTATAGGCTGTAATTCAATCTTTTTTGCAACAGTTTATTCATGCACCCCACAAAGGCACCGTCAATTAAGGTAGGGCCGTGGTTTCTATGAACTAAAACTTAACTAATGCGTGAAGTGATTGGGACAGCAGGCCTCAAAGTTCACAATCTACCCTTGTACGATGTTCCTCTACCTATGGCATACTGCTGACCTCTCCAAAAGATGGATAAACAGTGACAAACGGTATTTCAGGGTAAATTACAAACATATTAACCAAAAGATATAAATGTGTACAGAAGCAAATTAAAATGAGCAGATAAAGATCAATGCAATACTGAACAAAACGTTTTCTGAAACAACAACTTGCATTTATATTGTACCTTTAACATAATAAAACATCCCAAAGCACTTCCACAGGACCTTTTATCAAACAAAATTTTACACTGAGCCACCTAAGGAGATAGTAGGACAGATGGCTAAAAGCTTGGTAATAAAACGGTTTGAATTACAGTACGGAGTCCTTTTCAGAGTCTTTAAACAATTCTACGTGGAACATACCTTTGTCTCCACTGAGTTCTACATTACTAGCATGATACAGAAACACACTTGGACTAAGTAAACGAAAGATCAGCAGCTACTGCAAAACAGAAGCAAAATAAAAGGCGGCTTTCATCCACAGGTATTTTTTTTTTATCAAAAGGCATTTGCTTTCCTTTCATGAGGTCTCCTGTGGGATTAACCATTTCAGATAATTGCTTTGCTTACTTCCTCAGTCAGCTTTCATTTTGAAAGCTTGAGGCATTCGGTGAAGAAACCTGGAATGCTAAAATTAATACGTTGTTGACTCCTATCCAGGAAGTCAGATAAACTTGAATGCTCACACAAAAGTCCACATTCCTAGGGCAGTATTTACATATTCATTTAAACCCAAAGCAAAGACAAAGGAAATTTATCTGAAACAGCATCTGTCTTCATAACTGCCAGTCTGGGCCTGCGACAGGTGGTGAGAGAACCAACACGAGGGGAAAAACCTCGTCCTCACCAATCTACCTGTCACAGATACTTCTGTCCATGACAGTATTGGTAGCAGTGACCACCACATAGTCATTGTGGAGACAAAGTCCCGTCTTCACACGGAGGACACCCTCCATCGTGTTGTGTGGCACTGCCACCGTGCTAAATGGGATAGATTCAGAACAGATATAGCAGCTCAAAGCTGGCATCCATGAGGCGCTGTGGGCCATCAGCAACAGCAGAATTGTATTCCACCACAATCTGTAACCTTATGGCTCGGCATATCCCTCATTGTATCATTACCATCAAGTCAGGGGACCAATCCTGGTTCAAAAAGGGGTGTAGAAGGAGCAGCATCAGGCGTACCTAAAAATGAGGTGCCAAGCTGGGGAAGCTGCAACACAGGACTACATGCATGCTAAAAAGCGGTAGCAGCATGCTATAGACAGAGCTAAGCGATCCCACAATCAACGGATCAGATCAAAGCTCTACAGTCCTGCCACAACCAGTTATGAATGGTGGTGGACCATTAAACAACTAACAGGAAGAGGAAGCTCGATGAATATCCCCATCCTCAATGATGGTGGGGCCCAGCACGTGAGTGCAAAAGACAAGGCTGAAGTGTTTGCAACCATCTTCAGCCAGAAGTGCTGAGTGGATGATCCATATCGGCCTACTCCTGAGGTCCCCATCATCACAAAAGCCAGTCTTAAGCCAATTCGATTCACTCCACGTGATATCAAGTAACAGCTGAGCACATTGGATACAGCAAAGGCTATGGCCCCCGACAACATCCCAGCTATCGTGCTGAAGACTTATGCTCCCGAGCTAGCCGTGCCTCTAGCCAAGCTATTCCAGTACAGTTACAACACTGGCATTTATCCGACAATGTGGAAAACTGCCCAGGTATGTCCCGTCCACAAAAAGCAGGACAAATCCAACCCGGCCAATTACCGCCCCATCAGTCTAATCTCAATCATCAGCAAAGTGATGGAAGGTGTCATCGACAGTGCTATCAAGTGGCACTTACTCATCAATAACCTGCTCACTGACGCCCAGTTTGGGATTCGCCAAGACCACTCAGCTCCCGACTTCATTACAGCCTTGGTCCAAACATGGACAAAGGAGCTGAATTCCAGAGGTGAGGCGAGAGTGACTACCCTTGACATCAAGGCAGCATTTGACCGAGGGTGGCATCAAGGAGACCGAGTAAAACTGAAGTCAATGGGAATTGGGGGGGGGGGGGGGGGAACGCTCCACTGGCTAGTCATAACTAGCACAAAGGAAGATGGTTGTGGGGGTTGAAAGTCAACCATCACAGTCCCAGGACATCACTGCAGGAGTTCCTCAGGACAGTGTCCTAGGCCCAACCATCTTCAGCTGCTTCATCAATGACCTTCCCTCCAACATAAGGTCAGAAATGGGGATGTTTGCTGATGACTGCAGTGTTCAGCGCCATTCACAACCTCAGATAATGAAGCAGTCCATGCCCGCATGCAACAAAACCTGGACTACGTTCAGGCTTGGGCTGATAAGTGGCAGGTAACATTCGCGCCACAAAAATGCCAGGGAATGACTATCTCCAACAAGCGAGAGTCTAACCACCGCCCCTTGACATTCAACGGCATTACCATCGCCGAATCCCCCACCATCAACATTCTGGGGGTCACCATTGACTAGAAACTTAACTGGACCAGCCACATAAATACTGTGGCAACAAGAGCAGGTCAGAGGCTAGGTAACGAGAAAGGATTAATTAGCAATCTTGTTGTACGAGGCCCCTTGGGTCGGAGCGATCATAATATGATCGAATTCTTCATTAAGATGGAGAATGAAGTAGTTGACTCAGAAACTAGGGTCCTCAATTTAAATAAAGGAAACTACGATGGTCTGAGGAGCGAGTTGGGTAGGATTGATTGGGGAATGGCATTCAAAGGGTTGACGGTGGATAGGCAATGGCAAACATTCAAAGACCGAATGGATGAACTACAGAGTTTGTTCATCCCAGTTTGGCATAAAAATAAAACAAAAAAGGTGACTCAACCATGGCTAACAAGGGAAATTAGGGATAGCATAAGATCCAAGAAGAGCACATACAAATTGGCCAGAAAAAGCAATAATCCTGAGGATTGGGAGCAGTTTAGGATTCAACAAAGGAGGACAATGGGGTTAATTAAGAAAGGGAAAATGGAATATGAGAGTAAGCTTGCATGGAACATAAAAACTGACTGTAAAAGCTTTTATAGATATGTAAAGAAAAAAAGATTGGTGAAGTCAAGCGTAGGTCCCTTGCAGTCAGAATCGGGGGAATTTATAATGGGGAGCAAAGAAATGACAGACCAACTAAATACATATTTTGGTTCTGTCTTCACAGAGGACACAAATAACCTCCCAGGAATACCGCGGAACATAGGATCTGATGAAAGGGTGGAACTGAAAGAAATCAGTATTTGTAGGGAAATGGTGTTAGGAAAATTGATGGGACTGAAGGCCGATAAATCCCCAGGGCCTGATAATCTACATCCCAGGGTACTTAAGGAAGTGGCCCTGGAAATAGTAGATGCATTACTGGTCATCTTCCAGAACTCGATAGACTCTGGAACAGTACCCATGGATTGGAGGGTAGCTAATGTTACCCCACTATTCAAAAAAGGTGGCAGAGAAAAAGCGGGGAATTATAGACCGGTAAGCCTGACATCGGTAGTGGGGAAAATGCTAAAGTCCATTATAAAAGATGTAATAGCAGAGCACTTGGAAAGCAGTGACAGAATCGGACAAAGTCAACATGGATTTACAAAAGGTAAATCATGCTTGACTAATCTACTGGAATTTTTTGAGGATGTAACTGGTAAAATAGATAAGGGAGAACCAGTGGATGTGGTGTATTTGGACTTTCAGAAGGCTTTCGATAAGGTCCCGCATAAGAGGTTAGCGTGCAAAATTAAGGCACATGGGATTGGGGGCAAGGTATTGACTTGGATAGAGAACTGGTTGGCGGACAGAAAGCAAAGAGTTGGAATAAACGGGTCGTTTTCTGAGTGACAGGCAGTGACTAGTGGGGTACCGCAAGGATCGGTCCTAGGACCCCAGCTGTTCACAATATATATTAATGATCTGGACGAGGGAATTGGATGTAATATCTCCAAATTTGCAGATGACACAAAGCTGGGTGGGAGGGTATGCTGTGAGGAGGATGTCATGAAACTCCAGTACGATTTGGACAGGTTGGGTGATTGGGCAGAAACATGGCAAATGCACTATAATGTGGCTAAATGTGAGGTTATCCACTTTGGTGGCAAAAACAGGAAGGCAGATTATTATTTGAATGGCAATAGATTGGGAGAAGTGGAAGTGCAAAGAGACCTGGGTGTTCTTGTGCACCAGTCGCTGAAGGTAAGCATGCAGGTGCAGCAGGCGGTTAAGAAGGCAAATGGTATGTTGGCCTTCGTAGCAAGAGGGTTCGAGTACAAGAACAAGGATGTCTTGCTGCAGTTGTACAGGGCCTTGGTGAGACCGCACCTTGAGTATTGTGTGCAGTTTTGATCACCTTACCTGAGGAAGGACGTTCTTGCCATGGAGGGAGTGCAGCGAAGATTCACCAGGCTGATACCTGGGATGGCAGGAATGACGTACGAGGAGAGATTGTGTCGATTGGGCTTATACTCACTGGAGTTTAGAAGATTGAGAGGGGATCTCATCGAAACCTATAAAATTCTGACAGGTCTGGACAGACTAGATGCAGAAAGGATGTTTCTGATGGCCGGGGGGTCCAGAACCAGGGGTCACAGTCTAAGGATAAGGGGTAAGCCATTTAGGACTGAAATGAGGAGGAATTTCTTCACCCAGAGAGTGGTGAACCTGTGGAATTCTCTGCCACAGAGGGCGGTGGAGGCCAGTTCATTAAATATATTCAAGAAAGAGTTGGATATATTTCTTGAGGCTAAAGGGATCAAGGGATATGGGGAGAAGGCAGGGACAGGGTACTGAATTTGGATGATCAGCCATGATCTCATTGAATGGCGGAGCAGGCTTGAAGGGCCGAATGGCCTACTCCTGCTCCTATCTTCTTCTATGTTTCTATGTATTCTGCGGCGAGTGTCTCACCTCCTGACTCCCCAAAGCCTTTCCACTATCTACAAGGCAAAAGTAAGGAGTGTAATGGAATACCTTCCACTTGCCTGGATGAGTGCAGCTCCAACAACACTCAAGAAGCTCGACACCATCCGGGACAAAGCAGCTCGCTTGATTGGCACCCCATCCACCACCTTAAACATTCACTCCCTCCACCACCGGCGTACCTTGGCTGCAGTGTGTGCCATCTACAGGATGCACTGCAGCAACTCGCCAAGGCTTCTTCGGCAGCACCTCACAAACCCGTGACCGCTTCCACCTAGAAGGACGAGGGCAGCAGGCGCATGGGAACACCACCACCTCCAAGTCACACACCATCCTGACTTAGAAGTATATCGCCGATTGTTCATCGTCGCTGGGTCAAAATCCTAGAACTCCCTACCTAACAGCATTGTGGGAGTACTTTCACCATACGGACTGCAGCAGTTCAAGGCGGCGGCTCACCACTACCTTCTCAAGGGCAATTAGTGATGGGGGATAAATGCTGGCCTTGCCAGCGACGCCCAGATCCCATAAACGAATAAAACCTTTTAATTTATTTTTTAATTCCACTGTACTGGCCTAACTACAGTTACATGAATAGATACAGAAATATTTTATAATATGATACAAGACATACATCCTTCACAGTAAATACTCTGACTTTGTTTGTTCCCTTCTCTATAATGCAGAATTTTCTTGAAATAAAGAAAAAGGCACCATGTCAATATTAAGTAGTAAATTGTGGTTTGTTTAAAATCCAATTGCATTTAAGATTTAGGCGACAAAATAGTATTCACAAAAAGACTAACACTATTCTATCATAGCCTCCTCCATCTTTCTTCCCACACACATACACACATTTCTTAAAAAATAAGCTGACTGGGAAGTAAAGAAAATAGATTTGTCATATTCTTAAGACAACAGGTTTTAAAAAAAAGATGCACAGATTTACGCTGGTGAAATGAATGAGGTTATTCTGAAATTTACTCCAAGTATGCAACTTTTCTAAAATGAGAACTTAGTTCCACATCAGTCAAGTGACAAGCATTTTAGGACAAAGGTAGTGTGTTGAATAGAAAAAAAAATTACCTTTGTTATTTCAAATTGCATTTGGAACTCAGTCATATTTTTCATAGATTCTTGCTTTCTCAACTTTTTCCGATATATAGACTCTGATCTTTGTAATGAATTATCACTTGCTAGCTGAACAGGTGCTTCATCCACAGGTGAGCTCGGAGCATCATAGAATTCGTCATCTGAATCTGTGGAAGCTAAATCTGGTTATACATTTTACACAGGGAATTTTAAAACAGTATAGACAGATATCCGATGTCAACAATTATATATCTTTATGTTATTACTATCATAGATATAAACATTCTTTCCTTCTCCTTTGAAACTTGCTTCAGCTCATTCTGCCTGAAGAAAAGCAATCTTTACCACTCTTAATTTCATATCAGTTTAAAATGTTCGAGTTCAGCCCCTCTTTTTATCCTCCCATACCTGCATTTTTAACAATGTATATAACTCAGCAAGGAAACAAGCTACTTTTCACACTATTCAGAAACTACATGGAGCACAATTATACAATGTAATATTGTAATATTAGTTAATATCAAACTATGTGGCTAGGTGATGAGAAAAAGAAAAACGTACTAGCAGCAATTAAGGGAGGTAATTTTGACTTTGGTCGATAGTGTAAAGCAGGTGATAGCGGATTAGCCGATTTCAACAAAAAGCAGATGGACTAAAAATGTCAGACAAATATTATATGACTGGAATAAAGGACAGCTACCGCCGCCACCACTACCTGCACATACATAGCGGCCTGTAATTTCTGATAGGAGGTTTCCTGCGTGCGGATGCCCCCTATCGGAAAAAAATCTACGAATTTACCCGAGGGCTCCTGGGCCTCTCCAGTCGAAATGCGCAGGGCCCACGTATCCCAGGAGCGCATGCAGTTCGCAAGCGTCCCTGGGATCACATGGGCCAGGCCAGCCAATAGGAGAACGGAATCTCCCTTCATACTTTTGACAGATAGACCTGTCAAATGTATGAATGGAGAGCACCCCAAAAAGACACTAAAACATTAAATAATTTTTAAAAAACCCATCATGTTTTAAAATGAGTTAAAATTACATTAAATATTTTAAACAAAAATTTAATTTTTTGAAAAACATAATTAAAGTTTTTTTACGAGCTAAAAATAAACTTACCTTTTTTAAAAAGTATTTTTAAAAGTATTTTAAAATTATAAATGAGTGAAAAAATTTTTTTTTTTTAATTTTTACTTTTTTCAACTCTTATGCTGGTAAAAGCAGGCCTTACGCCTGCCTTTACCAGGCGTAAGATTTCTAAGGGTTTTCAGCGGGCTGAGGTTCTGCAGAAAGCAGAACTCTCTGCCCGCAGAGGCCCTTCTCTAGGGCAGTCATCCGATCGGTCAAGAGCATGCTTGACAGATCAGAAATGCCGGTTTTCAGTGCATGTGCTTCGCATGCCTGAAACCGGCATTTCCGATGTCCCTACGGGTGTGTACACAGCGCGTACACACCCGTAGGCATCGGAAAATACGGGCCAGTGTCTTCAACATGGAAAACATCCCTAGGCAGTTTGACAGTGAAGAAATAAACCTGTTATAACATACAAAATGAGCAGGAACTGACATGGGCACGGATAAATTAAGTAAATAAGCAGAACAATGACAGATGCAGTGTAACTTACTGAAACGTGAAGTTATATATTTTGGACACAAGAATTGCAGAAGGGATAGGGAAGCATGGGGTGGGGAGTGGGAAAGAAGTGAGGGGTAGAGATGAACAAATGGATGAAGGTGAACAAAGGGATGCAGCTGAATGGCACAAAAAGCAAAAGTCAATGGGATCCTGGGCTTCTTCACATGAGATATAGGGTATAAAAACTAGTACTAATGCAGTTAAATAAAGAGAGGTGGTCACACTTCATATGCAATACTGGCTGTTATGTTTTAGGTACCGATCTTTGCAAGGTTATTCTGGAAATGGAGGGAATCCAGCAATCATTCATCAGGATGATACCTGGCCTGTAGGTATTTAGTTATAATGAGAGACTGGGTAAATGTGCGTCATATTCCCTACAGACAAGGAGGTAACTGGGTGATCTTATTGAGGTGTTTAAAAATAAAGAAAATAACAACAGTTGGCAGTAAAAGTGAACTCAGGAAAGATTTCTTCACATAGTGAAGGTCAGAACGTGGAATATACTGTCCCAGAAGACCACAGACGCAAAAACAATTGAGGTGAATAAAAAGGAGATAGCCATTTACTTGGAAAGTAAGGATGCCGAGGGGGTTGAAAAAGGGTACAGGCAGAATGCTATTCTCTACTTAGACATTATGAATGGATTATATTTTCAAAGTACAGTATTTCAGTAAATCTTACCTGTCATACTTAGAACAGAAGAGTACAGGTCCTTGTGTAGTGCTCTTTTTTGAACAGACCGTGGCGTCACGTTAGGCGATGGTTTCGGCATCTAAACAAATTTCCCATATTATATACAAAAAGAAAATTAACCAGACTCCAATTATATTCTCTAACTTACCTCAAAAAGGCATTCTCTTTTCGAGCACATCTTGGAAAAAATATTCATCCCAAGGATATCTATTCCAGTTGGATCATCAATTACAGAAGGATGTTAATTTACAATTACGACAAATTGGTAACATACAATAACTTGCTTCAGAATATCACATGCTTCATAAACAAGCCATATTTTCTCCAACTGAAAAGCATCCAATACTTGACATCATGCCACACAATTTTCACTTCAAATATAATGATGTAAGCCTACCTGAAGAGATTTTAAGGATGGTGGTGGCGAACGACTTTGTGGTTTAGGAATACTATCAATTAATCCTAAAACCCCCGTAAGTTTTTGGTCCGAGATACAAATTGAAAGTAAAGCAAGTCCACCATAAACTTTAAATCTGTTTAAATAAAGGAAACAGTGCATTAGAGCTGCTATTAATTTGTGTAAAACAATCTTTATTTTCCATTGGGAAACAAACCTAAGTTGATCTTTAGATGTTTTTGTTGATTTCAAAATCTTGGTTTGTGTATAGCAAAATACATCCCATCTGAAATACTGATCTAAAGACATTTATATAGACTGGCAAAAGACGGTTAACAATAGCATTCTGGTACAAACTCTCTGGGCAGAGTAAAAATGACGATTGCATTGTGAAATAAAAAAGGATATGTAGAGACAGTAATGCTACAATAATATGCGACTTAAATCAACTCAGTGTAAACTGGATGCCCAAATGGAAGTGAGACGGCAGAATCAGAACCAGTGAATATGGTACAGCATTGTTTATGGAATTTGTATCTAGACCATGTTCTTACGAGCATTCAAGATAATGTTTGTAATGGGCCGTATTTTCCGATCGGAGGTTTCCTGCCTGCGGAGGCCTCTGATCTGGAAAAAATCTACGGACTTACCCGAGGGCTCCCGAGGTCCGGAAACTTCCGCTCCTGGGCCTCTCCAACTCGAAATGTGCAGGGCCCACGTATCCCAGAGGCGCATGCGGTTCGCATGCGTCCCTGGGATCATGTGGGCCATGGGGAGCCAATAGGAGAAGAGAATCTCACTTCATACACTTGACAGATAGACCTGTCAAATATATGAATGGAGATCACCCCAAAATCACTGTAAAACACTAAGTAAATTAAAAAATGAATCATTTTTAAAATATGAGTTGAAATTACAATAAATTAAATACTTTAAACAAAAATTAAATTTTTTGAAAAAAAATTTAAAAAATTTATGGGGCTAAAAATAAACTTACCTTTTTTAAAAGTTTTTTGAAATGATAAATGAGTGAAATTTTTTTTTTCAAATCTTATGCTGGTAAAAGCAGGCCTTACGCCTGCTTTTACCAGGCGTAAGATTTCTAAGGGTTTTCTGCAGGCAGAGGTTCTCTAGAAAGCAGAACTATCCGCCCGCAGAGGCCCTTCTCTAGGGCAGGCGTCTGATCTGTCATGAGCATTCTTGACAGATCGGAAATGCCGGTTTTCAGCTCATTCGCTTGGCATGCCTGAAACCGGCATTACCGATATCCCTACGGGTGTGTACACAGCGCGTACACACCTGTAGGGATCGGAATATACGGCCCAATATAGCAGTATAGTCTCATCTAACTGTGACCACATTATTTGGAAATCAGAACCAGTAAAGACAAGTACAAAAATATATGACTTTTAAAAGGCATGGAATTAGGATACTGTGGTAGACCAAATGCACTTTTCCTCTTTTTAACCTTTGCTTTGCTCTTATGGATCCATAACACTCAATGAAAATGTAAAACCCAGTGGCTAAGCTGGGATGAACTGAAGTAGATCTGTTTAGGGTAGTCCAGAGTGAGCCACTACACAAGTTGACATCTTTAAAAAAACATTTTAGTCATTTTTAAGACTATAAATAAGTCAAGAAACTCAGTAAAAAAAATAATAAAACAACAACTTCTCTTTATAAGTACAAGGATTATAACAGTCCAGTACGGAGGGAGAGCTGCACTGTCGGAGGTGCTGTCTTTTATGAGAGCTTGAGCACAGAGCTTGGCGACAGAGCTGGGTAAATCACAATCAGAGTGAATCGCAAACAGAGTGGAAGCTGGGAATTTGGTGATAGTAGGAAGGCAGTTTCTCACATCCAATTCAAAAGAAGGAGTGGAGCCACAGAACCCAAGGATTCTAAGTTAACTTTCTAACATTTTTGGGGGCGATTTTCTCAGCCCCGAGGAAGCGGGTATGGAGGCGGGACTGCAGGGAAAATGGCAGAAGTTGGGGGCGGGTCTCGGTCAGAGCCACACCCAACTGAGATTGGCGTCTCAGCCCCTGCACCACTACTACTACTACTATTTCTACTCCTCCCTCCTCCTCCTCCTGAGACACTAAATACAAAGACTTAGGGGTTGATTTTCTCAATGGGAAATTTTTGGAGATGGGGCTCCCATTTGCCAGGTTTCAGCCCCACCTCCATCAGCTTCTGGCCAACCAGCGGGATTTTCCCCTGATTGACCTTGTTAAGCCCGCCTGGTGGGCTTAGCAGACCAATTAGGGCAAAGCCAGTTGCAGAGCATGTCAATGTATGACATGTTATCTGTCAAGAATTTTTGAAAGAAGAAATGTCATCGTTTGACAGCTCAGTGAAGCTGTCAAGCACTGACATTCTGTGTAGTTTGATGAGTCCTTGTGTTCAGGACTCCTCAAACCTTTCTACTTTGCAGAAATCAGATGACTGTTGCATCACAGGCTGCAGCAGCTGGTCTGTGATCTCTACAATGGAG
This sequence comes from Somniosus microcephalus, assembly GCF_052327205.1. Classification (NCBI taxonomy): domain Eukaryota; kingdom Metazoa; phylum Chordata; class Chondrichthyes; order Squaliformes; family Somniosidae; genus Somniosus; species Somniosus microcephalus. Next base: position 134,329,697 of record NC_140987.1, read on the forward strand.
ATGTCGGCGACTCCGGCTCCACAGCGGATGAAGGCTGCAGGAAGAAACAAAAGTAAGTACACTTTTAAAAACACTTAGGACTTATCTCAGATACTCACCTCTACACTTGCATCCATCACTTACCTTCACACCACACTTTTGCCCCCCACCCACAGACCCACTACTCGCCTCAGTGACCCTGGCGGGTTTTGGAGCCTTCAGGAAGCCCGCACTTGAGGGCTTTAATCCCTTTCCACCTCCAAGGAGACGGGACCCAGCACGGGATGGCAACCTGCTTCCTGGAAAGATGGCATGGAGGCGGGTTGGGGGCGGTTTGCCACCCACCCCCAACTTCTGCCATTTTCCCGGCAGTCCCGCCTCCATACCTGCTTCCTCGGGGCTGAGAAAATCGCCCTCAAATATGTTAGATAATAAACGGGTCGTTTTCCGAGTGGCAGACCAATTAAATACATATTTTGGTTCTGTCTTCACAAAGGAGGACACAAATAACCTCCCAGAGATGCCGGGGAACATAGGGTCTGATGAAAGGGAGGAACTGAAAGAAATCAGTATTTGTAGGGAAATGGTGTTAGGAAAATTGATGGGACTGAAGGCCAATAAATCCCCAGGGCCTGATAATCTACATCCCAGGGTACTTAAGGAAGTGGCCCTAGAAATGGTAGATGCATTGCTGGTCATCTTCCAGAACTCGATAGACTCTGGAACAGTACCCATGGATTGGAGGGTAGCTAATGTTACCCCACTATTCAAAAAAGGTGGTAGAGAAAAAGCAGTGAATTATAGACCGGTAAGCCTGACATCGGTAGTGGGGAAAATGCTAGAGTCCATTATAAAAGATGCAATAGCAGAGCACTTGGAAAGCAGTGACAGGATCGGACAAATTCAACATTGATTTACAAAAGGTAAATCGTGCTTGACTAATCTACTGGAATTTTTTGAGGATCGAACTGGTAAAATAGATAAGGGAGAACCGGTGGATGTGGTGTATTTGGACTTTCAGAAGGCTTTCGATAAGGTCCCGCATAAGAGATTAGCGTGCAAAATTAAGGCACATGGGATTGGGGGCAAGGTATTGACTTGGATAGAGAACTGGTTGGCGGATAGAAAGCAAAGAGTTGGAATAAACGGGTCGTTTTCCGAGTGGCAGGCAGTGACAAGTGGGGTACCGCAAGGATCGGTCCTAGGACCCCAGCTGTTCACAATATATATTAATGATCTGGACGAGGGAATTGGATGACACAAAGCTGGGTGGGAGGGTATGCTGTGAGGAGGATGTCGTGAAACTCCAGTACGATTTGGACAGGTTGGGTGATTGGGCAGAAACATGACAAATGTACTATAATGTGGATAAATGTGAGGTTATCCACTTTGGTGGCAAAAACAGGAAGGCAGACTATTATTTGAATGGCAATAGATTGGGAGAAGGGGAAGTGCAAAGAGACCTGGGTGTTCTTGTGCACCAGTCGCTGAAGGTAAGCATGCAGGTGCAGCAGGCGGTTAAGAAGGCAAATGGTATGTTGGCATTCGTAACAAGAGGGTTCGAGTACAGGAACAAGGATATCTTGCTACAGTTGTACAGGGCCTTGGTGAGACCGCACCTTGAGTATTGTGTGCAGTTTTGGTCGCCTTATCTGAGGAAGGACGTTCTTGCCATGGAAGGAGTGCAGCGAAGATTCACCAGGCTGATACCTGGGATGGCAGGAATGACGTATTAGGAGAGATTGTGTCGATTGGGCTTATACTCACTGGAGTTTAGAAGATTGAGAGGGGATCTCATCGAAACCTATAAAATTCTGTCAGGCCTGGACAGACTAGATGCAGGAAGGATGTTTCCGATGGCCGGGGAGTCCAGAACCAGGGGTCATAGTCTAAGGATAAGGGGTAAGCCATTTAGGACTGAAATGAGGAGGAATTTCTTCACCCAGAGAGTGGTGAACCTGTGGAATTCTCTGCTACAAGAGGGCGGTGGAGGCCAGTTCATTAAATATATTCAAGAAGGAGTTGGATATATTTCTTAAGGCTAAAGGGATCAAGGGATATGGGGAGAAGGCAAGGACAGGGTACTGAATTTGGATGATCAGCCATGATCTCATTCAATGGCGGAGCAGGCTCGAGGGGCTGAATGGCCTACTCCTGCTCCTATCTTCTATGTTTCTATGATGGGAAATTCACACTCACTTTTCCAGTGCGCAGAAGGTCATGAAATCTCTTCCTGCACTGAATCCAGGTTCTGCAGGTTACTGATAGAGTTGACCTCCTCTGCCACCTGGATCCACACAGCCTTGGTCTGCTGGGGAGGCATCTTCCTCCCTGAAGGGAAAAGCACCTCTTTATGAGCTCTTGCTCCCTCAAACTAAAGCCTGCAGGGCAACATCATCAAACCTGGGAGCAGACCTCGGTCTCTCGCTGGTCATTCTGCCTCCAGGTCCCTTTAGCATGAAAGGCCAAAAGGTTGGCAGTCTGCAGAAGAAGCAAGGCTTGTTGCAGGCCTTAAATGCAGCAGCAATGATGACATCATCGGAGGCAACTTTCAGACTGGAAAAACTCATTGGCCATGGGTTCCCACACGTTGGAACTCAATTGGCCAATTAAGTTCAAATCACATCAATCTCCCACATCGATTTAAATTCGGGTGGATAACACGAAATGCGATTACACGACCCCAGCCTGCACCCGAATTAAAATCCAGCCCATAGAGTACAAAAGCAAGGAAGTTATGATGAACCTTTATAAAACACTGGTTCGGCCTCAACTGGAGTATTGTGTCCAATTCTGGGCACCGCACTTTAGGAAGGATGTTAAGGCCTTATAGAGGTTGCAGAAAAGATTTACGAGAATAATTCCAGGGATGAGGAACTTCAGTTATGTGGATAGACTAGAGAAGCTGGAGTTCTTCTCCTTAGAGCAGAGAAGGTTGAGAGGAGATTTGATAGATATTCAAAATCATGAGGGGTCTAGACAGAGTAGAGAGAGAGAGAAACTGTTCCCATTGGCGGAAGGGTCAAGAACCAGAGAACAAGATTCAAGGTGATTGGCAGAAGAACCAAAGGCGACATGAGGAAAAAAGTTTTTACGCAGCGAGTGGTTAGGATCTACAATGCACTACCTGAAAGGGTGGTGGAGGCAGACTCAATCGTGGCTTTTGAAAGGGAATTAGATAAGTACCTGAAGAAAAAAAAATGTAGGGTTATGGGGAAAGGGCAGGGGAGTGGGACTAGCTGAAGTGCTCTTGGAGAGCTCCAGCACGGGCTCGACGGGTCAAATGGCCTCCTTCTGTGCTGTAACCATTCTATGATTCTATGATACAGTAACGATAACCGAGACCTTGCTCAAAAAAGGGGAGGATTGGATGCTTAATATTCCTGGGTACAGGAAACTTTTGTTTAAACGGAGGTTAAATCTCCGGAATGCTCTATCCACCGGCAAAATTCAGGAGTCGGTTCAGGTAACTTTTTTTTACTTTTTTTCTCCATTTCTGGCTCTGCGTCTAGCTGAAGCTGTTGCTCAGCTACAGAGACACTTGCAAGCTGCGCCGACTGTTTTGAAGCTGTTGCTAAGCAACAGGGTTTGTTGCTAGATACGGAGCTCAGAAGCTCCGTATGTTTTAACATTAGCGCTGGTTTCTCCGGCAGTGTTGATCGACCGGCACCAGCTCAGTCCCGTCAGTGCCGGATACCAGAAAGTTTCCTGTACAAGGAATTCAGGAAAGATAGGGAAGAAGAAAAAAAGGAGGGGTAGCAGTTTTGATTTTAAAAATTTGCAGTGCTAGAAGCAGAGAGGGGGAGAAATTGGGTATGTATCGCCACCTATTAGCGCCTAAAGAGGGCAGTCAGTGGCTGTAGCGCCACTGGCCGCGCCTCCCACGATATTCAGCGGGGCGCTAATGGTGGCGTTAGCCTGTTGCGCTGCGCCGCCACCGATGAAGTCATCGGTGTGCGCAGCGCCCCGATCGCGATATTTGGTAGCGAACGCCGCTGTAGCGCCGTTCGCTACCCGCGCCCGGTTCACGGGGCCTTGCTGTGCCGGCAGTGGCGCAAGTCAAGGTAGAGGTGCGGGGCGGCTGCCTTTTTCGGCGGCCGCCTGCCAGCACCTCCGTCCCCAGCCTCCTGACCCCCCCCCCCCCACGGCATTGCTGGCTGTTCCCATAGAGCCCGGCACTTCTCCTCGGTGCCGGGCTCTTTTGCCAGCACTTGCGATCGGGGATTGCGCTGCTGCAGGCCCCTCCCCCTTAACAATGGGTGGAAGGCCTGCAGTACCGCAGCGTGCCGCTGCGGCACGTTGCACTGCGATATTCAGTTTCAGCGCCCTAAGAGGGACGCGGAGCGCCTCGAGCCTCGCCCCATCTCCCTCTAGGGGCGCTAAAACTGAATTTCTGATGTTTGCTAATGCTCCGAACGCTGCGCAAAAATCAGTGCCCAGGCGAACTTGGCGCCTCAACCCAATTTCTAGGCCAGAATGTCCTTGAGGGGTCAATGACAGAATCTATTTGGTTGGAGTTGAAAAACAATAAAGGAGCTATTATGCTACTTGGTGTATTTTATAGGCCACCAAATAGTGGGAAAGAGATAAGAGAAGCAGATTTGCAAAGAACTATAGGAGGTGCAAGAACTATAGAGTAGTGATAATGGGAGACTTTAACTACCCCAATATTGAATGGGGCAGTGATTGTGTTAAGGCCAGAAAAGGGGAGGAATTTCTGAAGTGTGTTCAGGAAAAATTTCTTGAATATGTTTCCTATCCAACGAGGAAGGAGGCATTGCTGGATCTAGTCCTGGGGAATGAAGTGGGTCAAGTGGAGAATGTCACAGTTGGAGAGCATTTCAGGAATAGTGATCACAGTATCGTAAGGTTTAGGTTAATTTTGGAGGAGGACAGGGAGCAATCTAGAATAAAAATATTTAACTGGAGGAGGGCGAATTTCAGCGAATTGAGGGATCTGGCCTGGGTAAATTGGAGTCAAAGACTGGCAGGCAAAAATGTAATGGAGCTATGGGCAGCCTTTAAAGAGGAGATGGTTCAGGTACAGTCTATGTACATACAACGGGAAAAGGGAGGACAACTAAAGCCAGAGCTCCCTGGATGACGAAGGAGTTGGAGAGTAGGATGAAGCAAAAAAGGGGGCCTATGACAGATGTCAGTTTGATAATACAAGGGAGAATCAGGCTGAATATAAAAAGTACAGAGAAGTGAAAAAGGAAATAAGGGGGGCAAAGAGACAGTATGAGAATAGATTGGCAGCTAACATAAAGGGGACCCCAAAGGTCTTCTGTAGGCATAAGTAAAAGAGCGGTCATAGAAGCAGTGGGGCCGATTAGGGACCAAAATGGAGGACTATTGGTGGACAGAAGGTATCACTGAGGTACTAAATGAGTGCTCTGCGTCAATGTTTACCAAGGAAGAGGACTTTGGCAAAGCTATGGTGAACGAGGAGGTTGCTGCAATACTGGATGAGATAAAAATTGATAAAGAAGTACTGGAAAGGCTGGCAGTACTTAAAATGGATAGGTCACCACGTCCAGATGGGATGCATCCTAGGTTACTGAGGGAAGTAAGGGTAAAAATTATGGAGGTGCTGGCCACAATCTTCCAATCCTCCTTAGATACAGGGGTGGTGCCAAAGGACTGGAGAATTGCATATGTTACACCCTTGTTCAAAAAAGGGGAGTAGGATAAACCTGGCAATTACAGGCCAGTCAGTTTAACGTCAGTGGTGGGAAGCTTTTAGAAACAATAATCCGGGATAAAATTAACAGCCACTGGACAAACATGGATTAACAAAGGAGAGCCGGCACAGATTTGTTAAGGGCAAATCGTGTTTGACTAACCTGACTGAGTTTTTTGATGAGGTAACAGAGGGTGGATGAGGGCAGTGCAGTTGATGTTGTGTAGATGGACTTTCAAAAGGTGTTTGATAAGGTACTATATTCTAGGCTTGTTAGCAAAATTGAAGCCCATGGGACATGTAAGGGTAATTAACAAGTAAACACTACTGAGTGACCAAACAATAAAGAACTTGAGGTCAACGATGGTGGTGTGATAAAATGTGAAAAACAAGTCAAAACCTAATTATATACATGCAAAAGAATGAATCACCGAGCAAATGATTAAATCACAAGGGAACTAAGGAGTGCAACTCATGGATAGAGACCCCTAACATGGGCAATGTGATAGCATTAACAAATAGTGTGACTAGCACGTGATATTTTGTAATAGCTTGCATAAGCAATAACAAATGTATGTAAGTAAATGAGAGAGATTGGCGAAGTCCCACTTGAAGCTGTCAAGTGAGCGTCTTCCCCTGCATATGCTTGAATAAAGATCGTTGTGAACCTATCTACCATTGTCTGTCTTGACTGAGAGGGAGGAAATCGGAGTCCCCTCTAACAGGGCAGTAGCAGCATGGATACAAAATTAGCTAAGGGATAGAAAACAGAGTTGTGGTGAATGGCTGTTTTACGGACTGGAGGGAGGTATACAGTGGTGCTCCCCAACATTCAATACCAGGACCACTACTGTTTTTGATATACATTAATGACTTGGACCTGGGGGTACAGGGCACAATTACAAAATTTGCAGATAACACAAAACTTGAAAGTGTAGTAAACAGTGAGGAAGATAGTAATAGACTTCAAGAAAACAGGCAGGCTGGCGGAATGGGCACACACATGGCAGATAAAATTTAATGCGGAGAAGAATGAGGAGAGACCATGAACAATAAACGGTACAATTTTAAAGGGGGTGCAAGAACAGAAAGACCTGGGGGTACTTGTGCACAAGTCTTTGAAGGTGGCAGGACAGGTTAACAAAGCAGTTAATATGGAATCCTGGGCTTTATAAATAGAGGCAGAGAGTACAAAAGCCAGGAAGTTATGCTAAACCTATATAAAACACTAGTTCGGCTACAGCTGGAGTATTGTGTCCAATCCTGGGCACCAAACTTTAGGAAAGACGTGAAGGGTACAGGAGACTCGCTAGAGTAGTTCTAGGGATGAGGGAGTACAGTTACGTGGATAGATTGAAGAAGCTGAGGTTGTTCTCCTTGGAGCAGAGAAGGCTAAGAGGAGATTTGATAGAGGTGTTTAAAATCATGAAGGATTTAGATAGAATAAATGGAGAGAAACTGAATCCAATGGCTGAAGGGTCGATAATCATAGGGCACAGATTTAAGGTGATTGGCAAAAGAACCCAGAGACGGCATGAGGAAAAACTTTTTTATGCAACGAGTGGTTAGGATTTGGAATGCACTACCTGATAGGGTGGTGGAACAGATTCAATAGCAGCCTTCAAAAGGGAATTTGATAAATACTTGAAGGAGAAAAAATTGCAGGGATATGTGGGACTAACTGGATTGCTCTTTGAAAGAGCCGGCGCAGACTCAATGGGCTGAATGGCCGCCTTCTGTGCTGTTCTATTCTATGATTCTATGAAAATCTCAAACTGTTTTGAACTGAATAGGGAATATACAGCCATTAGAAAAAGACATCCTGGTTTGGATCTACCGCTGCTGATAGCACAAGAACTCCAAGGTGCAGCCTAGAACAAGGGTTTATATGAAGCAATGAAAAAAAAAAATCACCCAATTGTGAAGAGCACAACTTTCTTAATGGCACAATGCAGCCAGATGTTGTCCTTCTGAATGACAACAGTACCGATTTTTCAATGTATAGAAATAACAAATGAGGAAGAGCGACTGCAACTATCAAACCTGGTGATTATTTAACCTTTATACAGCACTGGGATTTTTAAGATAGTCAACAACATCAACATACATTTATATAGTGCCTTTAACACAGTAAAACATCCCAAGACACTTCACAGGAGCTTAAGAAACAAAATTTGACACTGAGCCATGAGATAGTTGGACAGATGAAAGAGGTAGGTTTTAAGGAGGAAAGAGAGGCAGAAAGGTTTAGGGAGGGAATTCCAGAACTTAGAGCCGAGGCAGCTGAAGGCACAGCTGCCAATGGTGGAGCGATTAAAATCAGGGATGCACAAGAGGCCAGAATTGAAGGAGCGCAGAGGTCTCAAAGGCTTGTAGGGCTGGAGGAGGCTACTGAGATAGGAAGGGGCAAGGCCATGGAGAGATTTGAAAACAAGGATGAGAATTTTAAAATTGAGGTGTTGCCAGACCAGGAAACAACATAGGTCAGCAAGCACATGGGTGATGAATGAACAGGACTTGGTGCAAGTTAGGATACAGGCAGCAGAGGTTTGGATGAGCTGAAGTTTATGTAAGGTGGAAGATGGGAGGCCGGCAGGAGAGCATTGGATTAGTCAAGGCCAGAGGTAACAAAGGCATGGATGAGGGTTTCAGCATCAGATAAGCTGAGGCAGGAGCGGAGTCAGGCAATGTTACGGATGTGGCATTTGGCAGTTGGAGATGGAACGGATGTCTGGTTGGAAGCTCATCTTGAGGTCAAATAGGACAGCAAAGTTGCGAAAAAAAAATTTTTTTAAATCAGTTTATGGGATGTGGGCGTCGCTGGCAAGACCAGCATTTATTGCCCATCCCCAATTGCCCTCGAGAAGGTGGTGGTGAGCCGCCTTCTTGAACCGCTGCAGTCTGTGTGGTGAAGGTACTGCCACAGTGTTGTTAGGTAGGGAGTTCCAGGATTTTGACCCAGCGACGATGAAGGATCGGCGATATACTTCTAAGTCAGGATGGTGTGTGACTTGGAGGGGAACTTGCAGGTGGTGGTGTTCCCATGCTGCCCTTGTCCTTCTAGGTGGAAGAGGTCGAGGGTTTGGGAGGTGCTGCCAAAGAAGCCTTGGTGAGTTGCTGCAGTGAATCTTGTAGATGGTACACACTGCAGCCACGGGACGCCAGTGGTGGAGGGAGTGAATATTTAAGCAGTTGGAGATGGATGGAGTGCCAATCAAGCAGGCTGCTTTGTCCTGGATGGTGTCGAGCTTCCTGAGTGCTGTTGGAGCTGCACTCATCCAGAGAAGTGGAGAGTATTCCATCACACTCCTTACTTGTGCCTTATAGATGATGGAAAGGCTTTGGGGTGTCAGGAGGTACATAATACCTAGCCTCTGACCAGCTCTTGTTGCCACAGTATTTATGTGGCTGGCCCAGTTAAGTTTCTGGTCAATGGTGACCCCCCCCAGGATATTGATGGTGGGGGATTCCGTGATGGTAATACCACTGAATGTCAAGGGGAGGTGTTTAGACTGTCGCTTGTTGGAGATAGTCATTGCCTGGCACTTCTGTGGTGCAAATGTTACCTGCCACATATCAGCCCAAGCCTGAACGTCGTCCAGGTCTTGTTGCATATGGGCATGGACTGCTTCATTATCTGAGGAGCTGTGAATGGCACTGAACACTGTGCAGTCATCAGCATACATTCCCATTTCTGATCTTATGTTGGAGGAAAGGTCATTGATGAAGCAGCTGAAGATGGCTGGGCCTAGGACGCTGCCCTGAGGAACTCCTGCAGCGATGTCCTGGGGCTGTGATGATTGATCACCAACCATCTTCCTTTGTGCTAGGTATGACTCCAGCCAGTGGAGTTTTCCCCCTGATTCCCATTGACTTCAGTTTTACTAGGGCTCCTTGATGCTCTGGTTCAGCCTCAGATAATGATCAGTGAGAGGGATGGAGTCGCTAGCTAGGGAACGAAGTTTGTGCCGAAGACAATGGTTCGGTCTTCCCAATATTTAGCTGGATTAAAATTCTGCTCATCCTGTACTGTATGTCGGACAAGCAGTCTGACAAATCAGCGACAGTGGAGGGGTCTCGAGGGGTTGGTGGTGAGGTAGAGCTGGGTGTTGTCAGCATACATATGAAATCTGACATTGTGTTTGCGGATGATGTCGTCGAGTTGAGAAATAGGAGGGACCAAGGATAGATTCTTGGGGGACTCCAGAGGTAGTATTGCGGGAGCAGGAAGAGAAGCCATTGCAGGGGATTCTCTGGCTTTAACTGGATAGATAAGATTGTAACCAGGCGAATGTAGTCCCACCCAGCTGGACAACAGAGGAGAGGCATTGGAGGAGAATGGCCTGGTCAAATGTGTCAAAGGCTGCACACAGGTTAAGAAGGATGAAGTCCAGCCAGATCAGGTGGTGAATAGTTAAACCAGTTGTCCGTCATAGATGTTCAAGTCTGCGTTCCTTGGACTTAAGGGTATTGCAGATGAGGGCCATACCGGGGGAAAGACCAGGGTGACAGAGAGTAATGGTTTTAATGGGGACAAGAGCATCAACAAGGTGGAGATGAGGGTGCAATTGAGCAGATTGGTAGCTGCAGAAATGTTGCAGTGAATGGAGGATCAAAGGCGAGATAGTTGGGAATTTGAAAGTGCAGTTTTAAGTGACTTGGGGGAAGAGTTTTTTCCAGGGGTGGACACAGAAGGAGGTGGGCTTGGGAGGGGGAAAGGGGGATGTGGTGGAGAGAGATACAAGGAAGTGATCAGAGATTGCCTTATCTGTGATTGACACGATGAGAGTAGTGAGGCCACATGAGATGGCGATGTCAAGGGGGTGGCCATAAATATGGGTAGGGGAGTTAATATGGAGGGAGAGATTTAGGGTGGATAGGAGGGCAGTGAATTCAGAGGAGAGAGAGCATGATGAGTTGAAATGGAGGTTGAAATCACGGAGGATGAGGAGTTGCTTGGTGCAGAGGCTGAGGGAGGAAAGCAGTGAAGATATCTCAGTGAGAAACTGGTCTTGGTACTTGGGTGGGCAATAGAGAATGAGGATTTTAAATGAGAGGCGAGAGGGATGGAACAAGGCGAGATGCTCAAAAGGAGGAAACGGTGCCAGAGGAGTGGGGGAACAGACCAAGATGTGATTTGGTGAAAAGGGCTACACCGTCACCATGACAGTTTGGGTGGGACAAGTGGTGGAGGGTATCGCCAAGCGAGGAAGCTACTATACAATCTATATTAATGACCTAGATGAAGGGACAGAGTGTAATGTATCCAGGTTTGCTAATGATACAAAGCTAGGTGGGACAGTAAGCTGTGAGGAGAACACAAAGAGTCTGCAAAGGGATATAGATAGACTAAGTGAGTGGGCAGTAAGGTGGCAGGTAGAGTATAATGTAGGGAAATGTGAGGTTATTCACTTTGGTAGGAAAAATAGAAAAACAGAATATTTTTTAAATGGTGAGAAACTTTCAAATGTTGGTGTTCAGAGAGATTTGGGTGTCCTCATGCAAAAAACACAGAAAGCTAGCATGCAGGTACAGCAAGCAATAAGGAAGGCAAATGGCATGTTGGCCTTTATTGCAAGGGGGTTGGAGTATAAGAGTAAGGAAATCTTGCTACAATTGTACAGGGCCTTGCTGAGACCACACCTGGAATACTGTGCACAGTTTTGGTCTCCTTATCTAAGGATATACTTGCCTTGGAGGCGGTGCAACAAAGGTTCATTAGATTGATTCCTGGGATGAGAGGGCTGTCCTATGATGAGAGATTGTGTAGAATGGGCCTATACTCTCTGGAATTTAGAAGAATGAGAGGTGATCTCATTGAAACATACAAGATTCTGAAGGGAATTGACAGGGTAGATACCGAGAGGTTGTTTCCCCTGGCTGGAGTGTCTAGAACTAGGGGGCATAGTCTCAGGATAAGGGGTAGGCCATTTAAGACCGAGATGAGGAGGAATTGCCTCACTCAGTGGGTTGTGAATCTTTGGCATTCTCTGCCCCAGAGGGCTGTGAATGCTGAGTCGTTGAGTATATTCAAGGCTGAGATAGATAGATTTTTGGACTCTAGGGGAATCAAGGGATATGGTGATCGGGCAGGAAAGTGGAGTTGAGGTCGATGATCAGCCATGACCTTATTGAATGGCGGAGCAGGCTCAAGAGGCTGTATGGCAAACTCCTGCTCTTATTTCTTATGTTCTTATTAAGGGGGAAGGTGCCATCACGCATCAGCCAGGATTCTGTCAAGGCCATGATGTCGATGGAATCATCCACAATAAGCTCATGGATGGCAGGGGGCAACTATGTCTCAGTCACATTTTTTTTCCTCTAGGCAGAGGTTTAGGAAACATTGGTGTGGGTCTTTTTCAATTTGGTATTGAACTGATCAGGCCACACAACTCAGCAACCTGACTTTTTGTCATACTTGCAATTGTTTCTTGGGAATCTATCTACTTTAAAGAACAAACTACTTATCAAACATTTCCTCAATGAAACATTTATTTTATGAACACCTCGGTGGCTGCTTGAAGGTGCAATTGAGAAGACTGGATTTATACCAGAGAGAAGTTCATTTTGCATAATAATTATATTTTGATGACAGTAAACCATTAGGTGGGAGAGCGCCATACAAGGTTTTCGCTTGTTACAGCTCTGTAAATTAATGCTCAGCATTATTAAGAATAACCAATGTCTTGTTTAACATATCAAATGATACAGTATTGTACAACTATGATCAATTTTCACTTCTATTCCAGTAAGTTATCAATACATCATTCCTAAATGGTTTTTGTTTTATCCAACAAATGTTTAACATCTGCCACTCAACTTTCACCCATCTGATAACATATATACATACTTTGGCATTCTTGCATCAGAGACAACCATTGCTCTGCATAACTCCAGCTTTAAATCCATGGGTTGCAAGATGTGCTGAGAGGATTGCTTTGTTTTGCGAGCTGCTTTCCAGTCCTCATCTAAATCAAAGCACCAAAGGCTAGTTAAGTTCATTCTTCATCCTCTCTGATAATTATAAGACACAGGAAATTCCTTTCCCTCACCAGCATCAAAATTCCAAGTTTTTTTTTACCAAACTAAACTATCTGGTTTAAATTAACAAAATCAATACTCATTGACTATCGTGGCCAATTCTCAATCACTCAAAATACCAGGTAATACCATTTTAGAATTAATCTTTCACTCATTATTTTCATTAACAAAAAGACCATGAAGTACCTAGTAATAATTTTTACAGGTTTTAAATCTTTAAGTGAATACATACGTGGTTTAGCATAGAGTAGTTGAACGCTACTCAGTTGTATATCAAAACAGTCATAGGCTCTGGCCATGATATCTTCCAAAGTGCTTTCTCCAGCTGTAATTTGCGGCAAACGTGCACGACTTTTACTGATCATCTTAAAAATGTAAAAATTAATTGATTACAAAGTATTTAAATATGACCTGCACATATGGGCAAAAACAAATCATGACAAATAAAAATTATTTGACCATGAAAGTTTAAAAGGACCTATACCCTATTTAGAGAAACTGATTTGTCAGTATTCCTGGTGTTATGGAGAAACCCAGTTTTTATTGTTTCAGTTTCTCTTATGAAAAAATATTGCTTGTCCTAACAACACTATGACTTTCCCTTGAATTATAGTTCAGTTTTATTTTCAAGCCAACATTTTATAAAATGTTGCTATAGAACAATGCCAGAGTGAGTATCCTATTGGCCTGGATTTTGCAGTAAAAGTAACAGTGAGGCTATCAGCGCTCACCATATTAAGGAGTAAATCAGACAGCAACTTCTGGTGTCTGCACATGCGCAACATCAGGAAGTTGCTGTCTGAGTTGCCCTGTTCCTCTACAAGCTTCACTCCAACAGTACCTCGCCAAGTGACTCGCCATTCATGTACATGAAGGGCGTGAAATTGGAGTACTTACCCACTAAACACGCCAGAAAAGGTTAGGGCTTGTCCATCCAAGTGCAAGTGAATTTTTAACGCCGTGATAAATCTTAATTACTGCCACACAACCTCTCCAGCACTGAAAATTTACTTTTACAAGTGTGGAGTCTCATTTCTTCAAATTTTAATTATTGTTGGAGCTGTATAACTGGTAACCAATCCGATTTTGCCCATTTTACACCTCTGCCGAAATTGAAAGCTATGTATTTGCTGCAAGAGCCCGAGGAGATGGCAGGGTAGGAGTGAGGAATGTGAGGAAATCGTTCCAATATAAAGAATGAAAACAACCCTAAAGAGAGGTAACTTTCTTTTGTCATTCTTGGCATCAACGACACATAGGGATGCCAACTCTGGTTTGATGTATTCCTGGAGATTTGATCATGTGACATTTGCTCATACAGCATACAGTTGATCGTGACATTTGCTCACTGTTTGCCAATGTTATTGCATTTACCTATGTCGAATGTCTTAGCAACACCAAGCCCTGAATAAAATTTGACTTTTCTTTTACAGTGAGATAAATATCAATTTATAATTCAAAGAATTCACACAAAATAGAAAGATTTAAGGATAAGTAATGATTAAATACAAACTACTTTGGTGATGTTTCTACAGTATTGACCGCAATGAGGAACACCAAGTTAAACCATGGATTCAACAAAAATATCAAGGATACAAGTAACTTTGAACTAAAGTTTTTGAACAATTTTATGATTTTTTACAATACACAGCAAGCCCAGCTTCAGGGAGGTGAAGCTCAGTCCTCAGGGAGAAGCACCAAAGCTACCGGACTCCCATAATAAAACATTATTCAAAAGTGTACATTAGAGGCTAAAATGATCTCTCCCTCCCTTTGTGTTTCTCTCTCCCTCCCTCTCGTGTCCATTTTACGTTTCTCGCTCCCTCCCTCCCTCTCCCAGTTTTCATTACACAGTGGTAACATGCTCATCTCGGAGTCAGAAGGTAATGGGTTCAAGCCCCATTCCAGTGACTTGAGCACATAATCTGGACTGATATAATTGCAATACTGAGATTTCAACAACTAAAATAACCCCACTGAAATGTAAATTGACAACAGTTACATGTCAAAATAATAATGTTGGATAAAAGTATGTGAATGACTTAAATTTCTGCTTTACAAATACTCCCAATGGGCCCTTATTTAGAGGATGCTCATTAAGTGGAGATAAATCTGGTAGCATGACCTTTCACATCCTCAATTTTTCTTACCAGCCACATAGTAGCAGTGGAAGATATACATCACTCGTCACTTTGCCAACCTCTGCAAATAAATTTGATTTAAATTTTTAAACTGAGCTACAAACACCTAATGAGATTGCTAAAAAATTTGATGTGATCAACATGTTATTCAGTCCACGTTATCTGTGCCAGAAATATGCGTGAGCATTCCAAAACTAAAATCGCACCACTAGTAATCTTCCGATAGCCTTGTACCTTTATCTGTTTCAAATACTTATTCAAATTTCCCTTAAAAGATGCCATTGTCTCTGGCAAAGCATCCCACGCTCCAGCATCCCACTAAGTAAACAAATTTCTCCTCGCTCCGTTAGTGACAATTTTAAATTGATGACAGAGGTGACTGACTGACTCAACCAGAGAAAGTGCTTTTTATCCTATTCACCCTATTAAACCCTTCATAATTTTTAAAACCTCTTAAATTTCTGTTTGCCCTTCCCTGCACTAAATGAAGGTGCACTACTATCTCAAGTCTCTCCTCATAACTATTGTTTCCGATCCCCATTATTTTTCTACTGAATCTATGCAGTATAGTCTCTATTGCTTTAATGTCCTTTCTAAAATGGGGCAACCAATACTGCGCACACTACTCTTAACTTTGGCCTAACCAATATTTTGTATAAATTTATAATTTCTGTAGTCTTGTACTTTATGCTCCTATTAATAATGCCCAAAGTGCTATTGACCTTTTCATGGTTTTATCTCCATGCATATGCATTTTCAGGGAATTATGTATTTGAACCCCTAGTTCTTGGTACACTCACACCCTTCAGCATCTTTCCATCAAGTGCATATTGCTATTTTTTTTTTAAATTCATTGATGGGATGTGGGCGTCGCTGGCTAGGCCTGCATTTAGTGCCCATCCCTAATTGCCCTCGAGAAGATGGTGGTGAGCTGCCTTCTTGAACCGCTGCAGTCCATATGGTGTAGGTACACCCACAATGCTGTTAGGAAGGGAGTTCCAAGATTTTGGCCCAGTGACAGTGAAGGAACGGCAATACAGGTCCAAGTCAGGATGGTGTGTGGCTTGGAGGGGAACTTGTAGGTGGTGATGTTCCCATGCGTCTGCTGCCCTTGTCCTTCTAAGTGGTAGAGGTCGCGGGTTTGGAAGGTGCTGTTGAAGGAGCTTTGGCGAGTTGCTGCAGTGCATCTTGTAGATGGTACACACTGCAGCCACAGTGCGCCGGTGGTGGAGGGAGTGAATGTTGAAGGTGGTGGATGGAGTGCCAATCAAGCGGGCTGCTTTATCCTGAATGGTGTCGAGCTTCCTGAGTGTTGTTGGAGCTGCGCTCATCCAGGCAAGTGAAGGGTATTCCATCACACTCCTGACTTGTGCCTTGTAGATGGTGGAAAGGCTTTGGGGAGTCAGGAGGTGAGACACTCGCCGCAGAATTCCCAGCCTCTGGCCTGCTCTTGTAGCCACAGTATTTATATGGCTGGTCCAGTTCAGTTTCTGATCAATGGTAACCCCCAGGATGTTGATAGTGGGGGATTCAGCGATGGTAATGCCATTGAATGTCAAGGGGAGATGGTTAGAGTCTCGCTTGTTGGAGATGGTCATTGCCTGGCACTTGTGTGGTGCGAATGTTACTTGCCACTTGTCAGCCCAAGTCTGAATGTTGTCCAGGTCTTGCTGCATATTCCTCATTCTTTCTCAGAAAATGTATTAACTTACATTCTCACATTAAATGGCACTATTTCGAAGGAGAGTTCTCCCCAGTATCCTGGTCAATATTTATCCTTCAACCAACATCACTAAAACAGATTATCTGATCATTATCACACTGCTGTTTGTGGGATCTTGTTGTGTGCAAATTGGCTGCCACGTTTCCTACATAGTATCGTTAGGGGGATAGATAGAGTTCTTTGCAGCCGAGAGCGAGAGTCCCGAAGGCTGTGTTGCCTGCCCGGTGCCAGGGTTAAGGACATCTCCTCTGGACTGGAGAGAAACTTGGAGTGGGAGGGGGAGGATCCAGTTGTCGTGGTCCATGTTGGTACCAACGACATAGATAGGACAAGGAAGGAGGTTCTGCTGAGGGAGTTTGAGCAGCTAGGGGCCAAATTAAAAAGCAGAACCACAAGGGTAATAATCTCTGGATTATTACCTGAGCCACGAGCGAATTTGGCTAGGACAAATAAAATTAGAGAGTTAAATGCGTGGCTCAAAGACTGGTGTGGGAGAAATGGGTTTTGCTTCCTGGGACACTGGCACCAGTACTGGGGCAGGAGGGAGCTGTTCCGTTGGGACGGGCTTCACTTGGCCAGTGCTGGGACTAGAGTCCTGGCGGATCATATAACTAGGGCTGTAGAGAGGGCTTTAAACTAACTAGTGGGGGGGAGATTCCTAGAGAGCAAATAATAAAAATGACAACAGAGAAGGTCATAGACTTAGGTAGCAGTGGGGAAATTAAAAACCAGAGCGTGTCAGGAAGGGGCAGAAGGTATGGAGTAAAAGGTAAAGTAATAAAAAGGGCAAAAGCAGGAACTAAGTGTCACAAAACATATTTGAAAGTTCTCTATCTGAATGCACGTAGCATTCGTAACAAAATAGGCGAGTTAATGGCACAAATAACTACATATGGGTATGATCTTGTGGCCATTACAGAAACATGGCTGCAGGGTGACAATGCCTGGAAATTAAACATACCAGGTTATTTAACGATCAGGAAGGACAGGCAGGAAGGAAGGGGAGGTGGGGTGGCTATGTTAATAAAGGAAGGAATCACTGTAATACAGAGAAATGATATTGGGTCAAAAGATCAGGATAATGAAACAGTTTGGGTGGAGGTAAGGAATAATAAGGGGAAAAAAACACTAGTGGGCGTAGTCTATAGGCCTCCGAACAGTGGCAACTCTGTTGGACGGAGCATCAATCAGGAAATAGTTGAGGCTTGTAATAAGGGAACATCTATAATTATGGGGGATTTTAACTATCATATTAATTGGACAAATCAAATTGGGCAGGGCTGCCTTGAGGATGAGTTCATTGAGTGTATTAGGGATGGGTTTCTTGAGCAGTATGTAACTGAACCGACCAGGGGGCAAGCAACCTTAGATCTGGTCCTGTGTAACGAAACAGGATTAATTAAAAATGTCCTAGTAAAGGATCCCCTTGGAATGAGTGACCATAACATGGTTGAATTCCATATTCAATTAGACGGTGAGAAGGTTGGATCTCAAACAAGCGTGCTAAGCTTGAATAAAGGAGACTATGAAGGTATGAGAGCGGAATTGAGTAGAGTGGATTGGGAAAATAGATTAAAGGGTAAGACGATACATGATCAGTGGTGTACATTTAAGGAGATATTTTACAACTTCCAAAAAATATATATTCCACTGAGAAGAAAAGGGTGTAAAAGAAAAGACAGCCATCCGTGGCTAAGTAAAGAAATTAAGGATAGTATTCGACTAAAAACAAGGGCATATAAGGTAGCCAAATCTAGTGGGAGGATAGAGGATTGGGAAAACTTTAAAAGACAGCAAAAAATAACAAAAAGATTGATTAAGAAAGGGAAGATAGATTATGAAAGTAAATTAGCAAAAAATATAAAAACAGATAGTAAGAGTTTTTATAGTTATATAAAAAGAAAAAGGGTGGCTAAAGTAAATGTTGGTCCCTTAGAGGATGAGACCGGGAAATTAATGGTGGGAAATATGGAGATGGCAAAAACACTGAATGAATATTTTGTATCAGTCTTTACAGTAGAAGACACTAAGAATATCCCAACACTGGACAAACAGGGGGCTATAGGGGGGGAGGAGCTAAACACGATCAAAATCACTAAGGAAGTGGTACTCGGTAAAATAATGGGACTCAAGGCGGATAAATCACCTGGACCTGATGGCTTACATCCTAGGGTCTTGAGGGAAGTGGCGGTAGGGATTGTGGATGCATTGGTAATAATTTTCCAAAACTCCCTGGACTCAGCAAACGTCCCGGCAGACAGGAAAACTGCTAATGTAACGGCCTTATTTAAAAAGGGCACTAGACAGAAGGCTGGAAACTACAGACTGGTTAGCCTAACATCTGTGGTAGGTAAAATATTGGAGTCCATTATTAAGGAGACAGTAACAGGACATTTGGATAATCATAATTTAATAGGAAGTCAGCATGGTTTTATGAAGGGGAAGTCATGTTTGACAAATTTGCTGGAGTTCTTTGAGGAAGTAACATATAGGGTGGATAAAGGGGAACCAGTGGACGTAGTGTATTTAGACTTCCAAAAGGCATTTGACAAGGTGCCACACAAAAGATTATTGCTTAAGATAATAAATCACGGGATTGGGGGTAATATTCTGGCATGGAGAAAGGATTGGCTATCTAACAGAAGGCAGAGAGTTGGGATAAATGGTTCATTCTCAGACTGGCAAGCAGTAACTAGTGGTGTTCCGCAGGGGTCAGTGCTGGGTCCCCAACTCTTTACAATCTATATTAACGATTTGGAGGAGGGGACCGAGTGTAACATATCAAAGTTTGCAGATGATACTAAGATGGGAGGGAAAGTAGTGAGTGAGGAGGACATAAAAAACCTGCAAGGGGACATAGACAGGCTAAGTAAGTGGGCAGAGATTTGGCAGATGGAATACAATACTGGAAAGTGTGAGGTCATGCACGTTGGCAGGAAAAATCGTAGAGCAAGTTATTATCTTAATGGCAAGAAACTGGAAAGTACTGAAGTACAAAGGGATCTGGGGGTCCTGGTGCACGAAACTCAAAAGGTTAGTATGCAGGTGGAGCAAGTGATTAAGAAGGCCAATGGAATGTTGGCTTTCATTGCTAGGTGGATAGAATATAAAAATAGGGAGGTATTGCTTCAGTTGTACAAGGTATTGGTGAGACCGCACCTGGAATACTGCGTACAGTTTTGGTGTCCATACTTAAGAAAGGACATACTTGCTCTCGAGTCAGTACAAAGAAGGTTCACTCGGTTAATCCCGGGGATGAGCGGATGGACATATGAGGAGAGGTTGAGTAGATTGGGACTCTACTCATTGGAGTTCAGAAGAATGAGAGGCGATCTTATTGAAACATATAAGATTGTGAAGGGGTTGGATCGGGTGGATGCGGGGAGGATGTTCCCGTTGATGGGTGAAACTAGAACTAGGGGGCATAGTCTTAGAATAAGGGGCTGCTCTTTCAAAACTGAGATGAGGAGGAACTACTTCACTCAGAGGGTGGTAGGTCCATGGAATATGCTGCCCCAAAAAGCTGTAGAAGCTACATCATTACATAAATTTAAAACAGAAATAGACAGTTTCCTAGAAGTAAAGGGAATTAAGGGTTACGGGGAGCGGGCAGGAATTTGGACATGAGTCTAGGTTCGGATCGGTCATGGCCCTGTGGGTAGCGGAGCGGGCCCAGGGGCCGTGTAGCCTGATCCTGCTCCTATTTCGTGTGTCTAATTCTGTTAGATTCAGGAGATGGTTCTGTGATAGTGGATTGGTGGTTAGGATCAGATCAGCCATGATCTTATTGAATGGCGGAGCAGGCTCGCGGGGCCAATTGGCCTACTCCTGCTCCTTTTTCTTATGTTCTATTACAACAGTGACTATGGCCGCGAATTTGCCGGCGCTCAGAGGGCGGGTTTGGAGGCGGGTCCGCTGTCAAAATAGCAAAGATTGACAGTGGGTAAGAAACCCGCCGTCAACCCGCCTCCACGCTAGTCTCCCAGCGGAGAACTGACCCGACACCAAGCGGCGGGGGATACAATTGAGCTTGTTAAATGGCTTGTTAAGAGCCAATTTAATACTATTTTGAGGCTTCCTTTCAATTTTATGTTCTCCCCCACGGGTTACCCGCTGTCCGGGGAACACGCCAGCTCTATCTGGCATGATTTGAGTCTGCTCTGATGTTTCTGATAAGCTGACAGCTGCAGAGGTGGTGTAAAGGATGGCATGTTGCAGATGGTCAGTTTCAGAGTGCAGAAAATGTTGGTTACTGCATTTTTAATATAGAGATTTCTTTAGCTTACAAGTTTTTAGATTCAACTATATGTCCAGTGCCACCTCATTGGGAAAACCTCTCTCACCATTGACAGATCGCTTCTGTCATCTCACCTGCAGCTGCCATCTATTGCAGCAACATCGGTGCCCTTGAAAAAAAATCAGACCTTGGTCCTCCGAATCCTTCCACGATCAGCTCCAACACCAACAACATCACCAACCTTCTCCGCCATCACCTGATGCTGCATTGGACACAGGGCATCATCCCCTGACAACATTGCTGGCTGGGAGGCCAGCGATGGCATCACCATGTCCAGATTTATTTCACTTGACGCTGCCACCCCTGGCTGCCACATGATGCGCTAGGTTGACACCATCCCACACCAGCACCGTGAAGCATCCCTTTAATGTCCAAGTCATTCCATGCACACTCATCACTATAGCCGGGGAGGGTGGGGGGGGCGGGGGGGGTGGTGGAGGTAAGTTATGTCCGAGTATTCACTGGATCTCAGTAAGACACTTCTCAAGGTGCGCTCAGATCTGTCCAATAAGGGGCAGTTTTGAAAAAATAGATTTCACTGTATGACAGCACATTACCAGAAACTTTACATGGACATTGGCTAAACCTCTCAGGTGCTTACCCTTGTGTGTTGTTAGTTGGTATGCTTGCAGTAGGATGAGGGTGAGTGTGAGGGGTGGCTAGTGAGATGGAGAAGTGATAAAGTCGATAGAGGGGGTTGGGTGGAGGTGCAAGGTAAATTGGTGTAAGGTTGTGCAAGAGAAGAGTGATGGGGATGTGATGAGTGGCACAGCAGGGTGAGTTTGAGTGTGGCTTTGCAGCAACGTTTCGTGATCCACTGAAATCATTGAAAGGTTGGCGCCACTGCAGCCTGGGACAACGGACGATATCCCTGCTTTGGCCCTCCTGTACAATGTGCAAACAGATTGCGCTGGTGTCCTGGGGAGATTTCTTCCACCCTTGGAAGGGAAGAGAACCTCCCTGCGTGCTGTGACTCCCTCCATAAGCATATGGAAGGAGTCATTGGGGAGCCTGGGTGCAATCGTCCACTTTTGTGCAGTGCTTGTTAGTGTTTGCAGCACCTCAATGCTGTCAAGCACTGACAGAACAACTGTCAAACTCCATGTGGACGTGGTCCCTTTAAGGAAACCGGCTGATGACGCATCATCAAATGACATCATCAGATCCGCTTCCTGTTAATTGGCCAGGGTGGGCTTAAACATAGAAGATAGGAGCAGGAGTAGGCCATTCGGCCACTCGAGCCTGCTCCGCCATTCAATGCCATCATGGCTGATCATCCAATTTCAGTACCCTGTCCCTGCCTTCTCCCCATATCCCTTGATCCCTTTAGCCTTAAGAAATATATCTAACTCCTTCTTGAATATATTTAATGAATTGGCCTCAACTGCCTTTTGTGGTAGAGAATTCCACAGGTTCACCACTCTCTAGGTGAAGAAATTCCTCATCTCAGTCCTAAATGGCTGACCCCCTGGTTCTGGACTCCCCCGCCATCGGGAACATCCTTCCTGCATCTAGTCTGTCTAGTCCTGTTAGAATTTTATAACTTTCAATGAGATCCCCTCTCATTCTTCTAAACTCTAGCAAATATAAGCCTAATCGACCCAATCTCTCCTCATACGTCATTCCTGCCATCCCAGGTGTCAGTCTGGTGAATCTTCACTGCACTCCATCCATGGCAAGAACATCCTTCCTCAGAACAGGTGACCAAAACTGCACACAATACTCAAGGTGTGGTCTCACCAAGGCCCTGTACAACTGCAGCAACACATCCTTGCTCCTGTACTCGAATCCTCTCGCTACGAAGACCAACATACCATTTGCCTTCTTAACTGCCTGCTGCACCTGCATGCTTACCTTCAGCGACTGGTACACAAGGACACCCAGGTCTCGTTGCACCAAAGTGGATAACCTCGCATTTATCCACATTATACTGCATCTGCCATGCATCTGCCCAATCATCCAACCTGTCCAAATCATACTGGAGTTTCTCTGCATCCTTCTCACAGCACACACGCCCACCCAGCTTTGCGTCGTCTGCAAACTTGGAGATATTACATCTAGTTCCCTCATCTAGATCATTAATATATATTGTGAATAGCTGGGGTCCTAGCACCGATCCCTGCGGTACCCCACTAGTCACTGCCTGCCACTCGGAAAAAGAGCCGTTTATTCCAACTCTTTGCTTTCTATCTGCCAACCAGTTCTCTATCCAAGTCAGTACCTTACCCCCAATGCCATGTGCTTTAACTTTGCACGCTAATCTCTTCTGCAGGACCTTATCGAAAGCCTTCTGAAAGCCCAAATACACCACATCCACTGGTTCTCCCTTATCTATTTTACCAGTTACATCCTCAAAAAATTCCAGTAGATTAGTCAAGCATGATTTACCTTTTGTAAATCCATGTTGACTTTGTCCGATCCTGTCACTGTTTTCCAAGTGCTCTGCTATTACATCTTTTATAATGGACTCCAGCATTTTCCCCACTACCGATATCAGGCTTAATTCCCCGTTTTCTCTCTACCACCCTTTTTAAATAGTGGGGTTACATTAGCTATCCTCCAATCCATGGGAACTGTTCCAGAGTCTATAGAATTTTGGAAGATGACCAGCAATGCATCTACTATTTCTAGGGCCACTTCCTTAAGTACTCTAGGATGTAGATTATCAGGCCCTGGGGATTTATCAGCCTTCAATCCCATCAATTTCCCTAACACCATTTCCCTACAAATACTGATTTCATTCAATTCCTCCCTCTCATTAGACCCTATGTTCCCCAACATCTCTGGGAGGTTATTTGTGTCCTCCTTTGTGAAGACAGAACCAAAGTATGTATTTAATTGGTCTGCCATTTCTTTGTTTCCCATTATAAATTCCCGATTCTGACTGCAAGGGACCTACGCTTGACTTCACCAATCTTTTTCTCTTCACGTATCTATAAAAGCTTTTACAGTCAGTTTTTATGTTCCCTGCAAGCTTACTCTCATACTCTATTTTCCCGCTCTTAATTAATCCCTTTGTCCTCCTTTGCTGAATCCTAAACTGCTCCCAATCCTCAGGTTTGCTGCTTTTTCTGGCCAAATTATATGTCCTCTCCTTGGATCTTATGCTACCCCAATTTCCTTTGTTAGCCACGGTAGATTCACCTTTTTTGTTTTATTTTTATGCCAAACAGGGATGAACAAATTCTGTAGTTCATCCATGCAATCTTTAAATGTTTGCCATTGCCTATCCACTGACAGCCCTTTATGTAACGTTCCCCAATCCATCCTAGCCAACTCGCGCCTCATACCATCGTAGTTTCCTTTATTTACATTCAGGACCCTAGTCTCCGAGTCAACTACTTCATTCTCCATCTTAGTGAAAAATTCCTTCATATCATGATCGCTCCTCCCCAAGGGGCCTCACACACCAAGATTGCTAATTAATCCATTCTCATTACATAATATCCAGTCTAAGATGGCCTGATCTCTAGTTGGTTCCTCGACATATTGGTCCAGGAAACCATCCCGTAAACACTCCAGGAATTCCTTCTCCACAGTATTGCTACTAATTTGGTTAGCCAAATCTATATGTAGATTAAAGTCACCCATGATAACTGCTGTGCCCTTGTTGCACACGTCTCTAATTTCCCGTCTAATGCCATCCCCCAACCTCAGCATTACTGTTTGGGGGGTCTGTATACAACTCCCACTAACGTTTTCTGCCCCTTGGTATTTCTCAGCTCTACCCGTACAGATTCCACATCATCAGAGCTAATATCCTTCCTTACTATTGTGTTAATCTCCTCTTTAACCAGCAATGCTACCCCACCTCCTTTTCCTTTTTGCCTGACCTTCATAAATATTGAATACCCCTGGATGTTGAATTCCCAGCCTTGGTCACCCTGGAGCCATGTCTCCGTAATCCAAATCATATCATATCTGTTTACATCTATTTGCGCAGCTAATTCATCCACCTTATTACGAATGCTCCTCGCATTACGACACAAAGGCCTAGAAATTCGGTGGCACCCCGTTTGGGGCGCCAGTCTCGCCAGGGCGCCGGAACTACCGCCCCGGATGGAGTCGCGAGTGCCCGCCGGAAATTCAGTTTGAGCGCCCCAAAATGGAAGCGCGGCGCTACTCGAGGCACCCCGCATCCGTCTTGGGGCGCTGCAACTGAAAATCGCAGCGCAACACGGCACGCTGTGGTGCTGCAGGCCTTCCTCCCCTTCTTAAAAAGGAGGGGCCTGCTGCAGCGCGATCTAAGATCGCGAGTGCCGGCAAAAGAGCCCGGCACCGAGAAGTGCCGGGCTCGTGGGAGACAGCCGGCACAACGCGGTTGGGGGGGGGGGGGGGGGCTCAGGAGGCCGGGGACGGCTGCGCGAAGAGGTGGCGGCCAGCAAAAAAAAAAATGGCCGCCCCGCACCTCAACCGCCGCAGGAAGGCCCCCCTGAACCAGTCGCAAATTGCGACCGGCGTTACAGCAGGGGGGCGCTACCAAATTTCACGATCGGGGTGGTAGCAGGTTGCGGTGCACACCGATGACGTCATCGGTGGCGGCGCAGCGCTAACGGTTAGCGCCGTCATTAGCGCCCTGCTAAATTTCGCGGAAGGCGTGGCCAGTGGCGCTAAACCCACTAAGTGCCCTCTTTGGGCGCTAACAAGTGGCGCAGCCCACCGAATTTCTAGGCCAAAGCCTTCAGGCTTATTTTTTTTTTTAACACTCTTAGTCCTTTTAGAATGATTATTTACTGTAGCCCTGTTTGATTTACACCCTTGATTTCTCTGCCTTCCACTTTTGCTTTTCTCCTTCCTGTCTTTTTTGTTTCTATCCTTGCTTCCCTTTCCTCTGTCTCCCTGCACAGGTTCCCAACTCCCTGCCATTTTAGTTTAAACCCTCAACAGCACTAGCAAACACTCCCCCTAGGAAATCGGTCCCGGTCCCGCCCAGGTGCAAACCATCCAGTCTGAACTGGTCCCACCTCCCCCAGAACCGGTTCCAATGTCCCAGGAATTTGAATCCCTCCCCCTTGCACCATTCCTCTAGCCATTCATTTGAAATATCCTTCTATTTCTACTCTGACTAGCACGTGGCACTGGTAGCAATCCTGAGATTACTACCTTTGAGGTCCTATTTTTTAAATTTACCTCCTAACTCCCTATATTCAGCTTTTAGGACCTCATCCTGTTTTTTACCTATATCGTTGGTACCTATATGCACCACGACAATTGGCTGTTCACCCTCCCCCTCCAGAATGCCCTGCAGCCGCCCAGAGACATCCTTGACTCTTGCACCAGGGAGGCAACATACCATCCTGGAGTCTCGTTTGCAGCCGCAGAAATGCCTATCTATTTCCCTTACAATAGAATCCCCTATCACTATAGCTCTCCCGCTCTTTTTACTCCCGTCCTGTGCAGCAGAACCACCCATGGTGCCAAGAAGTTGGCTGCTGCTGCCTTCCCCCGATAGTCTTTCAATGCTACAGAATCGGAATCCGTCGTAATGGACCTTTGACAGGTTATTAAATGCTAGCCTTAAAAGAATTTTAAAAACTTACCTGATTTACACAAAATAAATCCGAACAGATCCTTAATTTAAAAAGCCAAGATGTTTGAAGTATAGCACAGGTAATTCTTTGGGCTGGCAGAACACTCTACAACGCTCTACAATGCTCCTTAGCACAAATAAGGAACATCTCCAATATTTGATGACTAGCTGGAGTGCCCGGCGGTGCCGAGGTTTTTTCGAGGGCATGTTGTTGGAAGAGAGAGAGAGTGCGCGACTGGGGCGGAAAGAGAGCGCGCGACTGGGGGGGAAGAGAGACAGCGACTGGGGGGGGGGGGGGGGAAAGAGAGACAGCGACTGGGGGGGGGGGGAAAAGAGAGACAGCGACTGGGGGGGAAGGAGAGACAGCGACTGGGGGGAGGGAGGGGGGAAAGAGAGAGACAGCGACTGGGGGGGGGGGGAAAGAGAGACAGCGACTGGGTGGGGGGGGGGAAGAGAGACAGCGACTGGGGGGGGAAGAGAGACAGCGACTGGGGGGGGGGAAAGAGAGACAGCGACTGGGGGGGGGGAAAAGAGAGACAGCGACTGGGGGGGGGGGAAAGAGAGACAGCGACTGGGGGGGAAAAGAGAGACAGCGACTGGGGGGGGGGAAGAGAGACAGCGACTGGGGGGAGGGAGGGGGGAGGGGAAGGAGGGGGGGAAGGAGGGGAGGGGGGAGGGGGAGGAAGGGGAGGGGGAGGAAGGGGGAGAGTCCCCGATGTGCCGCCCCGCAATCTCCCGATGTGCCGCCCCCCGATCTCCCGTCCCCCGATCTCCCGCCCCCCGATGTCCCGCCCCCGGATCTCCCGATGTCCCGCCCCCCCCAATGTCCCGCCCCCGCGATCTCCCGATCTCCCCGCCCGAGCCGGCTTCAAGACCAGAGAGACGCCGCCGCGCAACCTACCGCGTGAGGCCCGGCCGGACTCAAGTCGCGCTCCGGGCAGAAGATGACGCGGACGCTGACTCCCGCCCCGCCCGCCTTTACTAAGATGGTGGCGGTGGCGACGCTCGGCTCAGGCCCGCCCCCTCCAGCCTTCACAAAGATCGCGACGGGAGGCGCCTAGCTCGGGCGTGGCTGGTCAACAGACGCCCAGGCTTTGAGGCCTGGAAAAACGGTGACAGGTAGGAAAATTATAGAGGTTAGACAAAAGATTTACAAATTAATTAACTTTTTTAAAAAACAATTTGTCTTTTAAAAGCAACCTTTTTTTTGCTGGAAATGTAGATTTGAAAAGAAACACGCAGAAAGCGGGAAAAAGGAAAAGTTTGGAATCAAGATGGCGGCGACTCACCTCGGTTCAGAACGATAAGGCCCGCCCACACAGGCACCGATTGGTGGACCGTCAGGTCACCGAAGCGTAGGATTGGTCAATCGTCCAGTCACTCGACCGTAGGAGGGCCCGGCCGCACGCGCCAGGAACCCGCCGTACGATTGGTCGACCTCGACGTCACTCGATGCTAATGAGCGGATAATGAGCGGAATGTTGAACGTTTTTTGGATACCGCGGGCGCAATTTTTGTCCGGCCGAAACGTAAATACGCTTAGGACGGTTCTGGAATCGTCAGCTTCCTTTCGACATAACGCACATGTAGGTACGCTCTATAATTTTCGAGTTAATTCAAGACAGATGGAATGACAGATAGATATAGATAGATGCAATGCACACCAAAATTTGTACCACTTCCCTTATTTCTTAATTCTATCTACAGGGATTTTGTCTCAACATCCTTCCATTGTTGCACTGTGACAGAATTATTTACTAATACTACAACCCAATGTTTCCTGTAATTTTTTTCAGGGCCATGCGGCCCATTCAAAAGTCTGTGGTTTTGAAATTACTTTTGAAGCGCAATGTTGTTATGTCGGTAAATGTGGCAAATGATTTGAGCACAGCAAAGTCCCACAAACAGCAAGAGATAAATTGACCAGTTAAGTTAGTTTTGGTGAGGTATTAAGGGAAGAATGTTAGCTAGGACACCTGGAGAACTTCCTGTCATGGGATTTTTTATCTCCACCTACAGGCAAATAGAGCCTTTGTTTAATATTTCATTCAGAAGCACTTCTTCAGTACAACAATCAACCTACATTATGTGCTCAAGTCCTGCACTGTGCTTAAACCCATGACCTTCTGACTCAGCAGAAAGAATGCCAACAAATGAGACAAGCTGACAGTATACAAAGGTTTTAAGGATACGGTGCAGCAGCTGGACCTATAGGTAGCAATAAAGTACTGTGGATTGCAAGTTACATTTTAAATGATTGATTTTTGAAACTAAATAACATACAAATATTAATAATGTTATGTATTTTTTCTGAAGTCACTGGGTGTTGAAAAAGTACTTAAAAAAAAAAATGAAGATACCAAAAAATATCAGCAATTTCATTATGTTGAAGAGTAATGTTTAAACAGACGTACAGTCTGTCCACACCATTCAGACAATATATTTTCTAATATTCCTCTGATCCTATTGGGGTGTATGTTCATAGAGAAACATTAATGTGTATGAAGTACAATAAACTCAACTTATTCTTTCTGTATTGGATTTTTGCAATCATAACAGCATTTGGACAAGAACAACTTTTTATTCAAAGGTTGCCTTTCAAAATATTCCTAACATTCCAAACGATAGGTTCAATATTAACTACACAAATCACTACACAATTAGGCCAAGTAAATTAATTTTTAAAATTTGTTTTTCCACTCCAATTAGTAAAGCTTCTAAACATTTGAAGTTACGGGTCTTCTATGTTATACACATGATGATTGTGTCTACTCAGTGGATAAAATGCATGTTAAAAAAACTTTCAATGTGATTTTAACATAGTAATATTGAAACAATCCTGTCAATTTTACAAACTTACCTTTAAATTACCAAGATCAAGAACCAATAAGCTGGCAGATTTATCAAAAAAACCATTCTGTGGAACAATGACGTAAGAAGCCATGAGGTTTATTTTTAAGTCCAGGACTTTCTGTGTCTCAATAACATACATCAAGCCTGTGAATAGTACAAAGCATATGAATAAACATCAGTGAAAGCATAAGTGGGCAATCATGAATTTTTGAGATCCTGATTTGCTGTCTTTTAGCAATTATAATGGTATATTAAACATAAGAATTCTTATCTAGACAGAAAAAGGTAAATGTACTACACTCTATTGTGTGAAAGTTTGTGTTACATGTACTGGAAATGTACACTATTTGCGTACTGTTATGCACATAGTTAGTGCAAGCCCAGTCCACCTACTCTAATAAATGGATTTACTGCTGCCCATAATTATAAAAGGTAGGACAAGAATTGTTATTTTAAATGATGTTCCAATATTCCCAAAATACTAGCACTTCAGATACATGATAAGTTATAGAATTTGACACTTTGGTTTTAACATACATTTTGAGCATACACTAAATATTTAACAACCGGTTATGAGAGCAGCAGTTCACATTCTTTAAACGTGGGGTTGAGAGGAGCTGCATATTCAGGTAAATAGAAACATAGAAAAATAGAAGCAGGAGTATGCCATTCGGAGCTAATTTACAGAACAAACGGGAAACTGTTCAACCTCCGTCGCCTCCAGTCCAGATCCAAGGTCGTCCCATCCTCCGTCGTCGAATTGCAGTATGCAGACGACGCTTGCGTCTGCGCTCACTCGGAGATCGAACTCCAAACTATCGTCAACACCTTCACCGAAGCGTACGAGAGCATGGGCCTTACACTAAACATCCGTAAGACAAAGGTCCTCTACCAACCTGCCCCTGCCACACAGTACTGCCCCCCGATTATCAAAATCCACGACAAGACCTTGGACAACGTGGACCACTTTCCATACCTCGGGAGCCTACTGTCAACAAGGGCAGACTTCAGTGCGCCAGTGTAGCCTTCGGTCGCCTGAGGAAGAGAGTGTTTGAAGACCAGGACCTCAAACCCGGCACTAAGCTCATGGTCTACAGAGCAGCAGTGATACCTGCCCTGCTGTATGCCTCAGAGACATGGACCATGTACAGCAGGCACCTCAAAGCACTGGAGAGGTACCACCAATGCTGCCTCCGCAAGATCCTGCAAATCCATTGGCAGGCTAGGCGCACCAACATCAGCGTTCTTGCTCAGGCCAACATCCCCAGCATCGAAGCTTTGACCACGCTCGATCAGCTCCAATGGACAGGTCACATTGTCCGCATGCCCGATACGAGACTCCCAAAACAAGCACTCTACTCGGAGCTCCGGCACAGCAAGAGAGCCCCAGGTGGGCAGAGGAAACGCTTCAAGGACACCCTCAAAGCCTCCTTGAAAAAGTGTAACATCCCCGCTGACACCTGGGAATCCCTGGCCCAAGACCGCACAAAGTGGAGGAGAAGCATCTGGGAAGGCGCCGAACATCGAGTCTCTTCGCCGGGAGCAAGTGGAAGCCAAGCGCAGGCAGCGCAAGGAGAGCACGTCAACCCAAGCACCCCACCCACCCGCCCCTTCAACCACCGTCTGCCCCACCTGTGAGAGACTGTAGGTCCTGCATTGGACTCATCAGTCACCTGCGAACTCATTTTTAATGTGGAAGCAAGTCATCCTCGGTTCCGAGGGACTGCCTAAGAAGAAGATGAGAGCAGCAGTTCACATTCTTTAAATGTGGGGTTGAGAGGAGCGCCACATTCAGGTAAATAGAAACATAGAAAAATAGAAGCAGGAGTAGGCCAATTGGCCTTTCGAGCCTGTTCCGCCATTCAATATGATCATGGTTGATCCTCTATCTCAATGCCTTATTCCCGCTCTCTTCCCCATACCCCTTGATGCCTTTTGTGTCTAGAAATCTATCTATCTCCTTCTTAAATATATTCAGTGACTTGGTCTCCACAGCCTTCTGTGGTAGAGAATTCCACAGGTTAACCACCCTCTGAGTGAAGAAATTTCTCCTCATCTCAGTCCTAAATGTCCTACCCCATATCCTGAGACTATGACCCCTTGTTCTAGATCCCCTCAGCCAGGGGAAACATCCTCCCTGCATCCAATCTGTCTAGCCCTATCAGAATTTTATACGTTTCAATGAGATCCCATCTCATTCATCTAAACTCTAGTGAATACAGGCCTAGTCGACCCAATCTCTCCTCATACGACAGTCCTGCCATCCCAGGAACCAGTCTGGTGAACCTTCGCTGCACTCCCTATGGCAAGTGTATCCTTTCTTGGGTAAGGAGACCAAAACTGCACACAATACTCCAGGTGTGGTCTCACCAAGACCCTGTATAACTGTAGTAAGACATCCTTGCTCCTGTACTCAATCCTCTTGCAATGAAGGCCAACATACCATTTGCCTTCCTAACTGCTTGCTGCACCTGCACGTTTGCTTTCAGTGACTGGTGTACAAGGACACCCAGGTCCCTTTGTACATCAGCATTTCCCAATCGATCACTATTTAAATAATACTCTACCTTTCGGTTTTTCCTACCAAAATAAATTTCAAAAACGAGCCTTTTCAATAACACCGGCTGCCTCTGTGCAAATCAATCTTGGAGTGGGGTCCTCAGCAGGAGTTCGACCCCTTATTTGCATATGCAAAGGGCCTAATGCCTAGCATGGGCCATGAACACTTTTTTTTGTTTACCAATAGGACAGGCAGCGCGCTTCCAGCCAGAAACGTGCACGCGCTTCCTGCCTGCCATATTGGGGACTTAGTAGACCGGTTACTGCCCGAAAAAACGCCATGGCCGAATTCATTGGCCTAAGAGTTTAAGTTTAAAGGCATTAAAACAATTTGAAGGGAGGGTAACATGAGTTGACAGAGGATTCATTTTAATTCCCTTGGAGGAGAATTTCAGAGGATGCTGAAACAGGAGCTATCAAATGTATAATAAATATATGTAATGCATTTCTATTCTATATGAACAGATTGAATTTAAAACCTGGATTAAATAAATATAGCTGAGAACGTGTTGGATTAAAGTACTTTCCAACTTTACAGCCTTTTAATACATTTCCTGTTCTTCTATTTCCTCCTAAATCAATTCCATATTGAAGTTAGTATTGGAAACAATACAGAATAATGAAGTCAGTTGAAAAGTATGAAAAAGAAAATACATTAATTTAACCCAAAAACAAAGAATATTTTCTCCTCGGCAGGTATAAGGCACAATGCTTGAAATCAACCTTTTATGTTTAAAGAGTCATTCATTCATATGTTTTGATTTTCTTCACTTTCAATTTTAAAATTCATAGAATGATACAGCACAGGAGGCCATTCGACCTATCATGCCTGTGCTGGCTCTTTGGTAGAGCTCACCATTCAGTCCCATTCCCCTGCTCTTTGCCCATAGCCCTGTATTATTTTCCCTTCAAGTACTTATCCAATTCCCTTTTGAAAGTGACTATTGAATCTGCTTCCATCATCCCTTCAAGCAGTACATTCCAGATCACAATAACTCGCTGTGTAAACATTTTTTTCCTCATGCCTCCTCTGGTTCTTTTGTCAAGTACCTTAAATCCTTATCCTCTGTTACCGACCCTTTCACCACGAGAAACAGCTTCTCCTTGCTTACTCTATCAAAACCCTTCATGAGTTTGAAATCTCCTCTTAACCTTCTCTGCTCCAGGAGAACAATCCCAGCTTCTCTAGTCTCTCTACATTACTGAAGTCATTCATACCTGGTACTGTTCTCATAATCTCTCCTGCACCCTATCTAAGTCTTCCTTCCTAAAGTGTGGTGCCCAGAATTGAACACAATACTCCAGCTGGCACCTAACCAACATTTTACAAAGTTTAGCATAACTTCCTTGCTTTTGTACTCCATGCCTCTATTAATAAACTCAAGGCTCCCATATGCTTTAACAGCCTTTTCAACTTGTCCTGCCACTTTCAAGGATTAGTGTACAGACACTCCCAGGCCTCTCTGTTCCTGCACACTCTTTAAAATTGGGTCATTTAGTTTATATTGCCTCTCCTCCTCATCACTTCACACTTCTCTGCGTTAAATTTCATCTGCCATGTGTCTGCCTATTTCACTAGTCTGTTTGTCATCCAGAAGTCTGTTACTGTCCTCCTCATTGTTTACTACATTTCCATGTTGTGTGTCATCTGCAAACTTTGAATTTATCCCCTGTATACCTAAGTCCATGTCAGCTCAAGAGCTCAAACAGAAAATGGTTAATTCTCCTTCTCCCCCCAAACTCATTTTACTTCATCATTTCTGGGCAATACTCCGATATATACTGCATTTTGCTGAGATTACAAGGAGTTATGAATTATTCAACAAATAGCACATTAAAACCATTTCAAAAGCTTCCTGATCAAAAACACGGAGAAGAATATTTATTGACATTTACCTGTTGCAGTTTTGTCACGAAATTCCTCAAGCTTCATCAAAGTAGCTGACGTCAGTTCCTCCAACTGGAGGCCTCTGGGAGGTCGAAAGAAGTCCACTAAACTGTTCACAGTTCTCTGTTGGAATGAATATATTAACCATGTAGTGTAAAGTTATCTAAACAGTTCTCTACTTAACATATGGAAGTACCCTTAACATTTTTACAATACTTGCACAGGAGTACCTGCTAGAACTGTAACAAATCTTCAATGCTTTGGAATTTTGCTAAAGCACTATGGCCTAGAAATCAGGCATACCCATTTTTGGATGCAGGGTAACAATCCCTGTGCCTGAATGGTGAGGCCCGAGGCGCCCCAGATATTGTGCCTCGTGCCTCATTTCCCTGAAGCAAATGAGCTGCAGAGTAAGAGGCAAATTGCTTGGCGAATCATCGTTAAACATTGGTCCACTGCGATGGTAGCAGAGGGCCTCAAGTAAGTGATGAAGCAGTGGCTGGAGGGGGGGGCAGGGAATTAAAAAAAAAAATCAAAAGTGGGTAACCGGAGCGATGCCAGCCCATGTTCTTTGAATGTGGGGCCGGGAGGAGCACTCTGCTCCTCCCAGCAAGTATATATTTTAAAAACTTACCTTGTTGGCTGCGGCTGTTTAAGGATCCGAGTGCAGCCGGTGCCTCAGGGCAAACCAATCTTGCAGTGAGGGCCTCAAACAGGCTTTATTCCCCTTATTTGCATATGCTGATTTTTTTTTGGACTTTGCCAATATGGCAAGCAGCGTACTTCTGGCTCATGAGTGTGAACTCCCTGCCTGCCATATTGGAGGCTTAGAAGGCGGTTTAACACTCGAAAAACTGGTATTTGATATGGAGACCAGAAATAAACAATATGGTAACAATTATTTGTAATTGTTTCAGTATTAAAAAGACATGACGGGGATACTGCTCTCTGAGGTGACCTTCGAGTTTAGCATTTTAATAATGTGTTGTGTATACCGTCATGGTGTACAGATACACCAGTTTGAGTACTGTTGGGGGGGATGGCTTATCAGAGGAAGGCAGCAGCAGCCAGCTTCCTGGCACCAGTCGTGGTTCTACTGCACAGGACGGAGGAAAAAGAGGGGTAGAGCTATAGTAATAGGGGATTCTATTGTAAGGGGAATAGATAGGCGTTTCTGCGGCCGCAAACGAGACTCCAGGATGGTGTGTTGCTTCCCTGGTGCAAGGGTCAAGGATGTCTCAGAGCGGCTGCAGAACATTTTGGAAGGGCAGGGTGAACAGCCAGTTGTCGTGGTGCATATAGGTACCAACGATATAGGTAAAAACCGGGATGTGGTCCTAAAAGCTGATTATAGGGAGTTAGGGGGTAAATTAAAAAATAGGACCTCAAAAAGGTAGTAATCTCAGGATTGCTACCAGTGCCACGTGCTAGTCAGAGTAGAAATAGAAGGATATTTCAGATGAATACGTGGCTAGAGGAATGGTGCAACGGGGAGGGATTCAAGTTCCTGGGACATTGGAACTGGTTCTGGGGAGGTGGGACCAGTTCAAACTGGACGGTTTGCACCTGGGCAGGGCTGGAACCGATATCCTAGGGGGAGTGTTTGCTAGTGCTCTGGGGGAGGGTTTAAACTAAAATGGCAGGGGGTTGGGAACCTGAGCAGGGAGACAGAGGAAAGGGAAACAAGGATAAAAGCAAAGGATAGGAAGGAGAAAAATAAAAGTGGCAGTCAGAGAAATCAAGGGTTTAAATCAAACATGGCCACAGTAAATAATAATTCTAAAAGATCTAAGAGCGTTAAAAAATAAGCCTGAAGGCTTTGTGTCTTAATGCGAGGAGCATTTGTAATAAGGTGGATGAATTGGCTGCGCAAATAGAGGTAAACGAATATGATTTGGTTGGGATTACGGAAACGTGGCTCCAGGATGGCCAAGGATGGGAACTCAACATCCAGGGGGTATTCGATATTCAGGAAAGATAGGCAAAAAGGAAAGGGAGGTGGGGTAGTATTACTGGTTAAAGAAGGGATTAACACAATTGTAAGGAAGGATATTAGCTCTGATGATGTGGAATCTGTATGGGTAGAATTGAGAAATACCAAGAGGCAGAAAACGTAAGTGGGAGTGGTATATAGACCTCCAAACAGTAAGGCGGAGGTTGGGGATGGCATTAAAAGGGAAATTAAAGAAGCGTGCAATAAGGGCACAGCAGTCATCATGGGTGACTTTAATCTACATATAGATTGGGCTAACCAAATTAGTAACAATACTGTGGAGGAGGAATTCCTGGAGTATTTACGGGATGGTTTCCTGGAGCAATATGTCGAGGAATCAACCAGAGATCAGGCCATCTTAAGACTGGGTATTATGTAACGAGAAAGGATTAATTAGCAATCTTGTTGTACGAGGCCCCTTGGGTCGGAGCGATCATGTGATGATCGAATTCTTCATTAAGATGGAGAATGAAGTAGTTGACTCAGAGACTAGGGTCCTAAATTTAAATAAAGGAAGCTACGATGGTCTGAGGCGCGAGTTGGGTAGGATTGATTGGGGAATGTCACTCAAAGGGTTGACGGTGGATAAGCAATGGCAAACATTCAAAGACCGCATGGATGAACTACAGAATTTGTTCATCCCAGTATGGCATAAAAATAAAACAAAAAAGGTGACTCAACCGTGGCTAACAAGGGAAATTAGGGATAGCATAAGATCTAAGGAGAGGACATATAAATTGGCCAGAAAAAGCAATAATCCTGAGGATTGGGAGCAGTTTAGGATTCAACAAAGGAGGACAAAGGGATTAATTAAGAAGGGGAAAATAGAATATGAGAGTAAGCTTGCAGGGAACATAAAAACGGACTGTAAAAGCTTTTATAGATATGTGAAGAGAAAAAGATTGGTGAAGTCAAGCGTAGGTCCCTTGCAGTCAGAATCAGGGGAATTTATAATGGGGTACAAAGAAATGGCAGCCCAACTAAATACATATTTTGGTTGTCTTCACAAAGGAGGACACAAATAACCTCCCAGAGATGCTGGGGAACATAGGGTCTGATGAAAGGGAGGAACTGAAAGAAATCAGTATTTGTAGGGAAATGGTGTTAGGGAAATTGATGGGATTGAAGGCCGATAAATCCCCAGGGCCTGATAATCTACATCCTAGGGTACTTAAGGAAGTGGCCCTAGAAATAGTAGATGCATTGCTGATCATCTTCCAACATTCAATGGAATCTGGAACAGTACCCATGGATTGGAGGGTAGCTAATGTTACCCCACTATTCAAAAAAGGTGGTAGAGAGAAAACGGGGAATTAAGCCGGACATCGGTAGTGGTGAAAATGCTAGAGTCCATTATAAAAGATGTAATAGCAGAGCACTTGGAAAACAGTGACAGGATCGGACAAAGTCAACATGGATTCACGAAAGGTAAATCGTGCTTGACTAATCTACTGGAACTTTTTTGAGGATGTAACTGGTAAAATAGATAAGGGAGAACCAGTGGATGTGGTGTATCTGGACCTTCAGAAGGCCTTCGATAAGGTCCCACATAAGAGATTAGCGTGTAAAGTTAAGGCACATGGGATTGGGGGCAAGGTATTGACTTGGATAGAGAACTGGTTGGCAGACAGAAAGCAAAGAGTTGGAATAAACGGGTCTTTTTCCGAGTGGCAGGCAGTGACTCGTGGGGTACCGCAGGGATCGGTCCTTGGACCCCAGCTATTCACAATATATATTAATGATGATCTAGACAAGGGAACTAGGTGTAATATCTCCAAATTTGCAGATGACACAAAGCTGGGTGGGCGTGTGTGCAGTGAGGAGGATGTCGAGAAACTCCAGGATGATTTGGACATGTTGGGTGATTAGGTAGAAACATGGCAGATGCAATATAACGTGGATGAATGTGAGGTTGTCCACTTTGGTGGCAAAAACAGGAAGGCAGATTATTATCTAAATGGCAATAGATTGGGAGAAGGGGAAGTGCAACGAGACCTGGGTGTCCTTGTGCACCAGTCGCTGAAGGTAAGCATGCAGGTGCAGCAGGCGGTTAAGAAGGCAAATGGTATGTTGGCCTTCGTAGCGAGAGGGTTTGAGTACAGGAACAAGGATGTTTTGCTGCAGTTGTACGGGGCCTTGGTGAGACCACACCTTGAGTATTGTGTGCAGTTTTGGTCGCCTTATCTGAGGCAGGATGTTCTTGCCATGGAGGGAGCTCAGCGAAGACTCACCAGGCTGATACCTGGGATGGCAGGAATGACGTATGAGGAGAGATTGGGTCGATTGGGCTTGTACTCGCTGGAGTTTAGAAGAATGAGAGGGGATCTCATCGAAACCTATAAAATTCTAACAGGACTAGACAGACTAGATGCAGGAAGGATGTTCCCGATGGTCAGGGAGTCCAGAACCAGGGGACAGAGTCTAAGGATAAAGGGTAGGCCATTTAGGACAGAAATGAGGAGGAATTTCTTCACCCAGAGAGTGGTGAACCTGTGGAACTCTGTACCACAGAAGGCGGTGGAGGCCAGTTCATTAAATATATTCAAGGAGTTGGATATATTTCTTAAGGCCAAACGGATTAAGGGGTATGGGGAGAAAGCAGGGACCGGGTACTGAATTTGGATGATCAGCCATGATCGCATTGAATGGCGGAGCAGTGTCGAGGGGCCGAATGGCCTACTCCTGCTCCTATCTTCTATGTTTCTAAAATACTATCCATACTGGAGACAGCGTGAGCTGAATCATGAACAGAATAGATTTCTTAAGTTGCCAGAAAGACAAAGGGCAGGATTTTCATTGGGCCGTGGAGGCGGGATTGGAGGCGTGTGGGGGGTTAAAATCCTGAAATCGGGGGTCCCGAACCCATCCCGCACCCAACCCGCCTCCATGCCAGTTTCAAAGGAGGCAGGTACCCGACCCGCACTGGGACCCGCCTCCCCGAGGCGGGAAGGGGATTAGTGCCAATTAACTGCCTGTTAACAGGTAGTTAACAGGCGGTTTTTAGCCTAATCCCTATTTTTAATGTTGAAGTATGGGATTCCCGATGGCTCCAAACCACGCCAAGTTAGAGGAGGCGGACCGTTGGGATGAAGGGCTTGGAGGGGTCGAGATGTCCGGTGTTCAGGTGAGTGATGGGTGCATGAGTGCAAAGGTAAGTGTGTTTGGTGTGTGTAAAGTGTTTAAAGAAGTTCTACTAACCTTTACAGCCTTCCTTCCTTCAGGTCTCGGGAGTCCCTCATCTCACCGGCACAGAAAGCAGAATGGCTGCGAGCTGTCAAAAATTGCAGCATTCAGCTTTCTGCTCCGGGGAGATCTCTAAATCAGCCTGAGAGGAAGGAATTAACTTAAGAGTACAGATTGTCAGTGTTTGACAGCTTCAAACAGTTGTGAAACGCTGATATTTCATCTGTCAAAAGGTCTTGATAGATGAAATATCAATCTGTGACGTCACCTGTTGCCGGGTGGCCTTTAATTGGCCTGCTGAGCCCGCCCAGCGGGCTCAACAAGGGCACTCAAGCCAAAATCGTGTGGGTTGGCCAGAACTCGATGGAGGCGGGACTACAACCCTGAAAGTTGTAGTCCCGCCTCCTACCCGACTCCTCAATGAAAATCCAGCCCAAAATGTCTTCAAATACAAGCTTACTATAGTTTTAAACTTAAAAGCTGAATTTGCCACTCACATAAAAGGTGGCTTCCCCCCCCCGCCCTTGGTTGCTTTTAATGCATACCTTATTTCTAAAATACATTTAACTGTACACAATCTTATGTTGTAATATTGAACATTTACTGCAGAACCTAGTGCAGAAGTTGAATCGTTCACACTTTTTTTTACACTTATGGATGATGTTGACAAATCTGTATTTATCGACCATACTAGATGTCCCAAGAGTGGTGGGCCTTCGCCTTCAACTGCTGCAGGCCTTATGCTGATGGTGCTCTACAATGGTATTAGATAGGAAATTGCAGGATTTTGATAAGTTCCTGCAGTGCATTCTGTAGACAGCGTATACTGCAGCCACAA
Organism: Somniosus microcephalus; assembly: GCF_052327205.1. Taxonomy (NCBI): domain Eukaryota; kingdom Metazoa; phylum Chordata; class Chondrichthyes; order Squaliformes; family Somniosidae; genus Somniosus; species Somniosus microcephalus. Next base: position 134,369,405 of record NC_140987.1, read on the forward strand.
TATGCCACTGGTGGAGAAGATGGATGCTGAGTCCAGAAGTAAGGGTGGCGATCAAGCGGATTGATCTGTCCTGAATGGTGTCAAACTTTGAGTGCTGTTGTGGTTGCACTCAGCCATGCAAGTGTTGAATATTCCATCACAGTCCTAACTTCAGCATTGTAGATGGTGGAGAGGTATTGAGGGGTCAGGAATCGAGCCACTGATTGCAGAGTACCCATCCTCTGCCCTGCCTCTTGTAGCCACATTGTTATGATGGCTGGGCCAGACAAGCGTCTGGTAAAATTTGACCCCCAAGATGATGATGATGGGGGACATGCCGATAAAAATCAGAGAGAAGTGATTAGGAACACAGAAACAGGAGTCGGTCATTAAGCCCCTCAAGCCTGTTCTGCCATTCAATTAGATAATTCGGCCTTTCCTTGTTAGAGATAGTTGTATGGCATGAATGTTACCCACTGTTAGTTCACCCAAGTCTGAATGTTGTCCAGGTCTTGCTGTCAGCTGGCATGGGTTGCTTCATTATCAAAGTTGTAATTGGGGCTGAACAATATTGAATTGTCTGCGAACAGCCTCACTCTTAGCTTGATAGAGGGAAGGTCATTGATGAAGCACCTGAAAGTGGTTGGCTTCAAGATCCTTCTTTGATGAACTCCTGCAGCAATAATTGGCTTCAAATAATCAGGACTAGCTTCCTTTGTGTTAGATATGACAGGCAGTTTGGTGAAGAGGAGGTCAAGTAGGTTACTCCTTGTGTTGGTTCTTTCACGACTTTATGCAGGCCTAGTCTGCAGCTACAGACTAGTCAAGCAACAAGTCAAGAAACAGACTCAGGCAGCGGTAGTACTACTGAGCCACTCTTGGCAGTGAATATTGAAGTTTGTTAGCAGAGTACATTTTGTCTCTTTACTTCTCTCGGTGCTTCCTCTAAGTGTCGTTCAACGTGGAGGAGTACAGATTCATAGGTTAAAGTGGGACGTTAGGTGGCAATCAGCAAATTTCCTTGGCCTTATGTGACCTGAAGTTATGAGACTTCATGGGGTCCAGAGGACACCCACGGCCAAGCCCAACTACCATTGCGCCCCGCCCCCGCCCCCAGTTTTTGCTGGGTCTATCATGTCAATGGGACAGGACATACTTCGGGATGGTAATGGAGTAGTCTGGGATTTTGGTTCATAGATATGATCCTGTGATTACAATTATGTCAGGCTGTTGCTTGACTAGTTTGTGAGACAGCTCTCCCAAATTGGACATTAGTCCATAGATGTTGATAATGATAACTTTGCAGAGATGACTTGTCCTGATCTGATGCCTGGATTTTTGCTGATAAACCATTGTGTTCAATAGCATTTGTTTACAACAGAGTGGCTTGTTAGAACACTTCAGAGGTCATTAATAAGTCAACCACATATTATGAGACAGAAGTCAGATGTAGGCCAGACTGGGTAGAAATGGCAGGGTAATAAACCAGTTGCGTTTTCATGACATTTTTGTTGCTGAATTCAATTTCACATCTTGCCATGGTGAATTCAACTCTGGGTTGCTTGTCCAGTACTATAACCACTACATTACCATATCATAGAATAGAATCATAGAATGATACAGCACAGAAAAATCTCCACTACATTTAACTAGTACTCCTATATATTTGAGGAAACAAAAAGAGAATTAAGCAACTATAGAAGAGCTATTACGCTACTGAGTGTAGACTATAGGCTACTAAATAGTGGAAAGGAGATAGAGAAGCAAATTACAGAAAAATGCAAGAACTATAGAGTAGTGATAATGGGGGAGTTCAATTATCCTAATATACAGACTGGGATAGTAACAGTGTAAAGGGCAAAGAGGGGGAGGAATTCCTGAAATGCATACAAGAGAACCTGAGGGGCAAAATCAAGAACGACAAGATCTTGAGGTGGAGAATCGAGCTCTCCACCTACGATTATGATATCTTGTACCGGCCTGGTAAACTGAACGAACCCCCAGATGCTCTATCACGAAGTACATGCGCCAACGCGCAAATTGATAGACTGCAGACCCTCCACAACGACCTCTGCCACCCCGGGGTCACCAGACTTTACCACTTCATTAAGGCCCGCAACCTGCCCTACTCCATCGAGGAGGTCAGGACCATGACCAGGAACTGCCAAACCTGTGCCGAATGCAAACCGCATTTCTTTAGGCCGGACAGAGCAAGCCTGATCAAGGCCACCCGCCCCTTCGAGCGTTTGAGCATCGATTTTAAGGGGCCCCTCCCGTCCTCTGACCGTAATGTGTACTTCCTCAACATTATTGATGAGTACTCCCATTTCCCCTTTGCCTTCCCCTGCCCAGACATGACCAGTACCACGGTCATCAAATGCCTGAACGACCTCTTCGCCTTGTTCGGGTTCCCGAACTATATACATAGCGACCGGGGCTCATCCTTCATGAGCGAGGAACTTCGCCAGTTCCTACTAGCGAGAGGTATTGCTGCAAGCAGGACCACCAGCTACAACCCCCGAGGGAACGGCCAGGTGGAAAGAGAGAACGCAACTGTCTGGAAGGCCGTTCTCTTAGCCTTAAAGTCTAAGGGCCTCCCAACCTCTCGCTGGCAGGAAGTCCTCCCGGCAGCGCTGCATTCCATCCGGTCACTGCTTTGCACTGCCATTAACGCCACCCCCCATGAACGAATGTTTGTTTTCCCCAGGAAGTCGACTACGGGAACCTCGCTACCAACGTGGCTGACTTCTCCAGGGCCCGTCTTGCTGCGAAAGCACGTGAGGGCCCGTAAAACGGACCCCCTGGTCGAGAGGGTGGACCTCCTGCACGCCAACCCCCAGTACGCCTATGTGGCATACCCAGACGGGCGGGAGGACACTGCCTCCTTACGAGACCTCGCACCCTCGGGCACCCCTGAGACACCACCGTTACCCCCCACCACCCCCCCAAATCCAGCCCAGGTAGACGGCATGCCGGATCCCCACGAGCCTTCGCCGACCACGCAGACACCAGCATTAACATCGGATACTGCACCACCGCCGCCGCTGCTGCGTCGATCAGAAAGGCTTACGAGGCCTCCGGACAGACTGACATACCCGAACTGGTAGTACACTTCACCCCGCCGGACTCAAATTTAAACAAGGGGTGAATGTGGTAAACCACTTTTATTGTTCACTATCGTTACACTATGGTTATCACTGTTTACACTGTTGTATCACTACACAAGGTCACCTCTTGCCACGCTGTTATACCTGGGCTGACCACAGCTGACTCCGCCCATGGCTCTGCCTGCTTGCCCAGGTATAAAGGTGGTCGACTGGCTGGTATTCCTCCTTGTTGGATCCGATCACCCACGAGGGTGGGCTCTGTTATTTAGCCAATAAAAACCTATAGTTACTAACTTAACTCGTCGCTTTTCATGAACTGAATTGATAGGTATATCAGTGTGTATCCATCCCAACGAGGAAAGAAGCAGTGTTAGATCTAGTTCTGGGGAATGAAGTGGAGCAAGTTTCAGTGGGAGAACATTTGAGGAACAGCGATCATAATATCATCAGGCTTAGAATAGTTATGGAAAAGGACAAGCTACAATCAAGCATAAAAATACTTTACTGGAGAAGGGCTAACTTCAGCGAGTTGAAAAGGATCTGGCTTAGGTGGATTGGAATCAAAAATTAGTAGGCAAAATAGAAATTGAACAATGGGAGGCCTTCAAAGAGGAGATGGTTCGGGTACAGAATAAACATATTCCTATGATGAGGGGGAAAGGAACAGCATCCAAAGCTAGAGCTCCTTGGATAACTAAAAATAGAGGTTAAAATGAGACAGAAAAAAGAGCCTTATGACAATTGTAGGGTTCATAATACAGTAGAGAACCAAGTCAAATATAGGAAATACAGAGGAGATCTTAAAAAAAGGGAATAAGAGGGGCAGAGAGAGAATGAGAATAGATTAGTGGCCAACATAAAAAGGGAACTCAAAAGTCTTTTCTAAACACAAAAAGTAAGAGGGTAGTCAAAGAAAGGGTGGGGCAGATTAGGGACCAAAAAGGAGATCTTCTTGTGGAGCCATAGTGCATGACTGAGGTACTAAATGAGTACTTTGCCTCTGTTTTCACTAAAGAAGTGGATTGCAAATGTTACACCCCGTTTTAAAAAAGAAGTAGGGGATGAACCCAGCAACTACAGGCCAGTCAGCCTAACGTCGGTGGTAGGGAAACTTTTAGGGACAATAATCCAGGACAAAATTAATTGGTATATAGAAAAGTATGGGCTAATAAATCAAAGTCAGCACAGATTTCTTAAAGGCAAATAGTATCTGACTAAATTACAAACATACGAAAAGTGACAGACAGGTAAAAATCCTCTGGTCCATTCAGCCCGTCACACACTCTACCCCACCCAAAACCATGTGATCTCCTGGGAGGAAGAAAACCAGGTAAAACCCCTGGCCAATTTGGGGGGAAAAGCAATCTGGGAATTTCTTCTCCGACCCATCTAGGCAATCAAAACAAATCCATGAGATCACTCTGGCACTGAATTTCCTGAAGTACCCACCTTTTGTAAGACTGATATCCACCCCAACCAGAAACCGGTCCAGCTCTCGCTTGAACTAATTCAGCGAATCGCCGTCCACCGCAAAAGACAGCAGCCTGTTCCAGAGGTCCACTATTCTCTGGGAAGAACCAACTCCTGATCTGGCCTTACACAACTTAAAATTGTGACCCCTGTTCCTCCGTTACCTATTTAATTAGAACAAACTATCAACTCGAACATAATCTATTCCTTATATCATCTTGTAAACCTCAATCAGATCATCCTTAAGTTTACGTTTCTCTAAAGTGTAGCGTCCCAACTCTTTTCGCCTATCTTGATAACGAAGATGCTTTATACTGGGAATTAGTCTAGTGGCCCTCCTCTGTACCCTTTCAAAAGCCTCACTATCACCCACCATGTGAGGAGACCAAAATTGGCCACAGTATTCTAAGTGAGGCATGACCAAGGTCTTGTCCAAGGACAAAATCGTATGCCTCGTCTTATAACTAATTGTCTTATGAATGCAACCCCAACACTATTTGCTCTCGCTATCGCTTCATGTCATTGCTCACAAAGCTTTAGAGATCAACGCACTAGACCGCCCAGATCTCTTTCTTTCTCCACCTTCTTTAATGCTTTTCCCTGAAGGGTGTATGAATGTTGAGCATTCGCCCTGCCCACATGCATAACACTTGCACTTATCCAAATTAAACATCATTTGCCAGTCGAGAGTCCAATCTTCCAACACATTATGATCCACCTGAAGCAGTCGAGCATTGTCTAGTCCTAACACTCGCACAGATCCTCGTATCATCTGTAAATTTGCAGATCGTACCCCAACACCTACATCCAGATCATTAATGAAAATAGTAAAGAGCAACGGTGCAAACACCAATCCCTGCAGGACACCACTGGTGACTGGTCTCCAAACAGATCCAAATTCTTCCATCAATTTTTGTCTACATCCTGCCAGCCAGTTCTCAATCCAGCTCAATATATTACCACTAATACCAGAGGCTTTAATCTTGCAGAGGTACCTTTCAGAAGCTTTTTGGAAGTCGAAGAAGACAATGTCTACTTGGCTTCCACCATCTCTGTAACTTCTTCAAAAAATACAATTAGATTTGAAACGGAGAGGGTTGGTGAGGGTAGTGCGGTTGATGTTGTGTATATGGAATTTCAAAAGGCGTGTGACAAAATACCACATAATAGACTGGTTAGTAAAATTAAAGCCAATGAGATTAAAGGAACAGTGGCAGCATGGATACAAAATTCTACAAAAAGGGACAGAAAGCAGGGGAGTAGTGGTGAATGGCTGCTGTTTCAGATTGGAGGGAAGTATGCAGTGGTATTCCCCAGGGATCGGTATTAAGACCACTGTTCTTTTTGATATACATTAATGACCTGACTTGGATATACAGGGCATAGTTTCAAACTTTGCCGATGATACGAAACTCAGAAATGTAGTCAACAATGAGGCAGATAATAGCAGACTTCTGGAGGACATAGACTGATTGGTGAATTGGGCAGACACATGGAAGACAACATTTAATGCAGAAAAGTATGAAGTGATCCATACTGGTAGCAAGAAATGAGAGGCAATATGAACTGAATGGTACAATTCTAAAGGGGTTGCAGGAACAGAGAGACCTGGGGGTGTATGTATGCAAATCTTTGAAGGTGGCAGGACAAGTTGAGAAGACTGTTAAAAAAGCATATGGGATCCTTGGTCTTATTTATAGAGGCATAGCATACAAAAGCAAGCAAGTTATGCTAAACCTTTATAAAACACTGGTTAGGCTTCAGCTGGAGTATTGTGTTCAATTCTGGGCTCCGCATTTTAGACCTTGGAGAGGGTGCAGAAGCGATTAACTGGAATGGTACCAAGGATGAGGGACTTCGGTTATGTGGAGAGGCCAGAGAAGCTGGGGTTGTTCTGCTTATAGCAGAAAAGATTAAGAGATTTGATAGAGGTGTTCAAAATCATGAACCGTTTTGATAGAGTAAATAAGGAGAAACAGTTTCCAGTGGCAGAAGGGTCGGTAACCAGAGGACACAAATTTAAGGTCCTTGGCAACAGAACCAGAGGAGGCATGGAGGAAACATTTTTTTTTTTTTTTTTTTTTTTTAAATAAAGTGAGTTGCTGTGGTCTGAAATGCACTGCTGGAAAGGATGGTGGAATTCAAAAGTAACATTCAAAAGAGAACTGGATAAATACTTGAAGGCAAAAAAATTCCACGCTATGGGGAAAGAGCAGGGGAGTGGGACTGAATGGATAAGCTCTACCAAAGATGGCCGAATGGCCTCCTTCTGTGCTATATCATTCTACTCCGGAGCGAGTTAAGGCTTTCCCTGAAATGGCAATCAGAAACTAATTGAAAAGCTTGTACAACGTTAAAAAACACAGAATACATATTTGTGCATTCCACTCACCGCATCATATACAATTTCTAGTGGTCGTGAATCCACCGTCAGCTGCTGATCAGCTCTTTCGTCCAAAGGATTGGTCTCAAACATGATCCTGAGCAGAGTATTTTCATTCTCAGTCATAATATTTCGTGAAGAAAGCAGTAGTGGTTTGTGTATTTTCTGAGGTAGTCCTGTCACTTCAAGTGTACTTATCATCGCTTCAAATCTACAAAAAAAGTACCTCATAAGGATAACGTAGTACAACTTTCATATTGATTTGTTGGATTACAGTGCAACTCTTAACCATTAAACCAACCAGAAACAACAGTACAGCATAGCACTTAAATAATTTCCAACTCTAAGAAAATGGTTAAAATTAAAATGTCTTGAAGTCTCTTTATATTGTAGTACAGTATTAACTTTTAGCTTTTGCCTGTTAAGTGAATTTCTGTTAGAAGAATGAAAATATAATAAGACAGGCTTCACAGAATCACAGAAACCCCACAGTGCAGATAGAGGCCATTTCGGCCCATCGAGCCTGCACCGACACATATCCCACCCGATCCCCGTAACCCCACGTATTTAATCCCCCTAACACTAAGGGTCAATTTATCATAGCCAATCAACCTAACCCGCACATCTTTGGACTGTGGGAGGAAACCGGAGCACCCGGAGGAAACCCACGCAAACACGGGGAGAATGTGCAAACTCCACACAGACAGTCACCCAAGGCCGGATTCGAACCCGGGTCCCTGGCGCTGTGAGGCAACAGTGCTAACCACTATGCCACCGGGCTTGCTTTATTTTAACACAAAAGCAAATTACTGCGGATGCTAGAAATCTGAAATAAAAACAGAAAATGCTGGGAATACCCAGCAGGTCAGGCAACATGTGGAGAGAGAAACAAAGTTAACGTTTCAGGTTGATGACCTTTCGTCAGAACTGTAAAAAGTTAGAGATGTAACAGATTTTAAGCAAGTGCAGGGGCAGGGAAAGCGGGGAGGGGAGGAAAGAACAAAAGGGAAGGTCTGTGACAGGGCAGAATGCAGGAAAGATTAAATGACAAAAGGTATGATTGTACAAAGCAAAAGGAGATAGTAATGGGACAAGTAAAGAAACAAAAAGATGAGTCTAGAAGAGGTGTAAATGGGAATGGCAGAATCATCAACAGCTGCCATGTGAAAAAATAGGGGCAGAGGTTATGGTCTGAAATTCTTGAACTTGATGTGGAGTCCAGAAGGCTGTAACGTGCCTAATCGAAAGATGAGGTGCTGTTCCTCGAGCTTAGATTGAACTTCAGTGGAACAGTGAGAGGCCGAAAACGGAGAGGTCAGAATGGGAATGTAGCGGAGAATTAAAGTGACAGGCGACAGAAAGCTCGGGCTCACGCTTACGGACTGAACGGAGGTGTTCCGCAAAGCGGTCACCTAATCTGCATTTGGTCTCCCCAATGTAGAGGAGACAACATCATGAGCAGCGAATACAGTATACCAAATTGCAAGAAGTACAAGTAAATCGCTGTTTCACCTGGAAGGAGGGTTTGGGGCCCTGGACAGTGGGAAGGGAGGAGGTCAAAGGGCAGGTGTTGCACCTCCTGCGCTTGCACAGGAAGGTGCTGTGGGAAGGGGAGGGGGTGTTGGGGTGATAGAGGAGTGGACCAGGATGTTGCAGAGGGAGCGGTCCCTTCGGAATGCTGAAAGGGGAATGGAAGTGTTTGGTGGTGGTATCATGTTGGAGGCGCCGGAAGATGATCCGTTAAAGGTGGACGCTGGTGGGGTGAAAGGTGAAGACAAGGGGAATCCTATCGTGGTTCTGGGAGGGAAGGGAAGGGGTGAGAGCAGAAGTGTGGGAAATGGAACAGACACGGTCAAGGGCCATATCAACCACGGTAAAGGGGAATCCTCGATTGAGGAAAAAGGAAGACATATCATATGCACTAGTGCGGAAGGTAGCATTGTCAGAGCAGATGCAATGGAGATGCAGAAACTGGGAGAATGGAATAGAGTCCTTACAGGAAGCAGGGTGTGAGGCAGTGTAGTCCAGGTAGCTGTGGGAGTCAGTGGGTTATAGTGGATGTTTGTCGATAGCCTATCCCCAGAAATGGAGACAGAGAAGTCGGGGAAGGGAAGGGAAGAGTCGGAGATGGACCACGTGAAAGTGAAGGGAGGGTGGAATTTTGCTTCCAATTTCCACCCTTCCCTCACCTTCACATGGCCCATCTACAACTCTTCCCTTCCCTTCCTCGACTTCTCCATCTCCATTTCTGGGGATAGGCCATCGACAAACATCCACTATAAGCCCACCGACTCCCACAGCTACCTGGACTACACTTCCTCCCACCCTGCCATCTGTAGGGATTCTATTGCATTCTCTCAATTTCTCCATCTCCACGCATCTGTTCTGATGATACCACCTTCTGTACTAGTGCTTCCGATAGGTCTTCCTTTTTCCTCAACCGAGGATTCCCCTCTACCGTGGTTGACACGGCCCTCGAATGTGTTCGTTCCATCTCACCCCTTCCCCTCCCTCCCAGAACCACAATAGGGTTCCCCTTGTCCTCACCTTTCACCCCACCAGCCTCCACCTTCAACAGATCATCCTCCACCATTTCCGCCACCTCCAGCGTGATCCCACCACCAAACACTTCCAATCCCCTCCCCTTTCAGCATTCCGAAGGGACCGCTCCCTCTGCGACACCCTGGTCCACTCCTCTATCACCCCCAACACACCCTCCCCACAGCACCTTCCTGTGCAAGCGCAGGAGATGCAACACCTGCCCTTTTACCTTCTCCCTTCCCACTGTCCAGGGTCCCAAACATTCCTTCCAGGTGAAACAGCAATTTACTTGTACTTCTTGCAATTTGGTATACTGTATTCGCTGCTCACGATGCAGTCTCCTCAACACTGGGGAGACCAAACGCAGATTGGGTGACCACTTTGCAGAACACCTCCGTTCAGTCCGTAAGTGCGACCCAGAGCTTCCGGTCGCCTGTCACTTGAATTCTCCGCTCGACTCTCACTCTGACCTCTGTTTTCGGCCTCTTACACTGTTCCAAGGAAGCTCAATGTAAGCTCGAGGAACAGCACCTCATCTTTCGATTAGGCACTTTACAGCCTTCTGGAACATCCATTTCAACAAGTTCAGACCATAACCTCTGCCCCTATTTTTTTCACATGGCAGCTATTGATTCTGGCATTCCCATTTAGACCTCTTCTAGACTCATCTTTTGTTTCTTTACTTGTCCCATTAACATCTCCTTTTGCTTTGTACAATCATACCTTTTGTCATTTAATCACTCCTCCCTTCCACCCTATCACAGGCCTTCCCTTTTGTTCTTTTCCTCTCCTCCTCCCTTTCCCTGCCTCTACACTTGCTTAAAATCTGTTACAGAATTCACAGAAACACAGAAACCCCAGAGTGCAGATAGAGGCCATTTCGGCCCATCGAGCCTGCACAGACACATATCCCACCCGATCCCCGTAATCCCTGCACCGACACATATCCCACCCTATCCCCGTAACCCCACGTATTTAATCCCCCTAGCACTAAGTGTCAAATTTATCATAGCCAATCAACCTAACCTGCACATCTTTGGATCTCTACATCTCTAACTTTTTCCAGTTCTGACCTGAAACGTTAACTCCACAGATGCTGACTGGCCTGCCAGCATTTTCTGTTATTATTGCTTTATTTTAATATAAAATGCAGTGAAGGGCAACGGTCAATTTGGGCAGTAAACTTAATTAGAGACATTCCAGTCAGAGAACTTTAGCGGATAAAAGATTCAGCAGCAGACACACAAGCTTCCTTTGTTAACTCGAACCTTGAGATAGAGACAGAATGGCGGTTTTTACCCCTATATATCTTTCAGCTTTGCAGTGAAACAGGATGTATTTATGGTAGTTAAATGTCCTCCTAGGATATAATGAGTGAAGGCATGTTTTGACCATCAGTTCGAGAAGTTAGAATTTCAATTGAACATTCACGTGTATTAGAAATATAGGAACATAGGAACATGAGTAGGCCATTCAACCTCTTGAGCCTGCTCTGCCATTCAACGAGATCATGGATGATCTCCGACCTAACTCCATATACCCACCTTTGGCCCATATCCCTTAATACCTTTGGTTAGCAGAAAGCTATCAATCTCCGATTTAAAATTAACAATTAACAATTGATCTAGCATCAATTGCCCTTTGCAGAAGGAGTTCCAAACATCTACCTTTGTGTGTAGAAGTGTTTCCTAATTTCATTCCTGAAAGGTCTGGCTCAATTTTGAGACTATGCCCCCTAGTCCTAGAATCCCCAACCAGTGGAAATAGTTTCTCTCTATCTACCCTATCTGTTCCCCTTAATATTTTGAAAACTTCGATCAGATCACCCCTTAAGCTTTTAAATTCCAGGGGATACAACCCTAATTTGTGTAATCTCTCCTCGTAACTTAACCCTTGAAGTCCAGATATCATGCTGTAAACCTACACTGCACTCCCTCCAAGGCCAATACACACCTTCCTAAGGTGTGGTGCCCAGACTGCTCTCAGTACTCCAGGTGTGGTCTAACCAGGGCTTTGTATAGCTGCATCATAACTTCTACCCCCTTGTATTCTAGTCCTCTAGATATAAAGGCCAGCATCCCATTAGCCTTTTTGATTATTTTCTGTATCCTTCTCTATATTCTAGGGGCTTTAACTAATCCATGGTCAAATCTGGGTAAGGAATGTGGAAAAGTTATGACGTTGCCTATGTCCTTTTGCCTTTGTTCATTAATTTGACTGTAACTGTCTCCAGTTTAATGATTTGAATGACAGTTCAATCAAGGTGAAACTATAACAATGTTTGGGGAGAATTGTACTTGTTAAAACTAAAGTTATTGATAAGGGACACGGTAAAGGGATTAGGTAATACAGAAACATGAGGTTTGTCATGTGGGAAAGTTTTAAAAAGTGTGTTAAAGGAGATACCTCAGAATTTGCTACGGTCTGATCAGCCTTGAAAATTTTGAGTTCACAATTGTAATGTGTTTCAATTCTCCGGTGAACTCAAAGTATTGGCAGAAATGTTGCTATTAAGTGTATGTTTAATTATTGTCAATGATAGTCATTACTATTTGCTTAACAAATTTGTGAATGTCAATAATAAATGCTTTGAACCCTATTATTTTTGAGGAGTAACTTATAAATTTAGAACACCACCAATCCTCTAGCACAACAGCAGATTACTCTGTAGTGCTGTTCTGCAGAGTCCCTGACTAGATGATTTAAATGAAACAAAACTTAATGGCCCAGAATTTGCGGTCAGCAGCGAAGTGAAGGCGTTCGCTGCTGGCCCTGAAGTACGCTTCGCGCAAGGATCTCGATCTGTGTCAAGAAAATTGAGTTTTCCGACATTCAATTCAAATCAACGCAGGTTAGTGGGGATCCCCTTGTACAAGCTGCTGGGACGTCAGCAAGCAGCCAATCAAAACGCAGAATTCTAACAGCAAACAAGGGAGTGAGTAAGCTCTTAAAATTCTAACTTTTTTAAATAGTTAGAGAGAGCAAAGAAAATATTGGGCTCTCACATGGGGAAAAGGCAAATCTGAAATAAAGATGGACAAACTTTAAAAAAAGGTACATTTAAAAAAAATTTAGGGAAGGAATTCCAAGCTTGGGGCCCAGGTGGCTGAAGTCACAACCACCAATGGTGGAACCAAATTATGGGAAATGTGGACATAAACCTAGAATCTGAGGAACAAAGAGCTCTGGCGAGGGCAGTTGTAGGCCTGGAGGAAGTTAGAGATAGGGAGGGGCAAATCAATGGAGAGATTTAAGCACAAAGAGATTTTTGACAAAAAGCAAAAACAAAACTACAGATGGTGGCAATCAAATAAACAGAAAATGGTGGAAACATTCAACAAGTCAATCAGCATCTGTGAAAAGAATAGATGAATTAGCATTCATGTGCAAACTTTTCATTAGTATGAGAATTTTAAATTTGAGGCATTAGGGAAGCCAGGAGCCAATGAAGGTCGATGAGGACAGGACTGATGGACGAGCTGGAGTTTATGAAGGGTAGAGGATGGGAGGCAAGCAAGGAAAGCATTGGATTAATTGAGTCTAGCGGTAAAGAATCTCAATGGCAGATGGGCGGAGAGATTAGCAGAAAATGGATGATGTTACAAAGATGAAAGTAGATGGAGAGGATATGAGGTCAGAGGCTCAGCTTGAATAAAATAGTCTGGTTCAATCCGAGTCAGTGACCAGGGAGGCAAGTGGAATTTGTAGTAAGAGTAGAGAGCTTGTGACAGGGGCTGGAGATGATGGCTCAGTCTTTCCAATGTTTAGTTGAAGGAATTACAGCTCATCCAAAACAAGAAGTCTGAAAGGATGCAGTGGAGGGGGTCACAAAGTGGGAGAAGTAAAGTTGGATGCCAACAGTGCACATGTTGAAGCTGACCCATGTCTATGGTTGATGCCACCAACCAACTGCATATAGCTGAGGGCCACCAGGGGAAGGATGAATGGACGGGAAGAGAATCCATTGCCAGAGATGCTCTGGCTACAATCAATTAGTAGGAGCGGATTCAAGATGAGGTGAGATGAGACACTGGAGCAGGATTGTGTGGTCAACCATGTGAAAGGCAGATCAAAGAGATAATACACCACAGCCACAATCACAAAGAATGCAATTCGTTACTTTTATTCATTTTCAGGATGTGGGCTTCGTTGGCAACATTGGCATTTATTGTCAATCCCTAGTTGCCCCAAGAAGGTTGCACTGGGCCTTCTTTCCTTTCCTAAATGACATTAGTGAACCAGTTAAGTTTTTTTTACGACAATCTGAGGGCTTCGTGGTCACCTTTACTGATACCAGCTTTTTATTAAACTGAATTCAAATTCTCAAACCTCCATGGTGGGATCTGAACTCATTCTCTGAATTATTAGTCGAGGCCTCTAGGCTACTAGTCCATAACCACTACACTACCCTAGTGCTTAGGGCTAGTTCAATGCTATTGGAGGCATTCAAACAGGGAGTTGGAGGGATAGGCTCATATCTGGGAGGTGACAACAATTCAAGGACTTTAGAGAAGTAGAGATAGGAAATGGGAATGGTGGGTACTGAGGATAGAATGGTCAAAGGTGGGCTATTTGAGGATGGAGATGATGACAGCAGTTTTGAGAGAGGATTACTGTGCCTGAAGAGAGGAAACCAGGTGAGCTATCTTGGGGGACAGGAGAAGTTGTTTGATAGGGGTCAGTTTTTGAGAAAGTAGGGTTGGGAAGTAAATAGGAGGAGATGAGGCATGGATAGGGCATGGGGAGAGTTGGGAAAGTAACCAGAGAGACAAAGGGTTCAGGGATAGGGAAGAAGAGGAATGTGGGAAGATGTGCACAAAATCAAAAGATCAGAAGGTACTAGTTGAAACTTAGGCCTGGAAAAGATTTCAGAGGAAAGACAGAGCGAGGTCACAGAGGAAGTTGTAAATGGGCACAGAGAATTTTAAATCCACTTGCTGGGGGATAGGGAGGTAATGAGGGTCAATGAGGATAGAGGCAACAGGTGAATGGAACTTTGCTTATTAATTGATGCAGACACCTGGAGTGGGGTGGGGTGTGGGTGGGAGAATAATGCTTGAGGAAATGGAGCAGTTCATGAAGTTATCAAATACTCAGTAATAAAGTGGCCAGGAACTGGACTTCAGGAGTGGCAAAGGACCAGGTGATGGGTCACATGGAGCAAGGAATCTGATGAAAGCTAGTGGAGTGGGGTAAAAGGAATTGAAAATCAGTGCCCCCCAGAATGGGTGCAGTGGGATGGAGGAACTGGGAAAGCAGAATCAGCTTAGTGACAAAAATCAACGAAGTGCTGATGGGTCATCATGAAGGAGCGAATACAGGGGAAGTGATTAAGAAGACCAATGGAATGTTGGCTTTCATTGCTAGGGGGATAGAACATAAAAATAGGGAGGTATTGCTTCAGTTGTACAAGGTATTGGTGAGACCGCACCTGGAAAACTACGTACAGTTTTGGTGTCCATACTTAAGAAAGGACATACTTGCTCTCGAGTCAGTACAAAGAAGGTTCACTCGGTTAATCCCGGGGATGAGGGGATGGACATATGAGGAGAGGTTGAGTAGATTGGGACTCTACTCATTGGAGTTCAGAAGAATGAGAGGCGATCTTATTGAAACATATAAGATTGTGAAGGGGTTGGATCGGGGAGGATGTTCCCGATGATGGGTGAAACTAGAACTAGGGGGCATAGTCTTAGAATAAGGGGCTGCTCTTTCAAAACTGAGATGAGGAGGAACTACTTCACTCAGGAGGGTGGTAGGTCCATGGAATATGCTGCCCCAAAAAGCTGTAGAAGCTACATCATTACATAAATTTAAAACAGAAATAGACAGTTTCCTAGAAGTAAAGGGAATTAAGGGTTACGGGGAGCGGGCAGGAATTTGGACATGAGTCGAGTTTGGATCGGTCATGGCCCTGTGGGTAGCGGAGCGGGCCCAGGGGCCGTGTAGCCTGATCCTGCTCCTATTTCGTGTGTCTAATTCTGTTAGATTCAGGAGATGGTTCTGTGATAGTGGATTGGCAGTTAGGATCAGATCAGCCATGATCTTATTGAATGGCGGAGCAGGCTCGAGGGGCCGATTGGTCTACTCCTGCTCCTATTTCTTATGTTCTTATGTTCTTATAAGTCCCACTGGTTGGAAACAGACCAACGTGACACCAATTTTCAAAAATAATGGCAAAACAAACAGGCAACTACAGGCACATTAGTCTTGCATCAGTAGCAGGCAAAATGAAAGAATTGATCATTAAAAACAAATTTATGGATTACTTACTTGAAAATAAGTTATAACTGCAAATGTAGATAATCAAATACCCTACAGAATTAATGGTTCTTCTGTTGCTGGGACCATATAAATGTTAGTTGTTGAATGCAATTCGGTTTACATTATGCAGAATGTAATGTTCAGTTTCTGTACCAGACTTCTGATAAATTAACTTTGGAATCAGAATGAAATTTTGCTCAGCTTTTTCTTTGAGATATTTTACATGTGGTTAGTAACCTCCCTTGTGAGTAACAGGAGCAAAATTCATAAAAGGGCCAATTGTACATGGTCATCAAAAGTGGCAGGCTGTTTGATTGAATAGCCTTTTATTATTCTACATTTTATTACAATTATTGTTATTCATAGCTCTAGGGAAAAGCTAGTATAATCCGCTTCAAATTGAAGAATGCAGGTATTGTATTACAAAGTCATAAAAACTTACTTTACTGCTTGTGCTCCTGGTCTCTGGGTCAGCATTGTGCTTAAATCAATCACAGCAAATTTCATGATCTCTGGCTTGTCTTGGTCTTCTCTAATGGAAATGGACATGCTAACCAGCTTCACAGAAAGTTTCACCGCTTCATACTATGCAATTAATAAAGTCAAAAACACTGGTAAATATTTACTGTACAACGTATGTATATCTCCATTCAATTTCAAAAAGTCTGATAACAACAACAATTTGCATTTATATAGCACCTTTAGCATCCCAAGATGCTTCACCAAACCAAATAAATTTTGACACCGAGCCACATCAGGAGATAGTAGGACAGGGTTTTGTCAAAGAGGTAGGTTTTAAGGAGCGTCTTAAAGAAGGAGAGAGAGGTAGAGATTTAGGGAGGGAATTCCAGAACTTGGGGCCTAGGCAGCTGAAGGCATGGCTGCCAATGGTGGAGCATTTAAAATTGGGGATGGGCAACAGGCCAGAATTGGAGAAGCGCATAGATCACAGAGGGTTGTAGGGCTGGAGGAAATTACAGAGGGGCTAGGCCATGGAAGGATTTGAAAACAAAGCTGAGAATTTTTTGAAAAATCGAGGCTATGCCAGACAAAGAGCCAGTGTAGGTCAATGAGCACAGGGGTGACGGGTGAACAGGACTTGGTGCGAGTTAGGACACGGGTAGCAGAGTTTCGGTGAGTTCAAGTTTATGGAGGGTGGAAGATGGGAGGGCAACCAGGAGAGCATTGGAACAGACAAGTCTAGAAATAACAAAGGCATGAGTGAGGGTTTCAGCAGCAGGTGAGCTGAGGCCGGGGCAGAGGTGTGCAATGTTACAGAGTTGGAAGTAGGCAGTCATGGTGATCAGAAGCTCATCCAAGGGTCAAATAGGACACCAAGGTTGCGAACGGTCTGGTTCAGCCTCAGACGGTGACCAGGGAGAGGGATGGAGCCAGTGAGGGGGGAAGGATTTTGTGGCGTGGCCCAAAGACAATGGCTTCGGTCTTCCCAATATTTAGTTGGGGTAGATTTCTGCTCAGGACTGGATGTTGGACAAGCAGCATGACAATTCAGGGACAGTGAAGGGGGTGAGAGAGGTGATGGTGAGATAGAGCTGGGTGTCGCCTGTGTACATGTGGAACCTTACGTATTTTGGGATGATGTCGCTGAGGGGCAGCATGTAGATGGGAAATAGGAGGGGGCCAAGGATAGATCCGTGGGGAACTTGAGGTAACAGTATCAATCTGTAATTTGTTCTTATTTTAAAAAGTAATGTTGAATTGATCTAAATTATGATTATACCTAAATCTCACCTCTTAACTCCCCAAAGCCTTTCCACCATCTACATGGCATAAGTCAGGAGTGTGATGGAATACTCTCCACTTGCCTGGATGAGTGCAGCGCCAACAACACTTGAGAAGCTTGACACCATCCAAGACAAAGCAGCCTGCTTAATTGGCACTCCATCCACCAGCTTAAACATTCACTCCCTCCACCACCAGCGGACTGTGGCTGCAGTGTGTACCATCTACAAGATGCACTGCAGCAACTCGCCAAGGCTTCTTTGACAGCACATCCCAAACCCGCAACCTCTTCCACCTAGAAGGACAAGGGCAGCAGGCGCATGGGAACACCACCACCTCCAAGTTTCCCTACCATCCTGACTTGGAAGTATATCGCCGTTCCTTCAACGTCGCTGGGTCAAAATCCTGGAACTCCCTCCCTAACAGCACTGTGGGAGTACCTTCATCACACAGATTGCAGCGGTTCAAGAAGGTGGCGCACCACCACCTGCTCAAGGGCAATTAGTGATGGGCAATAAATGCTGGCCTTGCCAGCGACGCCCACATCCCATGAACGAATAAAAAAAAACTATCTATATGACATTCCCAAACAAAGCAAATATTATTCCACAAACTGCCATGTGCTTTGTTGCTTTCTTCCAATTAGAGCCTGCCATATAGAAGTTTTAGTGGAAACTTGAAGAGTTAAGGTCTGGAACGCACTGCCTTAAAGTGTGGTGGAATCAAATTCAACGGGAACTTTCAAAAGGTAATAGTGTGGCGGTACCACCGGTTGTCCCTTACATAAAGATATACATAATTCCCTTTAACTTACCTTACTGTATGTAGAACTTACCTGTTGGGGCCGTTGCCCCTTTAAGATGCACCCTAACGTGTTGACGTCACGTCAGACGTGACGTGCGTGCAGCGGTCGCCGGCCTTCCAGGACGGCCGCCGGCACAGCCCGGCCTAGCGTCTTAGGCCGCATTGGCTAGCCGACGGGAGCAACGCGATCTTCCACTCCCGCGGCAAGCACCAGCACAGCCCGGCCTCGCAACCTCTGCCTCAACGGCCAGCCTCCATTCTGGGAAGAGGCACCGACGCAAGTCACGTGACCGCCTAAGCGCACGCGAACGTGCTGACGTCACGACGCGGTCACGTGACGCCCAAAGCGCGGGAAGACACAGCAGAGCGTGATGACGTCATCATGCTCTCCACAGGACTGCGAACTCAGTCCTCGTGGAGTCCCCGCTGGGACAAGACCTATGCCACGGTGCTCCTACAGTCAGCCATCTTACATGCCATCTTACCTGATGTAATTAGTCTGTTCCTGTAAATAAAGAACTTGTTAACAGTTCGTCGAAGTCAAACTCTCTTATTTAGTGGCGATCTACACGAACCGCTACGTTGGTGACCCAACGACGTGAGTACAGGAGCTCATCAATTCCAACGCTACAATTGGTGAACCCGTATCCGTGAACGATTTTCACGGTAGCAACGCGCGCCTGAACCTCGTCTTCCCACAAGACGACCAACGCACAACCGACGAACAACCACGGAACAGCAACCGCCTCACTTCGCCAAAGGCGACCCCGTCTTTGCGAACGTATTCGCAAGGTAAGCGCAGCCTGGAGCAGATCCCGTTTGACACGGACAAACCTCAACCAGACCCCGTTCTTTTTTTTTTGTGAGCAATTTTCACAAAAGAAGCACGCCATGGAAGCACCAGCCGTTTTGCTGTCGCTACCGCAATCCAGGGAGCCACAGTCTCTCTCGTGCTTTATACCGGTAGAAGCCCCGTTCGACGAGAACATCGATGCGGCACCGACCACGCACTTGCTTACGGTCCCCGTACTCGTCTTTCCTACTGCCACAACGTCCACAGTGACAGCAAGCATAAATCTCTCCAAGCGCGGGGTACAGCATGTTCGGGCCCACAAAATCGGAGTGTGCCTTGCGGGGATACCACGAGGACTCACCCCGCGAAACACGAGGACCCACTCCTCGCGCATGAGGACCCATACCTCGCGAACCACGAGGACCCATCCCTCGTGAAAAACGATGACTCCTTCTCCGCCGATGACGCACCAGCCCTTCAGCCTGCTGGTTGTGTTACCTACTACACGATTCGGCGTGAACAAAAGGCGTGCCGCCCTCCCGGCTGTTTTCTCCTAAATCTACAACAACTTCAAGTGTTGCCGCCCTCCAGGCAGAGTTAACCCCTCCTGAAAGCAACAACAACCTGGACTGTTGCCGCCCTTTTTCCAGTTTTCCCTTTAACAAACGCAAACGTCTACTGAAGCTGCACACAGAGGACGGGTCCAACGGGCATCCTGCGGCCGCGATCAGCCACGTGAAAGTTGCTAGCCTCACCGATCACAGGTTAACGCAGTAACTCTTCACCCTCTGTTGTGTTAACATCGTAGCTCTATGGCACGCACCGTTCTGCGTGTTCCAGCCTCCTGAAGGTTTCGCTCACCTGTCGGCGAGTTCACTCACCTCGCCTGTCAAGTCCTTCTGGAACGTTCGTTTGGCGTTCCTGCAGAGTTCGTTATAACAAGGACTTGTTCCAACATCAACAGAGTCATCGCCCGCGTCCGCCCAACCTGCCCGTCACTCTGACATGGCCTGCTGTTTCGCACGTCTCCACGGTCCTTCGCCGGACGGGTACACTTTATTCGCCACAATGCGCGTACGGATCCGCTCACGAGCAGCATCTTCGGACCTCGCTCGCCAAGTTGAGACAGCACGACCGCCGAGACCACCAGCTCGTCAGACCATCTCATCCTTGGACTTTCGTTAAAGCGAATTCTGGGGGGGCCCATGTGGCGGTACCACCGGTTGTCCCTTACATAAAGATATACATAATTCCCTTTAACTTACCTTACTGTATGTAGAACTTACCTGTTGGGGCCGTTGCCCCTTTAAGATGCACCCTAACGTGTTGATGTCACGTCACGTACGACGTGATGTGCGTGTGGCGGCCGCCGGCCCGACTCGGCCTTCCAGGACGGCCGCCGGCACAGCCCGGCCTAGCATCTTCAGCTGCATCGGCCAGCCGACGGGAGCGACGCAATCTTCCGCTCCCGCGGCAAGCACCGGCACAGCCCGGCCTTGCAACCTCAGCCTCAACGGCCAGCCTCCATACCGGGAAGAGGCACCGACGCAAGTCACGTGACCGCCTAAGCGCACGCGAACGTGCTGACGTCACGACGCGGTCACGTGACGCCCAAAGCGCGGGAAGACACAGCAGAGCGTGATGACGTCATCACGCTCTCCACAGGACTGCGAACTCAGTCCTCGTGGAGTCCCCGCTGGGACAAGGCCTATACCACGGTGCTCCTACAGTCAGCCATCTTACCTGCCATCTTACCTGATGTAATTAGTCTGTTCCTGTAAATAAACAACTTGTTAATAGTTCGTCGAAGTCAAACTCTCTTATTTAGTGGCGATCTACACGAACCGCTACAATAGGTCATATACTTGAAGAGGACTAATTTGTAGGGTTATGGGGAATAAATTAGGGTGTGGGATTAAACTGGACAATTCTTTCATAGAGCTGGCACGGGCACAATGGGCCGAATGGCTACCTTCTGCGATGTAAGATTTTATGCTTGCAGACCTCAGACATGGAAACAATCTTCCAGGTACAGTTACCAGAGAGATGCTGCATCCAGAGATATACTGTGGGCACGGGCAAGTACTTTGTAAACAGTTTGGATGTTAAGGAGAGGTCTAAAGAGGAGTATCTTGCACTGAAAGCTTTACCTGTTAAAACTGAACCCGAGAAAGTTCCAGAAACACACTGTATGGCAACATTGAACCATGCATCTTTTAGATCTATAATAGCTATCCTGCCCCCTGGATAGAGCATCTGCATAATCTGTTCCAAGAGTCCATTTAGGCCCCATCTTGCTGGAGCTATAAAGTACCTGTAGTAGAAAACTATTTTCCCAGATCAGGGTGAACTCTTTATTGCTTCAGATGCTAGCAGTTAGTAATGCTATCAGTTGAGATTACCTATCATTATAAAGTCCAGAAGGTAGTCTAATCTAATTAACGCACAGTATGTCAGGTAATGCTCTGCTAATTCTTATGACCCATGAGTCCGCATTGATGCTTCCCCATATGCCTGCAAATTTACACAGGGGGCACCAACTCAGATTCCAGGTGAGAGGAGAATATCCAGGGAATCAGTCACACAAGGTCTGATCCAGAAGATGATTCCCCATAGGAGTTTAGGTGTTACTCAAAATGAGGGAACTTTAAGGTATTACAGACAGACAATGTCACATGTGGTCTCCTACTCAGCATCGTATTAAGCCCCAGGACTTGTGCCAGTACTTTTCCCCAAATTAAAGGTTTGCTGCTTCTAGCATCAGACTTCTCATTACCAAGTCTCCAATCCCTCTACTGAAGTAGGACAGATTGTGTATCGCAACCTGCAATTGAAGAAATTGGAAGCCAAAAAGGGTATCTCTAGCCACCTTTTCTGTTAACTGGATGGAAAAAGTTACAGGAGACAAAAATTTTGTTTTAAAACTTTTCTTGCCCGTGAACACCATGGGAGATCAACTGGTCACATTCCAAAAAAGTGTAAAAGCAGGCCACATCAGCTCTTCTGAAATGTTTTAAGTTTACAGTGGTTACAGAACAGTAATGCTATTTATGTAACAGTGTCCCTTAGTTTCATTTACCATGCTGCACTAATTGTTCATGCAGGACCAACTTGAACCAGTAACTATATAAAACATACTCTTTTTGGCATTGTTGGGTCCACCGCAGCTTCACTATATCCAATTGCTGTATAGAGTTTAGATTTCTCTTCAGGTGTCATCAATACATCAATTCCTGAGAATAAACACATTTCCAAAAAGTTATGAAAAGTACGTTTATACAATTTTTTTCAAGAAACATTTGTCTCAGAACAAAAGGAATACATATTTGCTAGTTCTATTATTTTAACATGGCAGAAGCCAAATTTCTAATAGTATAAAGTTACCCCACTGAGTAAGCCAGTATAAACAGTTGTAGAATATTTTTGTCAAGTGCACTATAGTGCTCTGCTTCAAGGAAGCAGAAAGATTAATTTAGCAACCGATGCAGAAGTTGGAACAGAGGGTTACTTCTAAAGCCTTGCTAATTATTCTGGCCCAGCATGAAACTGTTCTTGGATTAAAGGAATGCCATTTTCTAAACCCCAATCTGATCTTGTTTCAGTAAGGAAACTCTTCTGGGGAATTAATAATGGGGAACGGGGAAATGGCAGAGACTCTGAACAAATATTTTGTATCTGTCTTCACGGTAGAAGACACTAACAACATCCCAATAATGGATAATCAAGGGGCCACAGGGAGGGGGGAACTAAAGACAATCACTATTACTAAGGAAATAGTACTTGGTAAAATAATGGGACTAAACGATGACAAGTCCCCTGGACCAGATGGCCTGAATCCCAGGGTCTTAAAAGAAGTGGCTGCAGAGATAGTGGATGCATTGGTTGCAATATACCAAAATTCCCTGGACTCTGGAGAGGTCCCAGCAGATTGGAAAACAGCTAATGTAACACCCCTATTTAAGAAAGGAGGGAGACCAGTTAGCCTAACATCTGTCGTTGGGAAAATGCTGGAGTCCTTCATTAAGGAAGTAGCAGCAGGGCATTTGGAAAATCATAATACAGTTAAGCAGAGTCGGCATGGTTTTATGAAAGGGAAATCATGTTTAACTTGCTGG
Source organism: Somniosus microcephalus (assembly GCF_052327205.1). Taxonomy (NCBI): domain Eukaryota; kingdom Metazoa; phylum Chordata; class Chondrichthyes; order Squaliformes; family Somniosidae; genus Somniosus; species Somniosus microcephalus. Next base: position 134,392,604 of record NC_140987.1, read on the forward strand.
AGTTCTTTGACGATGTGACGAGCAGGGTGGACAAAGGTGAATCAATGGATGTGGTGTATTTAGATTTCCAGAAGGCATTCGATAAGGTGCCACATAAAAGGTTACTGCATAAGATAAGAGCTCACGGAATTGGGGGTAATATATTCGCATGGATAGAGAATTGGCTAACTAACAGAAAGCAGAGTCGGGATAAATGGGTCATTTTCAGGTTAGCAAACGGTAACTAGTGGGGTGCCACAGGGATTGGTGCTGGGGCCTGAACTATTTACAATCTACATTAATGATTTGGATGAAGGGACCGAGTGTAATTAGCCAAGTTTGCGGATGATACAAAGATGGGTGGGAAAGCAAGTTGTGCAGAGGACTCAAAGAACCTGCAAAGGGATATCGACAGGCTAAGTGAGTGGGCAAACATTTGGCAGATGGAGTATAATGTGGGAAAGTGCGAGGTTATACACTTTGGCAGGAAAAATAAAGAGAGAGAGTTTACTAAATGCTACAGTTCAGAGGGACCTGGGGGTCCTTGTGCATGAAACACAAAAAGTTAGCATGCAGGTACAGCAAGTAATCAAAAAGGCAAATGGGGAACTAGATGTAATATCTCCAAGTTTGCAGACGACACAAAGCTGGGTGGGCATGTGTGCTGTGAGGAGGATAGAGTCATAGAGTTATACAGCACAGAAAGAGGCCCTTCGGCCCATCGCGTCCACGCCGACCATCAAGCCCCTGTCTAATCTAATCCCATTTTCCAGCATTTGGTCCGTAGCCTTGTATGCTATGGCATTTCAAGTGCTCATCCAAATGTTTCTTGAATGTTGTGAGGGTTCTTGCCTCTACCACCCTTTCAGGCAGTGAGCTCCAGATTCCAACCACCCTCGGTGAAAAAGTTCTTCCTCAAATTGCCTCTAAACTTCTGCCCCTTACCTTGAATCTATGCCCCCTTGTTATTGACCCCTCTACTAAGGGAAAAAGTTCCTTTCTATCTACCCTATCTATGCCCCTCAATTTTGTACACCTCAATCAGGTCCCCCCTCAGCCTTCTCTGCTCCAAGGAAAACAACCCCAGCCTGTCCAGTCTTTCTTCATAGCTGAAGCGCTCCAGCCCAGGTAACATCCTGGTGAATCTCCTCTGCACCCTCTCCACAAAGCAATCACATCCTTCCTATAGTTTGGCGACCAGAACTGCACACAGTATTCCAGCTGTGGCCTAACCAGTGTTTTGTACAGCTCCATCATAACCTCCCTGCTCTTATATTCTATGCCTCGGCTAATGAAGGCAAGTATCCCATATGCCTTTTTAACCACCTTATCCACCTGTTCTGCTGCCTTCAGGGATCTATGTACATGCACACCAAGGTCCCTCTGATCCTCTGTCTTTCCTAGGGTCTTGCCATTCATTGTGTATTCCCTTACCTTGTTCGTCCCTCCAAAATGCATCACCTCACACTTTTCAGGGTTAAATTCCATTTGCCACTGTTCCACCCAACTGACCAACCCATCTATATCATCCTGCAGACTGAGGCTACCCTCCTCGCTATTTACCACCCCATCAATTTTCGTGTCATCTGCGAACTTACTGATCATACCTTTTACATTCACATCCAAATCATTAATGTAGACCACAAACAGCAAGGGACCCAGCACCGATCCCTGCGGTACCCCACTGGACACAGGCTTCCAGTCACAAAAACAACCTTCCACCATCACCCTCTGCCTTCTGCCACTAAGCCAGTTTTGGATCCAATGTGCCAAGGCACCCTGGATCCCATGGGCTCTTACCTTCTTGACCAGTCGCCTATGCGGGACTTTATCGAAAGCCTTACTGAAATCCATGTATACCACATCCACTGCACTACCCTCATCCACACACCTAGTCACCCCCTCGAAAAATTCAATCAAATTAGTCAGACATGATCTTCCCTTGACATAGCCATGCTGACTATCCCTGGTTAATCCTTGCCTCTCCAAGTGGAGACTAATTCTGTCCCTCAGAATTTTTTCCAATAATTTCCCTACCACTGATGTTAGGCTCACTGGCCTGTAATTCCCTGGTTTATCCCTACTACCCTTCTTGAATAATGGTACTATGTTAGCTGTTCTCCAGTCCTCTGGCACATCCCCTGTGGCCAGAGAGGTTCTGAAAATTTGTGTCAGAGCCCCTGCAATCTCCTCCTTTGCCTCACACAGCAGCCTGGGATACATCTCGTCCGGGCCTGGGGATTTATCCAGTTTTAAGCCTGCTAAAACCGCCAGTACCTCCTCCCTCTCGATGCTAATATGTTCAAGTATATCATAGTCCCCCTGCCCGATTTCTATGTCTACATCGTCCTTCTCCATAGTGAACACAGATGCAAAAAATTCATGTAAAACCCCACCTACATCTTCTGGCTCCACACACAGATTGCTACTTTGGTCCCTAATGGGCCCTACTCTTTACCTAGTTATCCTCTTGCCCTTAATATACTTATAAAACACATTAGGATTTTCCTTTCTTTTGCTCGCCAGTGTTATTTCATGGCCCCTCCTCGCTCTCCTAATTTATTTTTTAAGTATCCCCCTGCACTTTTTATACTCCTCTAGGGCTTCCTCTGTCTTTAGTCCTTTGTATCTGCCAAAAGCTCCCCTTTTTTCCCTAATCCATTCTCGTATATCCCTTGACATCCACAGATTTACGACCCTCAGAGAAGAAATTCCTCCTCATCTCAGTTCTAAAAGGGCGACCCTTTATTCTAAAACCCGCGTTTTAGAAACATCCTCTCTGCATCTACCTTGTCGTGCCCCCTCAGTATCTTATATGTTTCAATAAGATCACCTCTCATTCTTCTAAATTCCAATGAGTATAGGCCCAGCCTGCTCAACCTTTCCTCACAAGTCAACCCCCTCATCTCTGGAATTAACGGGTACTGAATTTGGATGATCAGCCATGATCTCATGGAATGGCGGAGCAGGCTCAAGGGGCCAAATGGCCTACTCCTATCTTCTATGTTTCTATGAATGTTGGCCTTTATTGCAAGGGGGTTGGAGTATAAAAGCTGGGAAGTCCTGCTACAACTGTACAGGGTATTGGTGAGAGCACACCTTGAGTACTGCGTACAGTTTTGGTCTCCTTATTTAAGGAAGGATGTACTTGCATTGGAGGCAGTTCAGAGACGATTCACTAGGTTAATTCCAGAGATGAGGGGGTTGACTGGTTGAGCAGGCTGGGCCTATACTCATTGGAATTTAGAAGAATGAGAGGTGATCTTATTGAAACATATAAGATACTGAGGGGCACGACAAGGTAGATGCAGAGAGGATGTTTCTAAAATGCGGGTTTTAGAATAAAGGGTCGCCCTTTTAGAACTGAGATGAGGAGGAATTTCTTCTCTCAGAGGGTCGTAAATCTGTGAAATTCTCTGCCCCAGAGAGCAGTGGGGCTGGGTCATTAAATACATTTAAAGTGGAGATAGACAAATGTTTGCAAGATAAGGGAGTGAAGGGTTATGGGGAGCGGGCGGGGAAGTGGCTTTGAGCCCAAGATCAGCCATGATCTTATTGAATGGCGGAGTAGGTTCGAGGGGCCAAGTGGCCTATTCCTGCTCCTATTTCTTATGTTCTTAAGAACAATACTGAAAAGGTCTGCAAACATGATTATCTTTTGAAAGAGGCAGCTCCAGCTTTTTACCAATTGGGTGGAAAACCCAAGATTCTAAACCAGACAAAATGGCATAACATAATGGCCTGGATTTTCTGGGACCTGTGACCGGGTACACAAAGTGCTCCATAAGTTCCGGGTTTCCATATGCGCGAAAACCCGGAACTTGCAATCAGTTATATTTCAGATCAAGCGCATCCCCGGGAAATGGACATTCGCTGGTGGAGTTGGGCTATTTGCCCAACTACTGCCCAGCGGATGCCCATGAAATTCATATGCCTGGTAAAAGCAGGTGTAAGGCCTTTTTTTTTTAACCAGCGTAAGAGTTTAAATAAAGAACGATATTTTTAATTATTTAAACATAAAATAAAACTTTAAAATTAATTAGATATAGGTTATTTTTAACCCCTTTAAAATGTTTAAATTTATTTTTCAAAAAATTCAGTGTGTGTGTTAAATGTCTAATTTAATTGTATTTCAATTAATTTTGAACATGTAATGATTCATTTTTTTATTTAACTGGTGTGTACTTGTGTTTTTTAGGGGATTCCTATTCATGCTTATGGGGATTCCGTACAAAAGTGGAATCCTCATAAGCATAATGGGATCCCCTTTTGGCTTGGTTGGGCCGGGCCACATGATCCCAGGCGCGCTTGCGAGCTGCATGCGCTCCTGGGATATGTGGGCCTTTACGCATGCATACGCGTAGAAGCACAGGAGCGCGAGTCTATGAACCTCTGGGACCATCAAGTAGGTTCATACGCGGGTTAAGAGCTTCTCCCACCCCCTGCCCAAGTTCCTGACCACCTCGCCCCACCCCGCTTCCTGATCTCCTCGCCCACCCCCACCTCGCCCAAGTTCCTGACCTCCTCGCCCACCCCCACCCCCTGCCCAAGTTCCTGACCTCCTCGCCCCCACCTCGCCCAAGTTCCTGACCTCCTCGCCCCCACCCCGCCCAAGTTCCCGACCTCCTCCTCCTCCCCCACCCCCTGCCCAAGTTCCTGACCTCCTCCCCCACCTCGCCCAAGTTCCTGACCTCCTCCCCCACCCCCACCTCGCCCAAGTTCCTGACCTCCTCCCCCACCTCGCCCAAGTTCCTGACCTCCTCCCCCACCCCCACCTCGCCCAAGTTCCTGACCTCCTCCCCCACCTCGCCCAAGTTCCTGACCTCCTCCCCCACCCCCACCTCGCCCAAGTTCCTGACCTCCTCCCCCACCTCGCCCAAGTTCCTGACCTCCTCCCCCACCTCGCCCAAGTTCCTGACCTCCTCCCCCACCCCCACCTCGCCCAAGTTCCTGACCTCCTCCCCCACCCCCACCTCGCCCAAGTTCCTGACCTCCTCCCCCACCTCGCCCAAGTTCCTGACCTCCTCGCCCACCCCCACCTCGCCCAAGTTCCTGACCTCCTCGCCCACCCCCACCTCGCCCAAGTTCCTGACCTTCTCTCCCACCGCCCCCAGTTCCTGACCTTCTCTTCCCCACCCCCAGTTTCTAACCGTCTCTCCCCCCGCCGAGTTCCTGACCATCTCTCCCCTGCAGTTCCTGACCTTCTCTTCCCACCTTAGTTCCTGACCACCTCTCTCCCCCACCACCCCAAGTTCCTGACTTTCTTCCCGCCCCCCCAGTTCCTGACTTTCTTCCCACACCCCCAGTTCCTGACCTTCTCTTCACCCCCCAGTTCCTGACCACCTCTCTTCTCACCCCCCCAAGTTCCTGACCTTCTCCCCCCCACCCCGTTCCTGACCAGCTCCCCACCTGCCCAGTCCGACCTTCTCTCTCCCCCACCCCCCAGTTACTGACCTTCTCCGCTCCCCCCAAAGCTCCTGAACTTCTCTCCCCCTACCAGTTCCTGACCTACTCTCTCTTCCCACCCCCCAGTTCCTGACCTTCTCTCTTCCCCCAACTCCAATTCCTGACTTTCTCCCTGCTTCCCAGTTCCTGAACCTTCTCCCCACCCCCCCAGTTCCTGACCTCCCCACCCCCCCAGTTCCTGAACCTTCTCCCCACCCCCCCAGTTCCTGACCTTCTCTGCTTCCCCCACCCCCACCACCACAGCTCCTGACCTTCTCTCCCCCTCTGATTCCATCTCTCCCCTCGGCATGCACAAATCCAGTGACGGGCCTTCTCCCACGGAGCATAAATGTTAACTCTGTTTCTCTCTCCACAGACGCTGCCTGGCCTGCTAAGTGTTTCCAGTGTTTTCTGTTGTTATTTCAGATTTCCAGCATCCCCAGTATTTTGTTATAGCTAGGATCCAAATGGGTTTCCATTGTGTCAGCTGTGACTCAGTTGGTAGCACACTCCCTCTGAGTCAGCATCAGTGGGTTCAAGTCCCACTCTAGAGACGCGAGCACAAAAATCTAGGCTGAAACTCCAGTGCAGTACTGAGGGAGTGCTGCACTGTCGGAGGTGCCAGCTTTCGGATGAGACATTAAACCAAGGCCCCACCTGCTTCCTCAGGTGGACATAAAAGATCCCATGGCACTACTTCAAAGAAGAGCAGGGGAATTATCCCCGGTGTCCTAGCCAATATTTAGCCTTCAATCAAAATCACTAAAACAGATTATCTGGTCATTATCACATTGCTGGCGCAAATGGCTGCTGCACTGCCTACATTATAGCAGTGACAACACTTCAAAAGTACTTCATTGGCTGTAAAGTGCTTTGGGATGTCCTGAAAGGCTCTATATAATTGCAAGTCTTTCTTTCTTTCACAGTGACACCTTATATTTGGAAGAAGTGAGCGGAAAAGAAAGGAGAAGTTATTCAATACAAGAATACGTTCAGCCAGGCGGAGGAGTGTGGTGGTGAATGGGGACGAGTTGAGTCTCCATTCAAGGAAGAACCGGAGGGCCCGCAGGCCGTCCTGGTGAGGGTTGGACGTGCAGAGGGACTAGATAAAGAACAGGAAACGGTTGAAGTGGCAGGAGGGCGCCAGAAGAGTTGAGCATGTAGATCAGAAGAGTTTGGAGAAGGGAACGATCATGCTTGAGATTTAAGCTGCAAGGAATCATTTTCTGCCACCTCAGATTGAGCCCCATTTGTAGTGAAATGGAAAAGATTAACATGAATTACACTGGAAGCAAAAAAAACACCAGTAATGCAAACTGGTTTACTTGCAATCAAAAACATTGCAGCGAAAGCTATTTGAGAATGAGTAACAAGCAGCTTTGTTTGTGGACAAAGAAGTGCTACAGACAATAGGGGGAAAGGATCAAGGATGATTTTCAGATTGAGGCTGTATTTATACGTGGCGTGCGAGATGGTACTTTCCTTACTCCCTCCCATCCCCCGCGATTCAGCCCACACCTGCTGGCTGGCAGGTGGGAAATCTGATGAGATAATTCAAAACAGGTCCTACCGAATTTGGGAATACCTTACTGCCGGGTATCTCGTCGGCAAATTCACTCTCCTCGGCAAATTCACTCTCCTCACCACGCTCGCTTCCTGGCTCAGAGTTATACAGGTAATAGGCCAAAATGTGTCTTGATATAGCAAACAAGAACTTCATATAATTCTTCGAACATTTGCCAACACCAATATCTAAGTTTATAATCACATTTAATATTAAATATCTGATTTGATCAAGAATAATAAAACATTTTCTTGTACCGGATTTTGATTCTCGTGGTTTTTCTTCTTTTGCTCCTGCCCAGCTCCAAGCCCAACTAAACCATCCTCCAGAGTTATCTTCTTCAACTTTTGCACCAGGTCTGTAAATCTTATGCCCTGCTTTCATAGCCTACCACAACATTGAATAACAGTGTCTTTACTTTCTTTACCAGAAGCACTGAATTTTATGTTTTATAATTGTGTTGCTAATAAACTGTGCAGCTGATTTAACAAAGTATTTAAAAATAAACCTAGTCAAATAATTACAGATTTATTTTGTTAGTGTACCATATATTTATATTATCTAAATCGGTTTAATACAATAAAGTAAACATTTTGGTTTGATCTATAAAGTAAAAACAAAAAAAACCTGATAAGCAGCATTAGAAAAGAATTAGTCTTTGGTACCAAGATTAGTTTGCATTTCAAAACCCTCCTTCCCAAATACCTCCACTTCTGCCTGTTGTCTTGCGAGTGTAATATTGAACAAATCAAGCTCCTTTTCAAGTTCCTGAAAAGTAAAATACCAATGAATGTAATTCAGGATATTAACATTTAGGCCATTGAGAACGAAACTCACAACATTCTTCAGACTTCTTATGGTTTGTTTCCTCAATATTTCAGAACAAGAGACAAATATTAATTACCCAAAATCCACAACCCTTGCAGCACACACTCACTATCACTCCAGTGGGATTCTGTCATAAGAGCTGCAAATTAGGCCAAGAACTAGATAGCTGGGTCCTGGCCTTGACTGGCAGTTTCCACAGACGCTTGCTAGAAGTAGCCCCCCTGCCCACTCAAAACAGGGACAACGATGTAGAAGGAGGTATAGACTCCCAGGCTGGGAGTTTACATATTCTCCAGCCTAGTCTGCTGAATGGCAGATTTGGAGTCCACCTGGGATTCCAGACCTGGATGCCAGAGATTAGCATGTAAAGTTAAGGCACATGGGATTGGGGGCAAGGTACTGACTTGGATAAAGAACTGGTTGGCAGACAGGAAGCAAAGAGTTGGAATAAACGGCTCTTTTTCTGAGTGGCAGGCAGTGACTAGTGGGGTACCGCAGGGATCGGTCCTAGGACCCCAGCTATTCACAATATATATATATAAATCATCTAGACGAGGGAACTAGATGTAATATCTCCAAGTTTGCAGACGACACAAAGCTGGGTGTGCTGTGAGGAGGATGCCGAGAAACTCCCGTAGGATTTGAACAGTTTGGGTGATTGGGCAGAAGCATGGCAGATGCAGTAACATAGAAACATAGAAGATAGGAGCAGGAGTAGGCCATTCGGCCCTTCGAGCCTGCTCCGCCATTCAATGAGATCATGGCTGATCATTCAAATTCAGTACCCTGTCCCTGCCTTCTCCCCATATCCCTTGATCCCTTTAGCCTTAAGAAATATATCCAACTCTTTCTTGAATATATTTAATGAACTGGCCTCCACCGCCCTCTGTGGCAGAGAATTCCACATGTTCACCACTCTTTGGGTGAAGAAATTCCTCCTCATTTCAGTCCTAAATGTCCTACCCCTTATCCTTAGACTATGACCCCTGGTTCTGGACTCCCCGACCATCGGGAACATCCTTCCAGCATCTACTCTGTCCAGGCCTGACAGAATTTTATAGGTTTCGATGAGATCCCCTCTCAATCTTCTAAACTCCAGTGAGTATAAGCCCAATCGACACAATCTCTCCTCATACGTCATTCCTGCCATCCCAGGTATCAGCCTGGTGAATCTTCACTGCACTCCTTCCATGGCAAGAACGTCCTTCCTCAGATAAGGCGACCAAAACTGCACACAATACTCAAGGTGCGGTCTCACCAAGGCCCTGTACAACTGCAGCAAGATATCCTTGTTCCTGTACTCGAACCCTCTTGCTACGAAGGCCAACATACCATTTGCCTTCTTAACCGCCTGCTGCACCTGCATGCTTACCTTCAGCGACTGGTGCACAAGAACACCCAGGTCTCTTTGCACTTCCCCTTCACCCAATCTATTGCCATTCAAATAATAATCTGCCTTCCTGTTTTTGCCTCCAAAGTGGATAACCTCACATTTATCCACATTATAGTGCATTTGCCATGTTTCTGCCCAATCACCTAACCTGTCCAAATCATACTGGAGTTTCATGACATCCTCCTCACAGCATACCCTCCCACCCAGCTTTGTGTCATCTGCAAATTTGGAGATATTACATCCAATTCCCTCATCCAGATCATTAATATATATTGTGAACAGCTGGGGTCCTAGGACCGATCCTTGCAGTACCCCACTAGTCACTGCCTGCCACTCGGAAAACGACCCGTTTATTCCAACCCGTTTATAATGTGGATAAATGCGAGGTTATCCACTTCGGTGGCAAAAACAGGAAGGCAGATTATTATCTGAACGGCAATAGAGTGGGAGAAGGGGAAGTGCAACGAGACCTGGGAGTCCTTGTGCACCAGTCGCTGAAGGTAAGCATGCAGGTGCAGCAGGCGGTTAAGGAGGCAAATGGTATGTTGGCCTTCGTAGCGAGAGGGTTCGAGTACAAGAACAAGGATGTCTTGCTGCAGTTGTACAGGGCCTTGGTGAGACCACATCTTGAGTATTGTGTGCAGTTTTGGTCGCCTTATCTGAGGAAGAATGTTCTTGCCATGGAGGGAGTGCAGCGAAGATTCACCAGACTGATACCTGGGATGGCAGGAATGACATATGAGGAGAGATTGGGTCGATTGGGCTTATACTCGCTGGAGTTTAGAAGAATGAGAGGGGATCTCATTGAAACTTATAAAATTCTAACAGGACTGGACACAGGAAGGATGTTCCCGATGGCCGGGGAGTCCAGAACCAGGGGACACAGTCTAAGGATAAGGGGTAAGCCATTTAGGACAGAGATGAGGAGGAATTTCTTCACCTAGAGAGTGGTGAACCTGTGGAATTCTCTACCACAGAAGGCAGTGGAGGCCAATTCATTAAATATATTCAAGAAGGAATTGGATATATTTCTTAAGGCTAAAGGGATCAAGGGATATGAGGAGAAGGCAGGGACAGGGTACTGAATTTGGATGATCAGCCATGATCTCATTGAATGGCGGAGCAGGCTCGAGGGGCCGAATGGCCTACTCCTGCTACTATCTTCTATGTTTCTATGTAAATGGGTAGACACATGGCAGATGAAATTTAAAACAATGTGAAGTAATGCATTTGGTAGGAAGAATGAGGAGAGGCAATATAAATTAAATGGTACAATTTTAAAGTGGGTGCAGGAACAAAGAGATCTGCGGGTGTACGTACACAAGTCTTTGAAGATGGAAGGACAAGGTGAGAAGGCTGTTAAAAGAACATAAGGGATCTTTGGCTTCATAAACAGAGACATAGGGGGCGATTTTCCCAATGGAGGCAGGTTTCGGTTTGGGTGGGTTCCAAACCCGTCTCCACTGGAGGTGGGAAAAATTTGCGATTTTCCTCTAATTGGCCAGTTGATTTCAGAGGTGTGGGTTCCCCTGGGCCAATTCGTCTTTTGGGACTGAAACTCGCCTCTGCTGACGTCACTTATCCATCTTCATTTAAGGGCTGCTTGCTGCCTTGGCTCATTCCACTGGTTTTTGGTCAATGCTGCACCACCTCCAAGCTGTTATCTCCTTGAAGAATGACCAGCTCCAAGGCACGGGCCTCCCTGAGGTTCTCGGATGAGACGCTGGATATGGTGGTTGAGGGGGCAAGAGCTAGCAGGGAGGTGCTCTTCTCCTCATCTGGGAGGAAGAGGCCTCCCAAAGAAACCAAGGCTGTGTGGGTCCAGCTGGCAAGGGATATAACCTCCAGATCTGTATGCAGATTGGATGATTGTTTCTGTTTATTGATGATGCCATCCGTGTGTGAATGTATTAAAATTAGGTGATGGCAAACTGTTGGCGTGATGGCATCTGTTATTTCAGCTTAGACAGCTCCACATTGCGGGCTCCGCGACACTTGCGTGGTCAGGTTGGTGGTCAGAGAGTCATGTCCATTATCTATCATGTGTTAAGAAGGAGCCAAGCACATGTGCCACAATGGGCAGCCTATGCAAATCTGGCCAGGATGTGTGCATTCCTTGCACAACGTGCTTCCATGCGCTGGCGCCTTCTGCCCTGTGCAGCATCAGGTGGGTGAGCAGGAGGTTGGGGCTCCTGCTGCTGAGCTGCCTGGTTCTGCTGCTGCCGTGGCTGCTCCTCATCCGAATCGGAGGTCCATGGTGAAAGGAAATAAATGGTTCCCATGCTGCTGGTAGATACCTCCGTTGGGGAAGCGCTCAGTCCAAGCGGGGAGAGGGTCTTCCAAGGAGGTCCCACAGTTGAGAGATAGAAGCTGCAGCACCTCTGACTTTGGTAGGCCTGCTAAAAGTGCTGAAAGACCTGTAGGACAAAAGTTCTGCCACCTGCAACTGCTCACTGATGAAAGCTCCATTTAATGGTGGAGCTGCAGCTGGGAGGAGTCCACCCACTTGTCAACCCGACAGGATTAGCTGGCGTGGTTTAGGAGGGTCATGCAATACGCTGAAAATGTGGCAAAATAACAAAGGCCTGTCAAAATAGGAATATATAGGCCCTTAACTACTACTTAAGGGTCTTAACTACCTCTCCCGACTGATGGAGACGGGACCGAATCGCGGCCATCAAACCCGCCTCCGGCAAAATTGTGCAGAGGCGGGTTGGAGGCCGGTTCCGATCCCGCCCTCAGTTTTTGCCATTTTGCCAACTGTACCGCCTCCAAACCCGCCTCCTTGGGGCTGGGAAAATCACCCCCATGGAGTACAAAAGTAAGTCAATTCTGGGCACCACATCGGGTAGGATGTCAAGGCCTTAGAGAGAAGCTGAGCAATAATAACTTTGAAAAGAGAATTAGATAAATACTTGGAAGGGGAAAAACTTGGAGGGCTATAGGGAAAGGGTAGCAGAATGCAACTAGTTAGGAGTATGGTAGCGTAGTACCTATGTTACTGGACTAATAATCCAGAGGCCTGGATGAATGAGACGCAAGTTCAAATCCCACCACAGCAGCTGGGGAATTTAAATTCCAGATTTATTTAATTAACTGAATAGAAAGCTAGCACCAATAACGGTTACCATCTGATTCACTCATGTCCTTTAGGGAAGGAAATCTGCCATCCTTACCTGGTTTGGCCTTTGTGTGACTGCAGACCCACAGCAATGTGGTTGACTCTAAACTATCCTCTGAAATGGACTAGCAAGCCACTCAATATACTTTTTAGCGGTTTGGTACAACAAAGAATAAAACCGGAGGGACTACCCAGCATCGACCTAGGCACCAGACACGACAAAGGGATATCCAGCCCACTCGACCTTGCAAAGTCCTCACAAACATCTGGGGACTTGTGCCAAAATTGGGAGAGCTGTCCCACAGCCTAGTCAAGTAACAGCCTGACATAGTCATACTCACAGAATCGTAACTTTCAGCCAACGTCCCAGACTCCTCCATCCCCATCCCTGGGTATATCCCATCCCACCAGCAGGACAGACCCACCAGAGGTGCCAGCACAGAGGTATACAGTCGGGAGGGAGTGGTCCTGGGAGTCCTCAACATTGACTCCGGACTACATGAAGTCTCATGGCATCAGGTCAAACATGGGCAAGGATCTGCTGATTACCACCCAATGCCCTCCCTCAGCTGATCAATCAGTACTCCTCCATGTTGAACACCACTTGGAAGAAGCACTTAGGGTAGCAAGGGCACAGAATGAAGTCCCCTACCCAGAGTACAATGTCCATCACCAAGAGTGGCTGGATAGCACCACTACTGACCGAGCTGGCTGCGTCCTGAAGGACATAGCTGCCACACTGGGCCTGCAGCAGGAGGCAAGAGAACCAACACGAGGGAAAAGCCTACTTGATCTTGTCCCCACCAATCTACTTGTTGCAGATGCATCTGTCCAGGACATTATTGGTAGAAATGACCACAGCACAGTCCTTGTGGAGATGAAGTCCTGTCGTCACAATGAGGACACTGGCCATCGTGTTGTACGGCGCTACTGCTGTGCTAAATGCGATAGATTCAGGACAGATCGAGCAGCCCAAAACTGGGCATTCATGAGGTGGTGTGGGCCATCAGCAGCAGAATTGTATACCACCACAATCTGTAACCTCATGGCCCAGCATATCCCTCACTCTACCATTATCATCAAGCCAGGGGACCAACCCAAATTCAACGAGGAGCGTAGAAGAGAATGCCAGGAACAGCACCAGGCATACCTAAAAATGAGGTGCCAAACTGGTGAAGCTACAATACAGGACTACATGCATACAAAACAGTAGAAGCAGCCTGCTACAGACAGAGCTAAGCAATCCCACAACCAACAGATCAGATCAAAACTCTGCAGTCCTGCCACATCTAGTCGTGAATGGTGGTGAACAATTAAACTAATGGGAGGAGGAGGCTCCATGAATAGCCCCATCCTCAATGATGGCAAAGCCCAGCACGCAAGTGCAAAATACAAGGCTGAAGCAGTTGCAACCATCTTCAGCCAGAAGTGTCGAGTGGATGATCCATCTTAGCCTCTTCCTGAGGTACCCACCATCACAGAAGCCAGTCTTCAGACAATTCGATTCACTCCATGTGACATCATAAAATGGCTGAGGGCACTGGATACAGAAAGGCTAAGGGCCCCGACAACATCCCAGCTGTCGCGCTGAAGATTTGTGCTCCAGAATTAGCCGCGCCTCTAGCCAAGCTGTTCCAGTACGGCTACAACACTGGCATCTACCTGACAATGTGGAAAACTGCCCAGGTATGTCCTGTCCACAAAAAGCAGGACAAATCCAACCCGGCCAATTACTGCCCCATCAGTCTACTCTCAATCAGCAACAAAGTGATAGAAGGTGTCGTCGACAGTGCTATCAAGCTGAACTTATTCACCAATAACCTGCTCACTGATGCTCAGTTTGGGTTCCGCCAGGACCACTTGGCTCCAGACATTACTACAGCCTTGGTCCAAACATGGACAAAGGAGCTGAATTCCAGTGGTGAGGCGAGAATGACTGCCCTTGACATCAAGGCAGCATTTAACCAAGTGTGAAACTGATCACAGTGCAATCATCAGCGAACATCCCTCCTACTGACGTTATGATGGAGGGAAGTGTGGCATCAAGAAGCTCTAGTAAATGGTAATCGGGGGTGAAAACTCTCCACTGGCTGTAGTCATCCCTAGCACAAAGGAAGATGCTCGTCATTGTTGGATGCCAATCATCTCAGCCCCAGGACATTGCTGCAGGAGCTCCTCAAGGCAGTGTCCTTGGCCCAACCATCTTCAGCTGCTTCATCAATGACCTTCCCTCCATCATAACGTCAGTAGGAGGGAGGTTCGTTGATGATTGCACTGTGTTCAGTTCCATTCGCAAATCCTCAGATAATGAAGCAGTCCGTGCCCGCATGCAGCAAGACCTGGACTACATTCAGGCTTGGACTGAAAAGTGGCAAGTAACATTCACGCCACGCAAGTGCCAGGCAATGACCATCTCCAACAAGAGAGAGTCTAACCGCCACCCCTTGACATTCAACGGCATTATTATTGCTGAATCCCCCATCAACATCCTGGGGAGTCAACATTGATGAGGAACTTAACTGGATCAACCACATAAATGCTGTGGCTACAAGAACAGGTCAGAGTCTTGGGTATTCTGCGACGAGTGTCGCACCTCCTCAATCCTCAAAACCTTTCCACCATCTACAAGGCACAAGTCAGGAGTGTGATGGAATGCTCTCCACTTGCCTGGATGAATTCAGCTCCAACAACACTCAAAAAACTCGATACCATCCAGGACAAAGTAGCCCACCTGATTGGACACCAGCCACTAGCTTAAATATTCACTCCCTCCACTTCCAGCGCACCGTGGCTACAGTGTGCACCATCTACGATTGACTGCAGCAACTCACCAAGGCTTTTTCAACAGCATCTTGCAAATCCGTGACCTCTACCACCCAGAAGGACCAGGGCAGGAGACACATGGGAACACCATTACCTGCAGGTTTCCCTCCACGTCACACTGACTTGGAAATATATTGCCGTTCCTTCATCGTCGCTGGGTCAAAATCCTGGAACTCCCTCCCTAACAGCACTGTGGGAGTACCTTCACCTCACTGACTGCAGCGGTAGAAGAAGGGGGCTCACCACCACCTGCTCGAGAGCAATTAGGGATGGGCAATAAATGCTGGTCTTGCTAGCATGCCCACTTCCCATGAACGAATAAAAAAATTAGATAGCACTTTTGAAAAGCCAGCACAGGCACGATGGGCCAAATGGTCTCCTTCTGTGCTATATCATTCTATGATTCTATATACAATCTTGGATTAGAGTGGAGCGAATTGGGCAGTGTCCTGCTCCTGTTCAGTATCCTACGTCCCTGCTAGAAGTGCATGTCTGTCGGGACGTTGGTTGAAAACAGGACTGGGCTGGAATGTAATGCCACCACAGTCAAACAGCCTGCTGACGTTGGCTGTCAAGGCACCCATTTTATTTGAAGTAAATAATGTCACTCCAACCACAAAAATTATGGTAGAGTCACTGCAGTTATAGGCAGGTATATCCTAGCATTTACACTATGGTGCTAGGGCCTCAAATTTTCAGTCCCAGTTTTCACAAATTCAAAAAAAATTCAAAAACAAGTGTGTTATGTTGATCAATTTGTCACAGTTTCAGATATCATGGCATATTTAATTCCATGTTAATGGTAAAATAATAATTTTTTTGAATTAGCTTTAAAATGGTTAAACATTTATTTAATATAAACTGTCCCCCAACCTCAAGTGTCTTGACAAGTTCTTCATCTGGTTTCTTGGTTGTAATCCTTGATTTATAGAGTTTCCTGTAGTTCTTTATTTTCTGCCTGTGCTTTTGAATGTGCTTCCATGACCATGCAGCAAGTGCAGGCTTTATATTCTCTTGCAATATGCTATTTATAGCATATGTCCACCTGATTAAGACAAAAGCAAAACAGGGTCCACTTAAAAAAAAAATACAAGTCTAAATTTTTACAGGAAAGTTTTAACTCTTCTATACTTAAACAAAGAATAGCATTTAAATATTTGATAAAACCAAGAGTTCAAATGAACTGCTACATAATGCTAAATTCTAGACTAAGATCTGTAAGTATAGATGTTGGCCCCGATTTTCGGCTTGTTTGGGAAATGGTCGGGTTTCCCCGAATGTGGGGTTTCTGACACACAAAAAAAGTGTCAGCCAGCTCCACGCAATTTTCCCTCAAGTGGCCAATTAATTCCCAGCATGTGGGAAGCCTTGCTAATTGTCCAATTCGAGTCAGAAATCCCCACAGTATGATGTCATCATTCGTGGTGCTTTCAAGGTCCATAGCAAGCACTGCATCCTCTGAAGGCTTCCAAACAAACCATACAGGATGGCAGAGGAGCCTGCAGCAGCTGTGGCCAGTGCCAGACCCCGAGCTGCCTCCAAATTCGACGAGGCTTCACTGCAGGCATTATTGGATGGGGTAAGGGCCCACAGGGAGGTCCTCTTCCCTAGGCCAGGGAGGAAGAGGCCTCCCACTGAGACCAATGCTGCATGGATGCAGGTGTCAGAAGATGCCAACTCGCTGGGAGTCACCAGAAGAACCTTGGCATTACATCTCTAACTCCTTCCTTTACTCCCCCACAGTACCATCCAGAGCCCCCATCCTCATTGTGGAGGAGGAAGAGGCTGTGCAGTCAGACTCCTCAGAGGAAGCTCCAACCTCTGAGGGCGCAGCGTCAGCAGAAGTAAGCGCACCCAGCACCAGCGCAGACACTCACGCCTCGGGGGGACCTTCGGGACATAGAGTAGTGTTGTCACCTGGTGTTTCACAGCTCACAAGTGAGCCTCAGCAGATTCTGGAGACAGGGACAGCAGTGGAGAGTCCTCGTCGGAGGGCGCAGGACTCTGCCAGCTCAGCTTAGCTGCGCTGCGTGTCGACCCTCTGCCTCTGGGTCCATCCGCAAGAGAAGAGGTGATGGATCTCCATTCACAGATGCAGGAGTCTCTGGCAGGTTTTGTCTCCAGGGTCGCTGCGAGTGTGGAGTGAATGGAGGAGTCCATAGCCTTTGTGGAGTCATTGGCGCATGAACGCATCACCATGGAAAGGTTGGCAACCTCCATGCAGGAGATAACTCGCTAGGGCACGGAAAACATGGTGAGTGCTCATAAGAGAATGACATCTCTTGAGGAGCGTTGGCCATCTGTTGAACAGAGAAACCAGATCTTCATGGAAGTCCTTCTGAGTAGGACTGCCAGTGCAGAAACGGGTCCCACTGGCCCCCTAAAGCGCAGCAAGGTGCTCTCAAGCCACTTCCAAGCGCTGGCCCCTTCTGGCCTGTGCAGCTTCTGAGTGAGCAGCAGCCTGGTGCTCATCCTGCTGTTCCTGGTTCTGCTGCTGCCGCCTCTGCTGTTGGAGATCCTCTAATGCCAGGAAGGGAAGGTACCAAAGGCCTCCCATGCTTCTGGCAGATGCCTCCGTTGAGGGGGCGCTGAGTTAGGGTGGTGAGAGGGGCTTCCCAGGAGCTCACACTGGAGAAGTGTGTGAGGCTTCAACTTTCTACAGCTATTCCTAAGCCTTCAAAAAGTTCCCCCAAGCCTTCACCAACAAGGTCCTGCAGCCTGCAAATGTTGCCTCTTTAAATCTCTTCAGCCCTCATTGACCTGCAGCTGACAGCAAGCAAGCCAACTGTTTTCACGCCAGCTCTCATCAGCGGGGTTCCCCGCAGGAGTGTTTGATGTGGGGAAAGCCCCAAAGTCGCATCGGCCCCGGAAAATCTACCTCAACAAGGGGATAATTGCTCATTATTGCTCCGACGACCAGTCCCGCCAGCGCCGGCCGGGACTGAGGCGGGTCGCGTAGAAACGGCGGTCCGAAAGTCGGATGGGGCGGGGAATCAGGTGGGGGGGGGTCCCGACCTGCTTTTTCGCCTATTTTCGGCCCCTGGCTGCCTGGAAAGCCGCCCGACGGCTGCCAGAAAATCAACCCTGTTATCTCCCAAATGTTATGCTATAAAGCAGCATGTTAAGGCATGCATTGTATAGAAACTCAACAGCATTGCAAAATTCAACTCAGTGCATTGATGCTATTGATTCCTTAAATACTTTTGCTCCAAAGCTAACATATTTAAGGGTAGATTTTACATATTCACACTCTAGTGCAGTGCTTTGCAAGCCAGGATTATATATTGGGCATTTAGGCATGGTGGTCAGCTCGCACTGCAGGATTTTTTTGTCCATCAAAGCTCTGTGCTGGAAATACGCATTTGTAAAATCTATCCTTCCAACATCTTGCTTGTCTGTAATGCTTTTACTTAGCTGTATCAAAAGCAGCAGTAATTTAAAAAAAAAAAGTAGAAAACACTTAGGGGGTGATTTTCATTCAGAAGTCGGGAAGGAGGTGGGACTACAACCGGGGTTGTAGTCCCGCCTCCATCGAGATGCGGCCAATCCACGCGATTTTAACTTGATTGACCTTGTTGAGCCTGCCCAGCGGGTTCAGCAGGCCAATTAAGGGACACCCGGCAACAGGTGATGTCACAGACTGAAATTTCATCCGTCAAGATGTTTTGACAGATGAAATATCAGTGTTTCACAGCTGTTTGAAGCTGTCAAACACTGTCAGTCTTACTTCTAACCTGAGTCCTTCTACACAGACTCAGTTAGAAATCTCACCGGCACTGAAAGCTGCAGGCTGTCGCTTTTGACAGATCGCAGCCATTCTGCTTTCTGTGCCGGTTAGATGATGGACTCCCGAAACCTAGAGGAAGGAAGGCTGAAAAGGTAAGTACAGGTAATTTAAACTTCTTTACACACTTACCTTTGCATTCATGCACCCATCACTCACCTGAACACCGACATCTCGACCCCTCCAAGTCCTTAAACCCGACGGCCCGACTCCTCTAACTTGGCGTGGTTTAGAACCGTCGGGAATCCCACACTTCAAGCTTTAAAATAGGAATTAGGCTAAAAACTGCCTGTTAACAGGCAGTTAATTGGCACTAATCCCTTCCCGCCTCGGGTAGGCGGGTCCCAGTGCGGGGCGGGTACCTGCCTCCTTTGAAACTTACATGGAGGCGGGGTGGTGTCGGGACCCCCGAATTCGGGACTCCTCGGGTCAATGAAAATCGACCCCTTAGAATTTGTACAAAATATATAATTTTAGCACCATTAATGATATGTCAAGCACTGAAATAGAGCATTTACTCCAGCTAGATTTTTTATGGGACCTTAGTAAATCACAGCATCATAATTACGTGAAACTTACTATTTGGTAATTTAGCAGACATTTGTCATACTAGCACTAAAAAAGGTTTAATAAGTGGTGGGTTTAAATATACCGAAGTAAAAGCATTACAGACTAGTCATATGTTAAAAAGGATATATTTTACAAATGCATGTGTCCAGCGCAGAACTTTAAAAGACAAAAAAATCCTGCAGGGCAAGCTAACCACCACACCCAAATGTCCAATATATGCTCACAAAGCACTGCACTAGACTGAATATGTAAAATCTACCCTAAAATATTTTTGCTCCAGAGCCAACACATTTAAGGAATCAGTAACATCACAGTCTACATATAATGGGCCGTAATTTGCGACCCGCACGGGTGCGTATGAGGTGTGTTCGCGTCCGTAAGGACCACACAAGTTCCAGGCTTAGGCATGCAAAGCACATGCACGAAAACCCGGAACTTGCAATCTGTCAAGAATTCTCGACAGATCATCCACATCCCCAGGAAAAGGGCCTCGGCAAGCAGAGAGTTACGCTATTTGCCCAACTTCCACCTGCTGAATGCCTGTGATATTCTTATGCCTGGTAAAAGCAGGCGTAAGACCTGCTTTTACCAGCAGAAGAGTTTTAAAAAATAGAAAAATAAAATTTTAGCACTCATTTATACTTTAAAAAGCTCTGTCCAATAAGGTAAAAAGAAAGACTTGCAATTATATAGCGCCTTTCACGACCACCAGATGTCTCAAAGCGCTTTGCAGCCAATGAAGTACTTTTTGAAGTGGAGTCACTGTTGTAATGTGGAAAACGCGGCAGCCAATTTGCACACAGCAAGGTCCCACTAACAGCAATGTGATAATGACCAGATAATCTGTTTTTTGTTATGTTGGTTGAGGGATACATATTGGCCAGGACACTGGGGCTAACTCCCCTGCTCTTCTTCGAAAAAGTGCCATGGGATCTTTTACGTCCACCCGAGAGAGCAGACGGGGCCTTGGTTTAATACGTCTCATCTGAAAGACAGCACCTCCGACAGTGCAGCACTCCCTCAGCACTGCACTGGACTGTCAGCCTAGCTTTATGTGCTCAAGTCCCTGCAGTGGGACTTAAACCCACAACCTTCTAACTCAGAGGCGAGCATGCTACCAACTGAGCCACAGCTGACACATACATTTATTTTTAGCCCCGTTAAAACATAATTTTGTTTTCAAAAAATTACATTTCTGTTTAAAATATTTAATTAAATGCCATTTTAATTAATTTTAAATATCTAATTAATTTTTTTTTAATATTTCATGTGCTCATATATTTTTTTTTTTTTTTTTTTAAAGTGATCCCCATTCATACTTATGGGATTCCGTTCGTACGGAGCTCCCATAAGTATGCATGGGGATTCCCTTTTATTGGTTGAGCCGGCTCACGTGATCCCAAGGGCGCTTGTGAAAGGCGTGCGCCCCTGGGATACATGGGAGAGGCCCAGGAGCGCGAATCTCTGTACCTCCCAGGCCACCAGGTAAATTCGTAGATTAAAAAAAAAAAAAATTTTATATACAGGTCGGAGGCATCCAACCGCAAATTTTGGGCTATTATGTGGTAAATCCTCAATGCAAGCATGGAAGTGCAGTTGCTGTTAGACCAAATTTAAAATCATTACTTTTAAACAGCACTATCTAATTTTCAAATGGTACATTTTACTTCTTGTTCTCCTGTAAAACATTTAATGCTTTAATACAAGAAATGTTAAATATACAAATCATCTAAAGATATAATGAATCATAACTAGCAGCTAAAGTAAAATTGTATTGGAGGCATCCTCTTAACAATTGGTATGATAAATACCCTCATCTACTATTGTCATCATATTGCTATCTTGCATACTTCAGTCACTGCTATCAACTAGAACAATTCAATTAACAAAAAAAAATCAAGTCCTCTCCAAAAAATGTATTTTAATTTTATTTCTACAGGAGAAACTGTTTGTATTCTTTGAAATAATGAAGTTCAATTCCTAAACAGCAAAATGAATTAAAATGTTTACCATATTTCAGCATTGTTGTGACAAGGGACATTTGGTTTATATTTTCTATATGGCAGGTTTCGTGACATCATATCAACAGACCCAAGTAGCTCCATGATGCTGAGATACTGTTCAAAGAACAAAAATACAAGGTTCTTTATGAAAATACTAGATAGGTAAGAGCCTAGAAATTACTATTGCCAACATTAGTAGACAAGCAGTTTACACAATTGTACTACGTCCTTGTGCTATATTAATGGCAGTGGTAATCCATTTGAAACCAACATGTTAATGCCTATATTAAAACAGCAGACTAAGGATGTCATGAACGTGTAGACCACTTATATACTCATAATAATCATCAACAGTAATTTCTGGGCTAAAATTATTCATCACCAGGTTTGCAAGATATGTTACTTTTTTTCTTTAAAAAAAAAAATCCCAATAAAGCAGACAGATCTTCATTACTCACTGCAAAGTTTTTACTTTTAGGTCACCCTGAATGAGGTTGGCAGAAGTTGACTCTGTAAAACTACACAAATATGCATACCAATATTGAACATATATTACATAGGTTGTACGGCACAGAAACAAGCCATTTGGCCCAACCAGCCCATGCTGGCATTTATGCTCCACTCGAGTCTCCTCCAGTCTTTCCTCATCTAAAATCGATCAGCATAACCCTCTACTCCCTTCTCTAACCTCCCTTTAAATGCATCTATACTATTTGCCTCAACTGCTCCCTGCGGTAGCGAGTTCCACATTTTCACCACTCTCTGGATAAAGAAGTTTCTTCTGAATTCCTTCTTTGATTTTTTGTATTAATGGACTCTAGTTATGCTCTTCCCCACAAGTGGAAACACTCTCTTTGTATCTATTCTTATCAAAACCTTTCATAATTATAAAGACCTCTATTTGGTCATCCCTCAGCCTTCTTTTTTCAAGTGGAGAGAGACCCGGCCTGTTCATCCTTTCCCGATAGGTATACCCTCGCATTTCTGCTATCATCCTTGTAAATCTTCTCTGCACCCTCTCCAGCGCCTCTATATCCTTTCTATAATATGGCAACCAGAATTGTATGTAGTATTCCAAATGTGGTCTAAACAAGGTTTGATACAAGTTAAGCATAACTTCACTACTTTTCAATTTGATCCCTCTGGAAATAAACCCTAGTGCTTGGTTTGCTTTTTTTTTAAAAATGGCCTGGTTAACCTGTGTCGCTACTTTTAGTGATTTGTGTATTTGTACTCCGAGATCCCTTTGCTCCTCCACCTCACCCAGACTCTCACCCTCCAAGTAATAAGTGACCTCCCTATTCTTCCTACCAAAATGTAATCTCACATTTATGTGTTGAAATTAATTTGCCAATTATATGCCCATTCTGCAAGTGTATTAATGTCCTCCTGTAATTTGTTGCAGTCCTCCTCAGTATTAACTATCCCCCACCCCCCCAATTTGGTGTCATCCACAAATTTAGAAATTGTGTTTTTGATTCCAAAGTCTAAATCGTTGATATATATTGTGAACAACAGTGGTCCCAGCACTGATCCTTGTGGAACATCACTACCCACCTTCTGCCACTGTGAATAGCTACCCTTTACCCCTACTCTCTGCTTTCTGTCTTGAAGCCAGCTAGCTTTCCAATCTGCTACTTGTCCCCTGATATAGGCCTCGATATTTATGGAGAAGCAGAGAAGGAGCCCGTTAGCAACCAGGAAAGCTGGAGATGCCAGGAACATGGAGGTCCTGCCGAGTTTAAAAGTAGAGCCTCAGAATATTTTTTCGCCCATTTCCTGCCTGGCAGCCAGCCAGCCAGATTGAAGGCTGACTGCTGGGAGGGAAGACTGCAGTACAAGGCAGCAGCTGAAGACCGCTGGGGACGATGCCTGGCAATCAAGAAAATCGGGGGTCGATGGGGGAAAATCGCGGGGGGGGGGGGGGGGGGGGGGAGAGGGGGAGGGAGCACGGGGGGCGGGGGGGGGGCGGTGACAGGGAATGCTGCCTAGGCCCTAAGCTCTGGAATGAACTCCCTAAATTTCTCAGCCTCTCAATGGTCCCTCTTCTCCTTTAAGACGCTCCTTAAAACCTCTCTCTTTGACCAAGCTTTTTGTCAACTGTCCTAATATCTTATTTGTCTCAGTCATAGAGTCATAGAGTTTTACAGCACAGAAAGAGGCCCTTCGGCCCATCGTGTCTGCGCCGTCCATCAATCCCTGTCCAGTCTAATCCCATTTTCCAGCATTTGGTCCATAGCCTTGTATGCAATGGCATTTCAAGTGCTCATCCAAATGCTTCTTGAATGTTGTGAGGGTTCCTGCCTCTACCACCCTTTCAGGCAGTGAGTTCCAGATTCCAACCACCCTCTGGGTGAAAAAGTTCCTCCTCAAATCCCCTCTAAATCTCCTGCCCCTTACCCTGAATCTATGCCCCCTTGTTATTGACCCCCCTACTAAGGGGAAAAGTTCCTCTTTATCTACCCTATCTATGCCCCTCATCATTTTGTACACCTCAATCAGGTCCCCCCTCAGCCTTCTTTGCTCCAAGGAAAACAACCCCAGCCTGTTTAGTCTTTCTTCATAGCTGAGGCGCTCCATCCCAGGTAACATCCTGGTGAATCTTCTCTGCACCCTCTCCAAAGCAATCACATCCTTCCTATAGTGAGGCGACCAGAA
Source organism: Somniosus microcephalus (assembly GCF_052327205.1). Taxonomy (NCBI): domain Eukaryota; kingdom Metazoa; phylum Chordata; class Chondrichthyes; order Squaliformes; family Somniosidae; genus Somniosus; species Somniosus microcephalus. The sequence continues at coordinate 134,416,772 of NC_140987.1, forward strand.
CTGCACACAGTACTCCAGCTGTGGCCTCACCAGCGTTTTGTACAGCTCCATCATAACCTCCCTGCTCTTGCCTTCATTAGCCGAGGCATAGAATATAAGTATCCCATATGCCTTTTTAACCACCTTATCTACCTGTTCCGCTGTCTTCAGGGATCTATGTACATGTACACCAAGGTCCCTCTGTACTTCCTAGGGTCCTACCACTCATTGTGTATTCCCTTGCCTTATTTGTCCGTCCAAAATGCATCACCTCGCACTTTTCAGGGTTAAATTCCATTTGCCACTTTTCCGCCCATCTGACCAACCCATTTATATCGTCCTGTAGCCTGAGGCTTTCCTCCTCGCAATTTACCACCCCACCAATTTTCGTGTCATCTGCGAACTTATTGATCATACCTTTTACATTCTCATCCAAATCATTTATGTAGATCACAAACAGCAAGGGACCCAGCACCGATCCCTGAGGTACCCCACTGGACACAGGCTTCCAGTCACAAAAGCAACCTTCCACCCTCTGCCTCCTGCCACTCAGCCAGTTTAGGATCCAACGCGCCAAGGCACCCTGGATCCCATGGGCTCTTACCTTCTTGACCAGTCTCCTATGCGGGACTTTGTCAAAAGCTTTACTGAAGTCCATGTAAACCACATCCACAGCATTTCCCTCATCCACACACCTAGTCACCCCCTCGAAAAATTCAATCAGATTGGTCAGACATGATTTACCCTTGACAAAGCCATGCTGACTAACCCCGATTAATCCTTGCCTCTCCAAGTGGAGACTAATTTTGTCCCTCAGAATTTTTTCCAATAATTTCCCTACCACAGATGTTAGGCTCACTGGCCTGTAATTCCCTGGTTTATCCCTGCTACCCTTCTTGAATAATGGTACTACGTTAGCTGTTCTCCAGTCCTCTGGTACATCCCCTGTGGCCAGAGAGGTTCTGAAAATTTGTGTCAGAGCCCCTGCAATCTCCTCCTTTGCCTCACACAACAGCCTGGGATACATCTCGTCCGGGCCTGGGGATTTATCCACTTTTTGGCCTGCTAAAACCGCTAGTACCGCCTCCCTCTCGATGCTAATATGTTCAAGTATGTCACAGTCCCCTTGCCCGATTTCTATGTCTACATCGTCTTTCTCCATAGTGAACACAGATGCAAAAAATTCATTTAAAACCCCGCCTACATCATCTGGTTCTACACACAGATTGCCACTTTGGTCCCTAATCGGCCCTACCCTTTCCCTGGTTATCCTCTTGCCCTTAATATACTTATAAAACATCTTAGGATTTTCCTTTATTTTGCTCGCCAGTGTTATTTCATGGCCCCTCCTCGCCCTCCTAATTTCTTTTTTAAGTATGCCCCTGCACTTTTTATACTCCTCTAGGGCTTCCTCCGTCTTTAGTCTTTTGTAATTGCCAAAAGCCCCCCTTTTTTTCCTAATGCATTTTTGTATATCCCTTGTCATCCAAGGTTCCCTTTGCTTGTTGGTCCCACCCTTGACTTTTACAGGAACATGTTGGCGTTGTACTCTCTCTATTTCCCTTCTGAAAGTCTCCCACTGTTTTGATGTGGATTTTCCTATAAGTAGCTGCTCCCAGTCCACCTTGGCCAGATCCTGCCTTATCATATTAAAATCGGCCTTCCCCCAATTTAGAACCCTTATTTCCGGGCCGTCTTTGTCTTTTTCCATGACCACCTTAAATCTCACCGAATTATGGTCACTGTCGCCAAAATGCTCTCCTACTGACACTTCCACCACTTGCCCAGCTACATTCCCTAGAATTAGGTCCAGTACCGCCCCCTCTCTTGTCGGACTTTCTACATGTTGGCTCAAAAAGCTCTCCTGGATGCACTTTAAGAATTCTGCACCCTCTAAGCCTTTCACACTCTGACTATCCCAATTAATATTGGGGAAGTTGAAATCCCCCACTATTATTACCCTATTATTTTCACACTTCTCTGAGATTTGCCTACATATCTGTTCCTCTATCTCCCCGACTGTTTGGGGGCCTATAGTACACTCCCAGCAAAGTGCTTGCCCCCTTTTTGTTTTTAAGTTCTACCCATATGGCCTCATTAAAGGAGCCCGCTAATATATCGTCCCTCCTTACAGCAGTAATTGACTCCTTAATTAATATTGCAACACCCCCTCCCCTTTTACACCCCCCTCTGTCTCGCCTGAAGATTCTATACCCCGGAATATTGAGCTGGCAGTCCTGACCCTCCCTCAACCATGTCTCCGTGATAGCAACAATATCGTACTCCCATGTGTTCAACAACAACTTCAGTTCATCCACCTTATTTGCAAGACTCCTTGCATTAAAATAAATGCCTTCCAGCCCTGCCATATTCCCTTTTGCCTTCACATATTTGCTCTGCCTTCCCAGCTGACTTGTTTTTTCCTCCGTATTTGGCTGTAAATCACCCCCTACTATAGCTCCACTCTGTATCCCACCCCCCTGCCAATACCCCCGCAAGGATATTGGTTCCCCTCTGGTTCAGGTGTAAACCGTCCGACTTGTACAAGTCCCACCTTTCCCAGAAGCAGACCCAGTGATCCAGGAAACTAAAGCCCTCCCTCCTGCACCATCCCTTTAGCCACGCATTCATCTGTTCTATCTTCCTATTCCTATACTCACTAGCACGTGGCACCGGGAGTAATCCAGAGATTACAACCTTTGAGGTCCTGCTCCTTAATCTTCCACCTAGCTCCCTAAATTCTTGCTGCAGGACCTCATCCCTCTTTTTACCTAGCGTGTCAAACTCGGTTTGATAACGGACCTGTGAACCGCCTTGGGACGTTAAAGGCGCTATATAAATGTAAGTTGTTAACCTTCTATATTAAAGGGAATACAAGCTTAGCCTATGCAACCCGTCCTCATAATTTAACCCCAGTATCATTCTGATGAACTGCACCCACTTCGCTGCCAATATATCCTTCCTGAGGTGCAGTGCCCAGAACTGAATGCAGTGCTCCAGATGGAGTCTAACCAGAGCTCTCTACAGCTGCAACATAACTTCCTCCCCTTTGTACTCCAGCCCTCGAGATAAAAGCTAACATTCCATTAGCCTTTTAAAATATTTTTTGTACCTGTCCAATAGCTTTTTGTGGTTTCTGTACTTGGAACCCCTAAATCTCTCTGCCCATCCACAGTTCCTAGCTGCTCGCCATTTAGATCTACCTTTCTTAGGTTCAAAGTGGAGGACCTCACACTTTCCTAGTGAACTCCATCTGCCACAGTTTTGCACACTCACTTGATCTATCAATGTCCCTTTGCAACTTTCTGCTCCCATCTACGGTATTTACTGTGCCACTTTATTGTTGCTATCAGGAGGCTTGTTAACAACTCCCATTACAGTTTTAAGTCCTCAATTCTAACCATGGAGTCTTTGCAGATTGTTTTCTCTTACCTATATCCTCTCTTACTAATGTAATAGTAACTTTAATCAATAAGGCTACCCCCCCACCCACCCTCCTCCCAGTTTCCCTATCCTTTCTGAAGACCTTATAACCTGGAACAGGTGACCAACATTTTGATCAAAGAGGTAAGTTTTAAGGAGCAATGTAAACGGAGAGTTAGAGAGGCGGAGAGGATTAGGAAGGAAATTTCAGAGCTTAGGGCCTAGACAACTGAAGGCACGGCCGCCAATGGTGGGGTGAAGGAAGCAGGGGTTGCACAAGAGGCCACAATTGGAGGAATGCAGAGTTATCGGAGGGTTGTATGACTGGAGGCGGATATAGAGATAAGGAGGGACGAGGCCACAGAAGGATTTGAAAACAAGAATGAGAATTTAAATTTTTATGCATTGCTGGACCCGGAGCCAATGTAGGTCAGCGAGCACGAGTGAGGAGTGAATGGGACTTGGTGCGAGTTAGGGTATGGACAGCAGAGTTTTTGATGAGCTGAAGTTGAAGGAGGGTGGAAGAGTTAAGGCTAATGCAAGATACAAAAAATAAACAAAAAGGCTAATGGAATGTTGGCCTTTATCTCAAGGCGGTGGTAATTCAAAAAGAGAGGAAGCTATGTGTCAGTTATACAGAGCCTTGGTCAGACCCCATCTGGAGTACTGTATTCACATTTGGACAATGCACCTCAGGAAAGATATTTTGGCCTCGGAAGGGGAACAGTGCAGTGTAGGTTTTAGCGGTACACGGAATTACACAGGTTTTACAGCACAGAAACAGGCCATTCTGTCCAACTGGTATTTATGCTTCACATGAGCCTCCTCCCACCCTCTTCATCTAGCCCCATCAATAGAATAGTAGTAGGGGAATAATAGAAACATGACTTGCATTAGGGTAACTTGATAGGAGCAGAAAACATCATGGGTTAATTGGTATAAGGGGCTACAGTGAACGTGTAGACAGGAGAAAGAGAAAAAAGAGGGCGAGAGAGAGAGTTCTGTGACAAGACCAAAAGTCTCAGCAAGATAAGATAGCTAGTGTAGAATCTAACTATTCTTGTAGACAATAGACTCTTGGATGAAAATTGTATTATGCAACTTAACTTTAAGATAGTAAGGGGGTTGATATGGTCACAGAAGTATGATGGAGAATTGCTGACAGTACAGATAGGAGACATATTCTTGCACAAGACCAGTTAGAAAAGGGATTAATTTAGTTTAACAGTAAGGAACACGACCTTGTGAAGCACAGATAAGAAAGTGCTGACCCCCAAGGCCAGCCTAACCGTTCCAAGCATGTGAAATAGCAAGGACAATAAACAGATTGAGACCCAATGTGCATGCACACGAAGGGGGTGAGTGACTGCTGGCATACTTACGTACCAACATCATGATAACCTTACATACAGAACTATATAAAAGATAGGGCACACCAGGAAACTGTAGGAACTCTAAATACTCTTGATGCAACTACCGGTCAGAGGTATTTGCTCACAAATCCCTGATGAGTTCATTCCGTGCAAATATCAAGTTATCAAACTCATAAGTACTGCATATGTTGGGTTTATATAGATTTGATAAATAAATATCAATTAGACTGCACTCTGCCTCTCGAGTCCATGAAACTCAGTGAAGTACAAGGATCAGGATTGTCCTAATGTGCAGATTCACCAGAAAGATACCAGGGCTTAAAGGGTTAACTTATAAGGACAGGTTGCACAAACTTGGTTTGTATTCACCTAAATTTGGAAAGTTGAGGGGTGATCTAACCAAGGTATTTAAAATTAAGGGATTCAATATGGTAGATACAGAAGAACTATTTCCTCTGGTAAGGCAATCCAGAACCAGGCAGCATAATCTTAAAATTAGAGCTAGGCCATACACGAGTTAATTCAGGAAGTGCTTTTTGACAAAGGGTAGTGGGAATCTGGAACATGCTCCCCCAAAAGACTGTGGCTGCTGGGTCAATTGAAATTTTCAAGTCTAAGATCGATATTTTTTATTAGGTAAAGGTGTAAAGGGATATTGAGCAAAGGCAGGTAAATGCAATAGAGGGGCAGATCAGCCATGGTCTAATGGCAAAACAGGCTCGAGGGGCTAAATGACCAACTTCTGTTCCTATAACGGAACATTTAATAAAATAACACTCATTAGAATCACTCAAGTTCGACATGATGTCAAGTCTCTTTCAGAAGGTGAAATACTGTAGCCATGTTTGCTTTATCTTGACTTCTTTGCCGCGACTCCCCACCCCCCAGCACACCAATCTGTTGATGCTTTCTTACAAGAGCAACTCTTTGACGAGGGTCATACTATAAATTTCTCACGCTTTTTAAGGCTTTTTCTCAGCTATACTTGTGATTAACATTATTAGCAGTCATTTACCAACCACATCAAGAGCAGTGTATGGCAGGAATTTCAATTTTGAGGCCTTTAAAGTAAATTTTATAATTTTTTGAAAGAACTTGTGAACCATTTTGGGGAACTTGAGTTTCTGATGCATGTCTTACATGAAACTATGTTTCTTTGTGTAACACTTTGCAGAATGTAAAAAGAAACCGAACTTACTTCTACAGTATATAGGAATAAATAGGAAAAAATATTTCCAATTAGGTCTCTTACTCGAGGTGCCTTCCTACCATCGTCTGAATGATTCACCTAAAGATATCCATTTTATTAAATTGTAATTGTTATTTTAATATAGAAGTTATAATTTATTGCAAGTTTTTAAACAAAATTCAAGTAGCATAACTGAGGCCAGTTATCATTTGCTTTAGTCCAAATTCTGCAACTGACAAGAGTGTTCAAGGGCATGACCACATTTCACTTTTTCTGAATGGCTTCACTGCACTATCCGGCAAGCCTAAAAACACAAGTACGGAAATAATCCAACAGTTACAATTTGCTAAATAGGAAACAAATACAACAGCTGCAGCTGGTTATGGCAGGTAAACAGTTAACCCACATTTGTACCTGAGGTCTTTTGAGTTCGATGGCTATATCTTGTAGATTTACTTCCAAGTTCACTTTTGGTGAAGCAAAGTCAACTTCTGCTCGGGGATTCATTTCAAGTTTAGCTTTGGCAGATATTGGCTGAAAAACTTTTTAAAAAAAACAAACATTGAATGGTAGATTTGTTAAATTTTGCACGGAAATTTTTGTTCCAATTAAATTAGCAAACACGTGTCAAAGGCAAGGTAAATTCATGTCAGTTTATTTGCAGTAAGTAGTCTTCCTCATTCGTTGAAAGAAGTTCAACTTCCAGGGGTAACCACCAGGGGCATCACCCCTTAAAAGAAAACTGGCATCCTGGGAGGTGATCCTCTCCAACTCCATTGCATCATAGCCTCAATCCAGTCTTTGGCTCCTTGATGACAGGAGACAAAAAGGAGCTAACAAGTGCACAAACATTACAGAAAACAGGTGAAAACATATTTACACTAATACTTATCACAGAGAAGGCCAGGAAAGAACTTTGTATATAGAGGCTACATTTACTTCAAAGAATGAAGGTGCACCATGCAAAGTAAGTCATGTAAAATTCTTCCTGATTCAGTTAACCTCCACACATAGTTATTTAAAAGCAGAAAAATGTTGGTGGGTACTTAAGAATCTCCACAATTTTTGAGCATTGGAAATTGAAGTTTCAATATAAGTGCCAACTGAATTTTTTTTTTAAGAATACAGGCCTTGTGTGATGTGACAGTGAAATGTTTAGTTTTCTGCATTATAAAATGTTCACATGTTTAGATAGTGTATTTGCATTATAAATTCCTAGGATGCCTGAAGGAATTAAGCTACCCAAATGATGAAGTGGTTCTGCCTGTGGGAAGGGGACATCCTCCGCACCATCATGGTCCACTCTTCTATAACCCCCCCAACACCCGCTCCCCTTCCCACAGCACCTTCCCATGCAAGCGGAGAGGCAACACCTGCCCTTGCCCTCCTCCCTTCCCACCATCTAGGGCCCCAAATCTCCTTCCAGGTGAAACAGCGATTTACTTGTACTACTTTCAATTTGGTATACTGTATTTGTTGCTCACAATGTGGTCTCCTCTACGTTGGGGAGACCGAACGCAAATTGGCTGATCACTTTACTGAACACCTCCACTCAGTCCACAAGGGTGACCATGAGCTTCTGGTTGCTTGCCATTTTAATCCTCTGCCCCATTTCCACTCTGACCTCGGCATCCTACACTGTTCCATAGAAGCTCATGGAACAGCACCTCATCTTTTGATTAGGCACTCTACAACCTTGCAGACTTAACACTGAGTTCAACAATTTCAGATCATAACCACTGCTCCCATTTTTCCCCCCAGACAGCAGATGCTAGTAATGATTCTGCTGTTGCCATTTACAGCTACTCTAGACCCATGCTTTGTTTCACTTGTACCATTACCACTCCCTTTTGCCTTGCACTATCATCCATTTTGCCATTTAAATCACTCCTGCCTTCCACCCTATCAGACCTTACTTTTTGCTCTTTCCTCCCCTCCCCCTTTCCCTGCCTCTGTACTTACTTAAAACCGGTTCCATCTGTAACATTTTCCAGTTCTGACAAAAGGTCACAGACCTGAAACTTCAACTCTGTTTCTCTTTCCACAGATGCTGTCTGACCTGCTGAGCATCTCCAGCATTTTCTGTTTATATTTCAGATTTCCAGCATCCGCAGTATTTTGGGTGAAGAGAGAGTTGTAGATCCAAGTTTGCAGATGACACCAAATTAGGAGGCTCACTAAGTTGCGTAAATGGGAGCAGGAAGTTACAAAGGGACATAGACACGTTAAGTGAATGGCAAAACTATGGTAGATGGAGTTCAATACAGGGAAGTGTGAGATCATCCACTTTGGATCCAATTGGAATATTTTCTTACTGATAAGAGCCTAGTGCTAATGAGCAAGGCTAATTATGTATTGACCAAGAATGGGTTACACCACATGTAGTCTGCCCGGAGCCATATCAGCCTATCCCACGTCATAGTCTAAAAATATTGCAGGGCCAATTGTATCAGTCATAATTCAAGTCAGTTGAAGTGGCAGGTGGATTCATCATTTATCAATGTAGGCAGTCACCCATCCAGAAATGCTACCATGCCAATTGAGGCAGCAGTGTTTGTAAAGAGTCATCCTGCAAAACCATTTCAGATCCAGTGTAGAATTGTATTTTATCTCCATTGACTGGGAAATAGAATCCTGTGGAAAGACCACTGAGAGAAGGGTCAACTATAGAAATCACACAGAGTTTTGGGATGATGAAGGTGCTACCATCAGGAGACCAAGACTGTGCAAGTATTGGCTCTTCACAAAGAGATCAGTCTCTGAAGAACTTTAGATTAGTCTTGAGGCAAAGAGAAATATTTTTCCCAGGGTTGTTCATAGCAAGGTATCTACACACAGCAATGTGGTTGACTTTTAACTGTTCTCTGAAATGGCCTAGCAAGCCACTCAGTTATAAAAAACCCACTACAAAACACAATAATAGGAATAAAACCAGACGGACCACCCGGTACAGACCACGGCACCGGCTACGGATACAACAATGGCACACCCAGCCCAGTCGACCCTGCAAAGTCCTCATCACCAACATCTGGGGACTTGTGTGCCAAAATTGGGAGAGCTGTCCCACAGACTATGTCAGGCTGTTGCTTGGCTAGTCATACTCACAGAATCAGCCAATGTCCCAAACTCCTCCATTACCATCCCTGGGTATGTCCTGTCCCACCGGCAGGATAGACCCACCAGGGGTGGCGGCACTGTGGTATACAGTCGGGAAGGAGTGGCTCTGGGAGTCCTCAACATTGACTCCGGACTCCATGAGGTCTCATGGCTTCAGGTCAAGCATGGGCAAGGAAACCACCTGCAGATTACCACCTACTGCCCTCCCTCAGCTGATGAATCAGTACTACTCCATGTTGAACACCACTTGGAAAAAGCACCGAGGGTAGCAAGGGCACAGAATGTACTCTGGGTGGGGGACTTCAATGTCCATCACCAAGAGTGGCTTGGTGACCAAGCTGGCCGAGTCCTGAAGGATATAGCTGCCTGTCTGGGCCTGCGACAGGTGGTGAGAGAACCAACACGAGGAAAAAATGTACTTGTCCTCGTCCTCACCAATCTACCTGTCACAGATGCATCTGTCCATGACAGCATTGGTAGCAGTCATTGTGGAGACGAAGTCCCGTCTTCACACTGAGGATACCCTCCATCATGTTGTGTGGCACTACCACCGTGCTAAATGGGGTAGATTCAAAACAGATCAAAACTGGGCATCCATGAGGCGCTGTGGGCCATCAGCAGCAGCAGAATTGTATTCCACCACAATCTGTAACCTCATAGCCTGGCATATCCCTCACTCTACAATTACCACCAATCCAAGTGACCAACCCTGGTTCAATAAGGAGTGTAGAAGAGCATGCCAGGAGCAGCACCAGGCGTACCTAAAAATCAGGTGCCAACCTGGGGAAGCTGCAACACAGGACTACATGCATGCTAAAAAGCAGAAGCAGCAGGCTACAGACAGGGCCAAGTGATCCCACAATCAACAGATCAGATCAAAGCTCTGCAGTCCTGCCACATCCAGGCGTGAATGATGGTGGACCATTGAACAACTAACAGGAGGAGGAGGTTCCATGAATATCCCCATCCTCAATGATGGTGGAGCCCAGCACGTGAGTGCAAAAGACAAGGCTGAAGCGTTTGCAATCATCTTCAGCCAGAAGTGCCGAGTGGATATTCCATATCGGCCTACTCCTGAGGTCCCCACCATCACAGAAGCCAGTCTTCAGCCAATTCAATTCACTCCATGTGTTAGCAAGAAATGGCTCAGCGCACTGGATACGGCAAAGGCTATGGGCCATGACAACATCCCGGCTGTCATGCTAAAGACTTGTGCTCCAGAACTAGCCGCGCCTCTAGCCAAGCTTTTCCAGTACAGCTACAACACTGGCATCTATCCGAAAATGTGGAAAACTGCCCAGGTATGTCCTGTCCACAAAAAGCTGGACAAATCCAATCTGGCCAATTGCCACCCCATCAGTCTACTCTCAATCATCAGCAAAGTGATGGAAGGTGTCGTCAACAGTGCTATCAAGTGGCATTTACTCACTAATAACCTGCTCACTGATGCCCAGTTTGGGTTCCGCCAGGACTCTGTTCCCATGGATTGGAGGATAGCTAATGTAACCCCACTATTTAAAAAAGGTGGTAGAGAGAAAACGGGGAATTATAGACCGGTAAGTCTGACATCGGTAGTGGGGAAAATGCTAGAGTCCATTATAAAAGATGTAATAGCAGAGCACTTGGAAAACAATGACAGGATCAGACAAAGTCAACATGGATTTACAAAAGGTAAATCACACTTGACTAATCTACTGGAATTTTTTTGAGGATGTAACTGGTAGAATAGATAAGGGAGAACCAGTGGATGTGGTGTATTTGGACTTTCAGAAGGTTTTCAATAAGGTCCCGCATAAGAGATTAGCGTGCAAAGTTAAAGCACATGGTATTGGGGGTAAGGTACTGTCTTGGATAGAGAACTGGTTGGCGGACAGGAAGCAAAGAGTTGGAATAAACGGCTCTTTTTCTGAGTGGCAGGCAGTGACTAGTGGGGTACCGCAGGGATCGGTGCTCGGACCCCAGCGATTCACAATATATATATATATAAATAAATGATCTAGACGAGGGAACTAGATGCAATATCTCCAAGTTTGCAGACGACACAAAGCTGGGTGGGCGTGTGTGCTGTGAGGAGGATGCAGAGAAACTCCAGTATGATTTGGACAGGTTGGGCGATTGGGCAGATGCATGGCAGATGCAGTATAATGTGGATAAATGCGAGGTTATCCACTTCGGTGGCAAAAACAGGAAGACACATTATTATCTGAACAGCGAGGCCACACCTTGAGTATTGTGTGCAGTTTTGGTCACCTTATCCGAGGAAGGATGTTCTTGCCATGGAGAGAGTGCAGCGAAGATTCACCAGACTGATACCTGGGATGGCAGGAATGACGTATGAGGAGAGATTGGGTCGATTAGGCTTATATTCGCTAGAGTTTAGAAGAATGAGGGGGGATCTCATTGAAAGTTATAAAATTCTAACAGGACTAGACAGACTAGATGCAGGAAGGATGTTCCTGGTGGTGGGGGAGTCCAGAACCAGGGGGTCGCAGTCTAAGGATAAGGGGTAAGCCATTTAAAATCAAAATCAAATCAAATCAACTTTTATTGTCATTGTTAGTGCACAAGTGCAGTACAACGAAATGTAGGCTTGCGGCTCCCGGCTCCCGAGAGTGTACATTTAGACTAAGACATTTAAACATTCAACATACATTTGGCTTGTAATACATTAACATAAACATAACCATAATAAAGTGCATTGGCAGATGTGCAGGCTTTAGAGTTTATTTGTGGAGTTCAGTAGGATGACAGCCTGGGAAAGAAGCTGTTCCTAAATCTGGTTGTACGGGTGCGAATGCATCTGTAGCGTCTCCCAGATGGCAGGAGGGCGAACAGACTGTGGCTGGGGTGGGTAGGGTCTTTGATGATGGACCGTGACCTCCGTAAACAGCGTTTCTGGTATATGTGCTCTATGAGGAGAAACTTCTTCACCCAGAGTGTGGTGAACCTGTGGAATTCTCTACCACACAAGGCAGTTGAGGCCAATTCATTAAATATATTCAAGAAGGAGTTAGATATATTTCTTAAGGCTAAAGGGATCAAGGGATATGGGGAGAAAGCAAGGACTGGGTACTGAATTTGGATGATCAGCCATGACCTCATTAAATGGCGGAACATGCTCGAGGGGCCGAATGGCCTATGCCTGCTCCTATCTTCTATGATTCTATGACCACTCAGCTCCAGACCTCATTACAGCCTTGATCCAAACATGGACAAAGGAGCTGAATTCCAGAGGTAAGGTGAGAGTGACTGCCCTTGACATCAAGGCAGCATTTGCCCGAGTGTGGCATCAAGGAGCCCTAGTAAAACTGAAGTCAATGGGAATCAGGGGGAAAACTCTCCACTAGCTGGAGTCATACCTAGCACAAAGGAAGATGGTTGTGGTGGTTGGTGGTCAATCATCACAGTTCCAGGACATCGCTGCAGGAGTTCCTCAGGGCAGTGTCCTAGGCACAACCATCTTCAGCTGCTTCATCAATGACCTTCCCTCCATCACAAGGTCAATAATGGGGATGTTCACTGATGACTGCACAGTGTTCAGTGCCATTCGGAACTCCTCAGAAAATGAAGCCGTCCATGCCCACATGCAAGAAAGACCTTGACAGTATTCAGGCTTGGGTTGATACATGGCAGGTAACATTCACGCCACACAAGTGCCAGGCAATGACCGTCTCCAACAAACGAGAGTCTAACCACAGCCCCTTGACATTCAACGGCATTACCATCGCCAAATCCCCCACCATCAACATCCTGGGGGTCACTATTGACCAGAAACTTAACTGGACCAGCCACATAAATACTGTGGCAACAAGAGCAGGTCAGTGGCTAGCTATTTTGCGGCAAGTGTTTCACCTCCTGACTCCCCAAAGCCTATCCACCTTCTACAAGGCACAAGTAAGGAGTGTGATGGAATACTCTCCATTTGCCTGGATGAGTGCAGCTCCAACAACACTCAGGAAGCTCGACACCATCCAAGACAAAACAGCCCGCTTGATTGGCACCCCATCCACAACCTTAAACATTCACTCCCTCCACCACCGGCGTACCGTGGCTGCAGTGTATACCATCTACAAGATGCACTGCAGCAACTCGCCAAGGCTCCTTCAGCAGCACCTCCCAAACCCACGACCTCTTCCACCTAGAAGGACAAGGGAACACCACCACCTCCAAGTTCCCCTCCAAGTCACACACCATCCTGACTTGGAAGTAAATCACCGTTCCTTCATCGTCACTGGGTCAAAATCCTGGAACTCCCTCTCTAACAGCACTGTGGGAGTACCTTCACCTCATGGACTGCAGCGATTCAAGAAGGTGGCTTACCACCACCTTCTCAAGGGCAATTAGAGATGGGCAATAAATGCTGGCCTTGCCAGCGACGCCCAAATCCCATGAACGAATAAAAAAATATATTATGTCAAGCTTTAGCCCCAAAGAGTTTTGGTTATGACTATGAAGCTCCTTCGTTTAGTTTTATACTATTTTTCATCTCTTGTTGACCAAGATAGTTTAATTACTCAAGTAGAGCGCTTGCCCTTTACAGGTTTGTACAGGTTGTTCCAAATACTTCTTTGAGCATCCTTTCCACTGCTGTTCATCTGCAGTTTTACCCATTAACAGGTGCGCCCAGTTTACTGTGGTTAAATCTGCCTCAGCCCTTCAAAGTCAGCCTTACCTAAACTTAAAACCTTGATTTGTGACTCACCCTTCTCAATCTCAAACCCAATATCAAATTAAATCATGTATGGTCACTGTTAGCTAGGAGTTACTTTATCATTAAAGTGCTAACTAATCTGGCTCATTACTCATCACTAAATCTAGTATGGCCTATCCTTTTATTAGTTCAAGAACATTGTGTTCCAGAAATGTGTCTCAAATACACTCAAGAAATTCGCTGCCTTTGGGACGTGAGCTATTCCACTTCTCCCAGTGTGAGAGAATATTGAAGCCTCCCATTATAACCTCTCTGCTTTTGCAACAAGCTTCTCTGATCTTCGTATTTATGTATCCCACTACTTCATCATTGCTATCAGGAGGTCTGTAGACAACTCCTACCAAAGTCTTATATCTTTTTCTATTTCTCAAATTCTGCCCAGAGAGTTTCTACTGCCAGCTCGCCCTCACTAATAACCCTTTTTTCTAATGCTGTAATAGTGGCCTAGAAATTCAGTATAGCCACTTTTGGGGTGGTAAAGTCGGGCGGTCGCTAAAGTTAGCGCCCGCCGGAAAGTGGTCACTTTGCCTAAATTCAGTAGATTTGGCCAAGAGTTTGGGCGAGCGCTGAAACTGGCGTTGCACTCCTATCTTTAGGCGCTAAGCCGGCGGTGCGGACTGATAACGCCGAGGCCGGGCGCAGCGCAGGTGCGGTCATGTTTTGATTGACAGCAGACACCCTGACGCCGACCAGCTCTTAAAGGGGGAAGGGTCGACTTGGTCTGCAGCCACGCCCTGGATAGTGGAGCCCTGCAGCTAGGCCTGAACACTGCTGGTGGACCCAAATAGCGCCTGAAGCCATGGAGAAGGCCCGTGAACGAGCGCAGCGCTTCTCCCAGCATGCTTTGAGGGTGCTGGTTAGGGGGTTGGAAAGGTACAAAGAGATCTTGTGCCCGGACAGTGGCAAGAAGGCTCCCAGGAGGCAGTACAGGAGAGCCTGGAGGAAAATCGCCCACAGGGTGTCAGTCAACAGCGATGTCCCCAGGACTGGTGACCAATGCCGCAAGAAGTACAACGACCTCACTCGGATGGTCAAGGTGAGTACCCTTTCCAGTGTCCTCCTCATCCTTGCATGTGCACCTCACATTATGGGCAAAGGGACCTCAAAGGCCTAATGGCCAGCCCTCCTCCCGCAGCTATGGCACTGGCATGATCCTCAATAGCACTTTCTGCACTTAACACACTGGCCAAGCTATTCGACCATGGGAGGCAGTGCACACAACAACAGGGCACCACACTGGCCAAGCTATTCGACCATGGGAGGCAGTGCACACAACAGGCCACCACACTGGCCAAGCTATTCCACCATGGGAGGCAGTGCACACAACAACAGGCCACCACAATGTACTTAGAGGCCGTCCTTTCTCTTGCAGGCCAAGATGGCCCGGAATTCGAAGAGCCAGAATGTCACCGGGGGAGGCCGTGCCCAGTTCCAGGAGCTCAGTGAGCTGGAGGAGAACGTGGCTCGACTCATGCGTGGCCGGGTGACTGGCCCTGTTGCCATTGGAGATGCCGACCCTGTGCTGCGACCCAATGGTAAGGACATGACCGTTTGGACCTCTCTCGTTCCCCTAGCGCATCAGATCTACATCCTTTGCCACTGTCCGACCAATGCGCTGAATGCCACCACTCATGCCTCCCTCGCTGACGCCCTGTCCTCACTCTAAAGCTACTCTTGTGCCTTCCTGCTTTCAGCTGGTGAGGAGGAGGTCCTTGAAGCTGAGTGTGCCAGTCCCTCGGAAGAGGAGGACGACGAGGACCAACAGGAAGGCGGCACATCGGGCGAAGCCTCATCCGCGCCAGGGGATGGCAATGGAGGGGAGACGTCTTGCCTGGAGGAGAGCCAGGGGGAAGTGCTGCAGGGGGGTGTAGCTCCTGGGCCCAGTGGCGTCCAGGCACATGGGAAGGGTCGGGCAGAACGGCGGCCTTCTCCCCAGAGGGGGCAAGTGTTGCAGGGGAGGCCAGTTCCTAGGCCCAGTGGCGTCCAGGCACGTGGGAAGGGTCGGGCAGAGCGGCGGCCTTCTCCCCAGAGGGAGAGTCCGGCCTCCAGTCCGGAGACGGTCCTCGCCCAGGAGGTGCGCCTCCTAGATGAAATGTCCGCGGATTCTGAGCGCCGCCACAAGGAGTTCATGGGGGTTGTGGGACAGTTGCCTCAGGCCATTGAGTCCCTGGCTCAGTGTGGCCGCTTTCGGGGACTCACAGGCCAGGGGTGTCGAACTCGCGGCAGCACAGGCCAGGGGTGTCGACCAACTCGCGGCAGCACAGGACAGGGGTGTCCAGCAACTTGCGGCAGCACAGGACAGGGGTGTCCAGCAACTCGCGGCAGCGCAGGACGCGAGTCGCGAGTTCATGAGTGGTGCCGTGCAGACGCTCACTGATCTGATGCGGGCACAGACCAGGGCAGTTCGGGCACTCACTTCTGCCACACTCGCTGTGTCGCGGAAGCATCGCCAGGGCACCCGCCGCCCTGCTGCAGCACAGCGGTCTGGCCTCCACCAGATTGCTGCGCTTGCTGCACTGCCAGCCCGGCCGAGTGCCAGTGTCTCTGGCGACCAGCGAGCGCCTGGCATCAGCCAGCTTGCCCCCATTGCTGCAGCCGCCACGGCAACTCCCCCAGCCAAGGTGCGACGAGCTGCTGCAGAGACTGATGCTGCGCAGCCACAGCTGCAGCAGTCAGCAGCCGGCCCCTCCAGGGCCGGTCCTCGTCTAGGCCGACCCCCAAGGGCATCTGCCGTCACGCATTCTGCCCCTCGGGAGCCTTCCCCCAGCCTTGCAACACCCACAGGGCCCAGGTTGAGGCGGAGCAACAGGCCGGGCAGGGGCCGCACAAGGCCTCGCACAAGGCCTCGCCCTCTCGGCACAGCCAGTAGTGTGTGTTGGCAACGTTTTTTTTTATATGGGGGTGTTTGCGTTGTGGGGGGGGCTTATTTTGGTAAGGCCGAGGATGAAGGCCAATTGGATGGGCAAGTTTTGTTATTCCTCCCCAGGTTGTGGGAGTGAGATATTTTTGTGACTGTTTTTTGGGGGTCTTGTCTGTTTTTCTGTTTCATGTGGGAAGGGCCCTGAGTTTGTTAAATAAAGCTTTTTATTTATTCAGCTTGTCCAGGTGTCATGTTTCCAGTGGTTGTTGCGTTAAGCGGCTGAGGGCTTGCGGAGCGGCTGCATTCAGGTGCGTTCATTGCCACAATCCATTCCCTGACAGGGGGCCTAGAAGTGTCGTTCAATAAGCTGCCGGCGGACGGCCCTTGGACCTTGTGGCTCCCTCCTGGGCTGGTACTCCTCCTCCTCCTCATGGTCCTCCTGCGCGTCCTCCTGAGGTGGTGGTGCTACGTCAGGTGGCAGTGCCCGAGTCCTGCGGATAGCCAGGTTGTGCAGCATGCAGCAAACGACGACGAACTGGGAGACTCTATCCGGCGAATACTGTAGAGATCCGCCGGAGCGATCCAGGCAGTGGAACCGTTGCTTGAGGACGCCAATTGTTTGCTCTATGATGTTCCTTGTGGCTTGATGGCTTTCGTTGTATGCCTCCTCCGCAGGGGTCCTGGGCGCGCGGAGCGGGGTCATGAGCCATGTACACAAAGGGTAGCCCTTGTCCCCAATAAGCCATCCCCTTGGTGGAGGCTGTGCCTCGAACATGTCAGCCACAGTAGTCTGGCGCAGGATAAATGCATCGTGGCTGCTTCCTGGAAAGCGGGCATTGACAGCTAGGATGCGCTGCCTGTGGTCACACACCAGCTGTACATTGAGGGAATGGTAGCCCTTCCGGTTGCGGTAATTCTCGGCATTGTCGATAGGTGCCCGCATAGCCACATGCGTGCAGTCAATGGCGCCTTGCACCATGGGGAAGTCCGCGATCCTGCCAAATCCGACTGCACGCTGCTCCTGCCTCTCTAGGGTCATGGGGAAGGAGATGAATTGGTGTCTCCTCGCGAAAAGGGCATCGGTGACCTGCCGGATGCAGCGATGCGCGGCGAACTGGGAGATGTTCGCTATGTCCCCAGCAGCGGCTTGGAAGGAGCAGCTTGCATAAAAGTTCAGAGCCACCGTGACCTTCACTTCCACCGAGAGAGACGTCCTGCACATCAGCTGTGGACGCAGATCTCTGTGAAGCAGCTGGCAGATCTCTGCAACCACCTCCCTTCTGAAGCGCAGCCTCTTAACACAATGCGCGGCAGTCTTGGTGAGATAGGACACCTGCTGCCGGTATTCCCTGAGTGGGTAAGGCCTACGTTGCCGACGCCTGATGGCCCCTCTGCGTCTAGGCATGGCTGGCCCTCTCACACAGCGTCTGCGAGCCCTTCGCACATAATGCTGGAACTGAGGGTTGGAACCCCATACAGCCCCCATAATAATCTTGCTAACAGTGAAATCACAATGATTCAAATTTCCAAGCTCTGGCCAGAAGCCAAAAATACCTCTCCTATGTTGTCCCAAATCAGTAAGCTCTGTTCCTTGGTCTCTGTCCAGAAATCCAAAGCACTGAAGTCATTGCAGCAAAATGGCTGGGCTTTATAGGTCAGTGTAAGTGCCCTTTAATTAGCGCTCCCCGAGGCCCACAGGGCCTCTGTTGCATTCCACTTCACAGTTCTTAACAGCACCACGCCCACATAGGCCGGGCGCCACTGAATTTCCGGTTTGGGGCGCATAAACAGCGTTGCACGACAAAATGACGTCATAAGCTGCGCGCGCAGCTGAGCGGGCGCAAACACTTTACGCCGGCGCTAAATGTCAACTGAAGTTGGGCGTAGGCGCAGATCGTTCTGCGCCCGGGCGCTAAGTGCCTAGCGCTGCAAATCTACCCCTCTTATGGCGTTAGCGGCTGGCGAACGCAACTGAATTTCTAGGCCAGTGTATTTTACCAATATTGCTACTTATACTCCTTTTCCAATTTCCTTGCCCTTTCTAAAGGCTTTATAACCTGGACTATTTATCTCCCAGTCATGGCCAGTTTGTAGCCAGGTCTCAGTGATGGCCACTACATCATGCCCTTTAAGTTGAATTTGTGCTTTTAATTTGCTTATTTTATTCCTTATGCTACATGCATTTGTGTATAGAACTCTTATTTGGGCAACAGAACCCACCCAGCCCTTTTCTCCAGATGCTGTTTTTCCTCACACTTTAACTTAACACACTTCTTGGTTTTCATCACTCCTGTTGTATTTTTATTAGTTATTTTGTTATTCTTTCCTATATATTTTTTCCCCAAACCTTAAGTATTTATATTATCTTTAACTGAACTTTGCTTTCATCCTTTTTTCTTATCTTTACAGTATTTTCCCTGGTTTAAAGTCCTTGCTGTAGCCCTATTTATTCTTTCCACTGGGACCTTGGTTCCAGCCTGGTTCAGGTACAGCCCATGTCAGTGGTACAGCTCCTTTCTGTCCCAGTACTAGTGCCAGTGTTCCACGAAATGGAACCCCACTTTCCACACCACATATTTACCTCCCTGATCTGTTTGTCCCTATGCCAAATTACTCGTTGCTCGGGTAATAATCATAAGATTACTACCCGCGAGATCTTGCTTTTTACTTTAGCTCCCGATACTTTCTTAACAGAACCTTCTCCCCGTTCCTTCTTCAGTCATTGATTCTGACATGGACCACACCAACTCTTTCGTTACACCTTATGCAGGCAGCTAGTTTGACTTCTTTTCAGGAAGAACTTGTGCCCCATTTTCCAAATTTAATGTATACACTTTCCATATTTATATATTTACCTGAAAGTCATTAGTTGACTTACTGCTAGCCTAAGAAATAGGATCCCTTTGGAAGCTACAGTACAACTTGTGTGGGCAGAATACCACAGTGCTTTGGGGTATTTTGCTATGTACAAGGCATTACACATGTGCCACAGTGTGCAACTTACTGAACTGATATTCCTCTGGAATAAAGTTGCTTGTTGAAACTCCATCTTTCAAGTGTTTCTGAAAGATAATTTTAAAATTACACAACAATATCCAGCAACAGTTTTTGTTCAGAATTGTCATCAGGATAAAAATATTTAAAACCTTAGGAGGCTAAGTGAGTTAGTAAACTGTCCCTTCAACAGGATCATATCAAGTGTCAACTAATAAGTGTCTTCACTGAAATATATTTGATTAGTCTGAATTTAGTTCCCAGTAGATGTAACTGAGCAACACGAGATTGCTTTCAAAATCAGCTCAATACTGACATTGTAATCAGAAGTCACAAGCATTATCCCAATATATAGGGAGATACTAGGAGGATATAGTTCCCAGTTGCTTGAAGAGCAAGGAAATAAAAAAAAGTGGTCAAATCTGTAAAATAACCTGAATCCCTCTTGCTTAAAAGTTGTGCAAATTTAACAGGAAAATAATTCACATATACATTTAAATGCAGCTAACATGATGCTTTCTCATATCAAAAATATCTTAAAGATCCAAAAATACCCAATGAATATTAAAGGAATTTGAAGAATAATTAATCTACATGTTCAAAATGTATTTATCGTTCCTTTGCACTTTAGGACAGAGAAGATTGGAGGGCATATTCTGTCCAATTGTGTCCAATTCTGGGCACCACACTTTAGGAAGGATGTCATGGCCTTGGAGAGGTTGCAGAAGAGATTTGCTACAATGGTACCAGGGATGCAGGGCTTCAATTACATGGAGACACGAGAGGGGTTGGGGTTGTTCTTATAGCAGAGAATGTTAAGAGGAAATTTAATAGCGGTATTCAAAATTATGAACGGTTTTGATAGAGTAAATAAGGAGAAAATGTTCCCAGTGGCAGAGGACACAGATTTAAGGGAATTGGTAAAAGACCCAGAGGCAAGATGAGAATTAATTAAAAAAAAAATTTTTTTTAATATAAACGCAGCGAGTTATGATGATCTGGAATACACTGCCTGAAAGGGTGGTAGAAGCAGTTTCAATATTAACTTTCAAAAGAGAATTAGATAAATACTTGAAGGGGAAAACTTTGCAGGGCTATGGGGAAAAGGCAGGGGCAGGAGACTAATTGGATAGCTCTTTCAAAGAGCCGGCACAGGCACGATGGGCTGAATAGGCTCTTTCTGTGCTGTATCATTCTATGATATCAGAAAATCTGCATAAGCCACCCCTGGTATCTTGTCCATTCAAATTAATAGATGCAAAATCATGGAGCTGCTCACACACAATCTCCCGATATGTGGAGAAGGGGGAGAGAGGAGGCAAGGCTCAGCAGTATCAGCACTGAATCAGAATATTTACCATATAAAGTCAACTTACCAAGGTCTCAATCTGACTGTTATAAGAATACATTTTGGTGTTGACATTCCAATATGCACAGAGGTAGTCTAATCGAACAAGCTAAAAGTTTTAAAAAAATACACGCAATTAGTTCAGAAACGTCACATACTAAAATCAAATTATTTAGTGCTTGTGCTACAAACTATAACGACTTTTACCTTATTGAAAACATGCTCACATTGATCATGCAAGCATGGATTCCATCTCTCGTCTGTTGTCTGTAACATAAATGTATATATTTAAAACAGTCTACATGAAAGGTAACATTATAATAAATATCTAAACAACTAATATTTTCATCAAACTTCTGATCTGCATATATTCAGAAATACAGGTCCAGCTTTTATTCAAAGAGTCAAACCAGTTTTATAGTATCAACACCAAAATTTGGCATGAGATATCTTGGTTATGGCTGGAAGCTTTAGGTTTTAAAGAAAAGCAATTTTACAAAGAAAGCCTTAATAAATATATTATATCTCATTAAGAAATTATATCCACGCACTTCTGGTCTATGTCATTTGATTTCCTGTTGTCACGTTTGTCACTTTTATCCCCATTAAAAAATTCACATGTCCACATTTATTATGGGTTTTGTGAAGGTACATTTGTCGCACTGTAATTACACAATCTAGCTACTGGACTGTTGTAAGCCAAATTTCTGATCTATCCCTTCCAGCTCTGGTGTCATCTTGATTCCTTTATAGCCAGGAGAAGTTGAAAGTAATTACATTCCCCTCCTCCCCCCAACAAGTGGACACAGAATAGAAACAAAGTGAATGTTATTTAATGTTGGTGGACAGCTCTAGCCTTTTCCCACTCAGCCTGCAGCCTCCTCCCACCTTTGCTCCAGCTGCTTTTCCACCCGTAGTTCTTTCTTGAGGTGCTGCTGATCCTTGCCTCTGCTCCGCAGCCCGTTTATGCCTCCATTACTCCCTACCTGCACTGCTCTGGCATGACTTGCTAGCTTTTCTGTCCATCTATTGCTCTGCAGCATGTTTACTGTTCCAGGGCCACACTAGTCTGAAAACGCCCAATATTGTCAGATATCAGAAGCTAAGCAGAGTCAGGCCTAGTTAGTACTTGGATTGGAGAGCGCCTGGGAATACCAGGTACAGTAGACTTTTTTTTTTAATAAGGGAGTCAAGGGTTATGGGGAGCAGGCAGGAAAGTGGAGTTGAGGCCAAGACCACATCAGCCATGATCTTACTAAATGGTGGAGCAGGCTCGAGGGGCCAAATGGCCTACTCCTGCTCCTATTTCTTATGTTCTTCTGTTCTAAACAAAGGGCAAGTTTACTGCCACCAGTATTGTTTGCAATACCCACAGATTACTGACAAAAATATAACAAAGTCAAATGGCACAGATAGAAAGTGATTTTTTAATAAGATACATGTATTTATAGACTGCCCACTGTCAAATATTTGAAATTTTGTAATATACTTTGGCCTAGAAATTGGGTATAGCCCCGCTTGGGGCGTTAGAATTGGCGCAGCGCAAAGTTTATAGCCAGACGCAACTTATCGCCACCTGGTGTGATATTGGGTTGCATCGCCCCTAAAGGTGATTGAGGCGCGAATTCAGGCGTTACACGGGACTCCTAAGGCGCTAAACCTCCGGCGCAACCCAATATCGGAGCGGACGGGCGCAGCGCAGGTGCTCTCAATTACCGATGACCACGAGACTTCCAGGCGCCGGCCAGCTCTTAAAGGGGTGGGTCAGTCAGCTTCAGCATGCACACTCTTCGCCTTGCAGGCCTCAGAATCGGCGCAGGCCCTTCTCTGGCGCTAAAAACTTAGACCAGATGGAGAAGGTGAGACAGAGAGCAGAGCGCTTCACCAATGAGGCTCTGGAGCAATTGGTGGCCGCAGTGGAGCGCCGGCGAGATGTTCGCTACCCAGACAATGGCAGGAGGCCGAATCATAAGGACTACCGACGAACTTGGAGGGATGTATGCCAGAGGGTCAACTCCAGCAGCATGGTGACCAGGAGCCCTGTCCAATGCAGAAAGAAATTCAACGACCTCACTCGGGTCGTGAGGGTGGGTGTTGTTTCTGCAAACTTCTGCATCCCTTCATTTGCACCTGACTTTATGGCTACAGAGTGGCCTGTGCCCCATTGGCCATCTGCCAGCAAGCACCCATGGCCCTTTCTGGGCCCTTTGACTCAAGGCGTCATGTAAGGGCTCTTGCACCATGGGGGGCATGAGATGATCACTCAGGGCATCAGGTAACATAACTTCCCCTCCTTTCCCCTGCAGTCCAAGCTGGCGAGGATTGGCAAAGACCAGCTTCGCACCGGTGGAGGACCTCCACAAGTGGTCACTCTCACGGATCTCAAGGAGAGAGTCCACCAGATTCTTGGAGGATGTCTGAGTGGTCCTGTAACCACTGCAGCTGCCGACCCCATTGTCGACAGCGATGGTAAGGTTCTCACCTTTTACAACAGTCTCCTTCCACTTGTTCCCCTCGCCAGCATGCTTTCTCACTGTGGACCCATGTCATAGCCTTGCCGCAATCTGGCATCCCTTGCTGCCAAGCTGTCCTTTTGCTAAAGCCACTCTTCTACCTCCCTGCTTTCAGATGCTGCATCACCAGCTCGGGAGCCGGGCCCTCAAGCTGCCAGTGCCAGTGCCTCCAAAGGCTCAATGAGAAAAGTACTGTCCAACAGAAGGTCAGCAACTCTCTCCAGCAACGATCAGAATGGCCAGCCCAAATGGCTGCAGCTTTTATACTAGTGCTGTCCCCTTTAAATAGCGCCCCCCGAGTCCGAGAAGGGCCTGGGAACGCTCCATCCAACTGTCACTAATAGCGCCAGGTGGAAAGGTTGCGGGCGCTACCGAATATCCGGTCTGGGGCGCCAAAAAGGCGTTGCACACTGAAATGACGTCATGATCTGCCTGCGCCCACGGGCGTGCGCAAAGAGTTAGCGCCGGCGCTAAAAGGATACTCAATATGGGAGGTGGCGCTATATTCACTGCGCCCGCCTGAAAATTGGGTAACGCCCCAATTCTCGGGCTCTTTAAGCGCTAATCGCTGGCGCTACCAACCGAATTTCTAGGCCTTTGTTTCTTAACTGAATTAAAACAAATAGGATTTTTATTAGTATATGCAAGGAAAGAAATTAGAAAGAAAGAAAAGACTTGCATTTATACAGCGCCTTTCACGACCACCGGACGTCTCAAAGCACTTTACAGCCAATTAAGTACTTTTGAAGTTGGGTCACTGTTGTAATGTAGGAAACGCGGCAGCCAATTTGCACACAGCAAGGTCCCACAAACAGCAATGTGATAATGACCAGATAATCTGATTTTATTATGTTGGTTGAGGGATAAATATTGGCCAGGACACCGGGGATAACTCCCCTGCTCTTCTTCAAAATAGTGCCATGGGATCTCTTACGTCTACCTGAGAGCGCAGACGGGGCCTCGGTTTAACGTCTCATCTGAAAGACGCCACCAACAGTGTAGCACTCCCTCAGCACTGCACTGGAGTGTCAGCCTAGCTTTATGTGCTCAAGTTCCTAGAGTGAGACTTGAACCAACAACCTTATGACTCAGAGGCGAGTGTGCTACCAACTGAGCCACAGCTGACACTAATTGAAAGTTTAGTGTCGTATGAGTAATGGGGAGAGGATTATTGACGTATTTGATGGATAGTGGTCAATAGGTGACTCTACAGAGCCATGCTGCCGATGTTTTATTAAATTGTATAATAGCAAAATACTGCAGATGCTGGAAATCTAAAATAACAGAAAATGCTGGAAACACTCAGCAGGTCAGGCAGTATCGAGGAGAGAGAAACAGAGTCAACGTTGAGAGTCGGGGCCCCTAGAGAAGAGAGGTCTTTAAGCAGAGGCAGGGAGGAGGGGAGGAAAGAACAAAGGGAAGGTCTGTGATAGGATGGAAGGCAGGAGAGATTGACTGACAAAAGGGATGATGGTGCAAGGCAAAAGGAGAGGTAATGGGACAAGTTAAGAACAGAAAGCAATGAAGATGAATAAGGTTGAAGAGACGAATGGAAATCCCATCGGAGAGAAGAGCAGAACTTCAAGGTGGGCGTTCCAAAAAGAGAAGTGGCAGTTAACCAAACACTAATACAATAGCAAAATACTGCAGATGCTGGAAATCTGAAATAACAGAAAATGTTGGAAACACCTGAAACGTTGACTCTGTTTCTCTCTCCTCAATGCTGCCTGACCTGCTGAGTGTGATCAGCTTAATATCCCTGTCAAAGGTGATGCAGTAAGGTCTGCCCTTTTCATCAAAATGGATGAGGCATTGTTAGCCCTGATCACCTCATCAGAATTGATTAGGTTAAGTCAGCATAGCACATAATCTTCAGCTAACAGTGTATAAAAGTACAGCTGGAACACATGTTCAGTGTAGAGAATCCTCTCGAAGGTAGAGACTAGGTTTGTCTGGGTGGACGCAAATGCTGGCAGGAGCCGAATGCCTGTGTAGTTTGAAGAAGTGAAGAAGTCTGCAGAAAATAGGATCCTCAGGATCCAAGGGGTGAGGCCCGAGAGGACCGCAAGAGGCCAAGGCATGAGCTCTACCCAGCATGGAAGCGGATAATATATTTCCAGTTTCCATTCTGTAAACTACTGCTTAAATACCAAGTGTATTAAACTGTTTTTACAATAAAATGCTTCCCACTGATAACAACTGGTGTCAACTCGAATCATTCAGAACGATACAACAGGGTTGCTCATCCCAAGTCTTACAGGAGCAAAAGATTATGGTGGGAGCCAACGAGAATGGTTTTAGAACATAACATAAAAAATAGGAGCAGAAGTAGGCCATTCAGCCCTTCGAGCCTGCTCCGCCATTCAATAGATCATGGCTGATCTTCTACCTCAACTCCACCTGCCCGCACTATCCCTATAGCCCTTGATTCCCGCAATATCCAAAAATCTTTCGATACACTTAACGACTGAACATCCACAACCTCTGGGGTATAGAATTCCCAAGATTCACAACCCTTTGAGTGGAAGAAATTTCTCATGTCAGTCCTAAATGGCTGACCCCTTATTCCAAGACTGTGACCCGAGTTCTAGACTCCCCAGCCAGGGAAAACATATTCCCAGCATCTACCCGGTCAAGTCTCGTAAGAATTTAGTATGTTTCAATGAGATCACCTCTCGTTTTTCTAAACTCTAAGCAATATAGGCCTAGTCTACTCAATCTCTCCTCATCAGACAATCTCCTCATCCCAGGAATCAATTCAGTGAACCTTTGTGGCACTCCCTCCAAGAGAAGTATATCCTTCTTTAGGTAAGGAGACCAAAACAGTATGCAGTACTCCAGGTCTGGTTCCACCAAGGCCCTAAATAATTGCAGCAAGACTTCTTTACTCTTATATACTCCAATCCCTTTGCAATAAAGGTTACCATACCATTTGCTTTCCCAATTGCTTGCTGTACCTGCATGTTAACTTTCAGTGATTCGTGTTCAAGGACAACCAGGTCCCTCTAAATACCAACATTTTCCAATCTCTCCACTTCTTAAAAAAATATATTGTGCTTTTCTATTTTTCCTACCAGTGTATAACTTCACATTTCTCCACATTTCATTCCAACTGCCATGTTCTTTCCCACTCGCTTAACAGGCCTATATCCCTTTGCATCCTCTTTGTGCCCTTCTCACGGCTTACTTTCCCACCTAGCTTTGTATCGTCAGCAACCTTTTATACATTACACTCGGTCCCCTCATCTAATTGATATAGATTGTAAATAGCTGAGGCCCAAGAACTAATCCTTGTGGTACCCCACTACAATGTTCCCTCGAAGTTGCGTGGCCACACAGCAATGGGAAAGGTCCCGCGCAGGCCCTTCACCGGATTTTCCATTGCAAGTACCGCACATGCGCAGAAATTTAAAGGGACCGCGCAGTAAAAGAAACAGGCTGCGCAGAACAAAGCGCAGCTTACAGGGAACACTGCCCCAATAGTTACAGGCTGCCAACCATGGGCAATAAATGCTGGTCTTGCCAGTGACAAACACATCCCATGAACGAATAAAAAAAAAACAAAATGACACATTTATTCCTACTCTCTGTTTTCTGTCCATTAACCGATCCTCAATACATACATGCTAATATATTACTCCCAATCCCATGAACCCTAATTTTGGGTAATATCCTCTTGTGTGGCACCTTATTGAAAGCTTTTTTGAAAATCCAAATGCTCTACCCTGCTACTCATTCCAAAATCTAGGGAATCCTGGAAAATCAAAACCAATGCATCCACCATCTCTGTAGCCACCCCTTTTAAAACCCTAGGACGTAGGCCATCAGGTCCAGGGAATTTGGCAGCTTTTAGACCCATTAATTTCTCCGGTACTATTTCTTTATTAATACTAATTTCTTTAAGTTCTTTATTCTAACTAGGGTCTTGGTTCCCCAGAGTTTCTGAAAGCATTTCTTCACACAAAGGGCAGTGGAAAAATCCTCAGGGCCTGATAATCTACATCCTAGGGTACTTAAGGAAGTGGCCCTAGAAATAGTAGACGCATTGCTGGTCATCTTCCAAAATTCTATAGACTCTGGAACAGTTCCCATGGATTGGAGGGTAGCTAATGTTACCCCACTATTCAAAAAAGGTGGTAGAGAGAAAACGGGGAATTATAGACCGGTAAGCCTGACATCGGTAGTGGGGAAAATGCTAGAGTCCATTATAAAAGATGTAATAGCAGAGCACTTGGAAAACAGTGACAGGATCGGACAAAATCAACATGGATTTACAAAAGGTAAATCGTGCTCGACTAATCTACTGGAATTTTTTGAGGATGTAACTGGTAGAATAGATAAGGGAGAACCAGTGGATGTGGTGTATTTGGACTGTCAGAAGGCTTTCGATAAGGTCCCGCATAAGAGATTGGCGTGTAAAGTTAAGGCACGTGGGATTGGGGGCAAGGTACTGACTTGGGTAAAGAACTGGTTGGCAGACAGGAAGCAAGAGTTGGAATAAACGGCTCTTTTTCCGACTGGCAGGCAGTGACTAGTGGGGTACCGCAGGGATCAGTCCTAGGACCCCAGCTATTCACAATATATATATATATAAATGATCTAGACGAGGAAACTAGATGTAATATCTCCAAGTTTGCAGACGACACAAAGCTGGGTGGGCGTGTGTGCTGTGAGGAGGATGCCGAGAAACTCCAGTATGACTTGGACAGGTTGGTTGATTGGACGGAAGCATGGCAGATGCAGTATAATGTGGATAAATGCGAGGTTATCCACTTTGGTGGCAAAAACAGGAAGGCAGATTATCTGAATGGCAATAGATTGGGAGAAGGGGAAGTGCAACGAGACCTGGGTGTCCTTGTGCACCAGTCGCTGAAAGTAAGCGTGCAGGTGCAACAGGCGGTTAAGGCGGCAAATGGTATGTTGGCCTTCGTAGCGAGAGGGTTCGAGTACAAGAACAAGGATGTCTTGCTGCAGTTGCACAGGGCCTTGGTGAGACCACGCCTTGAGTATTGTGTGCAGTTTTGGTCACCTTATCTGAGGAAGGATGTTCTTGCCATGGAGTGCAGCGAAGATTCACCAGGCTGATACCTGGGATGGCAGGAATGACATATGAAGAGAGATTGGGTCGATTGGGCTTATACTCACTGGAGTTTAGAAGAATGAGAGGGGATCTCATTGAAACTTGTAACATTCTAACAGGACTGGACAGACTAGATGCAGGAAGGATGTTCCTGATGGCCAGGGAGTCCAGAACCAGGGGTCACAGTCTAAGGATAAGGGGTAAGCCATTTAGGACAGAGATGAGGAGGAATTTCTTCACCCAGAGAGTGGTGAACCTGTGGAATTCTCTACCACAGAAGGCAGTGGAGGCCAATTCATTAAATATATTCAAGAAGGAGTTGGATTTATTTCTTAAGGCTAAAGGGATCAAGGGATATGGGGAGGAGGCAGGGACAGGGTATTGAGTTTGGATGATCAGCCATGATCTCATTGAATGGCGGAGCAGGCTCGAGGGGCCGAATGGCCTACTCCTGCTCCTATCTTCTATGTTTCTATGAAATCTAGTACTCTCTTCCCCCCAAAAAGCTGTTGAGGCTCGGTCAATTGAAAATGTCAAAACTGAGATTAATAAATGTCGTTAGGCATTAAGGGTTACAGAACCAAGACGGGTCCATGGAGTTAAGATACAGATCAGCCACGATGTAGCTGAATGGTGGAATGGGCTGGAGGGGCTGAAATCCTCGTGTTGCTATAATTCCATGTAGTAGTTGAAGCCATGAAATAAAAGGGACAGTGGCAGCATGGATACAAAATTGGCTAAGTGACAGGAAACAGAGAGTAGTGGTGACCGGTTAATTTTTGGACTGGAGGAAGGTATACAGTGGTGTTCCCCAGGGGTCGGTACTAGGACCACTGCTTTTCTTCATATATATTTATAACTTGTACAGGTGTATAGGGCACAATTAAAAAATTTGCAGATGACACAAAATTTGGAAGTACAGGTAGACTATCCTTTATCCGAAAACCTCGGGACCAGCCGTGTTTCGGTTTTCGGAAAATTTCGGATTTCAGAAGGTATTTTATAAGACTGGGAAATTTGTCGGGGGTGGGGGTCGGCGGGGGGTCGGGTCGGCGGGGGGTCGGGGTTGTGTGCACGACTTACGCTGAACGAAAAAACTTGGTTTTCAGAGGATTTCGGTTTTCGGAAGTGCGGATAAAGGATACACTATCCCTTATCCGAAAGGGTGGGGGTCGCGGGGGGAGGAAAGAATATCGGACAGGCCGCTGCAGCTATCAGACGGGCCACTGTATTGTTGGGTTCACTCTCCCGGTATACCTCCTTCACACTGCCCGGCTCGCCTGCAATCTCCTACCCAGGAGGGAACTCAGTGACCCTCTGCCCTGCTCAGCGTAAGTCGTGCGCCACTCTGGTCATGTCGTGCGCACGACTTACGCTGAACGAAAAAACTTTCGGTTTTTAGAGGGTTTCGGTTTTCGGAAGTTCGGATAAAGGATAGTCTACCTGTATAGTGAACAATGAGGAAGATAGTGATAGACTTCAAGAGGACATAGACAGGCTGGTGAAATGGGCGGACACATGGCAGATGAAATTTAACGCAGAAAAGTGCAAAGTGACACATTTTGGTAGGAAGAACGGATGAGGAGAGGCAATATAAACTAAAGGGTACCATCCTAAAGGGGGTGCACGAACAGAGACACCTGGGGGTATATGTGCACAAATCATTGAAGGTGGCAAGGCAGGTTGAGAAAGCGGTTAGAAAAGCATACAGGCTTCATAAATAGAGGCATAGGCCTAGAAATTGGGTATAGCCCCGCTTGAGGCGCTAGAACTGGCGGTGCGCAAAGTTTATAGCCAGACGAAACTTATCGCTGCCTGGCGAGATATTGGGTTGCATCGCCCCCAAAGGGGATTGAGGCGCGAATTCAGCCGTTGCACGGTGCTCCTAAGGCGCAAAAGTTCAGGCGCTACTCAATATCGACGCGGACGGGCACAGCGCAGGTGATCTCAATTACGGGAAACCACGAGACTTCCAGGCGCCGGCCGGCTCTTAAAGGGGTGGGTCAGTCAGCCTCAGCTGCCACACACAACGCCCTGTAGGCCTCAGAATCGGCGCTCGCCCTTCTCTGGCGTTAGAAACTTGGTGAGCATGGAGAAGGTTAGACAGAGAGCAGAGCGCTTCAGCACTGAGGCTCTGGACCAGTTGGTGGCTGCAGTTGAGCGCTGTCGAGATGTCCTGTATCCGGACAATGGCAAGAGGCCAAATTAGAAGGCTTACCGACGATCTTGGAGGGAGGTTGCTGTGAGAGTCAACTCCAGCAGCATGGCGACCAGGACCCCTGTTCAGTGCAGGAAGAAATTCAATGACCTCACACGGATCGTTAGGGTGAGTGATGGTTTAGCAAACTTCTGATTCCCTCCATCTGCAGCTGACTTCGGGCACCCTGTTGCCATGATGCCCCAATGGCCATCTGTCAGCAAGCACCCATGGCCCTTTCTGGGCACACACATGGACAGATGTCTCAAGGCCTCATGCAAGGGCTCTTTCACCATGGGGGACATGCGATGATGTCTCAAGGCCTCATGTAAGGGCTCTTTCACCATGGGGGGGCATGCAATGATCTCTCAAGGCCTCATGTAACACAACTTCCCCTTCTTTCCTCTCCAGGCCAAGCTGGCGGCCAGGCGAAGGGACCACTTTCAAACCGGTGGCGGGCCTCCACAAGTGGTCCCTCTCACGGATCTGGAGGAGAGAGTGCACCAGATTCTTGGAGGACGTCTGTCTGGTCCTGTGACCACTGCATCTGCCGACCCCATTTCCGACAGCGAGGGTAAGACTCTCACCTTTTTCACCTGTTGCCTTCCACTTGGTCCCCCCGCCAGCATGCTTCCTCAGTGTGCAGCCATGTCAGAGCCTTGCCGCAATCTGGCATGCCTTTCCGCAAACCTGTCCTTTTGCTAAAGCCACTCTTCCACCTCCCTGCTTTCAGATGAATCAGCACCAACTCGGGCTCAACGCACTGAAGCTGCCAGTGCCAGTCCCACCGGAGGCGAGGAGCAGGAGAAATCCGGACCAGCCGTTGCAGAATCCGGGGAGCGGACACATCTACAGACTGGCGATAGTAGTCCCCTGGAGGGGAGGGGGGGGGGGGGGGGGAACTCTGAGGATGAACCAGTTGCCGGAACAAGCGGCATGCAGCAACGCAAGGGGGATAGGCAAGTTCGGCCACCGTCTCCCCGGAGGGCAAGGCAGGTAGTTATGACTGCTGCACAGAGTGCAGAGGAGGCGCGTCGCCTGGGTGAAATGAGCAAACAGGCCCGGCTCAGACACACGGAGCTGATGGCTGCAGTGGAGAAGATGCCTCAGTCAATAGATACATTGGCTAAGAGTATGTTGGACTTCGGGGCAACAATGGAGAGGACTCTCCAGGGCTTTGGGGCAACAATGGACAGGACTCTCCAGGGCTTCGGGGCAACAATGGACAGGTCTATCCAGGGCTTCGGGGCAACAATGGACAGGTCTATCCAGGGCTTCGGGCCAACAATGGAGAGGACTGTCCAGGGCTTTGAGGCCGCTATGGAAAAGACTGTTCAGGGCTTCGGACAATCCCTTGAAAAGGTCTGTCCAGGGCTTGTCCGAGGCAGTGGAGCGGTCGGCACCTGCCTTGTCCGAAGCAATGGAAAGAACTGTCCAGGTCTTCTCCGAAGCACTGGCACCTGGCACACAGGTCCTCACTGTTGCCACGCAGTCACTTGCTGGCCTCGTCCACACCCAGATTGAGGCAACGCAATCTCTCACTGCAGCCACCCTCTCTGCATCAGTTAGGATCACCCCGGGCCCTTCCAGTCCCATACAAGGCCAGGAATCAGTGGAGCATGCGACTGTGGCGGATGAGCCGAGCCGGTCCCCTCGATAGCCAGTGTGTCGTCCGACCATGGTGCAGGTGTCCTCGCTCGGCAGGAGACCATTGCACATGCCAGCGCTGGGACGTCTGCAGTGCAGCTGCCACCACCTGCAGGGCACACTGCTTCCAGCCATGGTCACATCAAGCATCCTGCGTCCGCACCCTCCAAGCCCAGAGGTTGGCCAGGCCGTCCCTCAGGGGCTTCTGCGCTTCCACACAGTCAGCAGGCGTCCCCCAGCCTTGAGCCCGCCACTGGGGTGCAATTACGTAGGAGCAGCAGTGAGGGAAGGGGCCGGCCGCGAAAGAGAAGTCGTTCTCCCTCAAGGGGCCAGTTGTAGAGGGAGGTGCTGAGACGTTTCTTTGTCCAAATTCAAGGACACCCTCACCTGTTGTAATAGTTGCAGAAGTTTTGTTGAGTTTTGCGGCTTTGCCGACGAGTTCACAGTTATTTTGTTAGTTATGGTTTCTGTGGCCATGACGTTGCTTTGATGTCATGAAAGACGACGACGACGACTCCTCCTCCTCCTGTCGTTGAGGGACAGCTGGAATTGGCTGGGTGCGTCGAATCGCCAAGTTGTAGAGCATGACGACGACGTGTGTCCCACTTGCTCCGGCAAGTACTGCAGGGATTTCCCCCCCCGAATGTTCCAGACATTGGAAACGCTTTTTGAGAACACCAATAGTGTGCTGTTCACTGTGCCTGGTCGCCTGATGGCCGCTGTTGATCAGCTCTTCTGCTGGGGTGTCGGCCACACGGAGTGTTGTCATCAGCCATGGGCAGAGAGGATAGCCCTTGTCCCCAGTAAGCCAGCCTCGTGTTCGAGCCAGCCCCTCAAAAAGGTAACAAACTGAGGTCAACCGCAGGATAAAGGCATCGTGGCTGCACCCTGGGAAATGCGCGTTGACTGCCATGATGATTTGGCAGTGGTCACAGACCAGCTGCACGTTGAGGGAGTGGAACCCCTTGCGGTTGCGGAAGTCCTAAGGATGCTGGCATGGCGCCCTCAAAGCCACGTGTGTGCTGTCAGTCGCCCCCTGCACCATGGGGAAGTCCGCAATAGAAGCGATACCCTGTGCGCGCTCCGCCTGCTTGTGCAGGGTCAGAGGGAAGGTGATGAATTGACGCCTTCGCCTATAAAGGGCATCTGTAACTTGCCGGATGCAACAGTGGACTGCAACCTGAGCGATAGTTGCAATGTCCCCAATGGCTGACTGAAAGGATCCGTTGGCATAAAAATTGAGGCCATCAGTCAGTTTAGCGAACACGGACAGAGAGGTCCTGCACCGTTCAAGCGGCTGCAGATCCTCAGCAAGCAGGTGGCACAGATCAGTAACAATGTCCCTCCCGAATCGGAGCCTTCGCAAACACTGCTCCTCCGACATGTCAAGGCTTGACACCTGCTGCCTAAAGACCCTCGCAGCATACAGTCGGATTGGCCGACCTCCATTGCCCCTCCTCCTTCTGGCCAATCCCGGCCCTCTCTCCCACCGTCTCTCTGCCCCTTCACAGTGCTCGGCCATGAGGCCGTCGCCCTCCAAAGCAGCTCCCATTCCGATGCCAGTTGGTCAAAAGGCTGTTAGGTGTAGTGCTCCAACTGCTCCAGACAGGTTTGAAGGTCCCAAGTACTGTAATGCTAAATTCCCCAAACTCTGCTCCACAGTAGCTCGCCAACTCTTTCCAGCAACGATCGCAATGAGCAGGCCAAGTGGCTGAAGCTTCTGCACTAGAGCTGTCCCCTTTAAATAGCGCCCCCCTACGCCGAGAAGGGCCTGCTAGCGCTCCCTCGAACTGTCACTAATAGCGCTAGGCGTTAAGGCTCCGGGCGCCACCCAATATGCGCTCAGGCGCTCCTAAAAGGCGTTGCACACTGAAATGATGTCATGATCTGCTTGCGCTCGCGGGCGCGCGCAAACACTTAGCGCAGGTGTTAAATGTATAGTCAACATGCGAGTTGTCGCTATCTTCATAGTGACCGCCCCAACATAGGGTATCGCCCCAATTCTAGGTCTCTTTAGGCGCTCAACGCCAGCGCTACCAACTGAATTTCTAGGCCATAGAGTACAAAAGCAAGGAAGTTATGATGAACTATTATAAACCACTGTTTCGGCCACAACTGGAGTATTGTGTCCAATTCTGGGCACCGCACTTTAGGAAGGATGTGAAGACCTTAGAGAGGGTGCAGAAAAGATTTACAAGAATGGTTCCAGGGAGAAGGGATTTCAGTTATGTGGATAGACTGGGGAAGCTGGGGTTGTTCTCCTTAGAGCAGAGAAGGCTGAGAGGAGATTTAATAGAGGTGTTCAAAATCATGAGGGGTCTAGACAGAGTAGATAGAGATAAACTGTTCTCATTGGTGGAAGGGTCAAGAACCAGAGGACACTGATTTAAGGTGATTGACAAAAAGAATCAAAGGTGACATGAGGAAAACTTTTTTACACGGCGAGTAGTTATGATCTGGCATGCACTGCCTGAAAGGGTGTTGGAGGCAGATTCAATCGTGGCTTTCAAAAGGGAACTGGATAAGTACCTGAAGGATAAAAAAAATTGCAGGGTTACAGGGAAAGGGCGGGGGAGTGGGACTTTCTGAAGTGCTCTTGCAGAGAGCCGACATGGACACGATGGGCCGAATGACCTCCTTTTGTGCAGTAACCATTTTATGTTTTTTGTGTCTTCTACCGTTAAGACAGATACAAAGTATTAGTTTAATGTCTCTGCCATTTCCTTATTCCCCATTAAACTTTCTCCCATCTCTTTAAGGGACCCATGTTTACTTTTGCCAATATCTTCCTTTTTACATTCCTATAGACACTTTTATAATCTGTTCTCATGTCTCTTGCTAGTCTATTCAAATTCTATTTTCTTTTTCCTCATCAATTTCTTGGTCATCAAAGTCTTCCAGAAATTTAGTTCACGGAAATTTTGACTCATTCATGGCTTATTGCGAGACAGTCTGACAGCATAGAGATGACTGAGTTTTAGGGGAGTGGTGCAGATGTAGGTCTGAGTGCTGTCACCATACATATGGGAGCTGACGTCATGCCTGCAAATAGTTGATGCTGTAATGGAAAAGTCCAATCCGTACAATCTTGTAATAAAAATAAATAAAATCCTTCCAGCACTTTTGTTTCCACGCTTCATTCTCTTTCTTTCACTAAAGATAACTATTTTACCCCACTTTCCCCCCAAAACAAATTAGAGTTGATATAGGTTTAGGATATAGGGCCTTTAATTTCATTGCAGAGGATCACCATCATACATACATACACTAAAGCAAAAGAAAGCAATACAGGACTGTATTTAAGACCTCCCATAAAACTGTGATTTTGTGCCTGAAATTCACCACAAAGTGAATTCTTGAAGGTAACTAGTATGTATATATAGAGGTGCAGAATCGATGAAAAGACTCAACCTCCTGACCAGATCTCCATCCAGAGCATCATGTAGAGGCTTGAAGTCAATTTACCTGCCTGTTCCCTCAGTTGAGGAATTATGTTTGGCATAAAAAGGGAAATTAAAGAAGCGTGCAATAAGGGCACAGCAGTCATCATGGGTGACTTTAATCTACATATAGATTGGGCCAACCAAATTAGTAACAATACTGTGGAGGAGGAATTCCTGGAGTGTTTACGGGATGGTTTCCTGGACCAATATGTCGAGGAACCAACCAGAGATCAGGCCATCTTAGACTGGGTATTATGTAACGAGAAAGGATTAATTAGCAATCTTGTTGTACGAGGCCCCTTGGGTCGGAGCGATCATAATATGATCGAATTCTTCATTAAGATGGAGAATGAAGTAGTTGACTCAGACAAGGGTCCTCAATTTAAATAAAGGAAACTACGATGGTCTGAGGAGCGAGTTGGGTAGGATTGATTGGGGAATGGCATTCAAAGGGTTGACGGTGGATAGGCAATGGCAAACATTCAAAGACCGAATGGATGAGCTACAGAATTTATTCATCCCAGTTTGGCATAAAAATAAAACAAAAAAGGTGACTCAACCGTGGCTAACAAGGGAAATTAGGGATAGCATAAGATCCAAGGAGACGACATATAAATTGGCCAGAAAAAGCAATAATCCTGAGGATTGGGAGCAGTTTAGGATTCAACAAAGGAGGACAAAGGGGTTAATTAAGAAAGGGAAAATAGAATATGAGAGTAAGCTAGCAGGGAACATAAAAACTGACTGTAAAAGCTTTTATAGATATGTGAAGAGAAAAAGATTGGTGAAGTCAAGCGTAGGTCCCTTGCAGTCAGAATCAGGGGAATTTATAATGGGAAACAAAGAAATGGCAGACCAACTAAATTCATACTTTGGTTCTGTCTTCACAAAGGAGGACACAAATAACCTCCCAGAGATGCCGGGGAACATAGGGCCTGATGAAAGGGTGGAACTGAAAGAAATCAGTATTTGTAGGGAAATGGTGTTAGGAAAATTGATGGGACTGAAGGCCGATAACTCCCCAGGGCCTGATAATCTACATCCCAGGGTACTTAAGGAAGTGGCCCTAGAAATAGTAGATGCATTGCTGGTCATCTTGCAGAACTCGATAGACTCTGGAACAGTACCCATGGATTGGAGGGTAGCTAATGTTACCCCACTATTCAAAAAAGGTGGTAGAGAAAAAGCGGGGAATTATAGCCTGACATCGGTAGTGGGGAAAATGCTAGAATCTATTATAAAAGATGTAATAGCAGAGCACTTGGTAAGCAGTGACAGGATCGGACAAAGTCAACATGGATTTACAAAAGGTAAATCATGCTTGACTAATCTACTGCAATTTTGTGAGGATGTAACTGGTAAAATAGATAAGGGAGAACCAGTGGATGTGGTGTATTTGGACTTTCAGAAGGCTTTCGATAAGGTCCCACATAAGAGATTAGCATGCAAAATTAAGGCACATGGGATTGGGGGCAAGGTATTGACTTGGATAGAGAACTGGTTGGCGGACAGAAAGCAAAGAGTTGGAATAAACGGGTCGTTTTCCGAGTGGCAGGCAGTGACTAGTGGGGTATCGCAAGGATCGGTCCTAGGGCCCCAGCTGTTCACAATATATATTAATGATCTGGACGAGGGAATTGGATGTAATATCTCCAAATCTGCAGACGACACAAAGCTGGGTGGGAGGGTAAGCTGTGAGGAGGATGTCGTGAAACTCCAGTACAATTTGGACAGATTGGGTGATTGGGCAGAAACATGGCAAATGCACTATAATGTGGATAAATGTGAGGTTATCCACTTTGGTGGCAAAAACAGGAAGGCAGATTATTATTTGAATGGCAATAGATTGGGAGAAGGGGAAGTGCAAAGAGACCTGGGTGTTCTTGTGCACCAGTCGCTGAAGGTAAGCATGCAGGTGCAGCAGGCGGTTAAGAAGGCAAATGGTATGTTGGCCTTCGTAGCAAGAGGGTTCGAGTACAGGAACAAGGATGTCTTGCTACAGTTGCACAGGGCCTTGGTGAGACCGCACCTTGAGTATTGTGTGCAGTTTTGGTCGCCTTACCCGAGGAAGGACGTTCTTGCCAGGGAAGGAGTGCAGCGAAGATTCACCAGGCTGATACCTGGGATGGCAGGAATGACGTATGAGGAGAGATTGTGTCAATTGGGCTTATACTCACTGGAGTTTAGAAGATTGAGAGGGGATCTCATCGAAACCTATAAAATTCTGTCAGGCCTGGACAGACTAGATGCAGGAAGGATGTTTATGATGGCCGGGGAGTCCAGAACCAGGGGTCATAGTCTAAGGATAAGGGGTAAGCCATTTAGGACTGAAATGAGGAGGAATTTCTTCACCCAGAGAGTGGTGAACCTGTGGAATTCTCTGCCACAGAGGGCGGTGGAGGCCAGTTCATTAAATATATTCAAAAAAGAGTTGGATATATTTCTTAAGGCTAAAGGGATCAAGGGATATGGAGAGAAGGCAGGGACAGGGTACTGAATTTGGATGATCAGCCATGATCTCATTGACTCGAAGGGCCGAATGGCCTACTCCTGCTCCTATCTTCTATGTTTCTATGTTTCTATAAAGGAACAAAACAATGTAAGAATTTGTGACTGGAGTGGAAAACAAATATTTAAAAAATAAATCATCATCATCATCTTCCTGCTAATATTTTTTTTATTACTCCATGTCATGCCAAAGTGAAAGGGAAAACAGACTAGTCCAAATAATTATTTTTTAAATCCTGAAACTCCATTTTACATATAATTAACAACAGATGGCTGCAAAAGACAAGTTGTTTTAGAAATCTAAATCATATTTTTTTGAATCTCTTCCCCAGTCTTTGTATTTGAAAAGTGCAGCACATCAAATGGGATAAAAATAGGCTGGTCTTGAGAATTGATTTTCTGCTCACTGAAAGCTGACCTTCTCCATATCTAATGAAATTCTATATCCATGGTAACTTTATTTTTAGATCACTATTCAACACCACTGGAGTATTTGATGCAAACTCTGATTGCAGAAGACTAAGTAAAAAAAAATATTTTAACCACCATACTTCAGAGCATTTTGAACTGCTTACTACCAGAATCTGACAATGTGGAAAATTGCCCAGGTATGTCCTGTCCACAAAAAGCAGAATCCAGCCAATTACTGTCCCATCAGTCTACTCTCAATCATCAGCAAAGTGATGGAAGGTGTCATTGACAGTGCTATCAAACATCACTTACTCACCAATAACCTGCTCACTGATGCCCAGTGTGGGTTTCACCAGGACCACTCGGCTCCCGACCACATTATAGCCTTGGTCCAAACATGGACAAAGGAGTTGAATTCCAGAGGTGAGGTGAGAGTGACTGCCCTAGACATCAAAGCAGCATTTGACCAAGTGTGGCATCAAGGAGCCCTAGTAAAACTGAACTTAATGGGAATCTGGGGGAAACTCTCCACTGGCTTGGGTCATACCTAGCACAAAGAAAGATGGTTGTGGTAGTTGAAGGTCAATCATAGCAGCCTCAGGATTTCGCTGCAGGAGTTCCTCAGGGCAGTGTCCTAGTCATACCATCTTCAGCTGCTTCATCAATGACCTTCCCTCCAACATAAGGTCAGAAATGGGGATGTTCGCTGATGACTGCACAGTGTTCAGTGCCATTCACAACTCCTCAGATAATGAAGCAGTCCATGCCTGCATGCAACAAGGCCTGGCCGACGTTTAGGCTTGGGCTGATAAGTGGCAGGTAACATTCGCGCCACACAAGTGCCAAGCAATGACTATCTCCAACAAGCGAGAGTCTAACCACCGCCCCTCGACATTCAACGGCATTACCATCGCCGAATCCCCCACCATCAACATCCTGGGAGGTCACCATTGACCAGAAACTTAACTGGACCAGCCACATAAATACTATGGCAACAAGAGTAGGTCAGAGGCTAGGTATTCTACGGCAAGTGTCTCACCTCCTGACTCCCCAAAGCCTTTCCACCATCTACAAGGCACAAGTAAGGAGTGTGATGGAATACTCTCTGCTTGCCTGGATGAGTGCAGCTCCAACAACACTCAAGAAGCTCGACACCATCCAGGACAAAACAGCGCACTTGACTGGCACCCCTCCACCACCTTAATCATTCACCCCCTCTACCACCGGCATATCTTGGCTGCAGTGTGTACCATCTACAAGATGCACTGCAGCAACTCGCCAAGGCTTCTTCGGCAGCACCTCCCAAACCTGCGACCTCTTCCACCTAGGACGAGGGCAGCAGGCACATGGGAACAGCACCACCTCCAATTTCCCCTCCAAGTTGCACACCATCCTGACTTAGAAGTATATAACCGATCCTTCATCGTTGCTGGGTCAAAATCCTGGAACTCCCTACCTAACAGCACTTTGGGAGTACCTTCACCACCCGGACTGCAGCGGTTCAAGAAGAGGCTCACCACCACCTTCTCAAGAGCAATAAATGCTGGCCTTGCCAGCGATACCCACATCCCATAAACTAATTTAAAAAAAATTAATTTATGATAG
Organism: Somniosus microcephalus; assembly: GCF_052327205.1. NCBI lineage: Eukaryota > Metazoa > Chordata > Chondrichthyes > Squaliformes > Somniosidae > Somniosus > Somniosus microcephalus. The sequence continues at coordinate 134,457,170 of NC_140987.1, forward strand.
GGTGAAAATAAAATTTTGAAATTCATGAGGATATAATAGCACATTAACAGACATAAGCCGAACTAAAAATAAATGTCGGAAATTTACAAACTGTTTTTAAAATACAAGCCATCTCCTGTCAAAAGAATATCTGGAAACTTTTGAACTTCTTTACATTTAAAAGAAATGTAACATTGGAATAAATTTTACTTCTGATGATTCAGTTATCATTGCACTAAAATCAAATTTCACAACAGGCATATCTGGATGAACTGGGATGTCTAGTCATCGTTAACACATTCCCTGATTATATCAAATTGAAATATGATTGGTAAAAGGATCATATGTGTGTTATTCTGATGGTTTTTAAAGTAATGTTTTGACAAGTTTAAAATTATTTGAGCACATCATTATTGCAGAAAGATTTTTTTAGCATTTTGCCTTTTTTCTACAAAATTAGAATGCAACAGCAGCAGCAATACGCACACTATACACGTTAGTAACATACTCACCGGCAAAAAAAATCATACTGGTCATGATGGTATATTTATATCAAATATATGGACTACTTACTCATTATATATTAAATAAAAGCACAAGATGCATCCATTTAAAAACAAAAAAGTCAGCAGATTATTTAAACTGCTGCCAAGTCACATCCAGCAGCAGATGAGTTGAGCCGGAGTCGGGCGATGTTACGGAGGTGTAAAAAGGCGGTCTTAGTTATGGCATGGATGTGTGGTCGGCAGCTCATTTCAGGGTCAAATATGACACTAAGGTTGCAAACCGTCTAGTTCAGCCTCAGACAGATGGAGTCGGGGGGAGGGGGATGGAGTGAGAGACAAAGGGAGGGAGAGAGGGAGCGGGGGGAGGGGAGAGAGAGAGAGAGAGAGAGAGAGCGCGTGCATGGTGGAAGGGAATGAGAGAGGGGGCCAATATCCATTAATAATCACTATCCAAAAAAGAGCCACCAAATTTTGGAATCACCGACAAATGAGCAATCCCCAATGCTATCACTACGACGCCCTGAAATGCCAAGAGCTGACCATAAAGAAGAATACCCTCAGTCAACTAGTCCTGGGACTCAGTGAAGTAACTACTAACAATACTAACAATAACCAGCCCCAGGACAGTGACAGGATAACACAAAGAATTCGACCCAACACAATCATCGCTAAGCAAAAGGAAAAATATCTGACATATTGGGCAGAAACAACAAAAACCCAAAGCAAACTCAATTGCTACTTGGCCCTAAACAGACAATACAACATAGCTGATTACCTGACCATGGTAAAGGATAACAAACTGAGAAGAACCTTGACAAGGTACAGACTTAGCGAACATAGCCTAGCGATCGAAAAAGGCAGACACAGGCAGACCAGGCTGCCAAGAGAGGACAGGATATGCTCTCACTGCAGTCAGGGAGTGGTGGAGACAGAGATGGACTTCCTCACAGCTTGTGGAAAATACCAGGGCATCAGGGAGAATTTCTACCAAAAATTCTCACAAATATGCCCTGATTTCAGAAATCTGAATGACAACCAAAAACTCCCATTCCTACTGGGAGAGGAGAGAAGCTGTATAACACTGGCGGCACACTATGTTACAGCTTGCCATGAACAGAGGGACAACCAGTAAACTAAGAAAAGAATATATATAAACAATGCGAATGTATATTTATACACTCAGGGATATACCTGTTTATACACTGTATGAATAGAACTGCGTTTATGTGCTAAACCATAAATGTATTTTGATGCTTTGGCAACATAAGATGTAACTTATCATGCCAATAAAGCGATTTGATTTGTGAGAGAGCAGGGGGGTGAAGAGAGGGAGAGAGCAGGGGGGTGAAGAGAGGGAGAGCGCAGGGGGGTAAAAGAGAGGGAGAGCGCAGGGGGGGAGCAAGAGCGAGGAGAGATTTATATAGCACTTCACAACTTCAGGATATCCCAAGCACTTTACGTCCAATCAAGTGCTTTTGAAGTGTAATCACTTTTAAGATAGGGAAACGCGGCAGCAAATTTGATCACATCAAGGTCCTACAGATGGCAATGAAATAAATGAACGGATTATCTGTTTTTGTGTGATAAAATGATTAGGGGATAAATTTTCGCCAGGACACCAGGAGATCTCGGATAGTGACATGGGATATTTTGATTTCAAATGAGACAATAGACCGGGCCACGGTTTAATGTCTCATCTGAAAGACGGCACCTCTGAGTGCAGCACTCCCTCAGTACTGCACTAAAGATTCAGCCTAGCATGCTCAAGTCTCTGGAGTGGGGCTTGAACTCTGAATCAGGAAACGAGAGTGCTACCACCAATCCATGAATATAGAATCATAGAAATATATGGCACAGAAGGAGACCATTCGGCCCATTGTGTCTGTGTCGGTCGAAAAAGAGCTATCCAGCCTAATCCCACTTTCCAGCTCTTGGTCCGTAGCCTTGTAGGTTACGACACTTCAAGTGCATATACAAGTACTTTTTAAATGCGATGAGGATTTCTGCCACTAACACCCTTTCAGGTAGTGAGTTCCAGACCCCCACTACACTCTGCATGAAAGAAATTCACCTCAACTTCCCTCTAATCCATCTACCAATTACTTTACATCTATGCCCCCTGGTTATTGACCTGGTTAGGGGAATAGGTCCTTCCTATCCACTCTATCTAGGCCTTCGTAATTTTATACACCTCAATTAAATCTCTCCTCAGCCTCCTCTGTTCCAAAGAAATCAAACCCAGCCTATCTAATCTTTCCTCAAAGCTAAAATTCTCCAGACCTGGCAACATCCCCGTAAATCTCCTCTCTACCGTCTCTAGTGCAATCACATCTTTCCTGTAATGTGGTGACCAGAACTGTACTCGGTACTCTAGCTGTGGCCTAACTAGTGTTTTATACAGTTCTTGCATAACCTCCCTGCTCTTATATTCTATCCCTTGGCTAATAAAGACAAGTATCCCATATGCCTTCTTAAACCACCTTATCTACCTGTCCTGCTACCTTCAGGGATCTGTGGACATGTACTCCAAGGTCTCTCTGTCCCTCTACACTTCAGTATCCTACCATTTATTGTGTATATTCCCTTGCCTTGTTAGCCCTCCCCAAATGCATTACCTAATCATAGATCTTAAAAGGGAAGAAATTAAAAGCCTTAAATCCACAGTACCTCAAGACTTAAATTCTGAAGTGAAATTCCAAATGACAATGGAGAATCTTGATTTGTGATCTGCAAATAAAAATACAATTACAAAAAAAACTGTCACAGTTGGAAAAGGCTACTCAAAACTAGATATAAAAGATGATAGCTATCACGAACTGAAAACTCAAATGAACAGTGTTTCTCTTCTATATTGACGTAAATTATTCAAAATGTTTCTGCACCTTTGAAATGAGAGGAAATAAGGTAAGTTAAATGTTGATTTATAATTCTTTCTAATGCCTCTTCTCGGATATAGCAAAACAATATTCTTTAAGTGATATGGGAACTGGTGCAAATTCTGTTGTGCCTTAAAACAAATGCTAATCAGTTGCTATTTTGTTTTCCATTTAGGTTTGTAAAGAATAACTTGTTACAGTACTCCCATTCTTTGAAATACTTCTTGTTTTTTGAAGTTTATTTTTATCACCTCCAGAATCTCTGAATTAATTTCACTGGCCTGGTTTGTAAACATGAAAGTCCATATGCCCTCTGACAAATGTTGTGGATCATTTTCATTTCTCAGATCCCTCTAGGACAGCAATGCATTATAAAACTCCAAAACATGGTGACAATTCAGAACCGAGTAATCATAATGGCAAGTTTGAATCACACATCCCAACATTTTCTCTTTCTAAAATTATGACTGTATCAATGAATAATTCATGGCCTGGATTTTGCATTAAGGATTACGGTGAAGCCAACACCACTCACCGTTATAACAAAGTAAATCGGACAACAACTTTTAGCGTCTGCACATGTGCAGTTAAACGCAGAAATCTGGAAGTTGCTGTCAGAGATACCCCACTTCTCGCCAATAAACTTGGCACTGAGATCAATGCAATGGTGTGAAGTTGGGGTACGTGCCCAATAGCTCCCCACTAAAGATGCCAGAAAAAGTTAGGGATGGTGCATTCAGGTGTAAGTGAATTTTTAATGGCGTGATATGTGATAATTACTGCCAAACAACCTCTCTGGCCCTGAAAATTTGAACTTTACAAGTATGGAGTCTCATTCCTTCAGAAGTTAATTAGTGTTTGAGATTTAAATTTTTCTGTGTCTCTTAGCTCTCTCTCAATCCCATCTGTCTTTCCTAATCTTTATTTCACTTTCTGTACATGATTTAAATTTAATTTACACTTCCTGGTTTAGACTCTGCATGGCTCAATTCTTCAATCTGATTGGTTGAAGAGCCTCGCTGTTTCTTTACCTGCTCACAAGACGCCACAGATGCCCTGTAATAGGTGCCACACTGGATCAGATGCTGGATTAGAACAAGTCTTCGCTTAAGAACCTGAGAAAACTTTGTGGGCAGCTGTCAGCGAGTTGCATTCCTTCGTCGCTGGCCACAAAATCCATATGATTCTAGGTGGGAAATCAGTCTTTTTCTTTATATTGTGTGCAAAGTAATGTGATGAAAGGTGTGGTTTCTAAAATTTCTGAATTTTACGCTATTTTTTCATCCAAGTAAAAGATGCGCTCAGATAACTTGTGTTAAGATTATGAGAATTAATGCAGAGCCTAGTGCTCGTATACCTACTCAGTAAGAAGCTAGCACCAGTAAGCGTACTAAAAAAATTGCCTCCTAGCTTATTAATATGGCAATTCTTTAGATCATGTTGCCAAAGAAGCTTTTTGGAAATCTCAGTCAGGGGTGAGGAATTTAGCCTTCTGTTACAAACTGGAAAGCAAATCAACATACATTACTTATGAAATAGAGCTTCCCTCTTTTTTATAAAATGTACTCACTCATTTAGGGACTCTCATGCTTCCTTCGCAATATTTTGTCAATGGGAACTTCTCAACCTATTGCATAGCAGGGAAAGAAAAACTCCAAAGGACTTTAAAAAAACATAACACACCTCAGGCTCAGAACTATGAGTAGTCAGTCACTGAATCTTTCACCCATCATCAGAAAATGGGCAGTAAGCTCAGCTGAACAGGCCAGTGACGTGAAGCAACAACAGATGCAGGTTTAGGTCCTGCTCAAGAGTCCCTGGTCTGAACTGCATCAAGCAGAAAGGTGCCAAGTGGAGCCTACTGTCTCTTCCAGTGAGAAGATATGGGATGAGGGAAATTGGAGGGCATAGTCACAATTGATCACTATAATAACCAATTAAATCATTACAATATTTGCACCAGCTCACATACCACTGAAAAGACACTGCATTTTCAACATTAATGTCTTTCTTTCTGCAATTAAGTGTCTTGGAAAAAATTATACACATTTTTAAAAGCACATCTGCAAGAGAAACAAATAATACATCTTGAAAGGATAGAATCTAAGTTAAGCATAAAAAGGAATTAAGTACTCACATCATCCTCATAACGGATATGGATGTTGGTAATTTTGACCTGCAAATTCTTAATAACCTGAGTAATTAACTTTTCAATGAATGTGTCTTGCTTTTCTTCTTTTGGATTTTCTGTAAAATTGAAGTTCAATTTTAATAGCAGTAGATATCACTATACTTCATTTTTTCCCTCCATGTATGCATTGAAACTACCTCCTAAATTTTCTGCGTATTTGCTGGCGGGAAAGAATCTCATCCATCATCAGAAAATTGAGAGAAATGTCCACTACTTTCCAATATGCGGCAGGCAATGTTAGGTGTCGCAAGTGCATACTCAGAAAATGAATTAAAAAGTTACTATCTCAATGTGTAGCTTCAATCAACATTTAGGTCAGCTTGCAACTAAAAACGTAAAAAGCTTAGAGCTGTAAATTTGATAAAATCTAAGTACAGGGTGTACAACTTAAAGACTCTCGATGTTACTACAGAGCTTTAGTATGCTTTGCAGTTCTTAACTGGTCACATTTTTATTCTCAACCTTTTTCGACAGCTCGTTACAAAACCAGATATTGGGATATATTCCCCAACATAAAGGTTACTTTCATATTCCTATGAGTTTTGCTTCATTAACTGTCAAAGCATTGCAGCATCAGAGAAGCAGCTTCAAAGCCTTAACACTTTTAAATCCAAATTTCCTTGCAAACTATCACCCCATCTCCAATCTCCCTTTCCTTTCCAAAGTCCCTGAACGTGTTGTGGCCTCCCAAATCCGTACCAATCTTTCCCGCAACTCCATGTTTGAATCCCTCCAAATCAGGTTTCTGCCTCTGCCACAGTACTGAAATGGCTCTCAAAGTCACAAATGATATCCTTTGTGACTGTGACAAAGGTAAACTATCCCACCTCATCTCTGCAGCCTTTGACATGGTTGACCACTCCATCCTCCTCCAACACCTCTCCACCTTCGTCCAACTGGGTGGGACTGCACTCTTCTGGTTCCATTCTTGTCTATCTAACCGTAGTCAGAGAATCACCTGCAATGGCTTCTCTTCCCGCTCCTGCATCTTTACCTCTGGTGTCTCCCAAAGATCTATCCTTGGCCCCCTCCTATTTCTCATCTACATGCTGCCCCTTGGCGACATCATCCAAAAACACAGCGTCATTTTCAACGTGTACACTGACGACACCCAGCTCTACCTCACCACTAATTCTCTCGACCCCTCTGCGGTCTCTAAATTGTCAGACAGCTTGTCCAACATCCAGTACTGGATGAGCAGAAATTTTCTCCAATTAAATATTGGGAAGACTGAAGCGATTGTCTTCTGTCCCCGCCACAGACTCCGTTCCCTAGCCATCAACTCCATCCCTCTCCCTAGCAAATGTCTGAGGCTGAACGACACTGTTGGCAACCTTGGCGTCATATCTGACCCTGAAATGAGCTTCTGACCACATATCCGCAGCATAACTAAGACTGCCTATTTCCACCTCTAACATTGCCTGTCGACCGCCCCGCCTCATCTGCTGCTGAAGCCCTCATCCGCTGCTGAAGCCCGCATCCATGCCTTTGTTACCTCTAGACTTGACTATCCCAATGCACTCTCGCATTCTACCCCACATAAACCTGAGCTCATCCAAAACACGGCTGCCAGTGTTCTAACTCACACCAAGTCCCATTCACCCATCACCCCTGTGCTCGCTGACCTACACTGGCTCCCGGTTAAGCAACTCCTTGATTTTAAAATTCTCATCCTTGTTTTCAAATCCCTCCATGGCCTCGCCCCTCCCTATCGCTAATCTCCTCCAGTACCACACCACCACCCCCCACACCCACAATATCGCCGCTGCCCTAATTCTGCCCTCTTGAGCATCCCCGATTATAAATCGCTCAATCATTGGTAGCCGTGTCTTCAGCTGCCTAGGCCCTAAGCTCTGGAATTCCCTCCCTAAACCTCTCTACTGCTTTTTCTTCCTTTAAGACGCTTCTTAAAACCTCTCTCTTTGAGCAAGCTTTTGGTCATCTGCCCTAATTTCTCCTTATGTGGCTCGGTGTCAATTTTTTTCATCTTCTAACGCTCCAATGAAGCGCCTTGGGATGTTTTATTAGGTTAAAAGGCACTATATAAATATACAAGTTGTTGTTGTTGTTTAGAAAACTTCTGTGGTGATTTCCCAATGGCTCAATGGATAAATTGTTCTGATCCATAAAAAGCAGGAATGCTGCAGATTGAATCCCTGGTATGTATTGAGTTCACTGATCTCAGCCTGGTCAGCACCAGAAAATAAATTAAGATCCCACAGGCAGCAGAGTGGGGAAGAATTTTCTAACGATTGTTGTTTCTTCCGTAGTGAAAAAAAAATCACAATCATCAAGAAATAAATTTCATAAAAGGACAGTATTTTAGGTAATTTTATACAATGGAAAAGAAAATTTCCCTGCACCCCTAAAGTGGCATCCTATTCAGATCATCTACTTAAGAAAACACTAATACAAAAGCAAAATACTGCAGATACTGAAAATCTGAAATATAAAATGCTGGAAAGGCAGCATCTGTGAAGAGAGAAAAACCAGAGTTAATGTTTCAGATCGATGACCTTTCGTTAACACTGTTTCTCTCTCCACAGATGCTGCTGACCTGCTGAGTATTTCCAGCATTTTCTATTTTCATACTTGAGAAAACAGCCAATTTAACTAATAAAAATTAAGACAATGCAACTGTTGGAAATCTGAAACAAAAACAGAAAAGGCATGAAACACACACCAGGTTAATCAGCATCTGTGGAGTGAACAAATAGTCAACCTTTTGAATTCAAACCCTTCTTCAGAACAGAGTCACTATTTGATGTACGATACCTCAAATCTCGAGTGAATGTCTTTTCCTCTATATTACCTCCACCTTCCCAAAATCTTCATATACAAATATATTGAAGTTAAGTACATGAGCAAGAATTATACAAGTGAAGATGTATATGCAGGTTCACATTGACATTTACCAATAGGACATCAATCTTCTTTACACTGTATTCTTTTATTTCTCTGCTCTTTTTATTGTATGATGTTGACATTTGCTGATAAAAAAATACAAATGAGGTGCTGATGAAAGAAAGATACACCAAATCAGTTTACTATACCTTTGTCAGCAACCTTTTGCTTAGCTTCTTCAATTCTTTGTAATTCTGTCTGCTTGATCTCTTGAAGCTGCAATTCCTCTTTTTTGGCATCATATTCGATACCTAGACACACAAAAATTAAAAATGTAACTTACAAATACCAGTGTTAGCAGACAATGTTACATAAAAGTTCAAGTTCAGAAAACAGATAACTTCTTCAATCAAGAAAATGCACATTTTTATTTTTCCAATAATGGTACACAAGTATGCTGACTTGTGATAACTAGAGCTAACTTGTATTTCACTTGAAATTTTGTTGCTTTAGTAATGAACCAAAGTGACTCCTGTAGGAGTGATATTCCCTGTAAGCAACTCTCTCTGTATGTTTTCAATTTACTAAATTAATCAAATAATCTAGCAAGAATGATTCTGTGCTATATGACTGTTAGATGGTATATACCAACACCAAATAATGGTCAGTGTCACTTAAAGAACTCATGGATTCTACAGTTCTTCAATAAGGAAAAAGACCTAGATGTAGCTAGCATCTTATCACATCTCTGGGAAACATCTCAAAGTGCTTCAAATAAAATGAATTACTTTTGAAGTGTAGCAACTGTTGGACAGTGGAAAACTGCAATCATTTTGACAAGTTTACGTTAACTTTAGCAAATGAGACACACCTGATCACTATTGGTCAAGCAAACTTATACTGGTGAAGCAACAATGGAATGGGGATTTTCCTCTGTACCTCAATAACTGATTTCTTTAAAGTGGCATGCTGTTCATATATCAGGGGGGGAAATACTAAACTATTTCCCATTTCATCAGACCTTTGACTCTAGTGATGAATCTCATTGCTCTTCCGTGTACTGCCTTCAGGGTTTGAATGTTGCCATCACAGTGACTACAACTGGACATAGTACACTAGGGTGTGTTCTGTCCAGAGCACTATACAGTTGGAGCATGACTTCCTTTGACTTGCACTCTACTGTTTTTGGCTATATAGTCAAGCATCCAGCTTGCTTTATTAATTGTTGTGCTTCAGTGGTTGGACATGTTGATTATTGAGTCTCCGAACACCCTTGGAATATCTCAACTTCATGTTCAGATATTTCAGAACAATTCATAGATTACACATGTTGTTCATTTTTCTTCCTATGTGCAGTAAATGTCATCTGCCATTGTTTCACTACTTGTATATCTAGAAAAAGGCTCAATGAAGATGTTGTGGAAATACCAGAGTACGAATATAATCAAGTATTTCCTTAATGGAGAATGATTAACTGTGCAATAGTAATTGAACTGCAAAAAGTATCCTGCAAATGACCCCCCGAGTGTGATTCTGGGGAGCAGTATTAACATTAAGGTCTGCTGCTGTGTCTTGGAGGTTTTTGTTGCGTCAGCGTGGCTTATGAATTACTAGAGTCAGGTGGGTTGAGGAATGCCCCTCTCATATTGAGCCTAAGCTATGTAAAGGGTGTTGCTGTTGTGCTGGCCAGCCATTAAAAGAATGCCAGAAAAGAGACCAGATTTCTTCTTCAAAAAACTTCTTCTGATTCAGGTTAAGAGTGTACATAATTTTCCTAGACTGAGCTATTTTCTGTAGTGCCTTAGTCGACAGTAAACCATGTGTGGTGGTCCATCTGTCATTACTACAATGAGATGCATTAACTGGCTACATAGGAGGAAGGCCAGGAGTTTACATATATTCAGGTCCAAAGAAATCTCAATGAGGAATCCCAAAAAGCAGTTTGTTAGAATCTCTATCACTGACAGAGCCTTGAGCTATCCTTACCACAACTAAAATCTGGAATGACCAATGGTACAAGACTTCTGTCTAGTGGCAGGTAGTTTTAAATGGTTTCAACCCCTGTGAACACCACAAGAAAAACCACCACAGAGGGGTTATGACAAGGTGGAATCAACTCTGTGCATGCCATCTGCCTTGATTGTTACCTCTGGCTGGTAATCTACAGTTTTCTAGACTCTCTTGCTTATAATTCAGAAGGAAGCTGAAGGACAAAGCACAAAATTTAACACAATTCAGGCTCCAGACTACTTTAACATTAAAAAGTATTGATAGCTATTGTATTTGCTCAGGAGCCAAAGAAGGGGTCTCCTCACAATTAGTAGTGTTTGGCTACGTCTTTGATGCCAGAAGAAAACTAAGCAATGCTCCCCAAAGGCTACCAGATGAAACAAGCTTTTGCTATCCCTAGCCAAAGGGGAACTACTCATTGTGACAAAAACAAGCATTTTCCCTAGTTTTAGCTTGGCAATGGTTCTTTTAATCCAGTCACAATACATAAGGACTTATAAATCAGTTGCATTCAGAATTGTGTCCCCAGCTTAACTCAATACAATGCTGTAAGGGCAACTAGTTGGTTTGGTCTTCATGTAGAAAATTTCAGACTGAGCCAAATCATGAAATTCAAACACAAACAACTCTGACATGTTCAATGATGCACATGATGGACAGCTCCTTTTGAAATTAGCTGACAATTCTTCAAATTCAAAAGCCTCAGTGACTGTTTCGCAATATTTAATTAGCTTCAACTGTTCAAATTAAGAGTTGGTCTGCAACTTAAGAGATCAGGCTAGTTACACCCAACCACTGACGATACAAGAAAATATCTGCAAAAATAACAAATTAGAAAATCTATACTTCAGTGTACAGGTTGCGAACCAGTTAACTGTTTCTATGATTTCAAAAGCTAGCACAGTAATATTTACAGTAATTATAAAAAAGATATGGTAGTGTAGTGGTTATGTTACAGGACTAGTAATATGGAGGACTGGACCAAAAATCCAGAGAATGTGAGTTCAAAACCCATCACAGTAGTTTGAGAATTTGAATTCAGTTTAAAAAAAAAATCTGGAACTAAAAAACTGGTAGAGGTAAAAGTGACCATGAAACTGTCGGATTGTTATAATGAACCAGTTTGGTTTTTACATGTTGCTTGGAGAACGGAAAGCTACCGTTCATAACTGGTCCGGTCTTTATATGACTCCAGTCCCAAAGCAATATGGTTGACTTTTAATTGCCCTCCCAAGTGGCTTAGAAGCAAGCCACACAGTCGTATCAAACCATACTACAGCAGTTCAAAAAGACCTTCTCGAGGTAACTAGAGGTGGACAATAAATGCCGGCCTTGCCAGCCCACATAGAATGAATGTATATTACTGCTATTTATTGTTACAGTCTGTTCAATAAATTAATGTCAGTTACAGCCCATAAGAAATAGGAGCAGGAGTAGGTCATTCGGCCCTTCGAGCCTGCTCCGCCATTCAATGAGATCATGGCTGATCTTCTGCCTCAATTCCATTCACCTGCCTTATCGCCAGATCCCTTGATGCCCTTATTAGTCAGAAATCTATCGATCCTGAAAAGTGCGAGGTGATGCATTTTGGACGGACTAACAAGGCAAGGGAATACACAATGAATGGTAAGACCCTAGGAAAGACAGACGATCAGAGGGACCTTGGTGTGCATGTACATAGATCCCTGAAGGCAGCAGAACAGGTGGATAAGGTGGTTAAGGCATATGGGATACTTATATTCTATGCCTCGGCTAATGAAGGCAAGAGCAGGGAGGTTATGATGGAGCTGTACAAAACGCTGGTAAGGTCACAGCTGGAGTACTGTGTGCAGTTCTGGTCGCCACACTATAGGAAGGACGTGATTGCTTTGGAGAGGGTGCAGAGGAGATTTACCAGGATGTTACCTGGCCTGGAGCACTTCAGCTATGAAGAAAGACTGGACAGGCTGGGGTTGTTTTCCTTGGAGCAGAGAAGACTGAGGGGGGACCTGATTGAGGTGTACAAAATTATGAAAGGCATAGATAGGGTAGATAGAAAGGAACTTTTCCCCTTAGTAGAGGGGTCAATAACAAGGGGGCATAGATTCAAAGTAAGGGGCAGGAGGTTTAGAGGGGATTTGAGGAAAAACTTTTTCACCCAGATGGTGGTTGGAATCTGGAACTCACTGCCTGAAAGGGTGGTAGAGGCAGGAACCCTCACAACATTCAAGAAACATTTGGATGAGCACTTGAAATGCCATAGCATACAAGGCTACGGACCAAATGCTGGAAAATGGGATTAGATTAGACAGGGCTTGATGGCCGGCGCAGACGCGATGGGCCGAAGAGCCTCTTTCTGTGCTGTATAACTCTATGACTCTATGATAGGAGATTCAATAATTAGAGTATCACAATTTTGGAATCCAGATGCTCTGTTGCTAGGGTGAGCGATATTTCAGAAAGACTGACAAATATGGAAGGCAAAGGAAATCGGACAGCCTTCATGGTTCATGTGGAAGTCAATATAGGAAAGGAAAGGCCTAATGTCCTGCAAAAGGATTTGAGGAGATTAGGAAGCAGGTTAAGGAGCTATGCCTCAAGGATGAGCTACAGCTGAATAAAAAGGGAACTAATGAAACTAATGAACTGGTAAAATGAATAGATAGGAAACTGGAGAGAGATTTAAACTAGGAAAAAGAGAGAAAATAGAAGCAAATCAGAAATAGTAAATATTAAAAAAAAGTAGAAATAGATGAGGTAAATATACAAATAAAAAATAATTTTGCAAAAAGGACAGCAAGCAGAAGAAAGAAAAGTAAATCGACCAGCTAGAAGAAAAGACCGAGATAAAGGAACAAGGTGTGAACTTAACCAAAAAAAAAGGAAAAGCAGTAGTGTCAAATGAGGACAAAAAAAAAGATAAAGTGCATGTACTGCAATGCTCAGAATGTGAGAAATAAACTGAAGGAATTAGAAGCAAGTATGCAATAGGAAGATATTGGCGTAACAGCACCAACAGAAACTTGGCTGCAAACTGGACAGTAGTGGAATAAATTGAGTTTATTTCTCACATTCTAAGCATTGCAGTACATGCACTTTATTTTATTTTTTTGATTGTCCTCATTTGACACTACTGCTTTTACTTTTTTTTTTTGGCTAAGTTCACACCTCATTCCTTTATCTTGGTCTTTTCTTCTAGCTGGTTGATTTGAATTTCTTTTATTTCTTCTGCTTGCTATCCTTTCTGCTAATATATTTTTAGGGCAAGCAGATTAATAAGAAAGTAGGAGTAACAATATTGGACAGGACTGATGTACACAAAGAGGTCCAGACAGAGTCATAGAAACATAGAAGGTAGGAGCAGGAATAGGTCATTCGGCCACGCGAGCCTGCTCTGCCATTCAATGAGATCATGGCTGATCATCCAAACTCAGTACCCTGTCCCTGCCTTCTCCCCATATCCCTTTAGCCTTAAGAAATATATCTAACTACTCCTTGAATATATTTAAGAATGAATTGGCCTCAACTGCCTTCTGTGGTAGAGAATTCCACAGGTCCACCACGCTCTGGGTGAAGAAATTCCTCCTCATCTCAGTCCTAAATGGCTTACACCTTATCTTTAGGCTGTGACCCCTGGTTTTGGACTCCCCCACCATTGGGAACATCCTTCCTGCATCTAGTCTGTCCAGTCCTATTAGAATTTTATAAGTTTCAATGAGATCCCCTCTCATTCTTCTAAACTCCAGCGAGTATAAGCCCAATTGACCCAATCTCTCCTCATACGTCATTCCTGCCATGTCATTCCTGCCATCCCATGTATCAGTCTGGTGAATCTTCCCTGCACTCAGTCCATGGCAAGAACATCCTTCCTCAGATAAGGCGACCAAAACTGCACACAATACTCAAGGTGTGGTCTCACCAAGGCCCTGTACAACTGCAGTAAGACATCCTTGTTCTTGTACTCAAACCCTCTCGCTATGAAGGCCAACATACCATTTGCCTTCTTAACCGCCTGCTGCACCTGCATGCTTACCTTCAGCAACTGGTGCACAAGGACACCCAAGTCTCGTTACACTTTCCCATCTCCCAATCTATTGCCATTCAGATAATAATCTGCCTTCCTGTTTTTGCCACCAAAGTGGATAACCTTGCATTTATCCACATTATACTGCATCTGCCATACATCTACCCAATCACCCAACCTGTCCAAATCATACTGGAGTTTCTCGGCATACTCCTCACAGCACACACGCCCACCCAGCTTTGTGTCGTCTGCAAACTTGGAGATACTACATCTAGTTTCCTCGTCTAGATCATTAATATATATTGTGAATAGCTGGGGACCTAGCACCGATCCCTGCGGTACCCCACTAGTCACTGCCTGCCACTCGGAAAAAGACCCGTTTATTCCAGCTCTTTGCTTCCTGTCTGCCAGCCAGTTCTCTATCCAAGTCAGTACCTTGCCCCCAATCCCATGTGTTTTAACTTTACACGCTAATCTCTTATGCGGGACCTTATCGAAAGCCTTCTGAAAGTCAAAATACACCACATCCACTGGTGCTCCCTTATTTATTCTACCAGTTACATCCTCAAAAAATTCCAGTAGATTAGTCAAGCACGATTTACCTTTTGTAAATCCATGTTGACTTTGTCCGATCCTGTCACTGTTTTCCAAGTGCTCTGCTATTACATCTTTTATAATGGACTCTAGCATTTTCTCCACTACCGATGTCAGGTTTACCGGTCTATAATTCCCCGTTTTCTCTCTACCACCTTTTTGAATAGTGGAGTAACATTAGCTACCCTCAAATCCATGGGAACTGTTCCAGAATCTATAGAATTTTGGAAGATGACCAGCAATGCATCTACTATTTCTAGGGCCACTTCCTTAAGTACCCTAGGATGTAGATTATCAGGCCCTGGGGACTTATCGGCCTTCAATCTCGTCAATTTCCCTAACACCATTTCCCTACCAATACTGATTTCATTCAGTTCCTCCCTCTCATTAGACCCTATGTTCCCCGACATCTCTGGGAGGTTATTTGTGTCCTCCTTTGTGAAGGCAGAACCAAATTATGTATTTAATTGGTCGGCCATTTCTTTGTTCCCCATTATAAATTCCCCTGATTCTGACTGCAAGGGACCTATGCTTGACTTCACCAATCTTTTTCTCTTCAAATATCTATAGAAGCTTTTACAGTCAGTGTTTATGTTCCCTGCAAGTTTACTCTCATACTCTATTTCCCCCGTCTTAATTAATCCCTTTGTCATCCTTTGCTGAATCCTAAACTGCTCCCAATCCTCAGGTTTGCTGCTTTTTCTGGCCAATTTATATCTCCTCTCCTTGGATCTTATGATATCCCTAATTTCCCTTGTTAGCCATGGTTGAGTCACCTTTTTTGTTTTATTTTTATGCCAAACAGGGATGAACAAATTCTGTAGTTCATCCATGTGATCTTTAAATGTTTGCCACTGCCCATCAACCATCAACCGTCAACCCTTTAAGTAACATTCCCCAATCCATCCTACCCAACTCGCACCTCATACCATCATAGTTTCCTTTATTTAAATTCAGGACCCCAGTCTCTGAGTCAACTACTTCACTCTCCATCTTAATGAAGAATTCTATCATATTATGATTGCTCCGCCCCAAGGGACCTCGCACAAGATTGCTAATTAATCCTCTCATTACATAATACCCAGTCTAAGATGGCCTGATCTATTGTTGGTTCCTCGACATATTGGCCCAGGAAACCATCCCGTAAACACTCCAGGAATTCCTCCTCCACAGTATTGTTACTAATTTGGTTAGCCCAATCTATATGTAGGTTAAAGTCACCCATGATAACCACTGTGCCCTTATTGCACACGTCTCCAATTTCCCGTTTAATGCCATCCCCAACCTCGGCATTACTGTTTGGGGGTTGATGCGCTATCAATTACTCAAAAGACTGAGGTTAAGCGAGTAACTAACAGGCTTTTATTAACAAGAGAATGAAGGTGTGCCTCGAGTGGTCGACCAGTCCAGAATACAGAGGGACTGTGGAGCAGTCACCTTTATACCTGGACTCGTGGAAGGAGTCAGCCGAGGCATGTACAGACATGTACACAGTGGAATACAAACACCCACACAGGCAGGTATAACAGTGGTTTACCACATTCACCCCTTGTTTAAAAATGAGTCCGGCAGGGTGAAGTGTATTAAAAGTTTGTGTATTGGAGTCTCTCCGGAGGTCCTGTCTGCCGCTGTGATCGACGTGGCGACGGCAGGGGTAGTGAAGCTTCCGGCGTCGAGTCCCGTGTAGGCTGGGGCACTGGTGTGTAGTCCTCGTGGGTGTCGAGCGGGTCGCGGGGCCCAGGCGTGCCGTCTGCTGGGGTGGGATATTGGATCGTGGGGGGGGGGGGGGTGGTAGTGGGTAGTGGGTTACTGGGGCTCCTGAGGGTGCGAGGTCTCGTATGGAGACTGTGTCCTCCCGCCCGTCCGGGTACGCAATGTAAGCATACTGGGGGTTGGCGTGGAGGAGGTCGACCCTCTCGACCAGGAGGTCCGTTTTATGGGTCCTCACGTGTCTTCTCAGTAGGACCGGCCCTGGGGACGTCAGCCATGGCGGTAGCGATGTCCCCGATGTGGACTTCCTTGGGAAGACAAACATTTTCTCATGAGGGGTGGCGTTAGTGGCAGTGCAGAGCAGTGACCGAATAGAGTGGAGCGCATCGGGGAGCACATCCTGCCAGCGGGAGGTCGGAAGGCCCCTAGACTTTAAGGCTAGCAGGGCGGCCTTCCAAACTGTCGCATTCTCTCTTTCCACCTGTCCGTTCCCCCGGGGGTTGTAACTGGTGGTCCTGCTTGTGGCAATACCCCTAGCGAGCAGGTACTGGCGGAGTTCGTCGCTCATAAACGATGAGCCCCGGTCGCTATGGATATAGCTGGGGAAACCGAACAGGGTGAAGAGGTCGTTCAGACATTTAATGACCGTGGCACTGGTCATGTCCGGGCAGGGGATGGCGAACGGGAAACGGGAGTACTCATCAATAATGTTGAGGAAGTACACATTGCAGTCGGAGGAGGGGAGAGGCCCTTTAAAATCAACACTCAGGCGCTCGAAGGGGCGAGTGGCTTTTATCAGGTGAGCCCTGTCTGGTCTATAAAAGTGCGGTTTGCACTCGGCGCAGACTTGGCAGTTCCTGGTCATGGTCCTGACCTCCTCAATGGAGTAAGGCAGGTTGCGGGCCTTGATGAAGTGGAAGAACCTGGTGACCCCCGGGTGACAGAGGTCATTGTGGAGGGCCCGCAGTCTATCGATCTGCGCGCTGGCGCAGGTGCCACGCGATAGAGCATCCGGGGGTTCATTGAGCTTCCCGGGCCGGTACAAGATCTCGTAATTGTAGGTGGAAAGTTCGATTCTCCACCTCAAGATCTTGTCGTTTTTGATTTTGCCCCTCTGCTTGCTGTTAAACATAAAAGCAACTGAACGCTGGTCAGTGAGCAGGGTAAATCGTTTTCCGGCTAGGTAGTGCCTCCAATGACGCACAGCCTCCACAATAGCCTGGGCCTCCTTCTCAACAGCGGAGTGTCTGGTCTCCAGGCCCTGGAGGGTTCGTGAAAAGAAGGCCACGGGTCCCCCCGCCTGATTAAGGGTAGCGGCCAGGGCAAAGTCGGACGCGTCGCTTTCCACCTGGAAGGGGATGGATTCGTCCACTGCGTGCATGGTGGCTTTGGCAATGTCTTCCTTGATACAGTGGAAGGCTAAGCGGGCCTCTGCCGTCAAGGGAAAAGAGGTGGACTTGATCAGCGGACGGGCCTTGTCCGCATAGTAGGGGACCCACTGGGCGTAATAGGAGAAAAACCCTAGGCACCTCTTCCGGGCCTTGAGGTAGTGGGGGTTCCATAAGGGGACGCATCCGGTCGGGGTCGGGACCGATGACTCAGTGTTCCACAACACAGCCAAGGATGGCGAGGCGGGTTGTGCGGAATATACACTTCTCCTTGTTATACGTCAGGTTCA
This sequence comes from Somniosus microcephalus, assembly GCF_052327205.1. Taxonomy (NCBI): domain Eukaryota; kingdom Metazoa; phylum Chordata; class Chondrichthyes; order Squaliformes; family Somniosidae; genus Somniosus; species Somniosus microcephalus. Next base: position 134,475,561 of record NC_140987.1, read on the forward strand.
GGAGTTGGGCGGTGCAGAGGAATTTTTCGAGGTTTGCGTCATGGTCCTGCAAGTCATGGCCGCAGATGGTCACATTGTCCAGATATGGGAAAGTGGCCTGCAACGCATTTTGATCGACCATCCGGTCCATCTCCCTTTGGAAGACGGAGACCCCGTTGGTGACGCCAAAGGGAACCCTAAGGAAGTGATAGAGGCGGCCGTTTGCCTCAAAGGCAGTATACTGGCGGTCCTCAGGGCGGATAGGGAGCTGGTGGTACGCTGATTTCAGGTCAATGGTCGAGAAGACGCGGTACTGCGCGATCTGGTTGACCATATCAGCTATGCGGGGGAGTGGGTAAGCGTCCAGCAGGGTGTAGCGATTTATTGTCTGGCTGTAGTCGATGACCAGGCGCTGCTTCTCGCCGGTCTTAACGACCACAACCTGGGCTCGCCAGGGGCTGGTGCTGCCCTCAATAATCCCCTCCTTCAGGAGCCGCTCCACTTCGGTTTTAATGAAAACCCTGTCCCCGGCACTGTATCGCCTGCTCTTTGTGGCGATGGGCTTACAGTCGGGGGTGAGGTTAGCAAACAGTGGGGGGGGGGGGGGGGGCGGGGTGACTCAGTGCGGAGAGGTTGCACCTGGTGCGCGGCGGGCAGTTTGGAAGCTGCTGGCTGCGGACTGTGAGTGGGGGGAGGGGTCCACCGTACGCCATCGTAACACTTTTAAGGTGGCACTGAAAATCTAACCCCAGTAGAACGGCAGCGCAGAGGTGGGGCAGGACCAGAAGTTTAAAATTATCGTACACAGTCCCGTCTACTAAGAGTGTCACCACGCAGTAGCCGCCAATGTCCCCCAACTGGGACTCGGAGGCCATAGAAATCCGCTGGTGCGCAGGCAGGACTGGGAGAGAGCAACGCCGCACCGTGTCGGGGTGGATGAAGCTCTCCGTGCTCCCAGAGTCAAAAAAGCAGGTTGTTTCGTGACCATTTACCCTAATGTCCATTGTGGACCGGGCCAGTTGGTGCGGTCTCGCTTGGTCCAGCGTAACGGAGGCCAGCGTAGGGGTCGGTGAGTCGCTGCGGGTATCAGATGAGGCGGTGTTGGGGGCCTGCTGCATCCCGGCTGGCGTCGTCCATGACCCCCATGTGGCTGGAGGCGTCCAAAATGGCTGCTGCTCCGGTGGTTCGCACATGGCTGGGGAGGCCCAAGATGGCGGCCCGCACGCGGCGCTGCTGGGGTTCGGGGTGGCTTTGGCCCTGCAGACGCTGGCGTAATGTCCCTTCTTCCCGCAGATCGCATTTTTCGCCGGGCGTTTGGTCTGGGGTGTTTGGCCTGGCCACAGAAGTAGCATTTCTGGCCTTGGGACACTGCTGCGGTAGTTGGGCCGTTGCTGGGATGTGGCTGGGGTGGCACGGCGCTATGAGACGGTCCTACCGTGTCCCAGGCTGTCGTTCCCCGCGGCGTCCACGGTGCAGAGGAGTAGGCATCCATGCCCCGGTAGGCTGCGTCCAATGATAGTGCGAGTTCAGAGGCCTTGTTGAGGTCGAGGTCACTCTGCTCCAACAGTCGCTGTCAGGTGTAATTGGACCTGTGGCCCGCTACAAAAGCGTCCCGGATAAGTTCCTCTGTGTACACGGCGGCCTTTACATCCTTACAACCACAGGCCCGGCCAAGCACAGACAGTGCCTGAAGGTATTCCTTGGTCGATTCCCCAGGTTGTTGTTTACGACTCCCCAGGAGGTGCCTGGCGTACACCTCGTTCACTGGGCGCGTGTACCGGTCCTTGAGGAGCTTGAGAGCAGCCGTGTACGAGGTCGCGTCCTGGATGACCGAGTACGCTCGGTGGTTCACTTTGGAGGTCAGGACATCCAGTTTGTCCTCATCCGATTTGACCGTTGCAGCGGAGGCGATCAGGAATCTTTCAAAGCACCTAAGCCAGTGAGCAAACTTGGTGGATGTGTCCGCCTCCCGATGGTCTAAGTCCAGGCATGCTGGTGTGAGGATCTTCTCCATTATAAAAAAATCTTGTTAATAAAATTGATGCGCTATCAATTACTCAAAAGACTGAGGTTAAGCGAGTAACTAACAGGCTTTTATTAACAAGAGAATGAAGGTGTGCCTCGAGTGGTCGACCAGTCCAGAATACAGAGGGACTGTGGAGCAGTCACCTTTATACCTGGACTCGTGGGAGGAGTCAGCCGAGGCATGTACAGACATGTACACAGTGGAATACAAACACCCACACAGGCAGGTATAACAGTGGTTTACCACAGGGGTCTGTATACAACTCCCACCAACGTTTTCTGCCCCTTGGTATTTCTCAGCTCTACCCATACAGATTCCACATCATCAGAGCTAATATCCTTCCTTACTATTGCGTCAATCTCCTCTTTAACCAGCAATGCTACCCCACCTCCTTTTCGCCTGTCTTTCCTGAATATTGAATACCCCTGGATGTTGGGTTCCCAGCCTTGGTCATCCTGGAGCCATGTTTCCGTAATCCCAATCATATCATATCCATTTACATTAGAGTCAATATGGCTAGAAATCAGAAATAAAAAAGACATTATTATATTAGTGGGATTGAACTGCAGGACCAGTAATTGTGGAAGGGAAATGGAAGAGGAAATCTGTAGACAGACCAAGGAAATAATTACAAACAACAAAACTGTTGTTCTAGAAGCTATTAATTACTCATTGATTGGGACTGGGAGGGAGTAAGTGGAAAAAAGGGAATAGAATTCCTAAAGCGAGTGCAGGACTCCTCCCTCAAGCAGTATGTTGTATGCCTACAAGTGGCGAGGCATTGCTAGATCTAGTTGTTATGAGTAAGGAAACAGATCAGGTAGCTGAAATAAATGTGAGTGAACACTTCTTTAAAAATCCATTCATGGGATGTGGGCATTGCTGGCAAGACCAGCATTTATTGCTCATCCCTAATTTTCCTCGAGACTTGAACCGCTGCAGTCTGCATGAAGGTACTCCCACAGTACTGTAAGGTAGGCAGTTCCAAGATTTTGACCCAGCGATGAAGGAACGGCAATATACTTCCAAGTGAGGGTGGAGTGTGACTTGGAGGGGAACTTACAGGTGGTGGTACTCCCATGTGCCTGCTGCCCTTATCCTTCTAGGTGGTAGAGGTCGCGGGTTTGGAAGGTGCGGTTAAAGAAGCCTTGGCGAGTTGCTACAGTGTAGATGGTGTAAACTGCAGCCACGTGCACCGGTGGTGGAGGGAGTGAATGTTTAAGGTGGTGGATTGGGTGCCAATCGAGCGGGCTGCTTTGCTCTGGATGGTGATGTGCTTCTTGATTCTTGTTGGGGGTTGCACTCACCCAGGCAAGTAGAGAGTATTCCATCACACTCCTAACTTGTGCCTTGTAGATGGTGGAAAGGCTTTGGGGAGTCAGGAGGGGAGTCACTCACCACAGAATACCCAGCATCTGACCTGCTCTTGTAGCCATCGTATTTATGTGGCTAGTCCAGTTAAGTTTCCGGTCAATAGTGACCCCCAGGCTGCGGATGGTGGGGGATTAGACAATGGTAATGCCGTTGAATGTCAGAGGGAGGTGGTTAGACTTTCTCTTGTTGGAGATGGTCATTGCCTGGCACTTCTGTTTTACGAATGCTACTTACCACTTATCAGCCAAAGCCTAAATGTTGTCCAGGTCTTGCTGCGTGCAGGAACAGACTGCTTCATTATCTGAGGAGTTGCGAATGGAACTGAAGATTGCACAATCATCAGCGAACATCCCCATTTCTGACCTTAATGATGGAGGGAAGGTCATTGATGAAGCAGCTAAAGATGGTTGGGCCTAGGATACTCCTGCAGTGATGTCCTGGGGCTGAGATTCTTGGCCTCCAACAACCACAACCAGCTTCCACGGTGCTAGGTATGACTCCAGCCAGAGGAGAGTTTGCCCCGATTCCCATTGACTTCAATTTTACTAGGGCTCCTTGATGCCATACTTAGTCGTCGTCGTACGTGTCTTCACACTGTTCCCTTTGGGGAACTGTATGAAGTGGTGGAAGGATTTCTGGCCGCGTTAACGCTCCTTCCGTGACCGTAATCATCTACATACCAGCCATTAGGGTGGTTAGTCCTATGGCAGGAGGGTTTTACGGGCTCCCACAACCCATACGAGGGGGGGGGCCACCCACACCCACGGACGCAAGTATCCTGCTGGATGTCAACCCAGAATTTAGAGCCGGAGCTCCGACTCCACTTGCCGGGACTGTCTGGAGCGGGGTTCGAAACCCTACACCTTCTGGCCCAGCGGCGGGGATGCTACCGCTACGCCAAAGGCCCAATCCCATACTTGGTCAAATACTGCCTTAATGTCAAGAGCAGTCACTCTCACCTCACCTCTGCAATTCAGCTCCTTTGTCCATGTTTGGACCAAGGCTGTAAAGAGGTCTGGAGCCGAGTGTTCCTGACAGAACCCAAACTGAGCATCAGTGAGCAGGTTACTGGTGAGTAAGTGTCGCTTGATAGCATTGCCGATGACACCTTCCATCACTTTGCTGATGATTTTTTTTTAATTCATTCACGGGATGTGGGCGTCGCTGGCAAGGCCAGCATTTATTGTCCATTCCCAATTGCCCTCAAGAAGATGATGGTGACAACTGAGCGGCTTGCTCGGCCAATCCAGAGGGCTTTGAATTCATGTCTCCGGATCATTAGCCCAGGCCTCTGGACTACTAGTTCAGTAACATAACCACTATGCTACCATACCCACAGACCATTGAGAGCAGGCTGATGGGGTGGCAATGGCCAGATTGGATTTGTCCTGCTTTTTGTGGACAGGAAATACCTGGACAATTTTCTACATGCCAATGCTGCAGCTGTACTGGAACAGCATGGCTAGAGGTGTGGCTAGTTCTGGAGTACAAGTCATCAGCACTACAGCCGGGATGCTGTCAGGGCCCATAGCCTCTGCTGTATCCAGTGCGCTTAGCCATTTCTTGATATCACATGGAGTAAATCAAATTGGCTGAAGACTGGCTTCTGTGATTGTGGGGACGTCAGCAGGAGGCAGAGATAGATCATCCACTCAGCACTTCTGGCTGAAAATGGTTGCTTCAGCCTTGTCTTTTGCACTCATGTGCTGGGCTCCGCCATCATTGAAGATGGGGATGTTTATGGAGCCGCCTCCTCCCATTAGTTGTTTAAATGTCCACCATCATTCACAACTGGGTGTGGCAGGACTGCAGCTTTGATCTGATCCATTGGTTGTGGGATTGCTTAGCTCAGTCAAAAGCATGATGCTTCTACTGTTTAGCATGCATGTAGTCCTGTGTTGTAGCTTCACCAGGTTGGCACCTCATTTTTAGGTACGTCTGGTGTTGCTCCTGGAACACCCTTCTACACTTCTTGTTGAACCAGGGTTGGTCCCCTGGCTTGATGGTAATGGTAGAGAGGGGGATATGCCGGGCCATGAGGTTACAGATTGTCGTGGAGTACAATTCTGCTGCTGCTGATGGCCCATAGCGCCTCATGGATGCCCAATTTTGAGCTACTAGATCTGTTCCGAATCTATCCTATTCAGCACAGTGGTAGTGCCACACAACACGATGGAGGGTGGCCTCAGTGTGAAGACAGGACTTTGTCTCCACAACTACTGTGCAATGGTCATTCCTACCAATATGGTCATGGACAGATGCATGTGCGACAGTAGGTTTTTCCCCTTGTGTTGGTTCTCTCACCACCTGTCACAGGCCCAGGACTTGGCCAGCTTGCTCATTAGTGGTGCTACCCAGCCACTCTTGGGGGATATTGACATTCCCACCCAGGGTACATTCTGTGCCCTTACAACCCTCAGTGCTTCTTCCAAGTGGTGTTCAACATGGTTCATCAGTTGAGGGAGGGCAGTAGGTTGTACTCAGCAGGAGGTTTCCTTGCCCATGTTTGACCTGACACCCTGAGGCTTCATGGGGTCCAGAGTCAATGTTAAGGACTCCCAGGTCCACTCCCTTCCAACTGTACACCTCTGTGCTGCCATCTCTGCTGGGTCTGTCCTGCCCATGGGACAGGACATACCCAGGTATGGTGATGGAGGCGTCTGGAACGTTGACTGCAAGGTATGATTCTGTGAGTGAGTATGACAATGTCAGGCTGTTGCTTGACTAGTCTGTGGTTCAGCTCTCCCAATTTTGGAACAAGTCCCCAGATGATAATAAGGAGGACTTTGCAGGGTTGACTGGGCTGGGTATGCCTTTGTTGATGCCGGGTGGTCTATCCGGTTTCTTAGTATATACTTCTTTGCAGCGGTTTGGTACAACTGAGTGGCTTGCTAGGCCACTGCTGAGAGCAGTTAAGAGTCAACCACATTGTTTTGGATCGGGAGTCACATATAGGCCAGACCGGGCAAGGGTGGCAGATTTCTTTCCCTAAAGGACATCATTGAACCAGATTGTTTTTTGTGCACGGTCCCTTTAAAGTTGCTGCACAGCCACACAGGGAGCAGGTGAGCGGCCTGCGTGAGACCTCGCAATTGGCATGCAGCTGCACACCTTAGGGGGAACATTGCTTACAACTGCCCACAGACTTTTTGCGCGCTTTTGAGCGGCAACTTAGTGTGGCACCCTCTACAGGGGATCTGTGGCGTGTGTGAACAGGGCAACCAACAGCGTGTCTCCACAACCAGACTGAAGAACCCTCACATACATGGGCCTAGAAATTGGAAACAGCCCGAAAATGGGCAGTATCAAGGCCCAGCACCCACTAAAAGTGGTCCAGCATGCAATATTTGTGCTGCCTGCTCATTATAATGTTTGGAGCACTGATTTCAGCGCTAAACGTGCTGCTGATTGGCTTAGCTCAACAGGTAAGCCAATATCGGGTGCAGTCTAATGGCCAGTAATGTTTGGCCTAAGCTCTCTGAACTACTTAAAGGGGAGGTGCTTTGTTGCAGCAGCACCTCATGGTCAGTCAGGCTGAGGCCATTGTACAATAACCCAGAAAGGCGGGGGGGGGGGGGGGCGGGTAAGGAGGGAGCGCGAGAGAGAGCGAGACTCAGAGCGAGAGAGACAGGGAGAGAGAGACTCAGAGAGAGAGAGAGAGAGAGAGACAGAGAGAGACTGAGAGAGTGGTGACCTCAATTCAAGAACTGGCGAAGAACCAGACTTCACCAATAATCAGGGAAACAATTACATATTCGGGAATAACCACTTCGATATCCCTTCCCTTCCATACAGGCATAACTGCGACAAGCAGACAAATACCAACGGAAAACAGCTCCTGCAGCTCTGTCGAAGCCTGGGTCTGTACATTGTCAATGGTAGGTTCATAGGAGACCTCCTAGGAAGATCGACCTATTGCTCACCTCTTGGCTGCAGCACCGTAGACTATATGATTACGGATTTGGACCCATCCTCTTTCAGAGCATTCACAGTCAAACCACAAACAACACTGTCAGATCACAGTCAAATTACTATGTATCTTAAAAAGACAGAAACAAACAACACAGAAACACAACCCAGTAAACTGTACAACACCAAAAAATCGTACAGATGGGCCAAAAACGACACGGAAAAATACCAGAAAGCAATTAGCAATGAATCAACTCAAGCTCTCTTGGACACCTTTCTGGATAACATATACACTCACAATAAAGAAGGCGTAAACCGGGCAGTGAATAAACTAAACAATATTTTTGATAATTTGGCAACAAGGTCAAACTTGAAAGCTCGCAAGAACAAACCCAAAACAAAAAACTATGAAAAATGGTTTGACCCAGATTGCCATAACATGAGGAAAAAACTTAGAAAAATATCAAACCAAAAACACAGACATCCAGAAAACGAGGAATTACGCCTTACTTATTGTCAGACACTAACACAATACAGAAACACACTCAGAACCAAAAAAGAGCAATATATTAAGAATACACTCAGCTCCATTGAGGAATCCATTGATTCCAATTGTTTCTGGGACAACTGGAATACATTACACAAAAAACAACACGACGAATTGGCCATTCAAAATGGAGACACATGGGAAAACCACTTTGAAAAATTATACCAGAAAAACACACTAAGGCCAGAGCAACACCAAATATGCAAAAAACTGGAAAAGCTCGAAATGGCCATAAAAGATAACCAAAACCAGCTAGACTCCATAATAACAGAAAAAGAACTATTTGAAAAACTCAAGGACCTGCGACCAGGAAAAGCTTGCGGGGCAGACGGCATACTAAGCGAGATGATTAAGCACACAGACGATAAAATGAAACTGGCTATCCTAAAACTCTTCAACTTGGTTCTGAGTGTCGGTTACTTCCCTGATATCTGGAACAAAGGACTCATAACGCCCATATACAAAAGTGGGGACAAAGTCGACCCAAATAACTATCGAGGCATCTGTGTAAACAGTAACCTGGGGAAGGTATTCTGTAGTATCATAAACAAAAGACTTATAAACTTCCTTGAGGAGCACAATGTCTTGAGTAAAAGCCAAATTGGATTCCTGCCAAACTATAGAACATCAGATCATATCTTCACCCTACAGACCCTAATTGACAAACACGTTCATCAAAACAAAAGCAAAATCTACGCATGCTTTATAGATTTCCAGAAGGCTTTCGATTCCATCTGGCACGACGGTTTATTCCTGAAACTTATCGAAAGCGGGGTAGGGGGAAAAACATATGATGTAATTAAATCAATGTATACAAACAACAAATGTGCAGTTAAAATTGGAGACAAAAACAAAATACTTCCCACAGGGGCAGGGGGTGACACAGGGCTCGCCAATCTCACCGACACTCTTTAATATTTACATAAATGAATTGGCAAAATTACTTGAACAATCTACAGCACCCGGCCTCACCCTATATGAATCCAAGGTTAAATTCCTCCTCTATGCAGACGACCTGGTTCTGCTGTCACCAACTAAGGAGGGTCTACAGCAGAACCTGGATCTGCTGGAGTCGTACTGCCAGACTTGGGCCCTGACAATAAATCCCAAAAAAAACAAAGTCCTTGTGTTCCAGCAAAGATCCAGACATCAAGGACCCAAAATAAATTTCACACTAGGAACAACCAAAATTGAACAAACCACCAACTACACATACTTGGGCTTAAAAATCAGTTCTACGGGAAATTTCAAACTGGCTGTGAATGAACTGAAAGAGAAAGCAAGAAGGGCTTTCTATGTCATTAAAAAATCAATCCAAATAGAAATCCCAATTAGCATTTGGCTAAAAATTTTCAAATCAGTAATTGAACCAATTGCACTCTATGGCAGTGAGGTGTGGGGACCGCTAACACAACAAGAATTTGCAAAATGGGGCAAACACCCAATTGAGATCCTACATGCAGAATTCTGTAAAAGTATCCTCCGGACTCGAAGGAAAACCGTAAACAATGCATGCAGGGCAGAACTAGGCCAATACCATTAATAATCACGATCCAAAAAAGAGCCACCAAATTTTGGAAACACCTAGAAATGAGCAACCCCCAATGCTATCATTACGAAGCCCTGAAATGCCAAGAGAGGACCATAAAGAAGAATACCCTCAGTCAACTAGTCCTGGGACTCAGTGAAGTAACTACTAACACTACTAACAATAACCAGCCCCAGGACAGTGACAGCGTAACACAAAGAATTCGACCCAACACAATCGTCGCTAAGCAAAAGGAAAAATATCTGTCATATTGGGCAGAAACAACAAAAACCCAAAGCAAACTCAATTGCTACTTGGCCCTAAACAGACAATACAACATGGCTGATTACCTGACCATGGTAAAGGATAGCAAACTGAGAAAAACTGACAATGTACAGGCTTAGTGAACATAACCTGGCGATCGAAAAAGGTAGACACAGACAGACCCGGCTACCAAGAGAGGACAGGATATGCTCTCACTGCAGTCAGGGAGTGGTGGAGACAGAGATGCACTTCCTCACAGCTTGTAGAAAATATCAGGGCATAAGGGAGAATTTCTACCCAAAATTCACAAAAATATGCCCGGATTTCAGAAATTTGAATGACGACCAAAAACTCCCATACCTACTAGGGGAAGAGAGAAATTGTATAACACTAGCGGCACACTATGTTACAGCTTGCCATAAACAGAGGGACAACCACTAAATATAAGAAAAGAGTATATATAAATTATATGGAAGTATATTTATACACTCAGGGATATATCTGTTTATACACTGTATGGATAGATCTGTATTTTTGTGAAAAAACATGAATGTTTTTCGATGCTTTGGCAACATAAGATGTAACTTGTCATGCCAATAAAGCGATTTGAATTGAATTGAATGAGAGAGAGACTCAGAGAGAGCGACACACACACACACACACACACACACACACACACACAGAAGTGGCAGTTCAAAGAAACGGGCTGTACTGTTCCCGCAGAGTGGCAGGAAGTCATCCAAGGCTACCAGTAGAAGGAGATAGCTACCTCCGTCACGTCCAGTGTTGTGCCAAGGACATGGATCCAATGCCAAAAGAAGTTTAGGTCAAGGTGAGTGAAGGCTTCAGCAAGTGCCATATCCCACTATTTGCACCACAAGCCTCACACACTGCTCAATGCACCACGCCCCCATCACTCACCTACCAAGCCTTTGCTGACAATGATGTTGTGAGGAGGGATGATATGTTAGAAGGATCATCAAATGAGGACATATGGGTTGAACTGAAGAACAAAAAAGGAGCAATTACACTGCTGGGAGTGTACTACAGACCCCAAATAGTCAGAGGGAGATAGAAGAGCAAATATGTAGGTAGATTTCTGAGACATGCAAAAACAATAGGGCAGTAATAGTAGGGGATTTTAACTACCCCAATATTAACTGGGATAGAATCAGTATAAAAGGTGTAGAGGGTGCAGAATTCTTAAAATGCATTCAGGAGAACTTTTTTAACCAATATGTAGCAAGCCCAACAAAAGAGGGGGCAGTTCTGGACTTGGTTTTAGGGAATGAAGCTGGGCATGTGGAAGGGGCATCAGTAGGAGAGCATTTTGGTGGTAGTGATCATAATTCAGTTAGATTTAGCATAGTTATGGAAAGAGACAAAGATAGACCAGGAGTAAAATTTCTCAATTGGAGAAAAGCCAATTTTATTTCCAATTTTACTAAGCTGAGATGTGATTTAGCAAAAATGGACTGGAAGCAGCTACTTGAAGATAAATCAGCGTCAGAGCAGTGGGAAGCATCAAGGAGGATATAGTGAGGATTCAGAGCATATATACTCCCACAAAGAAAAAGGGTGGGACTCCCAAATCTAGAGGCCCCTGGATGTCAAGGGGTATACAGGGTAGGATAAGGAAAAAAAGGGAAGCTTGTCAGATAGAGTTAAATACTGCAGAAGCCTAGAGGAATATAGAAAGTACAGGGGTAAAATTAAAAAGGAAACTAGGAAAGGAAAGAGGGCATGAAAAAATATTGGCAAGTAAAATCAAGGAAAACCCAAAGATGTTTTAAAAATACATAGAGAGCAAGAAGATAACAAAGGAAAGAGTAGGGTCTATTAGAGACCAAAAAGGTAACCTTTGTGTTGAGGCGCAAGATGTGGGTATGGTTCTTAATGAATACTTTGTGTCTGTCTTCACAAACAAGAGGGATGATGCAGATATTGTAGTTAGGGTGTGAAGGAATAGCTGTGATTCAGAGAAATACATGATACCATGAACAGATTTCTAATAATAAGACATACTGGGTTTAAAAGACACAAGTCTCAGCACACAGACCGTAAACAGAAATACAGGCTTCTGAGATAAGATCAGTTGATAACAAAGTTGCAAACAAGCTTTGAAATGGGAATTAGTTAAATATTCTAAAACAATGGAAAGACTGAAGCAAACCATTGGTGGTTCCGAAAGGTCTATGGTTTGCAACGAACACAATGAGACACAGTTTAAAGTGTGAAAAACTAACACGATAAAACAGAAATACAAACATTAAAAGAGGCATGTGCCTTTGAAACATGACATCAAGAAAAGAAAACTATTTGACCAGCAGATGTTTATGTTAAACTTGGATGACAGGAAACACGATTAAATATGCAACCAATTGAGATAGGTAGAAAACAAGTAAACACACAGTTAAAGCGGTTTTGATTCACTTATAGTAAAAACCATACCAACAAGACTTTGAAGATAAAACTTCAATAGATGACCACGCAATTGCATTGTGTTTGTATTAAACTTGAAGCAGAACGGAGTCAAAATGTCTGCTAAAAAGCAGTTAAGCCAATATTAAGAAATGAATGAAGAATCTTCGGTAAGAATGACAAACAAAAACCATAGCTGTCATTGTTTTTATGATGGTTTTTGGAACACCTAAAAGTAGAGAAATAATTATGCATGCAATAGTTGAATTGATAGTAACATAGAAAACATTCAAAGGAAGCATTCAAACAGAGGTATCAATAAAGACCTCTGACATCAGCAGAGAACATCAACGAAGAAACCAATGCCAAAAGGGTATAAAAATAAGAGCTTTTTAAACAGAATGTCAGAACACACTGAACGGGCAGGGTGTTTCTCAACTTTCCAGAGGCATCTCTAAGTTTTTAACTATGAGTCTCGGATAAATCAAAGAGATTGATTTTTGGTGGAGGTTCTGGATTTAGAAATAAGAAATGTAAGGATTTAAAAATAAGAAATGTTCTGGATTTAAAAATAAGAAATAAGAAATGTAACGATGCTCTGGATTTAGAAATAAAATAAGAAATATAACGAAAGTAAAGATTTGAGAATAAGGATCTCTGAGAAATAAGAAATGTAAGCTAATTATACTTTGAATTGTTAATGTTGTGACTGATTCAACAGATGTTAACTGAATGCCGGCTCTTAAATAAAACTATATATTTCTAGAATTGTCTCAAAGAGTGAATCTGTATAGACTCGCGAACCCACAAATTCTGTACATTCTTTTGTAAGGAGTTGCAGAATTCTGGGGGGGTATTCTGGACCCTTATAATATCCGGAAGGTTACAGTCTAGTTCAACTTATTAAAAGTACTATCGGGAGGTTGGTAACATCTTTAGTCGTTCCTTTCCTTTGGGGAGAGATAGCCTGAACCTTTAGACCCATTTAAGTGTCTTATGGAATTCGGCTATCTCTAACTTAAGTTGAAGGTGAACGTCTGGGGAATACGCCTGATCTGGGGTAGCCCAAAGGGCTAGAACTATAATTAACCCTTCAAGGGAGGAGAAGTGTGAAATATTAGACGGGATAAACATAGTGAGAGGGGAAATATTAAGGGTTTAACATCTTTGAAAGTAGATATCCCAGATGAAATGTATCCCACGCTGTTGAGAAGCAAGGGAGGAAATAGCAGAGGCTCTGACCATCATTTTCCAATCCTCTGGCTACAGGTGTGGTGCCAGAGGACAGCTAACATTGTACCATTGCTTAAAAAGGGAGAAAGGGATAGACCGAGTCACTACAGGGCAGTCAGCCTAACCTCGGTGGGTAGGAAAATTATTGGAAAATATTCTGAGGAACAGTATAAATCGTCATTTAGAAAGGCATGGATTAATCCAGGTCAGTCAACATGAATTTAAGGGAAGGTTATGTCTTTGACTAACTTGATTGAATTTTTTGAGGAGGCAACAAGGAGGGTCGATGAGGGTAGCATGTTTGATGTAGTCTACATGGATTTTAGCAAGGCCTTTGACAAGGTCCCAAATGGCTGACTTGTCAGAAAAGTAGAAGCCCATGGGATCCAAGGTTGGCTCAGTGGCAGGGAGCAAAGGGTAATGGCTGTTTTTGTGACTGAAAGGCTATTTCCAGTGGGGTTCTGTAGGGCTCAGTACTAGGTCCCTTGCTTTTTGTAGTATATATCAATGATTTAGACTTCAATGTAGGGGACATGATTAAGAAGTTTCCAGATGATACAAAAATTGGCTGTGCAGTTGATAGTGAGGAAGAAAGCTGTAGACTGGAGGAAAATATCAATGGACTGGTCAAATGGGCAGAGAAGTGACGAATCGAATAGAATCTGGAGAAGAGTGAGGTAATGCATTTGAGAAGGGCTAACAAGGCAAGGGAATCTATATGTATAAAGCGGTTCTTCTGTCTGTCTGTCATTCCGTCTGTCTGTATTGAATTAACTCGAAAGTTATAGAGCGTACCTACACGTGTGTTACGTCGAAAGAAAGCCGACGATTCCAGAACCGTCCTAAGCGTATTTACGTTTCGGCCGGACACAAATTGCACCCGCGGTATCCAAAAAACGTTCAACATTCCACTCATTATCCGCTCATTAGCATCGAGGTCGACCAGTCGTACGGCGGGTTCCTGGCACGTGCGGCAGGGCCCTCCTACGGTCGAGTGACGGGACGATTGACCAATCCTAAGCTTCGGTGACCTGACGGTCCACCAATTGGTGCCTGTGTGGGCGGGCCTTATCGTTCTGAACCGAGGTGAGTCGCCGCCATCTTGATTCCAAACTATTCCTTTCTTTTTCCCGCTTTCTGCGTCTTTAAAAAAAACGTTGCTTTTAAAACACATAGGCCTAGAAATTCGGTATGGCCCCGCCAGGTCTTTTGCGCCCGAAATTTAGCGCTCGCCAGGATTTCCGTAGCGCCCGCCTAAAATTCAGTTGCGACGGGCCAAGACGGCGGCGGGCGCTATTGCAGGGTTTGGCCGCCTCGCTAGGGGCGTTAAATGTCACTTTCAGGCGTTCAGCTCCCGCTGCGGCACCCGATGCGGTGCGGCAGGCTGGGGTACTGCAGGCCTCCTCCTTCTCTTAAGGAGGAGCTGCCTGCAGCCTTCAGATCACCGGTGGATTCCCCCGGCAAATGAGCCCGGCACCACGGAGAAGTGCCGGGCTCGCGGGACACAGACATCAGTGCCGCGGGGGGGTGGTGCAGGAGTCCGGGGAGGGAGGTGCGGGCAGGCGGCCGCCGGCCGCCACTCCACCTTTATGCGCCGGCCTTTCGGAGCTGCAAGACCCCGTTTCACAAACGCTGTTTGCGGCTGCCACGAGCGAGGCGGCCGCAACTGAATTTGGCCATCGGGCCGGAATAGCATTGCAACCGGGGCGCTGCGCACACCGATGACGTCATCGGTGCCGGCGCAGCGCTACCGGCTAACGCCGATGTTAGGGTCCATCTGAATTTCGGGCGGTAAAAAACTTTAGGCGCAAACCGCTTTATAGCCAATAAGTGGGCGCAAACGCAACTGAATTTCTAGGCCATATTGTTTCTTAAAAAAGTTAATTACTTTCTAAATCTTTTATCTAATCTCATTAATTTTCCTACCTTTCCCCATTTTTCCAGGTAGGCCTCAAAGCCTCGGTCTCTCCTCCGCACCCACGCCCGAGCTAGGCACCTCCCGGCCCCAGTCAACAAGCGGCCCCCGATCGCCGCCATCTTTGTGAAGGCTGGAGGAGCGGGCCTCAGCCGAGCGCCGCTACCGCCGCCATCTTAGTAAAGGCTGGTGCGGCGGTGGCGGCACGGAGCTCCGCGGAGCAGGTGCGCGGCGGCGTCTAACTCGCACCCCCCCCACCCCGTCTCTCTCTCTCTCTTCCCCGCGCCTCCTGAATGCGCGGGGGAAGAGGCCCGGCGCACCGTGGCGGCTTTCGGAGACTACAACTCCGTGACAGGTGAGGAGGGTCTTTGTTCACGTTGGGCGGCGGGCGGGTTCCTCGGGTGCTGATCCCTGGCGGTGTGGGGCCGGAGCCCGGCTGTTACCTTGCCCCGGAGAGCGGGCGGACAGCGGGGCCTGGAGTAGCAAATCGGGCACCACGGCAGAAGAAAAACTGAGAGCGACAGAGGGGAACAGACGCCACAGAGACAGAGAAATAGGGAGGGAGGAGAGGGTGTGGGGAAGAGAGAGAAGGTGGGGAGAGGGAGGGTGGGGAGAGGGAGGGTGGGGAGAGGGAGGGTGGGGAGGGGAGAGAGAGAGAGGGTGGGGGGTGGGAGAGAGAGAGGGGGGGAGAGAGAGGGTGGGGGGGGGAGAGAGAGGGGGGGAGAGAGAGGGTGGGGGGGAGAGAGAGGGTGGGGGGGAGAGAGAGGGTGGGGGGGAGAGAGAGGGTGGGGGGGGGAGAGAGAGGGTGGGGGGGAGAGAGAGAGGGTGGGGGGGAGAGGGTGGGGGGGGAAGAGGGTGGGGGGGGGGAAGAGGGTGGGGGGAAGAGAGAGGGTGGGGGGAAGAGAGAGGGTGGGGGGGAGAGAGAGGGTGGGGGGGAGAGAGAGGGTGGGGGGGAGAGAGAGGGTGGGGGGGAGAGAGAGGGTGGGGGGGAGAGAGAGGGTGGGGGGGAGAGAGAGGGTGGGGGGGAGAGAGAGGGTGGGGGGGAGAGAGAGGGTGGGGGGGAGAGAGAGGGTGGGGGGGAGAGAGAGGGTGGGGGGGAGAGAGAGGGTGGGGGGGGAGAGAGAGGGTGGGGGGGGAGAGAGAGGGTGGGGGGGGAGAGAGAGGGTGGGGGGGAGAGAGAGGGTGGGGGGGAGAGAGAGGGTGGGGGGAGGAGAGAGGGTGGGGGGGAGAGAGAGGGTGGGGGGGAGAGAGAGGGTGGGGGGGAGAGAGAGGGTGGGGGGGGAGAGAGAGGGAGGGGGGGAGAGAGAGGGTGGGGGGAGGGGGGGAGAGGGGGTGGGGGGAGGGGGGAGAGAGAGGGTGGGGGAGGGGGGAGAGAGAGGGTGGGGGAGGGGGGAGAGAGAGAGGGTGGGGGAGGGGGGAGAGAGAGAGGGTGGGGGAGGGGGGGAGAGAGAGGGTGGGGGGGAGAGAGAGGGTGGGGGGAGAGAGAGGGTGGGGGGAGAGAGAGGGTGGGGGGAGGGGGGAGAGAGAGGGTGGGGGGAGGGGGGAGAGAGAGGGTGGGGGGAGGGGGGAGAGAGAGGGTGGGGGGAGGGGGGAGAGAGAGGGTGGGGGGAGGGGGGAGAGAGAGGGTGGGGGGAGGGGGGAGAGAGAGAGAAAGGGTGGGGGGAGGGGGTGAGAGGGTGGGGGGAGGGGGGGAGAGAGAGGGTGGGGGACAAACAAAATACTTCCCACAGAGGCGGGTGGTGATGCAGGGCTCGCCAATCTCACCGACACTCTAATATTTACATAAATGAATTGGCAAAACTACTTGAACAATCTACAGCACCCGGCCTCACCCTATATGAATCCAAGGTTAAATTCCTCCTCTATGCAGACGACCTGGTTCTGCTGTCACTAACTAAGGAGGATCTACAGCAGAACCTGGATCTGCTGGAGTCATACTGCCAGACTTGGGCCATGACAATAAATCCCCAAAAAACCAAAGTCCTTGTGTTCCAGCAAAGATCCTGACATCAGGGACCGAAAATAAATTTCATACTAGGTACAACCAAAATTGAACAAACCACTAACTACAAATACTTGGGCTTAAAAATCAGCTCTACGGGAAATTTCAAACTGGCTGTGAATGAACTGAAAGAGAAAGCAAGAAGGGCTTTCTATGCCATTAAAAAATCAATCCAAACAGAAATCCCAATTAGCATTTGGCTCAAAATTTTCAAATCAGTAATTGAACCAATTGCACTCTATGGCAGTGAGGTGTGGGGACCGCTAACACAACAAGAATTTGCAAAATGGGACAAACACCCAATTGAGATCCTACATGCAGAATTCTGTAAAAGTATACTCCGGACTCGAAGGAAAACCGTAAACAATGCATGCAGGGCAGAACTAGGCCAATACCATTAATAATCACGATCCAAAAAAGAGCCACCAAATTTTGGAAACACCTAGAAATGAGCAACCCCCAATGCTATCATTACGAAGCCCTGAAATGCCAAGAGAGGACCATAAAGAAGAATACCCTCAGTCAACTAGTCCTGGGACTCAGTGAAGTAACTACTAACACTACTAACAATAACCAGCCCCAGGACAGTGACAGCGTAACACAAAGAATTCGACCCAACACAATCGTCGCTAAGCAAAAGGAAAAATATCTGTCATATTGGGCAGAAACAAAAACCCAAAGCAAACTCAATTGCTACTTGGCCCTAAACAGACAATACAACATGGCTGATTACCTGACCATGGTAAAGGATAGCAAACTGAGAAAAACTGACAATGTACAGGCTTAGTGAACATAACCTGGCGATCGAAAAAGGTAGACACAGACAGACCCGGCTACCAAGAGAGGACAGGATATGCTCTCACTGCAGTCAGGGAGTGGTGGAGACAGAGATGCACTTCCTCACAGCTTGTAGAAAATATCAGGACATAAGGGAGAATTTCTACCCAAAATTCACAAAAATATGCCCGGAATTCAGAAATTTGAATGACAACCAAAAACTCCCATACCTACTAGGGGAAGAGAGAAATTGCATAACACTAGCGGCACACTATGTTACAGCTTGCCATAAACAGAGGGACAACCAGCAAATTTAAGAAGAGTATATATAAATTATATGAAAGTATATATTTATACACTCAGGGATATATCTGTTTATACACTGTATGGATAGATCTGTATTTTTGTGAACAAACATGAATGTTTTCGGATGCTTTGGCAACATAAGATGTAACTTGTCATGCCAATAAAGCGATTTGATTTGAATTGAATTGGGTGGGGAGGGGCGGCGGGGAGCGAGAGGGGGGCGAGAGAGGGGGGGAGAGAGAGAGGGGGGAGAGAGAGAGGGTGGGGGGGGAGGAGAGAGAGAGAGGGTGGGGAGAGAGAGAGAGAGGGAGAGAGAGAGGGGGAGGGTGGGGGGAGGAGAGAGAGAGAGGGGGTGGGGGGGAGGGGAGAGAGAGAGAGAGAGAGAGGGGGTGGGGGGAGGGGAGAGAGAGAGGGTGGGGGTGGGGGGGGAGGAGAGAGAGAGAGAGAGCCACCAAAAAAGAGCCACCAAATTTTGGAATCACCTCCAAATGAGCAACCCCCAATGCTATCACTACGACGCCCTGAAATGCCAAGAGCTGACCATAAAGAAGAATACCCTCAGTAAACTAGTCCTGGGACTCAATAAAGTAACTAATAACAATACTAACAATAACCAGTCCCAGGACAGTGACAGGGTAACACAAAGAATTCGGCCCAACACGATCGTCGCTAAGCAAAAGGAAAAATATCTGTCATATTGGGCAGAAACAACAAAAACCCAAAGCAAACTCAATTGCTACTTGGCCCTAAACAGACAATACAACATAGCTGATTACCTGACCATGGTAAAGGATAACAAACTGAGAAGAACCTTGACAAGGTACAGACTTAGCGAACATAGCCTAGCGATCGAAAAAGGCAGACACAGGCAGACCAGGCTGCCAAGAGAAGACAGGATATGCTCTCACTGCAGTCAGGGAGTAGTTGAGACAGAGATGCACTTCCTCACAGCCTGTGGAAAATATCAGGGCATCAGAGAGAATTTCTACCAAAAATTCTCACAAATATGCCCTGAATTCAGAAATCTGACTGACAACCAAAAACTCCCATTCCTACTGGGGGAGGAGAGAAGCTGTGTAACACTGGCGGCACACTATGTTACAGCTTGCCATGAACAGAGGGACAACCAGTAAACTAAGACAAGAGTATATATAAACAAGGCGAATGTATATTTATAAACTCAGGGATATACCTGTTTATACACTGTATGAATGGAACCGCGTTTATGTGTTCAACCATAAATGTATTTTGATGCTTTGGCAACATAAGATGTACCTTATCGTGCCAATAAAGCGATTTGTATTGTATTATTGTATTGAGAGAGGGGGGGAGGGGAGAGAGAGAGAGAGGGTGGGGGAGGGGAGAGAGAGAGGGTGGGGGGAGGGGAGAGAGAGGGTGGGTGGAGGGGAGAGAGAGGGTGGGTGGAGGGGAGGGAGGGAGGGAGAGACAGGAGGAGGGAGGGAGAGGGTGAGGGAGAGGGAGAGTAAAGCAGGGAGAGACGGGGAGGGAGGGAGAGGGTGAGGGAGGGAAAGAGTGAGGGGGTGGGACAGGGAGGGAGAGCTTACCTTCTTTCTTCCTTCGCAGGGGTCCATCGGGCCACCTTGCCCCCCAGTCGCACTCTCTCTTCCCCCCCAGTCGCACTCTCTCTTCCCCCCCAGTCGCACTCTCTCTTCACCCGTCGCGCTCTCTCTCTTCCCCCCCCCCAGTCGCTCTCTCTCTTCCCCCCCCAGTCGCTCTCTCTTCCCCCCCCAGTCGCTCTCTCTCTTCCCCCCAGTCGCTCTCTCTCTCTCTTCCAACAACAACATGCCCTCAAAATAGCCTCGGCACCGCCGGGCACTCCAGCTAGTACACAATAAATGGTAGGATACTGAAGTGTAGGGGAACACTGGGACCTTGGATCGCATGTCCACAGATCCCTGAAGGTAGCAGGACCGGGATAGAAGGTGGTTAAGAAGGCATACAGGATGCTTTCCTTTATTAACCGAGGCACAGAATATAAGAGCAGGAAGGTTATGCTAGAACTGTATAAAACACTAGTTAGGCCACAGCTAGAGTACTGTGTACAGTTCTGGTCACATTACAAGAAAGATGTGATTGCATGAAAGAGGGTACAGAGGAGATTTGAGGACTTGCCAGCCATGTTTCCTGTAATTATTTTTGGACCTGCACAGCCCCTTTAAGCTGACTGGCTGCCACGCAAGCTCAGACTGCTGCCATCGTGGCTGAGTTTACGAGTGTCAAAAGGGACTTGCAGGGTGTCGCAACAGTCCAGCAATCTGTCCTTCAACAGATTGCTAGGAATGCTGAGGCGCCGCCCTGGGGGAGTGGCACTGGGTCTGAGAAGCAAGAGCCTGCGGTTCTCTCTCAGGATGACAGCATTCCTGCTCCCACGCCACCATTGCCTTGCCACTGTCCGTCAGCCAGCTAGCCAGCCCAGATTGCTGCCACCCAAGCCAAGGTGGTGCAGTCTACAGCCGGGCCTTCTAGGTCCACTGCTGCTCGAAGTCATCCTGCCAGGCCATCTGCAGTCTCCCCCATGGAAACTCAGCAGTCTTCCACCAGCCATGCTGCAGCCACTGGGGGAGCACTGCGTACACGAGAGTAGGAAAAGGCACACGAACAACAGGCATTCAGGGACTGCACATGGGTAATTAGTTCATATTGTAACACTGATTGAATAGTCATAAATTTATTAATTTTGTTTGGAATGCTTGTTTTGTGGTGGCTCTCATTTCAGCTTTGTGCCCAGGAGGACGCTGTGATATTCCGCGACAGAGGGATGGTATGAGGAGGATCTGGCAAGCAACAGGGATCTGGGGTTTCATTACCTGGAATCCGAGTCTGATGAGGCCTTCACGGACAGCCCGTCCAGAATGGGTATCTGCTACCAACCTCCTCACTTCCTGCTCCTCCTCAGGTGGCCCTGCAATCCCTGGTGGCAAGGGCTCATGATGGAAGCATGCAGCAGACCACCACGAAATGGGACACCCACTCTGCCAAGTACTGGATGTCTCCTCCAGAGCGGTTGAGGCTGCGGAACCGTTGCTTCAGTAGCCCAATGGTCTGTTCGATGACATTCCAGGTGGCAGCATGGTTGTCATTATACGAGTGCAGGGCAGGAGTGGTGGGGTTGCAGAGGGGAGTCATCAGCCAGGTGTAGAGCGGATAGCCCTTGTCTCAGAAGAGCCACCCTTGGGTTTGACGTGGTGGCTGGAAGATTGCTGGCACACTGGACTGACGCAGGATGAAGGCATCATGACTGCTGCCAGGATAGCGGGCACTGACCATCGGCATGCACTGGGTGTGGTCGCACAACTGCAAGCATGTAGTAGCATTTGCAGTTACAGAACATCTCAAGATTGGTATATGGTGCCCGCAAAGCCACGTAGGTGCAGTCGATGGCGCCCTGCACCATGGGAAAGCCTGCTATCCTGGCACAGCCACATGCGCGCCCCTACTGCTTCTCTCTGTTCGGAGAGAAGACAATGTAGAGAGCCTCTGTGACCACTGGAATGCAGTGATAGATGACGAACTGGGAGATGTTGGCTATGTCTCCTGCTGCAGATTAGAAGGATCCGCTGGCGAATAAATTGAGTACCACGGTGACCTTCAGGGCTACTGGGAGAGCCCTGTTCGCCATGCTCTGAGGCAGCAGGTCTGGTTGCTGCAGGTGGCAGCGTTCTGTGACCACCTCCTTGCTGAAGCGGAGCCTCCTAATACCCCGACTTAAGCAAGGAGCAGTGCAAGAGGAAGTGCTCTCAGAAGACCCGAGGTGGGTAAGGCCTCCTGTTGAGAGCCCACTTCCACCCCCCTTTATGCGCATCTTCTCCTCCTCCTCCTCTTCGCTGCCTCCGTGTCCTCTTCCAAAGATACTCGAGCGCAAAGGGGATTGCAAGTAGAGCCCCATGACTGTGAGCAAGTTTTTTGAGCAGAAGCCTTTAAATGAGAATGAAGGCATTCTCCACTTGCATCAACACTCTCAGTCACCTCAGGAACTTGAAACAAGTTTAGAAAGCTGCAAGAGTTGCATAAAATTCTTCCTTCTTCTTCGGCAGTCCCTCGGAACCGAGGATGACTTGCTTCCACATTAAAAATGAGTTCTCAGGTGACCGATGAGTCCAATGCGGGACCTGCAGTCTGTCACAGGTGGGGCAGATGGTGGTTGAAGGGGCGGGTGCGTGGGGTGCTTGGGTTGACGTGCACTCCTTGCACTTGGCTTCTGCTTGCTCCTAGCGAAGAGACTCGATATGTTCGGCACCTTCGCGGATGCTTCTCCTCCACTTTGTGCGGTCTTGCGCCAGGGATTCCCAGACATCAGTGGGGATGTTGCACTTTTTCAAGGAGGCTTTGAGGGTGTCCTTGAAGCGTTTCCTCTGCCCACCTGGGGCTCTCCTGCAGTGTTGGAGCTCTGAGTAGAGTGCTTGTTTTGGGAGTCTCGTATCGGGCATGCGGACGATGTGACCCCATCGAGCGTGGTCAAAACTTCGATGCTGAGGATGTTGGCCTGCATAAGAACATAAGTAGGAGCAGGAGTAGGCCACACGGCCCCTTGGGCCTGCTCCGCCATTCAATAGGATCATGGCTGATCCGAACCTAGACTCACGTCCACTTCCCTGCCCTCTCCCTGTAACCCCTAATTCCCTTATCTGCTAGGTAACTGTCTGTCTCCGTTTTAAATTTATTTAATGTTGCAGCTTCCACAGCTCTCTGGGGTAGCAAATTCCATAGATTTACTACCCTGAGTGAAGAAGTTTCTCCTCATCACAGTTTTGAAACGGCAGCCCCTTATTCGAAGATTATGCCCCCTAGTTCTAGTCTCACCCATCAGTGGAAACATCCTCACCGAATCCACCCGATCAAGCCCCCTCACAATCTTATATGTTTCGATAAGGTCGCCTCATTCTTCTGAACTCCAATGAGTAGAGGCCCAACCTACTTAACCTTTCCTCATACGTCAACCCCCTCATCTCCGGAATCAACCAAGTGAACCGTCTCTGAACTGCCTCGAGAGCAAGTATATCTTTTCTTAAATATGGAAACAAAAACTGCACGCAGTATTCCAGGTGTGGCCTCACCAATACCCTGTATAACTGCAGCAAGACTTCCCTGTTTTTATACGCCAGAGAAACATAGAAGATAGGAGCAGGAGTAGGCCATTCGGCCCTTCGAGCCTGCTCTGCCATTCAATGAGATCATGGCTGATCATCCAAATTCAGTACCCTGTCCCTGCCTTCTCCCCAT
The DNA here is from genome assembly GCF_052327205.1 of Somniosus microcephalus. NCBI lineage: Eukaryota > Metazoa > Chordata > Chondrichthyes > Squaliformes > Somniosidae > Somniosus > Somniosus microcephalus. Next base: position 134,499,083 of record NC_140987.1, read on the forward strand.
ATCCCTCGATCCCTTTAGCCTTCAGAAATATATCCAACTCTTTCTTGAATATATTTAATGAACTGGCCTCCACCGCCCTCTGTGGCAGAGAATTCCACAGGTTCACCACTCTGGGTGAAGAAATTCCTCCTCATTTCAGTCCTAAATGGCTTACCCCTTATCCTTAGACTATGACCCCTGGTTCTGGACTCCCCGGCCATCCGAAACATCCTTCCTGCATCTAGTCTGTCCAGACCTGACAGAATTTTATAGGTTTCGATGAGATCCCCTCTCAATCTTCTAAACTCCAGTGAGTATAAGCCCAATCGACACAATCTCTCCTCATACGTCATTCCTGCCATCCCAGGTATCAGCCTGGTGAATCTTCGCTGCACTCCCTCCATGGCAAGAACGTCCTTCCTCAGGTAAGGTGACCAAAACTGCACACAATACTCAAGGTGCAGTCTCACCAAGGCCCTGTACAACTATAGCAAGACATCCTTGTTCCTGTACTCAAACCCTCTTGCTACGAAGGCCAACATATCATTTGCCTTCTTAACCGCCTGCTGCACCTGCATGCTTACCTTCAGCAAATGGTGCACAATAACACCCAGGTCTCTTTGCACTTCCCCTTCTCCCAATCTATTGCCATTCAAATAATAATCTGCCTTCCTGTTTTTGCCACCAAAGTGGATAACCTCACATTTATCCACATTATAGTGCATTTGCCATGTTTCTGCCCAATCACCCAACCTGTCCAAATCGTACTGGAGTTTCACGACATCCTCCTCACAGCTTACCTTCCCACCCAGTTTTGTGTCGTCTGCAAATTTGGAGATATTACATCCAATTCCCTCGTCCAGATCATTACCATATATTGTGAACAGCTGGGGTCCTAGGACCGATCCCTGCGGTACCCCACTAGTCACTGCCTGCCACTCGGAAAACGACCCGTTTATTCCAACTCTTTGCTTTCTGTCCGCCAACCAGTTCTCTATCCAAGTCAATACCTTGCCCCCAATCCCATGTGCCTTAATTTTGCATGCTAATCTCTTATGCGGGACCTTATCGAAAGCCTTCTGAAAGTCCAAATACACCACATCCACTGGTTCTCCCGTATCTATTTTACCAGTTACATCCTCAAAAAATTCCAATAGATTAGTCAAGCATGATTTACCTTTTGTAAATCCATGTTGACTTTGTCCAATCCTGTCACTGCTTTCCAAGTGCTCTGCTATTACATCTTTTATAATAGACTCTAGCATTTTCCCCACTACCGATGTCAGGCTTACCGGTCTATAATTCCCCGCTTTTTCTCTACCACCTTTTTTGAATAGTGGGGTAACAATAGCTACCCTCCAATCCATGGGTACCGTTCCAGAGTCTATCGAGTTCTGGAAGATGACCAGCAATGCATCTACTATCTCTAGGGCCACTTCCTTAAGTACCCTGGGATGTAGACCATCAGGCCCTGGGGATTTATCGGCCTTCAGTCCCATCAATTTTCCTAACACCATTTCCCTACAAATACTGATTTCTTTCAGTTCCTCCCTTTCATCAGACCCTATGTTCCCCGGCATCTCTGGGAGGTTATTTGTGTCCTCCTTTGTGAAGACAGAACCAAAGCATGTATTTAGTTGGTCTTCCATTTCCATGTTTCCCATTATAAATTTCCCTGATTCTGACTGTAAGGGACCTACGCTTGACTTCACCAATCTTTTTCTCTTCACATATCTATAAAAGCTTTTACAGTCAGTTTTTAATGTTCCCTGCTAGCTTACTCGCATATTCTATTTTCCCCTTCTTAATTAATCCCTTTGTCCTCCTTTGTTGACTCCTAAACTGCTCCCAATCCTCAGGATTATTGCTTTTTCTAGCCAATGTCCTCTCCTTGGATCTTATGCTATCCCTAATTTCCCTTGTTAGCCACGGTTGAGTCACCTTTTTTGTTTTATTTTTATGCCAAACTGAGATGAACAATTTCTGTAGCTCATCCATTCGGTCTTTGAATGTTTGCCATTGCCTTTCCACCGTCAACCCTTTGCGTGCCATTCCCCAATCAATCCTACCCAACTCGCTCCTCAGACCATCGTAGTTTCCTTTATTTAAATTGAGGACCCTTGTCTGAGTCAACTACTTCATTCTCCATCTTAATGAAGAATGCGATCATATTATGATCGCTCTGACCAAAGGGGCCTCGTACAACAAGATTGCTAATTAATCCTTTCTCGTTACATAATACCCAGTCTAAGATGGCCTGATCTCTGGTTGGTTCCTCGACATATTGGTCCAGGAAACCATCCCGTAAACACTCCAGGAATTCCTCCTCCACAGTATTGTTACTAATTTGGTTGGCCCAATCTATATGTAGATTAAAGTCACCCATGATGACTGCTGTGCCCTTATTGCACGCTTCTTTAATTTCCCTTTTAATGCCATCCCCAACTTCCGCCTTACTGTTGAGGTCTATATACCACTCCCACTAATGTTTTTTTCCCCTTAGTATTTCTCAATTCTACCCATACAGATTCCACATCATCAGAGCTAATATCCTTCATTACAATTGTATTAATCCCTTCTTTAACCAGTAATGCTACCCCACCTCCCTTTCCTTTTTGCCTATCTTTCCTGAATATCGAATACCCCTGGATGTTGAGTTCCCATCCTTGGCCATCCTTGAGCCACGTTTCCGTAATCCCAACCAAATCATATTAGTTTACCTCTATTTGCGCAGCCAATTCATCCACCTTATTACAAATGCTCCTCACATTAAGACACAAAGCCTTCAGGCTTGTTTTTTTTAACGTTCTTAGACCTATTAGAATTATTATTTACTGTGGCCATGTTTGATTTAAACCGTTGATTTCTCTGACTGCCACTTTTGTTTTTCTCCTTCCTATCTTTTGCTTTTATCCCCATTTTCCTTTCCTCTGTCTCCCTGCTCAGGTTCCCAACCCCCTGCCATTTTAGTTTAAAACCCCCCAAACAGTGCTAGCAAACCTCCCCGCAAGGATATTTGTCCCGCTCTGGTTCAGGTGCAACCCGTCTGACTTGTACAAGTCCCACCTTCCCCAGAAGCAGGCCCAGTGATCCAGGAAACTAAAGCCCTCCCTCCTGCACCAACTCTTTAGCCACGCATTCATCTGCTCTATCCTCCTATTCCTATACTCACTAGCACGTGACACTGGGAGTAATCCAGAGATTACAACCTTTGAGGTCCTACTCTTTAATCTGCTACCTAGCTCCCTAAATTCTTGCTGCAGGACCGCTTCCCTCTTCCTACCTATGTCGTTGGTCCCAATGTGAACCACGACCTCTGCCTGTTCACCCTCCCCCTTCAGAATGCCCTGCAGCCGTTCAGTGGCATCCTTGACCCTGGCACCAGGGAGGCAACAAACCATCCTGGAGTCACGTCTACGGCCACAGAAACGCCTATCTGTTCCCCTTACGATAGAATCCCCTACCACTATTGCTCTCCCACTCTTTTTCCTCCCTTCCTGAGCAGCAGAAGCACCCCTGGTGCCAGGAAGTTGGCTGCTGCTGCCTTCCCCTGGTGAGTCATCCCCCTCAACAGTATCCAAATTGGTATACCTGTTTGAAAGGGGGATGGCCACAGGGGTCCCCTGCACTACCTGCCTGCTTCTATTGCTCCGCCTGGTGGTCACCCATTTCCCTTCTGCCTGTGCAGCCCTACCCTGCGGCGTGACCAACTCATCAAACGTGTAATCCACGACCCTCTCAGCATCGTGAATGCTCCACAACCCATCCATCCGCAGCTCCAGCGCCTCAAAACAGCCCGTTAGTAGCTGCAGCTGGATGCATTTCTGGCACACGTGGTCGTCAAGGACACTGGCAGCGTCCCTGAATTCCCACATAGAGCAAGAGGAGCATAACACAGGGCTGGGCTCTCCTGGCATGACTTACCCCTTTAATTAATTTAAATTAATTCAACACCACCAGTTAAAGATACACTCTAGGGCGCTTATTTACCAACTGTCCCCACTACATCACAGAGACCCAAGAAAATATAAACCTCAGAATTTAAGCTTGTAATGAAAAGGAGAAAGAAATACTCACCAACTAATCACTTACCTGCTTCCTGGTGACATCACACTTGGATTACTTTTTACCTCTCCCCTGTTGCTGAATTGGTACGCCTCGCCTCGCTGAATCAGCCGCCGCTTTTAAGCTGCTGCCGGTCACTGCTCCCTCATAGGTCCGATGCTCTGGTCGGGCCTCGCCTCGCTGAATCAGCCGCCGCTTTTAAACTGCCGCCGGTCACTGCTCCCTCACAGGTCCGATGCTCTGGTCGGGCCTCGCCTCGCTGAATCAGCCGCCGCTTTTAAACTGCCGCCGGTCACTGCTCCCTCACAGGTCCGATGCTCTGGTCGGGCCTCGCCTCGCTGAATCAGCCACCGCTTTTAAACTGCCGCCGGTCACTGCTCCCTCACAGGTCCGATGCTCTGGTCCCCCTTGCAATAAAAGCCAAGATTCCCTTGGCCTTCCTGATTACCTGCATACTAACTTTGTGTTTCATGCACCAGGACCCCCAGATCCCTTTGTACTGTAGCACTTTGCAGTTTTTCTCCATTTAGATAATAACTTGCTCTTTGATTTTTTTTCTGCCAAAGTGCATAACCTCACACTTTCCAGTATTATATTTCATCTGCCAAGTCTCTGCTCACTCACTTAGCCTGTCTATGTCCTTTTGCAGCTTTTGATGTCCTCCTCACTCACTGCTTTCCCTCCCATCTTTGTATCATCAGCAAACTTGGATATGTTGCACTCGGTCCCTTCCTCCAAATCGTTTATATAGATTGTAAAGAGTTGGGGTCCCAGCACTGATCCCTGCGGAACACCACTAGTTACTGATTGCCAGCCCGAGAACGAACCATTTATCCCAACTCTTTGTTTTCTGTTTGATAGCCAATCTTCCACCCATGCCAGTATATTACCCCCAATCCTGTGATTTTTTTTATCTTGATCAGTAATCTTTTGTGTGGCACCTTGTCAAATCCCTTTTGGAAGTCCAAATACACCACATCCACTGGTTCCCCCTTATCCACCCTGTATGTTACACCCTCAAAAAAATTTTGAGCAAATTTGTCAAACATGACTTCCCCTTCACAAAACCATGCTGACTCTGTCCTATTAAATTATGTTTATCCAAATGCCCTGTTACTGCTTCCTTAATAATAGACTCCAACATTTTACCAACCACAGATGTTAGGCTAACTGGTCTATAGTTTCCAGCCTTTTGTCTACCTCCCTTCTTAAATAAGGGCGTTACATTAGCAGTTTTCCAATCTGCCGGGACCTTTCCGGAGTCCAGGGAGTTTTGGAAAATAATCACCAATGCATCCACAATCCCTACCGTTACTTCTCTCAAGACCCTAGGATGTAAGCCATCAGGTCCGGGGGATTTATCTGCCTTAAGTCCCATTATTTTACCGAGTACCACCTCCTTAGTGATTTTAATTGTGTTTAGCTCCTCCCCCCCCCCCCATAGCCCCGTTTGTCCAGTGCTGGGATATTTTTAGTGTCCTCTATTGTAAAGACTGATACAAAATATTGGTTCCGCGTTTTTGCCATCTCCATGTTCCCCACCACTAATTTCCCGGTCTCATCCTCTAAGGGACCAACATTCACTTTAGCCACCCTTTTTCTTTTTATATAACTGTAGAAACTTTTGCTATCCGTTTTAATATTTTTTGCTAGTTTACTTTCATAATCTATCTTCCCTTTCTTAATTAATCTTTTAGTTATTCTTTGCTGGCTTTTAAATGCTTCCCAATCTTCTATCCTCCCACTAGATTTGGCTACTTTATATGCCCTTGTTTTCAGTTGGATACTATCCTTTATTACTTTACTAAGCCACGGATGGCTATCTTTTCTTTTACTCCCCTTTTTCCTCAGTGGAATATATTTTTCTTGAAAGTTGTGAAATACCTCCTTGAATGTAGACCACTGCTCTTGTACCGTCTTACACTTTAATCTATTTTCCCAGTCCACTTTAGTCAATTCTACTCTCATACCTTCATAGTCTCCTTTATTTAAGCTCAGTACGCTGGTTTGAGATCCAACTCTCACCCTCCAACTGAATTTGGAATTCAACCATGTTATGGTCACTCATTCCAAGGGGATCATTTACTAGGACATTTTTTATTAATCCTGTCTCATTACACAGGACCAGATCGAAGATTGCCTGCCCCCTGGTTGGTTCAGTTACATATTGCTCAAGGAACCCGTCCCTAATGCATGCTATGAACTCTTCCTCAAGGCTGCCATGCCCAATTTGATCTGTCCAGTCAATATGAAAGTTAAAATCCCCCATGATTATAGCTGTCCCCTTATTACAAGCCCCAACTATTTCCTGATTTATACTCCGACCAACAGAGTTGCAACTGTTAGGAGGCCTATAGACTACACCCACTAGTGACTTTTTCCCCTTATTATTCTTTATCTCCACCCAAACGGTTTCACTATCCTGATCCTTTGACCCAATATCATTTCTGACTATTGCAGTGATTCCATCCTTGATTAACATAGCAACCCCACCTCCCTTTCCTTCCTGCCTGTCCTTCCTAATTGTCAAATACCCCTGTATGTTTAGTTCCCAGTCATGGTCACCTTGCAGCCATGTTTCTGTAATGGCCACCAGGTCATAACCATGTGTAGTTATTTGTACCGTCAACTCGTCTATTTTGTTACGAATGCTGCGTGCATTCAGATAAAGAACTTTCAAATATGTGTTGTGACAATTTATTCCTGCTTTTACTACTTTACCTTTATCTTTATACATTCTGTGCGAGAACACGGACGTTGGTGCGCCTATCCTGCCAATGGATTTGCAGGATCTTGTGAAGACAGCATTGGTGGTACCTCTCCAGTGCTTTGAGGTGCCTGCTGTACATGGTCCATGTCTCTGAGGCATACAGGAGGGCAGGTATCACTACTGCTCTGTAGACCATGAGCTTAGTGCTGAGTTTGAGGTCCTGGTCTTCAAACACTCTCTTCCTCAGACGACCGAAGGCTGCACTGGCACACTGAAGGCGGTGTTGGACTTCGTCATCGACATCTGCCTTTGGCTCCAGGGGTATGGAAAATGGTGCACGTTATCCAAGGCCTTGTCGTGGATTTTGATAATCGGGGGACAGTACTGTGTGGCGGGGGCAGGTTGGTAGAGGACATTTGTCTTACGGATGTTTAGTGCAAGGCCCATGCTCTCGTACGCTTCGGTGAAGGTGTCGACGATGGTTTGGAGTTTGGCCTCCAAGCTCCAATTACACATAAAATTACACAGCGCCAATCAAACTGAAAAGCCATGTCAGCTGCAAGTTGTTGATGATCCCTTTAAATAGCGCTGCTGGAGGCTCCTTCCTGCTACTGAACGCTTGGTCAGCTGGTCGTGATTAACACAGGCCGGTGTAAGTGGAGCGGCGACAGCGAAAATGGCAAATCCGCCATCAAGTGAGCGTTGCACACTCACTGACATCACAATCTGCCTAATCTAAAAATCTGCAGCGAACAAAATGCAGGCTGCCGCAGAACCCAACAGAAGTCAGGCAGCTGCCATTTTTCATTCAAAATAAGAACATAAGAAATAGGAGCAGCAGTAGGCCATTCGGCCCTTCAAGCCTGCTCCGCCATTCAATGAGATCATGGCTGATCTTCTGCCTCAATTCCATTCACCAGCCTTATCGCCAGATCCCTTGATGCCCTTACTAGTCAGAAATCTATCAACTTCTGTTTTGAATATACCCAATGACTGAGCCTCCACAGCCCTCTGGGGTAGAGAATTCCAAAGATTCACCACCCTCTGTGTGAAGAAATTTCTTCTCATCTCAGTCCTGAATGGCCTACCCTTTATCCTGAGGCTGTGGCCCCTGGTTCTAGACTTCCCCAGCCAAGGGAAACATTCTCCCAGCATCCACCCCATCAAGCCCTGTAATAATTTTGTATGCTTCAATGAGATCCCCTCTCATTCTTCTGAATTCAGGAGAATACAGGCCAAGTTTACTCAATCTCTTCTCATAAGACAGTCCCGCCATCCCAGGAATCAATCTCGTGAACCTTCGTTGCACTCCCTCTATGGAAAGTATATCCTTCCTTAGGCAAGGAGGCCAAAATTGTACATGGTACTCCAGGTGTTGTCTCACCAAGGCCCTATATAATTGGAGTAAGACTTCTTTACTCTTGCACTCAAATCCTCTTGTAATGAAGGCCAGCATACCATTTGCCTTCCTAATGGCTTGCTGCACCTGCACATTCACTTTCAGTGACTCATGTACAAGGACACCCAGGTCCCTTTGAGCATCTGCATTCCCCAATATTTCACCATTTAGGAAATACTCTGCCTTTCTGTTTTTTCTACCAAAGTGGATAACTTCACATTTATCCACGTTATAGTCCATCTGCCATGTTCTCGTCCATTCACTGAGCCTGTTGAGATCCCTTTGAAGCCTTCTCACATCCTCTTCGCAACTGACACTGCCACCTAGTTTTGTGTCATTAGCAAATTTGGAAATGTTTTACATTTAGTCCCCTCATACAAATGATTGCTATAGATAGTGAATAGCTGGGCCCAAGCTCCGATTCATGCGGTACCCCACTAGTCACAGCCTGCCATCCTGAAAAAGACCCGTTTGTCCCTACCCTTCGTTTTCTGTCTGTTAACCAATTCTCAATCCATGCTAGTATATTACCCCCAATTCCTTGTGTCCTAATTTTGTTCACCAACCTCATGTGTGGGACTTTATCGAAGGCCTTCTGAAAATCCAAATACACCACATCTACCGGTTCCCCTTTGTCTACTCCACTAGTTACATCCTCAAAGAACTCCATTAGGTTTGTCAAACAGGACTTCCCTTTCATAAATCCATGTTGACTCTACCCAATCTTACTATTAGTTTTTAAGTGCCCAGTTATTACATCCTTTATAATAGATTCCAGCATTTTCCCAACTACCGATGTGAGGCTAACCAGGTCTGTAGTTCCCCGCTTTCTCTCTCCCTCCTTTCTTAAATAGCGGGGTTACATTTGCTATCCTCCAATCTGCAGGAACCGTTGCAGAATCTACAGAATTTTGGAAGATGACAACCAATGCTTCCACTATCCCAATGGCCACCTCTTTCAAAACCCTAGGATGTAGGTCATCTGGTCCTTGAGATTTATCAACTTTTAGTCCCATTAATTTTGCTAGTACTGTTTTTTTTACTAATAGTTTATTTAAGTTCCTCATTCCCTTGGTTTTCTCGTATTTCTGGGAGGTTTTTTTGTGTCTTCCTCCATGAAGACAGAAACAAAGTATTTATTTAATTCCTCCGCCATTTCCTCATTCCCCATTATAAATTCTCCCGTCTCTGACTGTAAAGGACCTACATTTACCTTAGTCAGTCTTTTCCTTTGCACATACCTATAGAAGCTTTTACAATCCGTTTTTATATTTTTTGCTAGTTTGTGCTCATATTCCATTTTCCCTTTCTTTATAAATTTCTTGGTCCCTTTGCTGATTTCAAAAAAGATCCCAATCCTCAGGCTGACCGCTTTTTCTGGCAACTTTATAAGCTTCCTCCTTTGACTTAATACTAGCTTTAATTTCTTTTGTTAGCCATGGTTGGATCACTTTTCCTTTTGGGTTTTAATGCCCTAGAGCAATATATGTTTGTTGCAAATTATGCATTATTTCCTTGAATGTTAGCCATTGTATGTCCACCTTCATACCTTTTAGTGTAGTCTCCCAATCTACCATGGCCAACTTGTCCCTCAAAATGGGCCTTAATGGCCAGCGCTAAACCTCTGAATTTGTTGGCCACAGAGTCTAAACCAGGAATTAAAATATTTAATTCAATGTAAAACCATGTACTGAAAACAAAAGAGAGATGGAAAGAAAGATGGGATTAAGAAAGAGGGAGAGACACAAGAAACAGAAAGGAAAAACATTTAGAAAAGTGTTAATCTCCAAAAATAATTACATTCTGAAGGAATGAGACACCACACTTGTAAAATTACATTTTCAGTGCCAGAGAGGTTGCTTGGAAGTAATTAAAACTTATCACGCTGTTAAAAATACCCTGAATGCACCAGCCCTAACTTTTTCTGGCATGTTTCACGGGTATCTCGTGAGCAAGTACAGCAGCTTCATGCCCTACATGTATTTTAATGCTGAATCTCTTGGCGAGGTAGTGATGCAGCACAAGTTGTGGTGGAACAGGGCAAATCTGACAGCAACTTCCGGATTTCCATGCATGTGCGGACACCGATAGTTAATAAATAAAAAGAAAGTATTAGAGAAGTTAGCTGAAGGAGGACAAAGTGCTAGGGCCTGGCAGGATACCTCCAAGGATCCTTAGAAAAACAAAGTAAGAAATAGTGGAGGCCCTAAAAATTGTGCGTGTCAGAGGATTTGAAAGGAGTCAATGTAATGACTATTTTCAAAAGGGCAGAGTAACATTTTTGAATGTTTTATTAAAAGATGACAACTGAATATCTAGATGAAGAGAAAATAATTAGAAGCAGCCAACCTGGAGTTCAAAAAGGAAGATCCTAACAGAATTCTTTGAGGTGACAGAAATGATAGATGGGGAAATGCAGTGGTTGTGTTTGTACATGGACTTTCAGAAAGCCTTTGGCAAGGTACCACGCAGAGACTGTTGAAGGTGGTTAAGGGGTATGAAGTTAGAGGAAGGGTAGGAAATTGGACAAAAAACTGGTTAGAAGGAAGGAAACCAGGTGTAGAAGTTAAAGGTAGTTGCTCAGAGTGGTTGGAGTTAGGTTCTGTCTGGGACTTCCATATTTGCAGAAGATGTTAAAATAGGAGGCGCAGCAAATGAAATGAAGGACGAAAAGGAAGCTGCAAGGGTTGTCAAACAGGACTTCCCTTTCATAAATCCATGTTGACTCTACCCAATCTTACTATTAGTTTTTAAGTGCCCAGTTATTACATCCTTTATAATAGATTCCAGCATTTTCCCAACTACCGATGAGAGGCTAACCAGGTCTGTAGTTCCCTGTATGTTTAGTTCCATTACATTCGTAACAAAATAGACGAGTTGACGGTACAAATAACTACACATGGTTATGACCTGGTGGCCATTACAGAAACATGGCTGCAAGGTGACCATGACTGGGAACTAAACATACAGGGGTATGTTTCCCTTGGTTGGGGAAGTCTAGAACCAGGGGCCACAGCCTCAGGATAAAGGGTAGGCCATTCAGGACTGAGATGAGAAGAAATTTCTTCACACAGAGGGTGGTGAATCTTTGGAATTCTCTACCCCAGAGGGCTGTGGAGGCTCAGTCATTGGGTATATTCAAAACAGAAGTCGATCATATGGTGAAATAAGCAAAATCATGGCAGATAAGAGTTCAATGTCAGTAAATGTGAGGTGGTACAAATTGGTTATAACAAATATAACTATCTGATTGGGGGGAAAGACAGATGCTCTGCAAGAGCAAAGGGATTTGAGGATTATAAACATGCCATTAAAAGCAGTCGGTGTACAAGGCCATAAAAAAGCTAATGAAATGCTGTGTTTTATATTCTTGACGTCGAGCCATAAAAGTGGATGTTGAGGCAATAGAAAGGATACATTACAGATTTACAAAAATTCTGCCTGGTATAAGGAAATACAAATATGAAGACATGAAAAATTGGGGTTGTTTTGTTAGAACCGAGGAAATTAAGGGGTGATTTGATTGAGGTGTTTAAGATTATGAGGGAATGGGACACTAGATAGAAATAGGCTGTTTCCAGTGAATGAGGAATCTAGAATTAGGGGACATGGATCTAATATTAAATGCAAGAGATTTAAGAGAACGACAAGAGAAACTTTTTTTTTTTTTTTTACATACAGAAGGTTGAGAGTGTGGAATGCACTACCAAAATTGTCAGACAGACACTTTGGCCCATGTGTTGTAATTCTACACAACTCCAATGTAACGTCCAGTAACTAAAGCAATTCTAAAAGAAAGGTTTTCTGTTCATTACTCTGAATACACTTAAAAGAAAAAAGAACCATTTTACGCCAATTAGTGTAAATCGTTGCAAGCTCAAGTACAATCTCTCATATATGGGCACAAAATTCATTTGACTTCAACAGATGAAAAGGAAATGAATGCTATGGTGTTGGCTGGCACCACAAGGTTTCCATCTGGGATCAGTGTGAATTTTTATTGATGTGCGTTGATAGAAACTCCTGGCACTGACTACAGGTCACAGTAGGAATAGTAAACAGGCATCGAGTCAACAGCAATAAGGATGTATGAAGATCGTAAAGATTATTTTTTAATTCATTTATGGGATGTGGGTGTCACTGGCAAGGCCAGCATTTATTGCCCATCCCAAACTGCCCTCGAGTAGGTGGTGGTGAGCCACCTTCTTGAACCGCTGCAGTCTGTGTGCTGAAGGTACTCCCACAGTGCTGTTAGGGAGGGAGATCCAGGATTTTGACCAGCGACTGTGAAGGAATGGCAATATATTTCCAAGTCAGGATGGTTTGTAACTTGGAGGGGAACTTGCAGGTGATGGTGTTCCTATTCGCCTACTTCCCTTGTCCTTCAAGGTGGCAGAGGTCACGGATTTGGGAGGTGCTGTTGAAGCCGCCCTGGCGAGTTGCTGCAGTGCATCTTGTAGATGGTACACACTGCAGCCATGGTGCGCCGGGGGTGGAGGGAGTGAATGTTTAAGGTGGTGGGTAGGGTGTCGATCAAGCGAGCTGCTTTTTCCTGGATGGTGTCGAGCTTCTTCAGTGTTGATGGAGCTGCACTCATCCAGGCAAGTGGAGAGTATTCCATTACACTCCTGACTTGTGCCATGTAGATGGTGGAAAGGCTTTGGGGAGTCAGGAGGCGAGACACTCGCCGCAGAATACCTAGCCACTGACCTGCTCTTGAGGCCACAGCATTTATGTAGCTGGTCCAGTTAAGTTTCTGGTCAATGGTGACCCCCAAGATATTGATGGTGGGGGATTCAATGATGGTAATGCTGTTGAATGTCAAGGAGTGGTGGCTAGACTCTCTCTTGTTGGAGAAAGTCACTACCTGGCACATGTGCGGCACGAATGTTACTTGCCACTTATCAGCCCAAGACTGAATATTGCCCAGGTGTTGCTGCATGCAGGCATAGACTGTTTCATTATCTGAGGAGTTGTGAATCTGTGCAATGATCAGCGAACATCCCCACTTGTAACCTTATGATAGAGGGAAGGTCATTGATGAAGCAACTGAAGATGGTTGGGTCTAAGACAGTGCCCGCCGGAACTCCTGCAGCGATGTCCTGGGGCTGAGATGATTGACCTCCAACAACTACAACCATCTTCCTTTGTGCTAGGTGCAGCATTTTCCCTGATTTTCATTGACTTCAATTTTACTAGGGCTCCTTGATACCACACTCAGTCAAATGCTGCCTTGATATCAAAGGCAATCACTCCCACCTCATCTCTGGAATTCAGCTCTTTTGTCCGTGTTTGGACCAAGGCTGTAATGAGGTCTGGAGCCGTGTGGTCCTGGCAGATCCCAAACTGAGCATCAGTGAGCAGGTTATTTGTGAGTAATTGACGCTTGATAGCACTGTCGACGACACCTTCCATCACTTTGCTGATGATTGAGAGTAGACTGAAGGGGCAGAAATTGGCCGGATTGGATTTGTCCTGCTTTTTGTGGACAGGACATACCTGGGCAGTTTTCCACATTGTCAGGTAGATGCCAGTGTTGGAGCTGTACTGGAACAGCTTGGCTAGAGGCACAGCTAGTTCTGAAGCACAACTCTTCAGCACGACCACCAGGATGTTGTCAGTGCTCATAGCCTTTGCTGTATCCAGTGCGCTCAGCCATTTCTTGATATCACGTTGAGTGAACCTGGCTTCTGTGATGGTGGGAACGTCAGGAGGAGGCCGATATGGATCATCCACTCGGCACTTCTGGCTGAAAATGGTTATAAACGCATCAGCCTTGTCTTTTGCACTCACGTGCTGGGCTCCACCATGATTGAGGATGGGGATATTCATGGAGACTCCTCCTCCCGTTAGTTGTTTATTTGTCCACCACCATTCACGACTGGATGTGGCAGGACTGCAGAGCTTTGATCTGATCCGTTGATTGTGGGATCATTTAGCTCTGTTTATAGCATGCTGCTTTCGCTGTTTAGCATGCATGTAGTCCTGTAGTGCAGCTTCCCCAGGTAGACAGCTTATTTTTCAGTACGCATGGTGCTGCTCCGGGCATGCTCTACTGCACTCTTCATTGCACCAGGGTTGGTCCCCTAGCTTGATGGTAATGGTAGAGTGAGGTATATGCCGGGCCATGAGGTTACATAGATACATAGATAGATACATAGAAGATAGGAGCAGGAGTAGGCCATTCGGCCCTTCGTGCCTGCTCCGCCATTTAATGAGATCATGGCTGATCCTTTAATTCAGTATCCCGTCCCCGCCTTCTCTCCGTAACCCTTAACCCCTTTTGCCCGTAGAAATATATCTAATTCCCTCTTAAATATATTTAATGAGCTGGCGTACACTGCCCTCTGTGGCAATGAGTTCCACAGGTTCACCACTCTCTGAGTGAAGAAATTCCCCCTCATCTCTGTCCTAAATGGTTTAGCCCTTATCCTTAAATTATGTCCTCTAGTTCTGTTCTCACCCGCCAAGGGAAACATTCCTTCTGCATCCAGTCTGTCTAGACCTGTCAGAATTTTATACACTTCTATGAGGTCCCCTCTCAATCTTCTAAACTCCAGTGTGTACATCCCTAAACTACATAGTCTCTCCTCATAGGTCATTCCCGCCATTCCTGGTATCAGCCTGGTGAATCGCCGCTGCACCCCCTCCATGGCAAGAACATCCTTCCTCAGATGAGGCGACCAAAACTGTACACAGTACTCGAGGTGTGGTCTCACCAGTGCCCTGTACAGCTGCAGCAAGGTATCCCTGTTCCTGTATTCTAACCCTTTTGCTATGAAGGCCAGCATACCGTTTGCCTTCTTGACCGCCTGTTGCACCTGCATGCTCGCCTTCAGTGACTGGTGTACAAGAACACCCAGGTCTCTCTGTACTTCCCCCTCTCCCAATCTATTGCCATTTAAATAATAATTTGCCCTCCCGTTCCTGCACCCAAGGTGGATAACTTCGCACTTGTCCACATTATAGTGCATCTGCCATTTATCCGCCCAATCGCCCAGTCTGTCCAAATCGCTCTGGAGCTTCCTGGTCTCTTCCTCTGAGCCCACCCCCCCTCCTAGTTTAGTGTCGTCTGCAAATTTGGAAATGCTGCATCCGACTCCCTGATCCAGGTCATTAATGTAAATTGTGAACAGCTGGGGGCCCAGGACAGATCCCTGTGGTACCCCACTTGTTACTGCCTGCCATTCAGAAAATGAGCCGTTTATTCCAACTCTCTGTTTTCTATCTGACAGCCAGTTCCCTATCCACGCCAAAACTTTCCCCTTTATCCCATGAGCCTCAATTTTCCATGCTAATCTTTTATGTGGGACCTTATCGAAGGCCTTTTGGAAGTCCAGGTACACCACATCTACTGGCTCTCCCCCATCTATTCTACCAGTTACAGATTGTGGCGGAGTACAATTCTGCTGCACCTCATGGATGCCCGCTTTTAAGCTGCTAGATCTGTTCGGAATCCATCCCATTTAGCACGGTGGTAGTGCCACACAACACGATGGAGGGTGTCCTCAGTGAGAAGATGGATCTTCATCTCCACAAGGACTGTGCGGTGATCACTGCTACCAATGCCGTCATGGACAGATGCATTTACGACAGGTAGATTGGTAAGGACGAGGTCAAGCAGGTTTTTTTTCCTCGTGTTGGTTCTCACCAACTGCCGCAGGCCCAGTCTGGCAGCTATGTCCTTCAGGACTCTGCGAGCTCGGTCAGTAGTGGTGCTACCAAGCCACTCTTGGTGATGGACAATGAAGTCCCCCACTCAGAGTACATTCTGTGCCCTTGCTACCCTCAGTGCTTCTTCCAAGTGGTGTTCAACATGGCACTGATTCATTGGCTGAGGGAGGGCAGGTGGTAATCAGCAGGTTTCCTTGCCCATGTTTGATCTGAAACCATGAGACTTCATGTGGTCCACAGTCAATGTGGAGGACTCCCAGGGACACTCCTTCCCGACTGTATACCACTGTGCCCCCACCTCTGGTGGGTTTGTCCTGCCGGTGGGACAGGACATAGATTGCAGAACGTGGTACTACCTGGCATTGAATCAGCCCCAAAGAATTCATCCCAACCATTAACCTGGTCAGCCAACAATGAGTGGTATCAGCCAGATGACATGTCAGCCAGTCATAGAATCATAGAAATCTACAGCACAGAAGGAGGCCATTCGGCCTATCTTGTCCGTGACAGCCGACAAAGAACTATGCACCCTAATCCCATTTTCCAGCACTTGGTCCATAGCCTTGTAGGTTATAGCACTTCGAGTGCATATTCAAGTAAATTTTAAATGTGGGGAGGGTCTCTGCCTCCACTACCCTTTCAGGCAGTGAGTTCCAGACCCCCACCCACCTCTGGGGGAAATAAATTCTCCTCAAATCTCCGCTAAACTTCCAACCAATTACTTTAAATCTATGCCCCCTGGTTATTGACCCTTCTGCTAAGAGAAATAGGGCCTTCCTATCCACTCTATCTAGGCCCCCTCATAATTTTATACACCTCAATTAGGTCTCCCCTCAGCCTCCTCTGTTCCAAAAAAAACAACCCCAGCCTATCCAATCTTTCCTCATAGCTAAAATTCCCCAGCCCAGGCAACATCTTTGTAAATCTCCTCTGTACCCTCTCTAGTGCAATCACATTCTTCCTGTAATGTGGTGACCAGAACTGCACGCAGTATTCTAGCTGCAGCCTAACTAGTGTTTTATACAGTTCAAGCATAGCCTCCCTGCTCTTGTATTCTATGCCTCAGCTAATAAAGGCAAGTATCCCGTATGCCTTCTTAACCACCTTATCTACCTGTCCTGCTACCTTCAAGGATCTGTGGACATGCACTCCAAGGTCCCTCTGATATTCTGCACTTCTCAGTGTTTATTTATAGTGTATTCCCTTGTCTCGTTAGCCCTCCCCAAATGCATTCCCTCACACTTCTCCAGATTGAATTCCATTTGCCACTGTTCTGCCCACCTGACCAGTCCATTCATATCTTCCTGCAGTCCTGGAAGATTTAACAATGCCACAATAGTACAGTTCAAGGCCATTTCAACAACCAATTAAATATATCAGCCACTCGTAAGGCAAACTTATTCCTAGAACATGGCTACAAAATACTGGACAGTCCCTGCATGTACTGGATGGAAATCTGAGCAAGCATCGCACAAAGCTATGCCACGCCTCAAAGACAGGTAGGAACGGCCTTTATTGTCCAGGCAGCCTCCAGAAATAGAGTTATATTTAGAATATTGGTCAAGCCCCATATACACACATTTTCAGGATTCTGAGTTTTAAAAAAATCATGTTTCTTGAAGCTTTTAATGGACACTGGAAAAGAACAAAATGGCTCTGTCCACAAGATGCACACCATGCAGAAAAGGATCACAGGGATGTTGTTATGACATCAGAACATGTCAAGCATTAAAACAGCTTAAAAAGAGAAATCATCCCTCATGTTTTCCCCCACTCATCAGAAGTGATAGATGGGGCCAACTCCTGCATTACATGGGCAATATGGAGGATGAAGCATTTACTATGAAGTAAAGGACAATATTCTTTCATGTCTCTTTTCTACCCTATAACTAGCAGTTAGGAGACTCCTTGTTAAGAGGAGGGGATCTGGTCTTAATTCAACACCACTTAACAGCTTGAACAAAATGTGGAATTCTGTGGGAAAGTCAAATGCAAAAATCCACAAGTTGTTAGACTGATCCACTGCCCTTGTAGCACTTACTAATGAAAACCACCTTTAAAAACAACATTTTAAGAAGCTAAAACTCTGGAAAGTTACACGGGCAAAGTGGTAATCGCATGCAACAATTCCATTGATGACTCTACACAGAATGTATCGTTGCTTAGGTTGAAAGCTAGATGTTCAACAACAAAGCTACACAGAATGATTGACAGGCACTGAATTTGCTCACAAATAATTGGAAAACATTTGAAAAATTTACCACCTTTAAAAAAGGTACCCAGCTTCATCTACCCTTTGGCACATTAAAACAGATTGTAAAGGCAAATACAGCTCTAAATAAAACATTTTTCTCTTTTGGAATTCTGCAACACCAATTAGAGAATTGTTTGAAGAAACTATTACAATATATATTTTTCTTACTGGCACATGGAACAATGAGCAAATAGATTCCATCCAGTGTAGCTTCCACTGCTTGGCTGTAAAGATTCTGCCATGGTATCTTCAGTTCAAGTTTACCTAAGAAAATAGGATAGAAAGTCAGTTGCAAGACAGGAAACAAATGTTAGGGTAACTAGGAGTTGCTTGGATTGGAGAAGAGTTAGAAGTGGTGTACCTTAGGGATGAGTGCTGGTCTACTTTTGTTCTCAGTATATATAGATTTGGACTTGGGCATTGGGAGCACAATGTTGAAATTTGCTGATAACACAAAATTACAGGGTTTGGAAAACAGCGAAAGACTGCAAAAGACCCAGGCAGACAGATAATTTAGCAAAATAGGCAGAAAGCTGGCAGATGCAAATTACTGTGGAATAGTGTAAGGTAATATAATTTGGGAGGAAAAACAAGGAATGGGATTATCTACTCAACGGAACAACAATGAAGGGTGTGCATGAATTTTTCATTTATCCTCAAGTGTTCAAATACACAATTCCTTGTATGTATGAACACAGATATAAAACCTTCGAAATTTATAAACAGGGCATGGAGTACAAGAGTAAAGAGGTAATGATAAATTTGTACAGGGCAATAGTTGAGTCGCAGTTAAGAGTACTGTGTGTGGCTTTAGGTGCCCCATTGTTAAAGTACATTAAAGTCATAGAAAGCATACAGCATAGAATCACCAGAATGATGCCATGGATGATAAACTCTAGTTACAAGGAGATACTGACACTATTTGAATACTAGCACTATTTCCACTGGAGCAAAGAAGAGAATAACTAGGGAAAGACCATTTTCTCCTGTTAGGAAGTCAGTGATGAAGAGGCATCGATAGCATGTTAAATTCAGTACATACATTATGAACTCTTCATTTTGGCATCACCAGTCCCGGTCATGCCTTTAAGTGACACAGATAGAATTTCCAATTATATTGTAAGCAGCTACTAGCTGTTAAAGGCCTCTAGTCGTGCCTGCAGCTACACTTTACTGGTATAGAGAGCTTCAAAAACTCCAATTCCCAAGAGCTAGACACCATTATATAGATAAGTTTATAGCTTTGTCTGCTCCAACAGACTGCCAGCATTCTACCTTCTGTTCTGACTAACTGTTTAACCACTTCATTTTAAAAAAGTCTTTGGCCTCCTCGACTTTGGTTTTGCTCATTTGGCATTTTTCCAGAATTTTCCTTGCTCAGGATTAGGCCACTTAGCCCGCTCCCACAGCACCTCAGTCTCCATTTTGTCTCCCGCTATTACTCAACAGGCCCCGGATGGCACAACCCACAGCCACTGCTACAACAATAATTTTGCCAATTTGAACATTATTCAAAAAGATAAATTAATATTCAGGGAACAGCAAAAGTTATAGGAAGTAATAATAAAATACCCAACAAAAATAAAGCAGAAGTAATGAAAATGAGTGCAATCTACTAAAAATTTGAAGTAGCAACATGGACGGTTTTAAAAACAACTAAGGAGCAGTAAATTTATTTTGAACATCAGAGAAAGATTACACTGGCAATCTGCTGAATTAGGGGATGAAGTCATTCTCAAATTTATTTGATGCTCAACCCAGGTTTGAATTTTGAAAATATTTGGATGATTTCATTATCAACCATTTTAGCTCTATTATTACAAGCTCGATTAGTTACTGAGCAAAGGTTCCGAGTACCAGGAGAAACATTGACAAACAAGGCAATCCAACTTGACATTTATCAGTTGCCTTAGGTTGGGCTGAAAACCAATATTGAGTCTCTAAGGGACTATAAATCATATGTACCATAGCAATTCAACAACCAAATTTCAGCAGTGCTAATAACAGATTGCCTGAGGCATTAAAAGCACCACAAACTATAAAAAAAGTCTGTATTCAGAGTGGTGCAAAGACTTTAACAAAATGTTGATGAGGTAGAGGGAAATTAACAACGGGAATGGCGGTCAAGCTCCTTCTATCACTGATACAACTTGCATTTATGTAGCGCCTTTAATGCAGTAAAACATCCCAAGGTGCTTCACAGGAGCGTGATCAGACAAAAATTGACACCGAGCCAAAGAAGGAGACATTAGGACAGGTGACCAAACGCTTGGTCAAAGAAGTAGGTTATAACAACAACAACTTGCATTTATAGAACGCCTTTAACGTAGTAAAGCTTCCCACAGTGCTTCACAAGATGTCAAACAAAATGTGAGTTGGGACCGTCTTAAAGGAGGGAAGAGAATTGGGGAGGGAAAGAGAATTGGAGAGGCAAAGAGGTTTAGGGATGGAATAAACAGTGAGCAAGCAAGAAGTAGAAAAAAACAAAAAAATGTAATTACATGAAGAACTCTAATCAGGTACCTAATAAAACTCAAATGCTTGATCAAATACTTGAATCTAATAGGTTGGGTCTCCACTGGCATTATAAATTGATCACAGCAACCTGGATGAATGAGCAAAAAAAAAACTTACTAATATGCCCAGCTTTAATTTTGAATGGAACATTCAGCTCGCACTGAAAAAAAAGTAAAAAAATAACATCAGAGTACATTTAAGCAATGTCAACAGTCACACACAAATATCGTTCATCCTCAAGATCACTACAGTTATCAAGATATTTCTGGACCTTGTCATTGTTACTTTTGCTGGAACTTTCTCTGTACAATTAGGATTTTAGCGACACTGACAAACGAACCAAGCAGAATCATTCTATCATGAATGCAGGTCCTCGCGAATTTTTCAAGCAAGCCTATGTAACCAAGTTTGAGCATTCAGCTGTTCTTAAACAGCAACCAAATATAGCCTGCTCAGTAATACAGAGGAATACTGTATTACAGAGGCTTGAACTGGCATTTGACTAATTTTGTAAAATGCAGAATCTATCTAATCTAATCTACAAGTGTTCCCACTGAACAGATGTAAATTATTATCTTTAACTGAGCTTATGAGAATGAGTCCTGCAGCCAGTAGCATTACTAATGCAACTAATTTTCTGAAATTAAAAACAGAAGATGCTGGAAACCAATTCAGGTCTGTCAGCATCTGCAGAGAACAAACAAATTAATGTTTCAGGTATATAACCCTTCAGTTAAACTGGGAAAAAAATTACAGATAAACAGCATTTAAAAAGGAACTGAACAAAGGGACGAGGGAGAGAAAGAAACCCATCTATGGGACAGGAAGTAAAATGACCTACGTGCTTAAATGGAAAACAGGGGATGATTAAATGGCTGAGTTGATATTAACACGAGATGATAGGAAGAAGTATAATAAAAGAAATTAAAGACATTTAAAAGACAGAGAATGTGTGAATCGCAGAGGTGGCATGGGGCTGGGGAGGGGGGTGAGAGTTGTTGTATCCGTGTGTTAATGGAGACACGGAATGCAGGAGTTGGTTTCACAGGTGTTTACTGAACAAAGTCTGGAGGTGAACTAACAGATACAAGACACTATACAGGCTTATATAGCCCGAGTGGCCATTACCGGCATAGGGGGCTCTTAAAGGCACATACACCACAATTCCTCCCCTTTTAGACAACCAGTACATAACATTTTAAGTAATCATTAATGAACATGTTACAAGAAAAATAATCTACACATTTGCTGCAGTTAATCAATTATAAGTCAGTCTCTCTGGAGGCTTCCTGACTCGGTCCGGATAACGCCTCGGTGGTGTAGTAGTTTTTGGTGGTGTAGTAGGTTCTTTTGGCAAGGTCGATTCGGCTTGAATGCCAGTGTCGGGTTCATCTGGTTCCAGTATCACCGGATCGGAGGTAGATACTATGGGTATCTCTGCTTCATCATTAGGCGTATAGAGTTGTGGTGTAGGTTGTCCCTTTTCGGATGACTCTATGATCTGGTCAGCATGGCGCCTTATTATGCTTTCTCCAATGTCCACGGTATACATCAGCGGTCCTAGTCGTGTGCAAATAGTTCCAGGCTGCCATTTCTCGGTACGGTAGTCCCGGGCCAAAACTTGTTGACCTATCTGGAAGGTTCTAGTTGGCCTTTCATTCATGCCTTGAAATTGCCGGTTCTCCACGTCCCTTCTGATGTTTGGCTTGATCAAATTCAGCCGGCATCTTAGGCTTCTATTGAAGAACATCATGGCGGGAGTTTGGTTTGTAACCACATGTGTTGCATTCCTGTATGCAAACAAGAAGTTATCTACCTTATGCTGTAGATTTATGTCTTCATTACCCATGGCCTCTATGGCCTTCTTGAAGGTCTGGACAAACCTTTCAGCCAATCCATTGGTGGCAGGATGGTATGGGGCGGACGTGTAGTGCTTAACCCCATTGTTTTTTTTTTTTTAAGAACTTCCTGAATTCTTCGGACACAAATTGCTGTCCATTATCAGAACAGATCTGTTCAGGCAGCCCATTCCTGGCAAATATGGTCCTTAATACTGTGATGGTTTTTTCCGTGGTGGTGGAGAACATCTTTATTACCTCCGGCCACTTGGAGTGTGCATCAACCGCGATTAAGAACATTGAGTCCATAAATGGACCAGCAAAGTCGATGTGTACCCTTTGCCATGGAGATGAGGGCCACTCCCATGGATGTAGAGGGGCTTGTGGTGGGGCGTTTTGGACCTTCTGGCATCCTAGGCAGCTCTTGGTCATGTCTTCGATGTCTCCATCGATACCTGGCCACCACACAAACGCTCTGGCTAGGTTCTTCATTTTCACTCCACCCAGGTGCGCCTCGTGAAGCTCCTTTAGCACTTTATCCTGGAGCTTGGGTGGAATCACCACTCTGGATCCACACATCAAAGTTCCTCGGCACACTGACAGCTGTTCTCCTCTTTGCGAGAATGCTGGCAACAGTGGTTCGCCATGTGCTGGCCATCCCTTCACCGTTAAATAGTAGACTCATGAGAGTCGGGTCATTTCTCGTTTCCTTTTCAATGGCAGAATTTGTTACTGGTAGACATTCCACTATGGTTGAGTGGAACATTTCCACTGGGTCCACTGTAGGTGCCTCTTCTACCGTTGGCAACGGTAGGCGCGATAAACCGTCAGCATTCCCATGCTGTTTTGATCCTTTGTATTCTTTCTATGTCATATTGGTGTGCCCCTAGGAAAAGGGACCACCTCTGTAGCCTTTGCGCTGTCATAATGGGAACACCCTTTTTAGGGTTGAATATGGAGACGAGGGGTTGATGGTCAGTCAACAAGGTAAATTTTTGTCCGTGTAGGTAATGGTTGAATTTCTTCACTCCCCATACCAGGCTGAGTGCTTCCCTGTCGATCTGGGCATAGTTACGCTCAGCTGAGTTCAATGAGCGTGACGCAAAAGCTATTGGCCGCTCCGAGCCATCAGGGAATCTATGCGATAATACCGCTCCTACGCCATAAGGGGATGCATCGCACGCCAGTCTGATTGGCAGTGATGGGTTGTAATGAGCCAAAACTTCCTTGGACGTGATCAAGCCTTTGCATTTATGGAAGGCATGTTTACAGTCTTCGCTCCATTTCCAAATGACTCCCGTTTGTAGCAGTTCGTTAAGAGGGTGCAGAAGAGTTGACAAGTTCGGTAAAAATTTATGATAGTAATTTATCAATCCCAGGAACGACCTTAATTGTGAGACATTTTCAGGTGCTGGGGCTTTTATGACCGCTTCAATTTTTCAGGTGACTTATGCAACCCTTCCTCGTTAATTATGTGGCCACAATATGATATTTGTTTCTGGAAAAATTCGCACTTGGGGCGATTTGCTCGTAGGCCCCGTTCTCTCAGCCTATTGAGCACCTGCTCCAAATTGGCAAGGTGCTCGTTGTCGTTTTCTCCTGTTACAAGGATGTCGTCTAGGTAGCATTGAGTCCCCGGAATCCCTTGGAGGACTTGCTCCATAGCTCTTTGCCAGATAGCTGGAGCTGATGCTACTCCGAAAACCAGTCGATTGTACTGGTACAGGCCTTTGTGTGTATTTATCGTGAGATACTTTTTAAGAGGCCTCTTCAACCTCCATCTGTAGATATGCCTGTGCCAAGTCAATTTTGGTGAAATGTTTCCCTCCGGATAGTGAGGCGAAAATATCTTCTATCCTCAGAAGAGGATACTGTACCGTGTGAAGGACTGGGTTTACAGTCACCTTGAAGTCCCCACAGATGCGAAATTTTCTCTGTTCTTCAGATTTATCATTATTCAACGTTTTCTTCATAACCGGGACGATGGGTGTTGCCCACTCGCTCCAATTTATCTTGGATAATACGCCTGCTTTTTCCAAATTCTCCAGCTCTACCTCGACTGCTGGACGAATTGCGTATGGCACCGGCCTTGCCTTAAAAAACTTGGGAATTGCCGCATCTTCCACTTTTATTGAGGCGGTGACGCCTTTCAAGGTTCCTAGTTCCTGTTGAAACACTTCCTTGGCGTTGGCCAAGATGTCTTTTAATCGTTCAGGTATGACGTCATCATTTTTTTTCTTACTGGTCACCGTCAGTGCCTGAATGGAGTGCCAGTCCAAACGTATCTTCCTGATCCATTCACGTCCCAACAGCGGTGGACCACCATCTTGCAGAACTTATAAATACAACTTCTGTATTTCCTTGCCGTTGTATACAACAGGCACCTTTATTTTCCCTTTGGGGTATACTTTCTGCCCCGTATATGTTTTCAAGATAATGGATGTGTCTTTTAAAGGTATATGCGGAAATAGCCGCTCGTAATCCCGTCGACTTATGATGGTCAGAGCTGATCCTGTATCTAGCTCCATTTTAACTGGGGACCCCGCTATCGTGAGGGTAACCCAAATGGTCTGGTAATCTTCTTTGGCAATTACATTATGTAATTTGAGACAGCTTAGTCTCTTGTTTCCGGAGTCACTATCGCTCTTCTGGTCTTCGGAGCTACTGTCCGTCATCATTTGTACCTTTCTGTACTTTTCCTTATTGATTTTTTTCCTGTCCGTGGATTTTGTGTGTCCAGATCGGCATACACGTGCAATGTGTCCAATCTTTCCGCATTGCCTGCATGCTTTGTCCTTGAGCCAGCAGTCCCTCTGGTCATGGGTGGATCTGCAGCAGCGATAACATCTCTCGAAACCCTGTGTCATTTCATGGGTGCCGAAGTCCTGTGGCTTTTGCTGTATCTCTGCAGCTCCTCTTGCGGCTGCTTCGTATGATACAGCCATACTGAAAGCCTTGTCCAGTGTCAAATCTTTCTCAGAAAGTAGCCTTTTCTGTGTTCCTTCACTTAGGAGACCGCAGACAAATGTGTCTCGAAGAGAATCTGCCAGTCCTGCCCCGAATTGGCAGTGCTTTGACAGCTTCCTTAATTCGGTGAGGTAATCAGCGTTACTTTCATTCTTGTGCTGATTCCTCTTGAAGAATTTGAATCGTTCCGCTATCAGCGGCGGTGTTGGGTTTAAGTGCTCCTGTAGAGTATCAACAATCTCCTTAAAATTCTTGTCCTTTGGTTTGGCTGGAGTGATTAAGTTTCGTAACAGTCCGTATGTCCTTGCGCCCATTAGATTTAGAAGTACTGATGCCTTATCATCTTCTATTTCATTTGCTGTGCAATATACCTCCACTCTTTCCACATGTGGTCCAATCCTCTATATCGCTTTCAAAAGCATTAATATTGCCAGCCTTAGGCATCCTGAAAAAAAAAAGCCGCCTCCCGCGCTTTCCTTTCTTCCCTGCAGAAAAAAATGGCGCTTCCTGCGCTTTCCCGCCCCTGCTGACAACGCTGTTCTCCACGGTTTTTATTTACATAGGTTTTTTTTTTTCAATAGGTGGAGACTCGTTCCCGCCAGACTCTCTGGGACTTTTCCCTCCCTCTGCTTGGTCCGAACGCCGACCTGCTTTGCAGTGCCGGCCGTCTCCAGAGTGCTCCCCCCCTCTGTCTCGGTTTGCCTCCGCCTTCGCTGCTCGGCCCCGCTGCAGAGCCAGCCGATGGAGCCCCAGCCCGCTGCCCAGGAAGGATTATTGCAGTACCTGCCACCAGCTCGGCTAGCTGGTGAAACCACAGTTTTTTTTTTCTTCTTTCTTGTTTTTGTTCGATCTTCTTTAGGTGCTGCCGAATTGCAGGTAAGTCCGTTTCCAATTCGTCGCCACTATTGTATCCGTGTGTTAATGGAGACACGGAATGCAGGAGTTGGTGTTTACTGAACAAAGTCTGGAGGTGAACTAACAGATACAAGACACTATACAGGCTTATATAGCCCGAGTGGCCATTACCGGCATTACAGTACACAGGGGGCTCTTAAAGGCACATACACCACAAGAGTGGGGGTTATAAGGCAGGTCTGAAAAGCAGCTGAAGTTAAAGTTATTAAATGTCAATATTAAGGCCATAGGGCAGCACAGCATGAGGGAAGGGTGGGGAAAGAGAGAGAGAGAGAGAACCGGGTACAGAAAAATAAACAAGTATACACAGTAAAGAAACAGCCTACTAAATTGACTGGATTCATCAAATCTAAATCTGACTACATCTGAGTGGATCCTTTTTTCTCTCCAAGATGTTGATCCGCCTTGTAAAATTATCATGGATTAGTTCGCTTTTAGAATACTTGCTTTACTATCTTGTAATCATTAGTATCTTATAATCACCAGTAATGGATTTATAATTGTGTGCAAGAATTAAATATAAAAGTCTGTAATCATCAACTGTATGCAATGGTAACCTGAATTATATGACATATAACAGTTTTGCATGTCATTAAAAATTTGTGAGTAAGCTGTAACCAGACAGCCTGGGGTGAGAAAGAGAATTGCTATAGTCAAGTTGGGAGGCTGTGGGTGAAAGTTGGATATTAGCCAACAGTGAGGATGAGAAATAGTACAGCTAGCCTGGGAACCAAGGTTAGGTGCAGTTGCCACTGTGCTAGAATGTTATAACAACTGCAGTGAATTCAAAACAAAGGCCAACAGCAAGCGCCGTATCTCAACCTGTGGAGACAGATTTCCTTTTGTATTGCCATAACTACCCCAGATGGGAGTCTTGATGGTCAAAAACAGATGACGCAAGAGTATCAGAAGACTAGAATCTGCATGGCATCTTTATGATTGGATTTTGGGTTTGGATATCAGCCAGTGATTGGAGACCTCCTGAACCATAGGTTTTGAATGAGTGTATATAAGGGTATAAAAAGGGAGTCTTAACAACCACAATTTGTAGAAGGTGTCAGAGAGAATCAAAGACACCCGGGAGATGAAGCGAGATGAGAGACAGGAGACACAGACTCAGCTTACTCACGGTTGTGGCTTCTACACAGAGTATAAGTGGTAATATAAGTCTCAATTATACTCTGTAAACTGCTGCTCGAATACTGTAATGTATTAAGTTTCGCTTGTGCTGAAAAAAGTTAAATCACTCTCCCCAATACGAGTCAATCTTGAATCATTTAGAACCAGGGTCCCTCTGGGATATTATAGCCTTAACATTTTAAAAATGTTAACTTATAAGCCAACTTATCTAAACACTGAAATCGATATAAAATTAAGCAAAAGGGATCACAGTGTCCACAAGTGTCAGAATGCATCTGGTGAAGTGACTGATACCACATACTGTATCCTTCAACAAATGCAGACCAAGAAAAAAATGGTTGTGATTATTCCTCATTTGCCAAAAGCTTTCAGTCAATGCAAATATAAAAAAAGCTAATCAAACAGTAGACTAATATGTCCAAAGGGCAGTTAACTACAAATCCAAGCATGTTATTACAGCTTTGCATAGATCACTTGTGAGGTCACATTTGAAATATTTGGCACCCTATCTTCAAAAAGGGTACTGAAACATCAAAGGAGGTTCCTGTGCTGCTTGGCTAGAGGATGAGATGTCTGTCCTGAGCACAGAAGACCAGAATTAAATAATGGAGATATATGGATGTTCTTCAGTTTTTGTTTCACTGCATTTGGAAATCAGAACGATTGAGGCAGAGCCTTCGCTCAGGAGATTAAATAGGTGTGGTAGTGCCTACAAAGGGGCAGAAGAGGTCAGGCAGGACATACGGCCTTCTTTCTCCTCCATTTCACATCCCTCATTCTGCCTTTGTAGCTCCACACTTGGTCCTTGACCATGAAAATGATTAGACTAGGCCACAGCCAACACAGTTCTCGGGCTAGTAACAAGACACACACTTCCACCAGTCTTTTTTTCATTCCAACCCCCCTCCACTAATGGGGACTTAAATTTTTCCATTTATATTTTCAATGCAAAACACTTAGTACAATAAATAATCTACAATAAATAATCTAGAATATTTACTATGCAAAATAAAATTTAAAAGGCAACTTACCAATGCATTTTCTTTTACTTCCAGGTTATTGAGTACCGCATCTCCTGTAAAAAGAATTTAATTTTTGTTAGAAAATATATTTTTCATGTTGAGGGAGGGGGGATGGGATAGTAAGAGACAACATAGACATATGATATGATAGATAATCGTTTGACAGGGAGTTGCAATCCAGTCATTTAAGTGGACAGTACTTGCAACATCAACGCAAGATTCAATTTGGGCTAGAAATTCATTATAGCCAAGGAATGGGCGGTGTCAGTAGAAAAGTTGGAGAATAAGTGCCAGGCGCTAATGCTTTAGACTGCAGGCAAAATTTGTGCTCACTGCTCAAAAAAATGATTGAAGTCCTAATTCAAGTCTTAAAGCCGAAGCTCATTGGTGTTATACTCAAAAGGGTGGACCAATATCAGTTGCAGTCTAATCGCAAGTCATATTTACCACAGGCTTTTTTCAGTAATTAAAGGGGAAGTTAATTGATGTTGCAGCACCTCATTCTCAGCATTGCTGGCTGTGCAGCTGCCTAAGCAAGCATATGCATAAGCAGAAGCAGCCGGAGGACTGAACTAGGTGTACTCATGGCAGATCCACACCCCAGGGAGAGAGCCTACAGATTCCGCAATGAAGCACTGGAGGCATTGGTTTTCGCTGTGGAGAGGTGGAGGGCAGTGCTCTACCCAGCAAGTGGCAGGAGGCCCTCGCCACAAGTCTTCTGCACCAAGTGGCGGGAGGTAGCAAAGCATGGCTCGGGCAGCACTGCGGTCCCCAAGACCCCCACACAGTGCAGGAAGAAATTTAACAACCTCACTCGGGTGGTCAGGGTGAGTGAATGCTTCATACCACCATCGAAGCCAAAATCTTCACACAATGCCCAAAGCGCCACACCCCCAGCACTCACTCACCAACAATCTCACACATTACACACAATGTCAGCTATTCAACTATGGCAGGCACATCACAAACACATTGCTCCACACTCACTCACACTTTCCTTTCTCTTGCAGGCCAAGGTGGCTCACAACAGAAGGGAGCAGGAGCCCACAGGCAGGGGACAAGTAGATACCCAACCACCGTCTGCGCTGGAGAATCAAGTGCTGCAAATTATGGGGCGCCAGGTGGTAGGCGCCATGGCCACCGGCGATGTATGTTCATCCCTATTCCTTCTTCGCACATCCCACTTCCCCCTCACCCCACAAGCGTTTCGCACTTTTCAGCTAATCATGCTGTATGCATGCATTTCTCCCTTTCTGTCCCCCTCCCCTCACATTAACTCGAATCTTGTGCCTTTATGCTTTCCGATAATGAGCAAGCACCTGAGCACCCTGTCTCTGAGGGCACCGTAGAGAGCGAAGCAGGAGAAGAGAACACACCGCGTCACTGCATCTCTCACCTGCAGACACCAGCTCAAATACTGGCACTACCCATTCTTTAGAGGCTAGATAGTAGCAGGATCTGCACAGGGTGAGGCACCGGGGACAAGCGGGCTGCAGCAAGGCCAGGGGGAAAGGGTAGCTCGGGGGCCAGCTCCCCGGAGGGGGAGTTCGCGCTCGAGTTCTGCTGCACAGGACTCAGATGAGGACCTCAATGGGGAGGCCTTTAGAAGAAGGGTGATGGGCATGCACACGGAGATGATCGGTGCAATGGCAAGGGTGCCCGAGAGCCTCTCGGCAATGATAAGGAGCGTGGAGGAGTCCACCTCCAAAATTTGCACAAGGCTCTGCGCACACCATGGAGCCCATCATTTCCAGTCTGCAAAGGATGGTAGACTCCCAGAGAGAACGTGGCAACCCAGGTCTGATGCTGCGTCTGATGGACGATCTGGCAGCTTCGACTGCAGCACAGGCGGAAGCGACGCAATGTCTTAGTGCTGTAATGCAGTCTAGGGTTGGTGGCATCCAATCTCAGACTGCTCTCATGCACTCTCAGCTTGATGCCACGCAAGCTCTGACTGCTGCCATTGTGGCTGGGTCTACCACCATCAAACAGGGCTTTCAAGGTGTCACAGCAGGCCAGCAATCTGTGCTCCAACAGATTGCTAGCCATGCTGAGGTGCTGGTCCGGGGGAGTGGCAGTGGGTCAGTGGAGCAGGAACCTGCTCCCACTACTGCCACTCCGCCATTGCCCTTGTTGCTGCCTATCATCCAGCCAGCCCAGACTGCTGCTGCCCATGCTGAGGTGGTGCAGTCTACAGCCGGGCCTTCCAGGTCCAGACCTTGTCGAGGGCATCCTGCAAGGCCATCTGAAATCTCCTGCAAGGGCACTCAGCAGCCTTCCACAGCCCTGCTGCAGCCATTGGGTCAACACTTCGTAGGAGAACGAGAGTAGGCAAAGACACAGTAACGACAGGCACTAAGGGATTGCCCAAGGGTGAATAGTTCATATTTTTGGTGTAAATATGTGTTCACTGATTTTTGTTAAATTTATTAATTCAGTTTGGATTCTTCTGTGGCGTGTCTCATTTCAGCTTTGCGCTGTGATATGGCCTGTGACAGGGGTGGAATGATGGGGATGTGGTGAGCAACGGGGATCTGGGGTTTAATTCATTCGAACCACAATCTGATGAGGCAGTCATGGGCTGCCCTTCCAGAAGGCCGATTGAGTGGCTGCCTCCTCCTTCGCTCCCGTTCCTCCTCCTCCTCCCCGAGGTGGTCCTGCAATCCCTAGTGGCAAGGGCTGGGCCCTCATGATGGCCAAGTTGTGTAGCATACAGAGACCACCACGAAATGGGACACCCGCTTAGCCAAGTACTGAAGGGCTCCTCCCGAGCAGTCAAAGCAGTGGAACCATTGCTTCAGCAGGCCAATGGTCTGCTCGATGATGTTCCTGGTGGCGGCATGGCTCTCATTATGAGAGTGCTGGGCAGGCGTGTTGGGGTTGCAGAGGGGAGTCATAAGCCAGGTGGAGAGTGGAGAGCGGATAACCCTCGTCTCCGAGCAGCCAGCCGCAAGCTTGACGTGATGGCTGGAAGAGTGCTGGCACACCTGTCTGGTGCAGCTCCTATTCTCTACTGTTAACCATCTTCTTAAACACCTCTCCCGTCTCCTCCACCCTCACCTCCGAAAGCAAGTGTGAGAAGCTCATGGACTTCTTTGTCTCTAAGATTGAGACCATCCCTTCAGCTGCCTCTGCCACTTCCCTTCCTTCCCCTAAAGTTCTCCCCTGCTCTAGCCCTGAACTCACATCTTTCTCCAGTTTCTCTCCGATCTCCCCTCATGATCTTTGCGCTCATCTTGTCTATGAGACCCACCCTCCTGCTCCCTCGACCCTATTCCCACCAAACTGCTGACCACCCAACTTCCTTTTCCGGCTCCCAGGTTAGCTGATATTGTTAACGATTCTCTCTCCTCAGGTACTTTTCCCCCTCTCGCTCAAATTTGCCGTCATCACCCCTCTCTTCAAAAAACTAACCTTGATCCCTCCGTCCTTGCAAACTACCACCCCATCTCCAACCTCCCTTTCCTCTCCAAACTCCTTGAACGTGTTGTCACCTCCCAAATCCGTGCCCATCTTTCCTGCAATTCCATGTTTGAATCCCTCCAAACAGGTTCCACCCTTGCCACAGTACCGAAACGGCTCACATCAAGTCACAAATTACATCCTTTGTGACTGTGACAAACGTAAACTATCCCTCCTTGTCCTTCTTGACTTCGGCAGCCTTTGACATGGTTGACCACTCCATCCTTCTCCAACGCCTCTCCACCGTCGTCCAGCTGGGTGGGACTGCACTCGCCTGGTTCCATTCTTATCTATCTAATTGTAACCAGAGAATCACCTGCAGCGGCTTCTCTTACCACTCCTGCATCCTTACCTCTGGTGTCCCCCAAGGATCTATCCTTGGCCCCCTCCTATTTCTCATCTACATGTTGCCCCTTGGTGACATCATCTGAAAACACAGCGTCAGTTTCCACATGTACGCTGACGACACCCAACTCTACCTCACTACCTCTTCTCACGACCCAGCAATGGTGTCTAAATTGTCAGATTGCTTGTCCGACATACAGGCACAAGTAAGGAGTGTGATGGAATACTCTCCACTTGCCTGGACGAGTGCAGCTCCAACAACACTCAAGAAGCTCGACACCATCCAGGACAAAGCAGCCCGCTTGATTGGCACTCCATCCACCAACTTAAACATTCACTCCCTCCACCACCGGCGTACCATGGCTGCAAGTTGCATCATCTACAAGATGCACTGCAGCAACTCGCCAAGGCTTCTTTGGCAGCACCTCCCAAATCCGCGACCTCTTCCACCTAGAAGGACAAGGGCAGCAGGTGCATGGGAACACCACCACCTCCAAGACCACCCTGACTTAGAAGTATATCACCGATCCTTCATCGTCGCTGGGTCAAAATCCTGGAACTCCCTCCCTAACAGCACTGTGGGAGTACCATCACCACATGGACTGCAGCGGTTCAAGGCAGCGGCTCACCACCACCTTCTCAAGGGCAGCTAGGGATGGGCAATAAATGCTGGCATTGCCAGCGGCGCCCTGATCCCATAAACGCATTAAAAAAAGAGGCACAGGGAGAGGCAATATACACTTAATGGCACAGTTTTAAAGAGTGTGCAGGGACAGTGGGACCTGGGAGTTAATATGCATAGGTCCCTGAAGGTGGCAGGACATACTGAAAGAGTGGTTAGCAGTGCGTATGGGATCTTGGGCTTCATCAATATAGAGGTATGGAGTACAAAAGTAGAGAAGTTATACTGATCCTTTATAAAGCGCTGGTTAGGCCACAACTGGAGTATTGCGTCCAGTTCTGGTCACCACACTTTAGGAAGGACGTGAAGGCCCTCGAGAGGGTGCAGAGGAGATTTACCAGAATGGTTCCGGAAATGGGGTATCTTAGCTACATGGACAGGTTGGAGAAGCTGGATTTGTTTTCATTAGAGCAAAGGAGGTTGAGGGGTGATTTGATAGGAGGTGTACAAGATTATGACGGGTTTGGATAGGCTAGATGGGGAAAGGCTGTTCCCATTAGTTGGTGGTACAAGGACGAGGGGACACAAATTTAAGGTTTTGGGCAAGCGATACAGAGGGGATGCGAGAGAAAACTTTTTTTTACACAGCGAGTGGTGAGGACCTGGAACTCGCTGCTGACAGAAGTGGTGGAAGCGGAGACACGCAATGTTTTCAAGGGGAGACTGGACAGGCATTTGAGGGAAATAAACTTGCAGGGCTACAGGGATAGAGCAGGAGAATGGGACTGACTGAATTGCTCTACAGAGAGTCGGCACGAACCTGATGGGCCAAATGGCCTCCTTCTGTGCCATTATGCCTCTATGATCCACTGGGAAATAAATTGAGAGCAACGGTGACCTTGACTGCCACTGGGAGAGCTGTAGTCACCCTGGTCTGAGGCTGGCGGTCCAGTTGCAGGAGGTAGCAGAGTTCTGTGACCACCTCCTTGGTGAAGTGGAGCCTTCCAATACACTGCTCCACACTTAATTGGAGGTAGGAGATGTGCTCTCTGAATACCCTCAGAGGGTAAGGCCTCCTGTTGAGAGCCCTGATGGCCCTCCTCCTCCCTGTGGGCACATGTTCCAGTCTTTCTCGCTGCCTCCGCTCCCTCCGCCGTAGTTCCTGGAGGGCGAGGGCGACTGCCAGTACAGCCCCATTAAATGTTACCAAGTATAGCAGTTTGATTCTTTGAAGAATAAATGTAGCTACTTTTTAGTTGCCACAACATTCCTGATACAAAAGAACCTTGAAATTACTGAATGAAACCATTGGAGTATGTGAAACTCACAAGGAACCACTGAAACTGCACTAACCGGACAGCTGCGAGCATTACTGATGATCCCTTTAAATAACATCCCTGGAGGCGGCTTCCTGGTGCTTCACGCCAGCTCTCCCGGTCAGTGTTTACTCCAGGCACTAAGGGTAGGTGGCGACAATCAATTTAGCAGATCGGGCGGTCATTGAGCGTTGCACTCATGGACGTCACAATCCAGCTGGCGTTGACGTTCCCGGCGATAACTCTTACATCCGGCGCTATGGGGAGGCGGGGCGGGATTTGGCGTGCGGCGCTGGATTCGCCCCGGCGATACTGCTCTACCGCCCCATTAGTGCCATCTGCTGGCGCTAACAGGAGGTGCTAAGGGGATGAATTTTCCCCCCATAGAATTTCTACCTTAAACTCAATAGCAATTCTTGGCTATCCTGTATAATAAACTTTATTTGGTCCTGCTCACAGCAGGTCAGAGGATATACTGCTTATAAAATTAGGAGCATTATACCATAGAACGATGAATTAACTACTTTGCCGCTAAGGTGCAGCTGCGAGTATGATAATCTGTTCCTTTAAAGTCACAAGTGGATAGATTTTCTAGGCCTGGTGACAGAACTGGCTGACTGCAAGCATTAAACGTGCCGATTTCTCAAATGCTGACCTCGTGTAATTTCCAAAGTCAAACATTTAATTAGGACTTGTGATCTCTGACCAGATTGAGCTCCCTTGTCCAAGCATTTTGTGGGGCTACAATTCCTGCATAACAGCACTACGTAAAAAGGCACAGGTTGCAGTACTGCATGGCCACGATTCTTGTCTCCAAAGGGGAAGAGAGACAGAGACAGAGGGGGCGAAGGGAGCGAGCAAGGGAGACTGGGGGGGGGGGGGGCCACACACCGAGCGAGAGAGAGAGGGATGTGGGGGCAGAGAGAGAGCGCGCTCGGGGGGGGGGGGGGGGGGGGGGGCGCGGCGGGCCAGTGAGGCAAGCTCGCGAGAAAGGGGGGGGGGGGGGCGCGCAGCAGGTGCGCGAAAAGAGGGGGCCGGTGGGCCAGAGAGAGAAGGGGGGGGGCGGGGCGGCCAGCGAGAGAGAAGGGGGGCGGGGCGGCCGGCGAAAGAAGGGGGGGGCGGGGGGCGGCCAGCGAGAGAAGGGGGGGCAGGCCGGCCAGCGAGAGAAGGGGGGGCAGGCCGGCCAGCGAGAGAAGGGGGGGCAGGCCGGCCAGCGAGAGAGGGCTGAAGGCAGACAGACAGAGAGATGGACGAAGGGGATTTTAACATGAGCATGAGAATTTTAAAATCAAGGTGTTGGCAGACATTGTTCCCCCAATTTCTTTTTGGGTGCAAGGTCCCTTTAACGGGCTGCGGAGCCCATTCACAATATTCCACATGCGCAAAATGTCCTATTCAAACGGTAAGTGGTCTGCGCGGGACCTCCAGGTGGCTGTGCACCTTAGCGGGAACATTGTTGGTGGACCATGAGCCAATGTAGGTCAACGAGCACAGGCAGGGGGAGGAGACGGAGAATGTGGTGCATGTGTAAAGGGGTGGGGGTGGAAAAAGTGATTCGGGCCTAATGGAGGACGGGAAAATGCGATTTGGATCATGTTCTTCCTCCATCCCCACTGTTCTCACCACACTCCCCCCAACAAGTTCCTGACCTTCTCTCTCCCCCCCGCCACTCCCCCAGTTCCTAAGCTCCTCTCCCCCCTCCGTCTCCGATCCGATCTCCCAGATCTGACTGAGATTCCAAACTCCAGTTGAGTTTCAGTAATGGCTGCATAACATAGTGAGGCTGGAAAAACAGCACTGCTGAAGAGCCGCTTTGAATCATTATTTGCTTGGTCTTTCAAGCCCTGGTTACAGAACTACAATATTTGGGGTAATCGCTGGATGCCCACCGTTCAACCAAGGATGCCAAAGTTTTTGCCTTTGTGTCGCTGCACGCATTTTTTGTTTCCCCCTACCAATATAATTTTCATTTGCTGCTGTTGGAAATACTGCCTCATTCTCATTATACATCATTCCTCCTTTCAATACTCGCACTCTCAAAGTCTGCGCAGAGTTTTATTAACAGAAATAGGAATAACATAATCGGCAGCACGGTCTTATCCACCACGTTGATTCAGAGAGTTTTAACTTGGGAAGTGTTCGGGCCCACCGCCACCCCGGCCCAAAACTCCCGCCCGCCACTCCCCCAGTTCCTAAGCTCCTCTCCCCCCTCCGTCTCCGATCCGATCTCCTTTCCCCCCTTTGACCCCCTCTCCTCTCTCAACTACCACCCCCCCCCGTCTCCGATCCGATCTCCTTTCCCCCCTTTGATCCCCTCTCCTCTCTCAACTACCCCCCCCCCCCACCAATCCGATTCCATGACCTTCTCTGTATGGAGCAGAGGAAAGCGTGGCGGTGCACTGTATGGCACTGTGTATGCCTGCAGTACTATACAATACTCTAGGGTGCTGGATGCAGTTCTAATAGATTTATGTTAAGCATCAAACGTGAATGCCAGTAAGCAACTTGAACGTCAGACAGGTCTGCATACAGTGTAGCAATTTCCACTAACTGCTTATGCTATTTTATTCTTTACATCAGAGTTACCGACTGAAGGAAAGATGCTTCTACTTTTCTTAGGGTTTCCCAAATATCCTAAAATGTTCATAAATGATCCAAGATAACCATACATGGGAATTAAGGCTGCTACATGGAGGCTGATGGCTGAGGTTTGTGTCGCCAGAGGTGTATGCAACCAGCAATGTTATTCATATCATCTGTTGTGTTGCCAGTTAGAGTCAGAGCACACCTAACACATCTGAGAAGAGCAATAATGGGAAAATCTTGAAGCACATTGAGCTTTACTTCACCCAGCAACAGGCATCATTTTATAGGATTGCTTTTGGGCATTACCTGACTTTGAAAGAGAAAGAAAATACTAAAATCATCTATTTTTTTAATGAAGAAAAGTTACTTGAAAGTACCCTGGAATAATGGAATCCGGATTTTCACCATTAAGCTTTCTTTTAAGGTTTCTTTGTAAATAAAACTTTATTCAGAAAAGTTTTACACTGCTGGCTGATGTTCGGATAAAGAAAGCAAAAAATGAATCAACTTGGAAGTTTTTTTAAAAATTCTAGAAGTGTGTGGCAGAGCCACTGAGGGGCTCTGAACTGTACATAATTCCCTTTAACGATGTGTTAGCTACAGACTAAATCTGTACCATTGTATATACTGTTAGCATGTACAGTGCGCGGCCGCTTTAAGAGCGCGGGCAAACGCGATGACGTCATGCCGCTAATCACGTGATCACCCAAACGTGGGAAAAATGTGATGACGTCATCCACGGGACTGCCCAGACAGTCCTCGTGGAGCCTCTGACCTGTTAAAACCTGTATTCATAGTTCTCTTGCATCAATCTGTTTAAACTCGTTAGTTTGACATTAAAAACCTTTTTGATTGGGTTCAACGCAGGCAATCAATCTCTAGATAGGAATTTGACCATTCCTACATTGGTGACTCCGACTTTTGTGAACGGATTTTGCAAAAGGAACACAGCATGGAGGCGAATGCCGTTTCGTTGAAGCTGCCACAGTTCTGGGAGCAACAAGCAACCTCGTGGTTCATCCAAGTCGAAGCCCAGTTCGCCCAGAGGCATCGTTGAGGATCAGACCCGATACTTATACGTGGTCTCCGCACTCGACGGCTCTACCGCCTCGCAGATCGTCAGTCTTCTCGGGAATCCCCCAACTGACAGCAAGTATGAGACCCTCAAAGCGCGGTTGCTACAGGCTTTCGGGCTCACGAAAACAGAACGCACCCGTCGGCTGCTCGCTATGCCCGGGCTTGGGGACTCCAAACCTTCCGAGCTGATGAGCCAAATGCTCACACTCCTTGGCTCCGAACCGGAATGCTTTCTCTTCAGAGTTATTCTGTAAGATCCGTGACTCTGAAGATATACTGTTATTCAATAATCACACGGATGCTGTAACTTAACAATAAACAGGTCTTTAATGGAGGAGGGTAGTCTCAAGACTGGGGGTACAGAGGCATGCACAAAAACTTATATACAAGTGTGGTCACTGCCGGTACTACAGTATACAGGAGCTGTAAAAGTAGTTCTCTCTTAAAGGTACATACACTACAATTCCTCCCCTTTTACATTAGTAGTACCCCTAATATTCAAATAACAATTAACACTTTAACAGTACATTAAACAACAATAGTCCATTTATAGATTCAGTCTTTGGGGTGGCTTCCTGACCCTTTCGGGATAGCGCCTTTCCGGAGGTTCTTGTTCTTGGTGCAAAAGCGATTCTGACCCCTTTTCATTGGGTAGTTCATCGGGTTCCACTGCTACTGGTTCTGAGGTAGATGCTACCGGTATGTCGGGTTCATCCCCAGGTACTCGAGACATGGGGTTGACGCGTTCCTGTGACGCTAAGATCTGATCGACGTGGCGTCTCACAATGTTCTCCCCGACATCCACTGTGTACATTAATGGCCCCTGCCTTGTGCATATCGTTCCGGGTTGCCACTTCTCTGTTCGATAGTCCCGGGCCAAGACTGGTTGCCCGACATTGAAGCTCCTTGTCGGCTTCTCGTTGATGTGCT
Organism: Somniosus microcephalus; assembly: GCF_052327205.1. Classification (NCBI taxonomy): domain Eukaryota; kingdom Metazoa; phylum Chordata; class Chondrichthyes; order Squaliformes; family Somniosidae; genus Somniosus; species Somniosus microcephalus. Next base: position 134,537,901 of record NC_140987.1, read on the forward strand.
GGAATTGTTTGTCCTCAACATTTCTTCGCACATTTGGTCTGAGCAAGTCCAGACGAGATCTCAACCTTCGGTTAAAGAACATCATGGCCGGGGTCTGGTTGGTAACTGCATGTGTCGCGTTTCGGTAGGCTAATAAGAAATTGTCCATCTTATGCTGCAGCGGAATTTCATCGTCGCACATGGCCTTGATCGCCTTCACAGAATCAACAGTGCAGATAGAGGCCATTTCGGCCCATCGAGCCTGCACCGACACATATCCCACCCTATCCCTGTAACCCCATGTATTTAATCCCCTAACACTAAAGGTCAATTTATCATAGCCAAATCAACCTAACCTGCACATCTTTGGACTGTGGGAGGAAACCGGAGCACCCGGAGGAAACCCACGCAGACACAGGGAAGAATGTGCAAACTCCACACAGACAGTCGCCAGAGGCCAGATTTGAACCCGGGTCCCTGGCGCTGTGAGGCAACAGTGCTAACCACTATGCCACCGTGCCCCCCTTAAAGGTTTGTACGAACCTCTCAGCCAATCCATTTGTGGCTGGATGATACGGGGCGGATGTGTAATGCCTTACCCCATTCCTTCTCATAAATTTTTGAAACTCGTCGGACACAAACTGTGGTCCATTATCAGAGCAAATCTGCTCTGGCAAACTGTTTCTGGCAAATATGGTCCGTAGGACTGCAATCGTTTTCTCTGCAATGGTTAAAGACATTTTTTATCGCCTCAGGCCACTTTGAATGAGCATCCACTGCTATTAAGAACATTAAGTCCATGAATGGACCAGCGAAATCAATATGCACCCGTTGCCATGGAGAGGAGGGCCACTCCCATGGGTGTAGAGGGGCATGTGGTGGTGCATTTTGGACCTTCTGGCATCCTAAGCAGCTCTTAGTTAGGTCTTCGATTTGTTGATCGATTCCCGGCCACCACACATAAGCCCTAGCAAGGCTTTTCATTTTCACTCCCCCCAGATGACCTTCATGTAGCTCATTTAGCACTCTCTCCCTTAACTTGGGTGGAATCACCACTCTGGATCCACACATCACTGTCCCCTGGCATACTGACAGCTGTTCTCTTCTGGATGAGAATGCTGGCAACAGTGAGTCGCCATGTGTTGGCCATCCCCTCACCGTCAAATCATATACCAGAGACAGCGTCGGATCATTGCGGGTCTCCTTCTCTATATCCACGTTCGTTACTGGCAATCGTTCAATTATTGACGAATAAAATATCTCGAAAGGGTCCACTGCTGGTGCTTCCTCCACAGTAGGCAGTGGCAGGCACAATAGCCCATCAGCGTTCCCATGCTGTTTCGTGCCTTTATATTCTATTTCATATTGATTCGCCCCTAGAAACAGGGACCATCTTTGTAACCGCTGTGCAGCCATCACTGGAACGCCCTTCTTAGGATTAAAGATGGAGACAAGTGGTTGGTGGTCAGTCAGCAAGGTGAACTTCTGCCCATGCAGATAGTGGTTGAATTTTTTTACTCCCCCATACTAGGCCGAGGGCCTCCCTGTCAATCTGGGCGTAGTTGCACTCGGCTGAGGTTAGTGACCGAGACGCAAAGGCTACTGGCCTCTCCAACCCGTCTGGGAATTTGTGCGACAGCACCGCTCCAATACCATAGGGTGATGCATCACATGCCAAACGAATAGGTAGTGCTGGGTTGAAATGGGCCAACACCTCTTTTGATGTGATCAATTCTTTACACTTCTGGAAAGCTCGTCTACGTTCGTCATCCCACTTCCATGGTACCCCTGTTTGCAGTAGGGTGTTCAGTGGGTGCAATACCGTGGACAAATTTGGTAAGAACTTGTGGTAGTTGAAATAAAGAGTAGATTTGCCTTTCTAAATCTAGGCTTTATTAACTTTAAAAATCCAGTAGCACATCTTTCAACACCCAGTCCCAACCTAGGCTGTAGAGAACTGAATTTAAGATGGCCACCACAAATCACATGACATCAACTACCAATGAGTTTACAGCATATATCTCAAGGTAGGAAACAAACAACCAATTACAATACTTCTTACTAAACATAAAGAATAATCACCACAGTAGTTTACCAGCCCGAGGAACGACCTCAGTTGTGACACATTTTCCGGTGCTGGAGCCTTGACTACTGCCTCAATCTTGTCAGGGGACTTATGTAACCGCACTTCATCGATGACGTGGCCACAATAAGAGATCTGTTTCTGGAAAAACTCGCACTTGTGGCGATTAGCTCGTAGCCCATACTCCTTTAATCTGGTGAGCACCTTCTCCAAGTTGGCGAGGTGATCACTGTCATTTTCGCCCGTGACCAAGATGTCGTCCAAATAACACTGGGTCCCTGGAATCCCTTGCAGGACCTGATCCATCGCCCTTTGCCAGATAGCCGGAGCTACTCCGAACACCAGCCAGTTGTATTGATAGAGACCTTTAGGAGTGTTAATCGTAAGGTATTGTTTGGAAGCTTCTTCTACCTCCATTTGCAAGTACGCCTGGGCTAGATCAATTTTGGTGAAGCGTTTACCTCCAAATAGCAAGGCGAAAATATCCTCAATTCGTGGAAGCGGCTATTGTACCGTGTGAAGGACTGGGTTTACTGTCACCTTAAAATCCCCACAGATGCGGACCTTCTTTGGTTCCCCAAGCGTATGTGGTAAACCACTTTTATCGTTCACTACCGTTACACTATGGTTATCACTGTTATATCGTTACACTATGGTTATCACTGTTTACACTGTTGTATCACTACACGAGGTCGCCTCTTGCCACGCTGTTATACCTGGGCTGACCACTGCTGACTCCGCCTTGGCTCCACCCACCAGGCCAGGTATAAAGGTGAGCGACTGGCTGGTATTCCTCCTGCTTGGATCGGATCACCCACGAGAGTGGGCTCTGTTATTTAGTCAATAAAAACCTTTAGTCACCTTCGTAACTCTTCGCCTTTTATTGGAGGAATTGATAGGTATATCAATTTTATTGACTAAATAACGGAGGAGGCATGCGCGGCCTTCTCCCTCATTAAGGGAGACATAGCCAAGGCCACGATGCACGCAGTGGACGAGTCCATCCCCTTCCAGGTGGAGAGCGACGCATCCGACTTCGCCTTAGCCGCCACCCTAAACCAGGAGGGGAGGCCAGTGGCCTTCTTCTCAAGGACCCTACAGGGCCCAGAGATCCGACATTCGTCGGTCGAGAAAGAGGCCCAGGCGATCGTGGAGGCAGTACGGCGCTGGAGGCACTACCTGGCAGGCAAACGATTTACCCTCCTCACCGACCAGCGTTCGGTGGCTTTCATGTTTAATAACAAGCTGAAGGGCAAAATCAAGAATGACAAGATTTTGAGATGGAGAATCGAGCTCTCCACCTACGATTATGAGATCTTGTACCGGCCAGGCAAGCTGAACGAATCCCCTGATGCCCTTTCACGAATGACATGCGCCAGCGCGCATATCGATAGGCTTCAGACCCTCCACGACCAGCTCTGCCACCCCGGAGTCACCAGACTCTACCATTTCATTAAAGCCCGCAACCTGACCTACTCCATCGAGGAGGTCAGGACCATGACCAGGAACTGCCAGACCTGTGCGGAGTGCAAACCGCACTTCTATAGGCCGGACCGAGCAAGCCTGATCAAGGCCACCCGCCCCTTCGAGCGCCTGAGCATCGACTTTAAGGGGCCCCTCCCGTCCTCTGACCGTGATGTGTACTTCCTCAACATCGTTGATGAGTACTCCCATTTCCCCTTTGCCTTCCCCTGCCCCGACATGACCAGTAGCACGGTCATTAAGTGCCTGAATGCCCTCTTCGCCTTGTTCGGGTTCCCGAACTATATACACAGCGACCGGGGCTCCTCCTTCATGAGCGAGGAACTCCGGCAATTCCTCCTAGAGAGAGGTATTGCAGCAAGCAGGACCACCAGCTACAACCCCAGAGGTAACGGTCAGGTGGAAAGAGAGAACGCGACGGTATGGAAGGCCGTCCTCTTAGCCTTAAAGTCTAAGGGCCTCCCAACCTCCCGCTGGCAAGAAGTCCTCCCGACAGCGCTGCACTCCATCCGGTCATTACTTTGCACGGCCACTAACACCACCCCCCCATGAACGAATGTTCGTTTTCCCCAGGAAGTCGACTACGGGAACCACTCTACCAACCTGGCTGACCGCCCCGGGGCTGGTCTGGCTGCGGAAACACGTGAGGGCCCATAAAACGGACCCCCTGGTCGAGAGGGTGAACCTCCTGCACGCCAACCCCCAGTACGCCTACGTGGCGTACCCAGACGGGCGGGAGGACACTGTCTCCCTACGAGACCTCGCACCCTCAGCCGATCCGGAAACACCGCCACCACCCCCCCCAACCTCAGCCAAGGTAGACGGCATGCCGGAACCCCACGAGCCCTCGCCGACTACGCAAACACCAGCATCAACACCGGATAAGGCACCAGCACCGGATAAGGCAACACCACCGCTGCGGCGATCGGAGAGGCTTACGAAGCCTCCGGACAGACTGACCTACCAGAATTGGTAGTACACTTCACCCCGCCGGACTTAATTCTAAACAAGGGGTGAATGTGGTAAACCACGTTCACTATCGTATCACTGTTAGTAGTTAGCACTGTTCACCACTGTTCGTTATAACTGTATCACTGACCACTATTGTATCACGGTACGAGGTCGCCTCTTGCCACACTGCTATACCTGGGATGACCACTGCCGACTCCGCCTTGGCTCCACCCACCAGGCCAGGTATAAAGGTGAGCGACTGGCTGGTATTCCTCCTGCTTGGATCGGATCACCCACGAGAGTGGGCTCTGTTATTTAGTCAATAAAAACCTTTAGTCACCTTCGTAACTCTTCGCCTTTTATTGGAGGAATTGATAGGTATATCACCTGGTAAACTGAACGAACCCCCAGATGCTCTATCACGAAGTACATGCGCCAACGTGCGAACTGATAGACTGCAGACCCTCCACAACGACCTCTGCCACCCCGGGGTCACCAGACTTTACCACTTCATTAAGGCCCGCAACCTGCCATACTCCATCGAGGAGGTCAGGACCATGACCAGGAACTGCCAAACCTGTGCCGAATGCAAACCGCATTTCTTTAGGCCGGACAGAGCAAGCCTGATCAAGGCCACCCGCCCCTTCGAGCACTTGAGCATCGATTTTAAGGGGCCCCTCCCGTCCTCTGACCGTAATGTGTACTTCCTCAACATCATTGATGAGTACTCCCGTTTCCCCTTTGCCTTCCCCTGCCCAGACATGACCAGCACCACGGTCATCAAATGCCTGAACGACCTCTTCGCCTTGTTCGGGTTCCCGAACTATATACATAGCGACCGGGGCTCCTCCTTCATGAGTGAGGAACTTCGCCAGTTCCTATTAGCGAGAGGTATCGCTGCAAGCAGGACCACCAGCTACAACCCCCGAGGGAACGGCCAGGTGGAAAGAGAGAACGCGACTGTCTGGAAGGCCGTTCTCTTAGCCTTAAAGTCTAAGGGCCTCCCAACCTCTCGCTGGCAGGAAGTCCTCCCGGCAGCGCTGCATTCCATCCGGTCACTGCTTTGCACTGCCATTAACGCCACCCCCCATGAACGAATGTTTGTTTTCCCCAGGAAATCGACTACGGGAACCACGCTGCCAACTTGGCTGACTTCTCCGGGGCCCGTCTTACTGCGAAAGCATGAGGGCCCATAAAACGGACCCCCTGGTCGAGAGGGTGGTCCTCCTGCACGCCAACCCCCAGTACGCCTACGTGGCATACCCAGACGGACGGGAGGACAGTCTCCTTACGAGACCTTGCACCCTCGGGCACCCCTGAGACACCACCGTTACCACCCCCCCAAATCCAGCCCAGGTAGACTGCATGCCGGAACCCCACGAGCCTTCGTCAACCACGCAGACACCAGCATTAACACCGGAGACTGCAACACCGCCGCCGCTGCTGCGCCGATCAGAAAGACTTACGAGGCCTCCGGACAGACTGACATACCCGAACTGGTAGTACACTTCACCCCGCCGGACTCAAATCTAAACAAGGGGTGAATGTGGTAAGCCACTTTTATCGTTCACTACCGTTACACTATGGTTATCACTGTTATATCGTTACAACAGTGTAAACAGTGATAACCATAGTGTATCACTACACGAGGTCGCCTCTTGCCACGCTGTTATACCTGGGCTGACCACTGCTGACTCCGCCCATAGCTCCGCCTACTTGCCCAGGTATAAAGGTGGTCGACTGGCTGGTATTCCTCCTTGTTGGATCCGATCACCCACGAGGGTGGGCTCTGTTATTTAGCCAATAAAAACCTATAGTTACTTTCTTAACTCGTCGCTTTTCATTGGATGAATTGATAGGCATATCAGCGTATTACTCAACGACCTCTTCATTACAGGAACGATGGGTGTAGCCCACTCGCTCCAGTCTACTTTGGACAGTACTCCTGAACGTTCCAACCCTTCCAGCTCTGCTTCAACAGCTGGTCTGATCGCATAAGGCACTGGTCTGGCCTTCAGAAACTTTGGGCTTGCATTTTCCTCTATTTTAATCATTGCTGTTATTCCTTTTAGTGTTCCTAGTCCCTCCTGGAACACTTCTTTTGCGTCAGTTAGCATTTTTGACAGTTGTCCAGGTGTGACGTCGTCATCCTTTTTGGCCTCAACCTTCAGTGCCTGTATTGTGCCAATCTAATTGTATCTTCCGGATCCATTCACGTCCTAGCAGTGGTGGTCCTCCATCTGGCAATACATATATATCCAGTTTAGGTATTTCCTGGCCTTTATATATCACTTTCATCCTTATTTTTCCTTTGGGGTAGACTTTTTGCCCCGTATACGTCTTCAAGACAATCTCTGTAGCTTTCAAGGGTATATGTGAAAATAGCCACTTGTAGTCCCTTTGATTTATGACTGTTAGGGCTGATCCTGTGTCCAATTCCATTTTCACTTGGACTCCGTCTATCTTGAGTGTGACCCAGATAGTCTGGTGATCCTCCATTTTGGTTACCTTATGTAGTTTCAGACAACCCAGCTCCTTGCTTCCGGAGTCTGTCACTTTTCTGTTCGTCTGAACCACTGTCCATCACCTGGTGTACCTTTTTGTACTTCTCCTGTGGAGATTTCTTACTGTTGGTTTTCTTCCCAGACCTGCAGACTCTTGCTATGTGTCCTGCTTTCCCACACTGTCTGCACACTTGGTCCTTGAACCAACAATCTTTCTGATCATGTGTTGTTCTGCCGCAGCGATAGCACTTCCCTGTTCCATAGGACATTTCATTGGTGCCATATTCTTACGGTCTCCGTTGTATCTCTGCAGCGCCCCTTGCAGCTGCTTCGTGTGATACTGCCATACTGAAAGCCTTGTCCAGCGTAAGATCCTTTTCTGATAGAAGCCGTTTCTGGGTTCCTTCACTTTGTAGCCCACACACAAACTTGTCCCTTAACGCAGTTCCGTTAGGTACTCAGGATTGCTTTCGTCTTTGTGTTGGTTCCTTTTATGGAACTTAAATCGTTCTGCTATCAGCAGCGGTGTGGGGTTTAAGTGGTCCTGTAGGATTTCTACTATGCTTTCAAAATTCTTGTTCACCGGCTTCTCTGGGGTTATTAGATTTCACAGTAACCCATAAGTTTTTGCACCCATGGAATTTAACAGAACCAGTGCTTTATTAGCATCTGGCACTTCATTCGCCCTGCAGTACACCTCAATACGTTCCACATATGTCGCCCAATCTTCGACTTCATTGTCGAACGCAGAGATACTGCCACTCTTCGGCATCCCTGGGTGAGTTAACTGTCAAAAATGGTGTCTCCCGCGCTTCCCCTTCTTCTCCGCTGGCACAAAAATGGCGTCTCCCGCGCTTTCCTTCCTTCCCGCGCTCGCCCTCCTTCTCCGCTGCGGCTTCTAAAAATGGCGTCTCCCGCGCTCTTCCTTCTTCTCCGCGGCTCAATGGCGTCTCTCGTGCTTTCCCTTCTCCCCGCGGACCCTGTTCAGCCAGTGAGCCCTGGCTGTGCTCTGCGCGTTCTTTTTTTTTCATTCGACGCCGCTCGGTCTTGAACCCGGCTGTTTCTTTACCCTCTCTCTCTCCGGTTTGTTTTCTTTTTCTCAACGCACTTTGTAGCCAATTACCAGAGCAAGCAGCTTTGGCAAGATCTGAGGTCGAGGACTGCGCAGCGCTCGCTGCCGAAGCAGACAAAATATTCGCAGTTACGCAACAGTACTGCGCTGCCACGAGGCGCCCATCCTCCATAGACGCCGCCCCAGCTCCTCAGCCCGCGGGGCTGTGCTTCTACCACGCGCGGTTTGGGCGAAGGCAAGATGTTGCCGCCCTCCCTGCAGCTTCTCAAAAAAAAAACTCCGTCCAATGAAGAACGGGTCTAACGGGTGCCCCGTGGCCGCGATGGCAATCGGCAATGTAGGCAAGCTGCTCTTCATCACAGATACCCTCTCCGGTCGTCGGTTCCTGTGCGACACCGGAGCGCAGTGCAGCATTCTACCCCCGTCAGCTCTTGATGTACAGGCTGGGAGGCACGGCCTACCCCTCGAAGCGGCTAATGGAGGAGCTATTCGGACCTTCGGCAGATCCAGGTGTGCTTCGGCAGCCAGCGGTTTTTCTGGGAATTCGTTACGGCCAAGGTTTCGCAAGCCATTCTCGGTGCAGATTTCTTGTGCGCCAACGGCCTCCTGGTCGATGTAAGGAACCGGCGGCTGATCAACGCGGCCACGTTCCACTCTATCCCTTGCCACCGTAGTAACACCGTGTCGCGCACCGTCTCCTGTGCTTTCCAGACTACTAATTAGTTCTCTCGCCTGCTAAGCGAATTTCCAGACCTGACCAGGCCCACGTTCTCCTCCACGGCCACGAAGCATGGTGTGGAACACCACATCACCACCACCACCACCACCGGCCCCCCGGTCCAGGCGCCTCAAACCTGGCAAGCTAGCAGTCGCGAAGGCCGAGTTCGCTACAATGGAACGCTTAGGGATTATTCGCAGGTCGAATAGTCCCTGGTCTCCGCCTCTTCACATCGTTCCGAAACCTGGCGGAGGATGGCGGCCCTGCGGCGACTATCGGCGCCTAAACGACGCCACCACTCCTGATCAATACCCGATCCCCCACATTCAGGATTTCTCTGCCCATTTGGCTGGAAACAACTTCTTCTCCAAGGTCAACCTCGTCCGGGGCTACCACCAGGTCCCGGTGCACCCGCAGGACGTCCAGAAGACCGCAGTCATCACCCCATTCGGCCTTTTCGAATTTCTGCGCATGCCTTTCAGCTTAAAGAACGCTGCCCAGGCTTTCCAACGCCTGATGGATTCCGTGCTGCGGGACCTCAACATCATCTTCATCTATCTGGATGACATTTTGATCGCCAGCCCCACCAAAGAGGAGCATCTTTGCCATCTATGCACCCTTTTTCAACGCCTCAGCCAACACGGCCTGATTATCAACCCGGCTAAGTGCCAGTTTGGCCTGCGACAAATCGATTTCCTAGGGCATCGCATCACCGCAGAGGGAGCGGTTCCTTTGCAGGCGAAAGTGGAGGCGGTGACACACTTCCCACACCCGCAGAACATAAAGGCTCCGCAAGAATTCCTGGGCATGGTAAACTTCTACCACCGTTTCGTGCCTAAGGCAGCACTGCTCATGCAGCCCCTGTACGAGGCCCTCAAGGGCAAGTCTGGCAAGGATCCGGTGGGCTGGACGGTTGACATGGACTGGGCATTCACCGACACCAAGAGCGCCTTGGCCAACGCGACCATGCTGGCGCACCAGCTACCAGGAGCCACCATCGCCCTCACCACCGACGCGTCAGATTGCGCAATCAGCGCCGTTCAGGAGCAGTGGGTAAACGGGATGTGGCAGCCGTCGGCATTCTTCAGCTGTCAACTGCGGCGTAACGAGCGGGCGTACAGTACTTTCGACGGAGTTGCTAGCCCTTTTTCTGGCCATCCACCATTTCCGGTTCTTGTTGGAAGGACGTCCTTTCACCGCTTTCGTCGACCATAAGCCACTGACTTTTGCCATGGCCAAGACCGCCGAACCGTGGTCATCTCAACAATGACGTCAGCTGACATACATCTCCGAATTTACCACAGATATTCAGCACGTGGCCGGTAAAGACAACCTGGTGGCAGATTGCCTCTCCTGCGCGACCGTGCATGCGGTCCAGCTGGGCATCGACTACGCCCTCATGGCAGCAGACCAAGTCTCAGACCCAGAAGTGCAGGCTTACCGCACCAACACCACTAGCCTCCAGTTGGCCAACGTCAGGTTCCAATCGGCTGGTACCACATTGCTGTGTGACGTCTCCGTTCGAGACCCTCGCCCTATTGTGCCGGTCGCCTGGCGCCGCAAGGTGTTTGACGCCATACATGGGTTATCACACCGAGGAATGAAGGCTTGTCAGAAGCTAATGTCATCCAAGTTCATTTGGTGGGGCATACATAAAGATGTCCGTGACTGGGCCAACACCTGCGTGGTCTGCCAAAACGCCAAGGTACAGCGCCACATCAAGGCTCCATTGGCCACCTTTGCAGTTCCTGGGCGACGGTTTGACCATGTTAATGTGGACCTGGTAGGACCATTTCCACCTTCCCATGGTTTTACGCACATCCTGACCATAGTAGATCGCACCACCAGATGGCCGGAGGCGGTTCCCCCGTCATCTACTACTTCGGCGGACATGGCCAGGGCGTTCATCTCTTCATGGGTCGCCCGTTTTGGAGTGCCTGCTGACATCTCTTCGGACCGGGGACCGCAGTTTTCCTCTGAACTCTGGAATGCGGTGGCTCAATGACTCGGTGTCAAGTTACACCGCACCACAGCCTACCACCCACAAGCGAACGGTCTGTGCGAACGTTTTCACAGATCGCTTAAGGCCGCACTGAGGGCCAGCCTCCAAGACGCTGGATAGGCAGACAAGCTGCCGTGGGTCATGTTGGACCTTCGCACGGCCCCCCAAGGAAGATCTTCACTCTTCCACGGCAGAGCTCGTTTATGGTCCGCCGCTGCGAGTGCCAGGGGATTTCTTGCCAACACCAACGGAGCCATGGTCCACCTCACGCCAGCTTATCAGTCACCAGGAAGCAGCCAGATGATTCGCGCCGGTTCCCACATCGCATCACGGGTTTCAGGGCTCTCGCGTTCCAGCGGAGCTGAAACAAGCCGACTACGTGTTCATCCGCCACGATGCTCACCGGAATCCGCTCAAGCCCCCATACACTGGTCCTTTCCGCGTGTTAGAGGCAGGAGACAAAACCTTCACGGTGGATGTCGGTGGTAAACCGGACCACATTTCGGTCGACCGTTTAAAGCCGGCGCACCTGGACCTTGACCGCCCCATCAAGACCGCACAGCCACCGAGACAAGGTCGGCCGCCCACTGTCGTCACGCCAGAACAAGTGCAACCACCCGCCAGTCCGCCCGCCGTCCAACAGCTTCCGCTTCGGGAATACAGGAGTCGTTCCCCCTCACCGTTTGACTTTTTCCGTTAAAGACAATTCTGGGGGGGCGCATGTGGCAGAGCCACTGAGGGACTCTGAACAACTGTACATAATTCCCTTTAACGATGTGTTAGCTACAGACTAAATCTGCACCATTGTATATACTGTTTGCATGTACAGTGCGCAGCCCCTTTAAGAGCGCAGGCAAACGCGATGACGTCATGCCGCTAATCACGTGATCGCCCAAACGCGGGAAAAACGTGATGACGTCATGACGCCGACCGTGGAGCCTCCGACCTGTTAAGACCTGTATTCATAGTTCTCTTGCATCAATCTGTTTAAACTCGTTAGTTAGACATTATAAACCTTTTTGATTGATTGCCTGCGTTGAACTCAATCTCTAGATAGGAATTTGACCATTCCTACAAGTGTACATAATTTGATAAGTATGGCAAGTAGTTGGCCAAGTCTTCTTGCCTGGAAGAGTACACTCAAGAAGTTCAATACAGGTAGACTATCCTTTATCCGAAAACCTCGGGACCAGCCGTGTTTCGGTTTTCGGAAAATTTCGGAAGGTATTTTATAAGACTGGGAAACTTGTCGGGGGTGGGTCGGCGGGGGTCCGCGGGGGGTCGGGGTCGGCGGGTGGTCCGTGGGGGGGGTCGGCGGGAGTCGGGGTCGGCGGCGGGGGTCGGGGTCGTGCGCCACTCTGGTCATGTCGTGCGCACGACTTACGCTGAACGAAAAAACCTTCGGTTTTTAGAGGGTTTCGGTTTTCGGAAGTTCAGATAAAAGGTAGTCTACCTGTACCATCGAGAACAAAGCAGCCCGCTTGATCAGCATCCCATCCACCACCTTAAACATTCACTCCCTTTAATAGTTTGAACCTTATCCTAATATGGTTTAGTTTAAAAATTTACCTTTTCTTGATGTTTACCTCTTAAGGTCACCTGACAATCTATCTTCAGGACAGTGAAGCCCAAGTTTCTTCACTTTCTTTATAACTCATTCCTCTGGTAGTAGAGATCAGCCTTGTGCTCGCTGCCCTACAATTGGCTCCTGGTCTGGCAATGTCTCAATTTTAAAACACTCATCCTTGTTTTCAAATTGCTCCATGGCCTCACCCCTCCCCATCTCTGTAACCTCCACCAGCCCTACAACCCTCCGTGATCTCTGTGCTCCTTCAATTCGGGCCTCTTGCACATCCCGATTTTCTTCGCTCCACCATTGGCAGCCGTGCCTTCAGCTGCCTAGGCCCCAAGCTCTGGCATTCTCTTCCTAAACCTCTCAGCCTCTCTACCTCTTTCTCCTCCTTTCAGACACTCCTTAAAACCTACCTCTTTGACTAAGCTTTTGGTCACCTATTTTAATATCTCTTGTGATTCAGTGTCAAACACTCCTGTGAAGCACCTTCGCGTGTTTTACTACGTTAAAGGCACTATGTAAATGAGTAGTAGTAGTTGTTATTGTAACCTGCATAAAAAGATGAAAAAAAATGAAATCTTTAGCTTTTTCTCCCAGCACTGTGCCTCACAGCTGTTACTTCTGAAATTTTTGCCTGGGTCACAGTATTGCAATTCCACAGGGTGACTATTCCAACTCCCATCATGCATCTGGTTCACACAGACAGAATTAAGCGGGGCACTTAAACTGCACACTATGCACACTAAAAGCTGAACAAAATTATGTTTTCCCCTCCCCACCATTCATGCTATTTAAAATATATGAGCAGCTCTCAAACACTCCCTGCAAATGCTGTATCCCCTTCAAACCCCACCCAATTCACAGAGACATCTCTCCCCATCCAATCCTCCCAGTTCATGATGGCATTCTTCTCTTTCCTCCCAATCTCAGTTCATTCTGACACTCTTTCTCTCCCCCAAGCACCTTGTTCATGACACCACTCATTCTTACAAACCTCCGCCCCCCCCCCACCCCACCCAGCATCACTTACAGCTTCACCTCTACACCTCTCCACGTTCCTTGGTTAATACTGGCACTCTTCTCTCTCCCTCTCCAACCATGGCACTGCCAGCTTCTTCCCTTGATCCCTTCAGCCTCACAGTACCACTCTTTGAAGTGTTTAAAATTATAAAGGGATTCAATATGGTAGATACAGATAAACTGTCTCGCTTTTTTCCAAACTTAATTTTTGTGGTTTATAGTTTCTAAGGTCTCTGTTGTGTGTCGGAGTGCGAGTAAACAAGGTCCCTTAAGTATATCTTTTAATTGTAGTGTAATTAGTGGTATTGATTTGATTTAAATTTAATTTGAATTCATTAAAGGGCAAATCATGGCAGCACAGCTCAGCCCCGTGGCATGCTCCTCCTGCACTATGTAGGAAATCTGGGACAATTCCTGTGTCCCTGACGACCACGTGTGCGGGAAGTGTATTCAGCTGCAGCTACCGCATTGCGGCGCTGGAGCTGTGAATGGATACATACTGGAGCATTTGCGATGCTGAGGACATCGTGCATAGCACGTTTAGGGAGTTGGTCACACCGCAGGTAAAGGCTGCACAGGCAGGAAGGGAATGGGTGACCACCAGGCAGAGTAGTAGGTGCAGGCAGGTAATGCAAGGGTTCCCTGTGGCCATCCCCCTCAAACAGATTTACCGCTTTGATATTCTTGGGGGAGATGGCTTATTGGGGAAGGCAGCAGCAGCCAACTTCCTGGCACCATGGGTGGTTCTGCTGCACAGGACGGGAGGAAAAAGAGCAGGAGAGCTATGGTGATAGGGGATTTTATTGTAAGGGGAATAGATAGGCGTTTCTGCGGCCGCAAACGAGACTCCAGGACGGTATGTTGCCTCCCTGGTGCAAGGGTCAAGGACGTCTCGGAGTGGCTGCAGGGCATTCTGGAGGGTGAACAGCCAGCTGTCGTGGTGCATATAGGCATCAACGATATAGGTAAAAAATGGGATGAAGTCCTAAAAGCCGAATATAGGAAGTTAGGAGGTAAATTAAAAAATAGGACCTCAAAAAGGTAGTAATCTCAGGATTGCTACCAGTCTTCTTCTTCTTAGGCAGTCCCTCGGAACCGAGGATGACTTGCTTCCATATTAAAAATGAGTTCGCAGGTGACTGATGAGTCCAATGCGGGACCTACAGTCTCTGTCACAGGTGGGGCAGACGGTGGTTGAAGGGGCAGGTGGGTGGGGTGCTTAGGTTGACGTGCGCTCCTTGCGCTGCCTGCACTTGGCTTCCGCTTGCTCCCGGCGAAGAGACTCGAGGTGTTCGGCGCCATCCGGATGCTTCTCCTCCACTTTGTGCGGTCTTGAGCCAGGGGTTCCCAGGTGTCGGTGGGGAGGTTACACTTTTTCAAGGAGGCTTTGAGGGTGTCCTTGAAGCGTTTCCTCTGCCCACCTGGGGCTCTCTTGCGTGCCGTAGTTCCAAGTAGAGCGCTTGTTTTGGGAGTCTCGTAACGGGCATGCGGACAATGTGACCCGTCCATCGGAGCTGATTGAGCGTGGTCAGAGCTTCGATGCTGGGGATGTTGGCCTGAGCAAGAAAACATAGAAACATAGAAGATAGGAGCAGGAGTAGGCCATTTGGCCCTTCGAGCCTGCTCCGCCATTCAATGAGATCATGGCTGATCATCCAAATTCAGTACCCTGTCCCTGCCTTTTCCCCATATCCCTTGATCCCTTTAGCCTCAAGAAATATATCCAACTCTTTCTTGAATATATTTAATGAACTAGCCTCCACCGCCCTCTGTGGCAGAGAATTCCACAGGTTCACCACTCTCTGGGTGAAGAAATTCCTCCTCATTTCAGTCCTAAATGGCTTACCCCTTATCCTTAGACGATGACCTCTGGTTCTGGACTCCCCGGCCATCAGAAACATCCTTCCTGCATCTAGTCTGTCCAGACCTGACAGAATTTTATAGGTTTCGATGAGATCCCCTCTCAATCTTCTAAACTCCAGTGAGTATAAGCCCAATCGACACAATCTCTCCTCATACGTCATTCCTGCCATCCCAGGTATCAGCCTGGTGAATCTTCGCTGCACTCCCTCCATGGCAAGAACGTCCTTCCTCAGGTAAGGTGACCAAAACTGCACACAATACTCAAGGTGCGGTCTCACCAAGGCCCTGTACAACTGTAGCAAGACATCCTTGTTCCTGTACTCGAACCCTCTTGCTACGAAGGCCAACATACCATTTGCCTTCTTAACCGCCTGCTGCACCTGCATGCTTACCTTCAGCGACGGGTGCACAAGGACACCCAGGTCTCTTTGCACTTCCCCTTCTCCCAATCTATTGCCATTCAATTAATAATCTGCCTTCCTGTTTTTGCCACCAAAGTGGATAACCTCACATTTATCCACATTATAGTGCATTTGCCATGTTTCTGCCCAATCACCCAACCTGTCCAAAACGTACTGGAGTTTCCCGACATCCTCCTCGCAGCTTACCCTCCCGCCCAGCTTTGTGTCGTCTGCAAATTTGGAGATATTACATCCAATTCCCTCGTCCAGATCATTAATATATATTGTGAACAGCTGGGGTCCTAGGACCGATCCTTGCGGTACCCCACTAGTCACTGCCTGCCACTTGGAAAACGACCCGTTTATTCCAACTCTTTGCTTTCTGTCCACCAACCAGTTCTCTATCCAAGTCAATACCTTGCCCCCAATCCCATGTGCCTTAATTTTGCACGCTAATCTCTTATGTGGGACCTTATCGAAAGCCTTCTGAAAGTCCAAATACACCACATCCACTGGTTCTCCCTTATAGATTTGCAGGATCTTGCGGAGGCAGCGTTGGTGGTACCTCTCCGACGCTTCGAGGTGCCTGCTGTACATGGTCCATGTCTGAGGCATACAGCAGGGTGGGTATCACTGCTGCCCTGTAGACCATGAGCTTAGTGCCGGGTTTGAGGTCCTGGTCTTCAAACACTCTCTTCCTCAGGCGACCGAAGGCTGCACTGGCAAACTGAAGGCGGTGTTGGACTTTGTCGTCAACATCTGCCCTTGTTGACAGTAGGCTCCCGAGGTATGGAAAGTGATCCACGTTGTCCAAGGCCTTGCTGTGGATTTTGATAATCGGGGGGGGGGCAGCACTGTGTGGCGGGGGCAGGTTGGTAGAGGACCTTTGTCTTACAGATGTTTAGTGTAAGGCCTATGCTCTCGTACGCTTCGGTGAAGGTGTTGACGATGGTTTGGAGTTCGACCTCCGAGTGAGCGCAGATGCAAGCATCGTCTGCATACTGTAATTCGACAACAGAGGATGGGACGACCTTGAATCTGGACTAGAGGCGACGGTGGTTCAACAGTTTCCCGTTTGTTCTGTGCCACATGCTAGTCAGAGTAGAAATAGAAGGATATTTCAGATGAATACGTGGCTAGAGGAATGGTGCAAGGGGGAGGGATTCAAACTCTTGGGACATGGAACCAGTTCTGGGGGAGGTGGGACCAGTACACCTGGGCAGGACCGGGACCGATGTCCTAGGGGGGAGTGTTTGCTAGTGCTGTTGGGGAGGGTTTAAACTAAAATGGCAGGGGGTTGGGAACCTGTGCAGAGAGAAAGAGGAAAGGGGAGCAAGGATAGGAGCAAAAGACAGGAAGGAGAAAAGCAAAAGTGGAAGGCAGAGGAATCAAGTGTGTAAATCAAACAGGACCACAGTAAATAATAATTCTAAAAGGACTAAGAGTGTTAAAAAAACAAGCCTGAAGGCTTTTTGTGTCTTAATGCAAGGAGCATTCATAATAAGGTGGATGAATTAGCTGCGCAAATAGATGTAAACGGATATGGTATAATTGGGATTACGGAAACATGGCTCCAGGGTGACCAAGGCTGGGAATTCAACATCCAGGGGTATTCAATATTCAGGAAGGACAGGCAAAAAGGAAAAGGAGGTGGGGTAGCATTGCTGGTTAAAGAGGAGATTAACACAATAGTAAGGAAGGATATTAGCTCTGATGATGTGGAATCTGTATGGGTAGGGCTGAGAAAAACTAAGGGGCAGAAAAAGTTAGTGGGAGTTGTATACAGGCCGCCAAACAGTAATGCTGAGGTTGGGGATGGCATTAAACAGGAAATTAGATGCGTGCAATAAGGGCACAGCAGTTATCATGGGTGACTTTAATCTACATATAGATTGGGCTAACCAAATTAGTAACAATACTGTGGAGGAGGAATTCCTAGAGTGTATGCGGGATGGTTTCCTGGACCAATATGTCGAGGAACCAACTAGAGATCAGGCCATCTTAGACTGGGTATTATGTAATGAGAAAGGATTAATTAGCAATCTTGTTATGCAGGGCCCCTTAAGGAAGGAGCGATCATATGATAGATAGAATTCTTCATTAAGATGGAGAGTGAAGTAGTTGACTCAGAGACAAGGGTCCTGAATTTAAATAAAGGAAACTACGATGGTATGAGGCGCGAGTTCGCTAGGATGGACTGGCGAATGTTACTTAAAGGGTTGACGGTGGATAGGCAATGGCAAACATTTAAAGATTGCATGGATGAACTACAGAATTTGTTCATCCAGGGTGATTTGGACAGGTTGGGTGACTGGGCAGATGCAGTAT
Organism: Somniosus microcephalus; assembly: GCF_052327205.1. NCBI lineage: Eukaryota > Metazoa > Chordata > Chondrichthyes > Squaliformes > Somniosidae > Somniosus > Somniosus microcephalus. The sequence goes on from NC_140987.1 coordinate 134,555,877, forward strand.
AATGTGGATAAATGCGAGGTTATCCACTTTGGTGGCAAAAAACAGGAAGGCAGATTATCTGAACGGCAATAGATTGGGAGACGGGGAAGTGCAACGAGACCTGGGTGTCCTTGTGCACCAGTCGCTGAAGGTAAGCATGCAGGTGCAGCAGGCGGTTAAGGCGGCAATGGTATGTTGGCCTTCATAGCGAGAGGATTCGAGTACAGGAGCAAAGATGTCTTGCTGCAGTTGTACAGGGCCTTGGTGAGACCACACCTTGAGTATTGTGTGCAGTTTTGGTCACCTTATCTGAGGAAGGATGTTCTTGCCATGGAGGGAGTGCAGCGAAGATTCACCAGACTGATACCTGGGATGGCAGGAATGACGTATGAGGATTGTTGTCGATTAGGCTTATATTCGCTGGAGTTTAGAAGAATGAGAGGGGATCTCATTGAAAATTATAAAATTCTAACAGGACTAGACAGACTAGATGCAGGAAGGATGTTTCGGATGGCGGGGGAGTCCAGAACCAGGGGTCACAGTCTAAAGATAAGGGGTAAGCCATTTAGGGCAGAGATGGAGGAATTTCTTCACCCAGAGATTGGTGAACCTGTGGAATTCTCTACCACAAAAGGCAGTTGAGGCCAATTCATTAAATATATTCAAGAAGGAGTTGGATATATTTCTTAAGGCTAAAGGGATCAAGGGATATGGGGAGAAAGCAGGGACAGGCAACTGAATTTGGATGATCAGCCATGATTTCATTAAATGGCGGAGCAGTCTCGAGGGGCCGAATGGCCTACTCCTGCTCCTATCTTCTATGTTATGTTCTCTGCTGGGGGAATCCAGAACAGGAGAGCATAATCTTAAAATTAGAGCCAAGTTATTCAGTGAACTCAGGAAACACTTTTTCCATACGAAGAGTGGTGGAAATCTGGAACCCTCACCCACAAAGGCTATGGATAGAGGGTCAAGTGAAATTTTTGAGACCGAGACTGATGGATAATTGTTAGGTCAGGGTATCATAGAAACAGAAACATAGAAGATAGGAGCAGGAGTAGGCCATTCGAGCCTGCTCCACCATTCAATGAGATCATGGCTGATCATCCAAATTCAGTACCCTGTCCCTGCCTTCTCCCCATATCCCTTGATCCCTTTAGCCTTAAGAAATATATCCAACTCCTTCTTGAATATATTTAATGAACTGGCCTCCACCGCCCTCTGTGGCAGAGAATTCCACAGGTTCACCACTCTCTGGGTGAAGAAATTCCTCCTCATTTCAGTCCTAAATGGCTTACCCCTTATTCTTAGACTATGACCCCTGGTCCTGGACTCCCCAGCCATCAGACACATCCTTCCTGCATCTAGTCTGTCCAGGCCTGACAGAACTTGGGTAAATAGAGTTGAGGTAAAGATCAGCCATGATCTAATTGAATAACAGAGCAAGCTCAAGGGGCTGAATAGCCTGCTTTGTTCCTATGTTCCTGGCTTCGGCTCCATCTATAATACCATTCCAGGGTAACCCTACCCAAGTCCTGTTGTTGCTGTTGCCGTAAGATACATATTATGTGGAGGAATTATCACAAAATCAGAAATTAACGCCAACAGTATGCAGCCACGATCAATTGGTCTTGGTCCAAACATGGAAAGAAAAAGAGCTGAATTCCAGAAGTGAGGCAGGAGAAACTGCCCTTGACATCAAGGTAGCATTTGGCCAAGTGTGGCATCAAGGAGTCCTAGTAAAATTTAAGTCAATAGCGATCATGGGATAATTCTCCACTGGCGGGAATCATACTCAACACAAAGGAAAATGGTTGTGCTTGTTAGAGGCCCCAGGACATTGCTGCAGCTTCATCTTCAGTTGCTTCATCAATGACCTTCCCTCCATTAGTCAGAAGTGGGGATGTTCGCTCATGATTGTACAGTGTTCAGTTCCATTCGTAATTTCTCAGGTAATGGAATGGTAGCATAGTGGTAATGTCACTGGGCTAGTAATCCAGAGGCCTGGACTAATGATCCAGAGACAGGAGTTCAAATCCCACCATGGCAGCTGGGGAATTTAAATTCAGTGTTAATTAAATAAAAAGCTAGTATCAGTAATGGTAACCATGAAACTACCGGATTATTATAAAAACCCATCTAGTTTACTAATATCCTTTAGGGAAAGACATATGCCATCCTTACCCAATCTGGCCTATATGTGCCCACAGCAATGTGGTTGACTCTTAACCGCCCTCTGAAATAACAAGCCACTTAGTTGTCACAAACCATTATGAAACACAATAACAAGAATGAAACTGGACGGATCACCCGGCATCGACCTCGGCACCAGCTACGGACACAGCAATGACACGCACAGCCCAGTCGACCCTGCAAATTTCTCCTTACCAACATCTGGGGACTTGTCCCAAAATTGGGAGAGCCACAGACTAGTCAAGCAACAGCCTGACAAAGTCAAATTCACAGAATCATACCTTTCAGCCAATGTCTCAAACTCCTCCAATCACCATTCCTGGGTATGTCCTGTCCCAGCGGCAGGACAGACCCACCAGGGGTGACAGCACAGTGGTATAGTCAGGAGTCCTCAACATTGACTCCGGATCCCGTGAAGTCTCTTGGCTTCAGGTCAAGCATGGGCAAGGAAACCTCCTGCTGATTACCACCTACTGCCCTCCTTCAGCTGATGAATCAGTACTCCTTCATGTTGAACACCACTTGGAAGAAGCACAGAGTAGCAAGGGCACAGAATGTACTCTGGGTAGGGGACTTCAATATCCATCACCAAGAGTGGCTCGGTAGCACCACTACTGACCGAGTCCTGAACGACATAGCTGCCAGTCTGGACCTGTGACAGGTGGCGCGAGACCAACAAGAGGGAAAAACCTACTTGACCTCATCCTCACCAATCTGCCTGTCGCAGATGCATCTGTCCATGACAGTATTGGTAGCAGTGATCACCGCACAGTCATTGTGGAGACGAAGACCCGTCTTCATACTGTGGACACCCTCCATCGTGTTGTGTGGCACTACCACCGTGCTAAATGGGAGAGATTCAGAACAGATCTAGCAGCTCAAAACTGGGCATCCATGAGGCGCTTTGGGCCATCAGCAGCAGCAGAATTGTATTCCACCACAATATGTAACCTCATGGCCCGGCATATCCCTCACTCTACCATTACCATCAAGCCAGGGGACCAACGCTGGTTCAATAAGGAGTGTAGAAGAGCTTGGCAGCCTAAAAATTAGGTGCCAACCTGGGGAAGCTGCAACACAGCATTACATGCATGCTAAAAAGCGGAAACAGCATGCTAAAGACAGGGCTAAGCGATCCCACAGTTAACGGATCAGATCAAAGCTCTGCAATCCTGCCACATCCAGTCGTGAATGGTGGTGGACAATTAAACAACTAACAAGAGGAGGAAGCTCCGTGAATATCCCATTCCTCAATGATGGTGGAGCCCAGCACCGAGTGCAAAAGACAAGGCTGAAGCATTTGTAACCATATTCAGCCAGAAGTGCCGAGTGGATGATCCATATCGGCCTACTCCTGAGGTCCCCACCATCACAGAAGCCAGTCTTCAGCCAATTCGATACACTTCACGCGATATCAAGAAATGGCTGAGCGCACTGGATACAGCAAAGGCTATGGGCCCCGACAACATCCCAGCTATCGTGCTGAAGACTTGTGCTCCAGAACTAGCCACACCTCTAGCCAAGCTGTTCCGGTACAGCTACAACACTGGCATCTATCCAACAACGTGGAAAACTGTCCAGGTATGTCCTGTCCAGAAAAAGCAGGACAAATCCAATCCGGCCAATTACCGCCCCATCAGTCTCCTCTCAATCATCAGCAAAGTGACGGAAGGTGTCATCGACAATGCTATCAAGCGGCATTTATTCACCAATACCCTGCTCACTGATGTTCAGTTTGGGTTCCACCAAGACCACTCAGCTCCTGACCTCATTACAGCCTTGGTCCAAACATGGACAAAGGAGCCGAATTCCAGAGGTGAGGTGAGGTGAGATGAGAGTGACTGTCCTAAACATCAAGGCAGCATTTGAACGAGTGTGGCATCAAGGAGTCCTAGTAAAACTAAGTCAATGGGAATCGGGGGGAAAACTCTTCACTGGCTTGAGTCATACCTAGCACAAAGGAAGATGGTTCTGGTGGTTGGTGGTCAATCATCACAGTTCCTCAGGGCAGTGTCCTAGGCCCAACCATCTTCAGCTGCTTCAACAATGACCTTCCCTCCAACATAAGGTCAGAAATGGGGATGTTCCCTGATGACTGCAAGGTGTTCAGTGCCATTCACAACTCCTCAGATAATGAAACAGTCGATGCCCGCATGCAACAAGACCTGGACGACGTTCAGGCTTGGGCTGATAAGTGGCAGGTAACATTCACGCCACAGAAGTGCCAGGCAATGACTACCTCCAACAAGCGAGAGTCTAACCACCTCCCCTTGACATTCAACAGCATTACCATTGCCAAATCCCCCACCATCAACATCCTGGGGGTCACAATTGACCAGAAACTTAACTGGACCAGCCACAAATACTGTGGCAACAAGAGCAGGTCAGAGGCTAGGAAATCTGCGGCGAGTGTCTCACCTCCCGACTCCCCAAAGCCTTTCCACCATCTACAAGGCACAAGTAAGGAGTGTGATGGAATACTCTCCACTTGCCTGGATGAGTGCAGCTCCAAAACTCAAGAAGCTCGACACCATCCAGAACAAAGCAGCCTGCTTGATTGGCACCCCATCCACCGCCTTAAACATTCACTCCCTCCACCACCGGCGCACCGTGGCTGCAGTGTGTACCATCCGAAAGATGCACTGCAGCAACTCGCCAAGGCTGCTTCTGCAGCACCTCCCAAACCCGCGACCTCTTCCATCAAGAAGGACAAGGGCAACAGGAGCATGGGAACACCACCACTCCAAGTTCTCCTCCAAGTCACACACTGTCCTGACTTGGAAATATAATCACCATTCCCTCATCGTCACTGGGTCAAAATCATGGAACTCTCTACTCAACAGCACTGTGCGAGAGCCTTCACCATACAGACTGTTGTGGTTCAAGAAGGCAGCTCACCACCACTTTCTCAAGGGCAATTAGAGATGGGCAATACATGTTGGCCTTGCCAGCAATGTCTACATCCCGTGAATGAATAAATTAAAAAATAAGTAAAATTGCTTCAGCTTAGAGCAGCAACAGCAGGAGAACACCTGGAGTGGTATTGAGAGCTAGAGCCTAGCTCATGCCAATATTCATCTGTGAACGCAAACATGTGGATAGTGACAGCAAAATACTGACTGTCTGTGTCAAATGAGTATGCATTAGATGATCCTTTTACAGGCTTTCAAAAAAATTCAGATCATCTATCGTGCTCATGATAAACACATTCCAAAAAAGATGGACATTTTATTACAGTTACATACAAGCCAAAGCATTCCAGAAGTAGCAGTTGGTAAAAATGTTCCCCACTGCTAGCTCACCACACACTACACATACTATCTTTTGTCTGGCTACAGATATTGACCAATGAGTCTTTATTTGCAAAGTCTCTTCCTGGCAAACTGGCAGCGCAATACATTGTCCAGTGACCTCTGGGACCAGGGTCTGAATCCATAAAATGTCTCACCGGTGCAATAGAAGCTGATCATCTGAAATTCTTAATCTCATGGCTGTAATATATAAAGCTTCAATATCTAAATTATTTACAGAAAATGCTAAAAATATACAATAGATCTATCGATATCTGGAAAGAGAAGACAGGTTAATGTTTCGGATGCAGGCCCTTAGTCAGAATTGTTCTGACATTTGGTCTGCATCCAAAATGTTAAATCTTTTTTCTTTTCAGATGCTGACCGACTTGGTGTATTTCCAGCATTTTCTGTTTTACTTCAAATTTCCTTTTTTTTTTATTTAGCCATCTGATCTGTATTTAACACTGGCACTGTGTACCTGACGTGAAAGATGTTCCATTCCCAGTACTATTGGTCAACTTGAAAAGCAGAAATTCACAAAAAACTCTTCCTAATGTCACCCATTTCATGAAAGTTACATATCTGTACTATACAACCATAATAGATGAATATTGTTGTTGCATCTCTCCAACGGTTTGGCTGATGAAGGATCAATCATTCCAGATAGATGTATTAAAGTCTGCCAACATGCATCTCTTTTTTAGGTTTCAGTTTCTCAAGTTCCCCTAATATATGAGCCCTATGCCACAACCAAATATTGGAGACTAATCTGCTCATCAACTGCAGAATGATATCACTCGAAGACCACTGCCTTTTTGTTTAACCAAAACACTATGAATTTCACAGATGTCAACCTTGGGCAATAGCACATCAATTCATTTGTCAGCTTATCAACATTTCACAAGAAAAAATCTGCTTTTATCCATTGGGTTTGGAAGTTGCCAGTATCATCCCAACATGTTGGAGAAGAGGACTGGAGCATGTCAGAACCAGATTGGTCAGAGGCCAGGACTAGAGCCACATTGACTGAAGCACAGGATTGGAGCTCGTCAAGAACAATCAGATGCTACTTTCTCCTACTGTCGGTTGCACATGAATTTACAACAGAAAGGTTTTTAATTAAACCAAAAACCTAACAGTCACAGTTACGTGTGTGTGTTTGTCCCCAAAGAATATATGTGAAAATAATAATCTGCTAAAATGCAGCTTTTAGGAATGTTTTGTTTTCCTCAAAAGGAACTTTCTGGGGCGTGGCCAGTTGCTGTCTTATCTGATTTCTTCAACAAGACTGATTGCAGCCACTTTTTTTTTTTTTTTTTTTTGAGGTAAGGAAGATATTCCCTGGTGTGAATGCATCACCCGCTTTTATTTGAGCAATGAGCACTGCATTTACAGAACTGCCAGGGTTTGGAAATAAAATTGCAGGTGATGAGTTGTATGTAATTTTAAAAAATTACAATCCTTTAGAACCCTTGCCTCCGAGTCAGAAGGTTGTGGGTTCAAGTCTCACTCCAGGGACTGGAGCACAAAAAAAAAAATCCAGGCTGACACTCCAGTACAGTACTGAGGGAGTGCTGCACGGTCAGAGGTGCCGTCTTTCAAATGAGATGTTAAACCGAGGCCCCATCTGCTCTCTCAGGTGGATGTAAAAGATCCTATGGCACTATTTCGAAGAAGAGCAGTGGGAGTTATCCCCAATGTCCTAGCCAATATTTATCCCTCAATCAACATCACTAATACCGATTATCTGGTCATTATCACATTGCTGTTTGTACGAGCTTGCTGTGCGTAAATTGGCTGCCGAGTTTCCTGCATTACTACAGTGGTTACACTTCAAAAAGTACGTCATTGGCAGTAAAGCGTTTTGGGACGTCCAGTGGTCATGAAAAGTACTATATAAATGCAAGTCTTTCTTTCTTTTTCAATCAACCCTTCAAATAGAGTGAACTGTAGCCAGAACAACAGAATAAGCGCCAGAGCATGCTCTGGTTAGACCACACCTCAAATACTGTGTTGAAGTCTGGTGTCAAAGACATAAGGAGACATTCAAGCTCAGAGAATAGTTACAAGGCTGATCTCTACTAGCAGAGGAATCAGTTATGAAGACTGAAGAAATGTGGGTTTCTCCATCCTGAAGAGAGACAACTGTCAGGTGATTTTAAGAGGGAAACAAGATATAAACATAAAGCAAAAGGTAAATTTTCAAACTAAATCATGATAATAGGACAAACTATTAAAGTCAAATTTAGGACAATCAGGAAATCCTTCTTCATATAAAGTGTTAAATTTTCTAAATTAGCTGTCTCAGTGCAGAGCTTTGACAAGGGAAGTGCATTTAAAAGAAATTCAAGCATGGAGGTAAGCACTATCCATATTCAAATTCCCCAAAATGTGTTCTTGTTGCATGAAGCTCTGCGCTAGGAGAACTAATTATACCCCAGTGGGCTTAACATCCAGAATGGACTTCCAAGGTAGGTTGGTGGAGGCGGCAAAAACCCTGTAAATATTTTAGAAGCAGTTAGATACTGTGATGGAGCTCTGTGGGGTCTTTATTGATGAACAAATTAAAATAGCCAATGGCTTCCTCATCAGTATTTATTTTATAATCTTGTAATATGTGATGTTAACCATTGACCTTTTTACTTGCGGTTGCAGCACCCAATTATGTTCTGTTGCTCAGAGCACTATTTTTTGTTCATTTACATGGATGTCCTTTTATTGCCATGCAGCAACCAGATAGCAAGACCACTCTATCTACAACAGAGTGGTCAACATCCACAGCAAATGTGAGGAGTAAAATAAGATCAACAACTTGTATTTACATAGTGCCTTTCACAACCTCAGAACGTCTCAAAGCATTTCAGGCCATGAAGTAATTCGGTAATGCAGCCACCATTGTAATGCAAGAACAAAATAGAATGCAAACCCCAGGCTGTAGAAAGTCAGGAAGACTCAAGAGCACAAAATTCAGCCCCCAGGTGAATTTTTTTTTTTTTTTTTTTTTTTTTTTTTTTTTAAACATTGCAGTTTGTAATGCTTTTTGTTTCTAATACAATAAAAACATTTCAACAGGGTCAAAGATCAATATGAACTAGAAATTAATGTTGGTGGTAATAACCGAAGAACATTCAGTGTTTATACTGCATTCCTCCGCCCGTGATTTAATGGGGGCATTAACAATTTATTTTAAATGGGTTAATGGCTCCATTAAAATAATGGTCACAGGAATATCCAATGCAGAAATTGTGTTCATCTGCTATTATTATTCATAGTAATTTCCAATCTAATTTTTTAATCTTTTAAAACAGTATTTCAAATGGATGTAACAAGCAGTCAGCATCAAGAAAGACTAAAAGGCAGATAAAAGTTTGGGCTTGACTCTTCATCGGAAGCTGACTCTAAAGTTTTCCTTCAGGTGATACATACTCTTATCCTTCTTGAAGCTACTTAAAAATAATTAAATCAGCATTGCCTCAATCTAGGTAATTCCTACATGCCTCAGGGCTGTATTGGGGGTCTAGGACACCATCAGATAGGATAATGAGATAGTATTATTGCATGAACATAGAATGCACAGCCAGTTGTATTATTATAGGTGCATGTTGTAAAAGTTTTAAGTTTGCACTAAAAATTGACCAATATTGGGTATATCTATAACCCAAATTATGACAAGCTTGTGTCCCATTCTGCTTTCTTGTTATCTTCATGTGCCTGGGCTGCTTTAAGCCAAGTCAGCTTTTTTGGGTAGTTTTCCCAAGTTCACATGTATGAGTTGAGCATAAGATAGGTCCTTTCTGCAATGTCATCTCATACTAGCCAAGCTTTCATAAAATTACTAATTCCCAGATATTTTGTCATAATACTTGATTGAAGACCAACCCCTCCAATGTACTCACGAGGTGCAGGGCTACACTTTACAGAAAGTATGCACAATCATAAATACACACTTAACAGTAATAATTAACTTTCCATGTTTTATGCTGGCACAGAAGACATTAAGCTGATTAAAATATTCAGCAGTCCCTGTCCCTTATCTGGCATAAAACAGTAAGTATCAAGGACAGAGAACATCCTTTTTTTTTTAAATATGCTAATTTTCAGTTAAACTGTCCACGTCAGTCAGAGAAAATTCAAAACTACAATTTTTATTTTTCAGTTTTCTCCAGTCATCTGACAGAGCCACAACACAACAAAACTCTGTAGCCATAATGACAGCAGTAACACCACAAAGATACTCAACTGAAGAGAAGACTGCACAACAACTAAGCTAAAATGAAAAACGATAAGGAATGGGATTACATGGCAGGCTGTATAACACAACCATAAAGTCTGATGATTGTATAAACCAATCAATCAATCTTTGTTTTCATAGTTCGTCATATCTAAAAAATACTCTTTGGTTATGTATCATTCTTCAAGCTTGCTACTGGCCATTTTACAAAAAGAATATTTATGTGCACTTGTTTTTTGTTTAATCAGTTTAGTATCACAAACTTATTTCAACTTCTGCCTTTACAAGGATGAAACATGTATACAATTACATTTATTTAAGTCAATACATCACAAAGTACATATTCAAGAAACACAAACGGGAATGAACAGATATCGTGTAGGCTGCTATATAATGCACGGGACCATATGTTTAAAACGTATCCTGTGTTAAGTCCTAGTTCTGTATCAAATTAAATATAAACTGTTAGCATTAAATATTTAACTGTAATGCATGTGCAGTAACTAAAATTTTTAATGATCTGAATACATAACTAGTGGGGTGACACAGGGATCAGTGCTGGGGCCTCAACTATTTACAATCTATAATAATGACTTGGATGAAGGGACCGAGTGTACTGTAGCCAAATTTGCTGACGATACGATAGGTGGGAAAGCAAGTTGTGAGGAGGACACATAGTGTCTGCAAAGGGATATAGATAAGTTAAGTGAGTGGGCAAAAATTTGGCAGATGGCGTATAATGTGCAAAAATGTGAAGTTATCCACTTTGGTAGGAAGAATAGAAAAGCAAATTATTATTTAAATGGAGAGAGACTACATAATGCTGCGGTACAGAGGGATCTGGGTGTCCTCGTACATGAAACACAGTTAGCATGCAGGTACAGCAAGTAATTAGGAAGGCAAATGGAATGTTGGCCTTTATTGCAAAGGGAATGGAGTATAAAAGTAGGGAAGTCTTGCTACAACTGTACAGGGCGTTGATGAGACCACACCTAGAGTACTGCGTACAGTTTTGGTCTCCTTGTTTAAGGAGGGATATACTTGCATTGGAGGCAGTTCAGAGAAGGTTCATTAGGTTGATTCCGGAGATGAAAGGGTTGGCTTATGAGGAAAGGTTGAGCAGATTGGGCCTATACTCATTGGAGTTTAGAAGAATGAGAGGTGATCTTATTGAAACATAAAAGATTCTGAGGGGGCTTGACAGGGTAGATGCTGAGAGGATGTTTCCCCTCATGGGGGAATCTAGAACTGGGGGGCATAGTTTCAGGATAAGGGGTCGCTTATTAAGACAGAGATGAGGAGGAATTTCTTCTCAGAGTCGTGAATCTATGGAATTCTCTACCCCAGAGAGCTGTGGAGGCAGAGTCAGTGAATATATTCAAGGTGGGGAGATGCCGGAGTTGGACTGGGGTGGACAAATGTAAGAAGTCACACAACACCAGGTTATCGTCCAACAGCTTTATTTGAAATCACAAGCTTTCGGAGCGCTGCTTCGTCAGGTGAAGTGGAGAAATTCAAGGCAGAGATACACAGATATTTGAGCTACAGGGGAGTCGAGGGTTATGGGGAACAGGCAGAAAAGTGGAGTTGAGGCAAAGATCAGATCAGATATGATCTTATTGAATGGCAGAGCAGGCTCGAGGGACCGAATGGCCTACTCCGGCTCCTATTTCTTATGTATATAACGCCATGCAATATTGATATAGCATTTGCACAAAAAGCCACTTGCAGCTTTGCAACAAACATGAAACAGTTTAAAAACAAATGCGCAAAAAATGTCATTTCTCGGTTGATTGTAGTCCAGTTAAATCAATTATTTAAACAAATTAATACAGAAAATTGCTCGCCATGGTGCATTTTACTGCAGGATCCTAATGGGTGGGTCACTCCCTCCCCAGGGAGCCCGGATCCACGCCACTGACAGTTGTTCACGCAGGTATTTGTAAAACACCCATATATTCTGCAGATTATATATATTTATATTTATATATATTTTTTTAAAACTGACACACATCATAAACTTTACCTCCCCAAATTCCTAACTGCAGCTGCGAGGTGTCCAAGTTCACCACGTAATCTCCCAAGAAACGGTTCAAAACCTCGACCACTAAAGACTCGAACACCATCGTCTCCCGATCACCATCCTCGGCCGGCCCAGAGCCGCCGCCGCCTATTCTCAACTCGAGCACCGAGGCGCGAGCAACACGCCGAGCAAAATTAAATTATTCAAACACAAACGATCGCCCACCGAACCGGAACTAGCGCGCGCTGCGCCGCCTCGCTGCCTTTAATACCTGCGCGCTCATTACGCCAGGCGCAACCCTGGAAGCCGACTTGGGGTTATCGGAGGGAGCGTGCGTGCGCGTTCACGTCCGACGCGTCACTTTGGGCCGCCGCCTTTTGCTCGCTCCCGTACATGTATAACCGAGCGAGCGCCTGACTAGGGCAGCAGCTCGAGGAGAAGGCTGGAGTTATTATGCTATAAGATGAGTTCTCCGTCGTGCAGAGCTTTGGTTATTTTTTTTAATGTAACCTTGCACTGCCATTGTGTTGGGAGAGCCCTGGTCCTCGGTTGTCGTGAGGGATTGCTAGCATAGGCTCTGATTGTGAACAGAGAAGGATAAAAATAGGGACAGACACACTTAGTGACCGTCAGGTTTTTGATCAGCAAGTTCCAAGGGCAACCTTTTGACAGGCTCTGATTGCAGAAAGGTAGTTATTATTTATTTTAAGTCAAGCAAGATGACCCATTAATGTGGGGAAATGCAGTATGTTAATTAGCTTGTAAAGGCAAGAGCCTGGAATTTGCAGCGGGGATGACGGTGAACTGGCAGCGTTTGCTGTCGTTCCACCTTTGAAACTGACTTCTGAATTTGGCACAGGCGCCTGCGGAAATCCTGAAGTTGCGATCTGTCATTCACTGCTCTGAAACAGGCTGCGTTATGCCCCGCTCACACACAGCCAGCAATCTGTGTAATCGGGCAAATCATCGAAACTGATGAAAACTAAAGCTCTTTCGCTAAGTACGCTGTTAAATTCCCTACTAAAAGTTAGACCTAAAGGAATTAGGCCTAACTGGGGTTTTAACACCGTTATTACTGCTAAACAAATGTTAAGGGCCTGGAAAACTAATTTTAATGTTGTGCACTGTGACATTTGTCCATCTTTAATAAAAAATAAAAATGTTAAACTTTATTAAAAAAAACATTTTTCATTTTTTATGAAGTTTGATCATCTTTACATCCGGTTTGCCTATTCCGCATGAGAGCCTCAATCTTTGTTTTGCTCTCTAACATTTTTAAAACGTTAGAATTTTAAGAGCTTACTCGCTTCTTTGCTGTCTGTGAGAATTCTGCCTTTTGATTGGCTGCTTAGACAGCTTGTTGAAGAAGGGGATCTCCACTGCAGTTCATTGGGTTTTACGACCTTCAATTCAAATCAAAGTTCTCAACACCGGGATTGCGAGATCATTGTGCAAAGCATACTTTGGGGCAAGCAGTGAACACCTTCGCTTTGCTCTTGACTGCAAATTCCAGGCCAAGTTGTACTGATGTGAGTCCAATCACAACTTGCTTTATATCTTCATTTGCTGTGAAACAAAGCAACTTAAAGATGCATATCTGGCCTTGTCTTATGAAGTCTGTTTGAACTGCCTTTAAAAAGATTGAAGACGTGCACATCCAAAAGAAAGCAGTATCCAATTTAGATCATATTGTTACACCCCTGGATTACACTATTGTATAATTTGATATTGGGCAGTACAGGTACACGCCTAAATTTTAGGCTCATATTGCTTACAGGAGCTATTAGCACTGCTGTAAGGCCGAAACTTCTAACAATCTGGTTCTGATGCCAATGGTGTGGATTAAAATGAGCTGGCTAGTCCCATTTTCCAACTGTCTTAACCCACAGCCTCAGGGCATACTCTGGTACCAGTCAGAACTGGTGCATATCTAGGAAGAAAAAGAATATTTCTTTGAAACTGGCCAATATTAAAGGGTCAATACTGAAAAGAGTGGAACCGAAAAACTCCAAAGATATATCTCCGTAAGCCTCACTCCACCTCATCATGGGCTATTGGCATTGCTCTCAAGTAGTTTTATGTAGATGGTTCCCATTAATGCCATATCATTTGGGTACACCACCCTGAAATGTATTGGATCAACATTCAAGTGCCATGTTTTGCAAAAGTGAGCATCACAGCAAGTTGACAAGCAAGTCCTTCCTCACATCTATTTTCAACCCAGTACATATGTTGTATCCTCTGTGAGCTCCCTTGAGGGGGATGTCAAGATTTGCAGGCCATTCATCCACAGCCAAGGTACTGGCATAGCTGCCCTTCAACTGAGTAGGAAAAGCTTGTCTCAGAAGTTTCTGCAGCTTCAGCCCAGGGAAGGTCCCTCACAAGCTACCTGAACTCCAGAAGGCAACTGAGAATGACCAAGAGTACAACAAAGATGATAATGGTGACATGCCAGCTTTCACTAACCAGCCTCATGATGAGTTGGAAAGGTTGTTAGATATTTTCAACATAGGCTGGCCTAAAGTCTGAATGTGTTAGATCTGGATACCCTGGTACAGAGTTGAACCTCACAGAGGTCCCAAGCTTCAGTCTTTGCAGCGTTCACCCTGCCTTCCTCTCTTTGGATCATGACCGTCATGTTTAGGCATATGTTTCTTTTTATTATTCATTCTTGTGATATGGGTGTTGTTCGCAAGACAGCATTTATTGCTCATCCCTAGTTGCCCTTGAGAAGGTGCTGGTGGACCATCTTGAACCACTGCAGTCGATGTGGTGAAGGTAATCCCACAATGTTGTTAGGTAGGGAGTGAGAATGCCCCAGTTACCTCCAGGGTTGAAAAGACTTACCAAGCACATTGTGACATCCTATGTTGCCTATCTGCTGCTGATTCAATGGTTGTGTTTCAAATGACAAAAGAATAGGAAAGCATCTGCTCCGGAGATGGACTCTGTAGTAATCCATTGTGGTCAGACTCATGAACAAACAGACCTTTTTGCAGAGCATATTACATGCCACCAACTTCATTGGGCTGAGTTTCTCACTACCAAGGCTATAGTTCTATGCTGTAGACGACCCGTGGGATCAGTTCCTGCCACTGGTAGATAACCTCCACCAGATTGCACTGTTGCAGCAGCATGTTGCATTGGATAACCTTGATGTAGGTGTGAGATTTGATGCCCAGAGAATCATTCCTTGATGGCTTGTTTGGCTCCTGCTATCAGGGTTTCTTCGGGAATTGTAGTAGCAACTGTTACAGAGCACTTACAAACTTAAATTTTTTTTAAAATCCAGATGTTATTGAAGACTACAAATGCATAGAAACATAGAAGATAGGAGCAGGAGTAGGCCATTCGGCCCCTCGAGCCTGCTCCGCCATTCAATGAGATCATGGCTGATCATCCAAACTCAGTACCCTGTCCCTGCCTTCTCCCCATATCCCTTGATTCCTTTAGCCTTAAGAAATATATCTAACTCCTTACTGAATATATTTAATGACTTGGCCTCAACTGCCTTCTGTGGTAGAGAATTCCACAGGTTCACCACTCTCTGGGTGAAGAAATTCCTCCTCATCTCTGTCCTAAATGGCTTACCCCTTATCTTTAGACTATGACCCCTGGTTCTGGACTCCCCCCACCATCGGGAACATCCTTCCTGCATCTAGTCTGTCTAGTCCTGTTAGAATTTTATAAGTTTCAATGAGATCCCCTCTCATTCTTCTAAACTCCAGCGAGTATAAGCCCAATCAACCCAATCTCTCCTCAAACGTCATTCCTGCCATCCCAGGTATCAGTCTGGTGAATCTTCACTGCACTCCCTCCATGGCAAGAACATCCTTCCTCAGATAAGGCGACCAAAACTGCACACAATACTCAAGATGTGGTCTCACCAAGGCCCTGTACAACTGCAGCAAGACATCCCTGTTCCTGTACATCAAATCTCACACCTACATCAAGGTTATCCAATGCAACATGCTGCAATGCAGAATTTTGATTGGCACTGAGGGCTGTGTCTTCCACCTTGCAACTATTGACTCTATTCACAGACCTAGGCACAATCATTGTTTTCGTTCTTCTTTGAACTCTCATCAATGTGGCAGTGCCCTTTGAAGATAGGATAACTAAAACTGTACATAATATTCTAAATGTGGTTTTATGAGTGATTTGTACAGTGTGATAATAACCTGTTTTGACTTAGTCAGACCTCCACATTTATGCTAGAACTTCTTCTTCTTAGGCAGTTCCTTGGAACCAAAGATGACTTGCTTCCACTGATGCGCTATCAATTACTCATAAAAGACGGAGAGTTAGGAGAGTAACTAAAGGCTTTTATTAGCAAAGAACAGAGCATGTCTCTCGTGGTTGACTGGGTTCCAAGAAGGCAGGGGGCTGCCGAGCGGTCACCTTTATACCTGGGCCTGTGGGTGGAGCCAGGGGCGGAGCCAGCAGAGACATGCTGAGGCATGCATAGGTACAACAGTGTGCAACAACAACAACAACAATAACTGGTTTACCACATTCACCCCTTGTTTAAAATTGAGTCCGGCGGGGTGAAGTGTACTAAAGGTTCGTGTAAGTAAGTCTATCAGGTGGCCTTGTATGCCGTCCTGATCGTCGTGGTGGCGGCGGTGATGGTGCAGCATCCAACGTTGAATCAGGCATCTCATTGAGTGGTTGGGTGGTCAATGACGGGTCCTGAGGCTGCGGCATGCCGTCTAGCGGGGTTGGGTTGTGGGTAGTGGTGGATGGCAATGGTAGTGTTTCAGGGACACCCGAAGGTGTGAGATCTCGTGTGGAGGCTGTGTCCTCCCGCCCGTCCGGGTACGCTACGTAAGCGTACTGGGGGTAGGCGTGGGTAGTGGTGGGTGGCGAAGGAGGTGTTTCGGGGGCACCCGAAGGTGCGAGGTCTCGTATGGAGACTGTGTCCTCCCGCCCGCCCGGGTACACCACGTAAGCATACTGAGGGTTGGCATGGAGGAGGCTCACCCTCTCGACCAGGGGGTCCGTCTTATGGGACCTCACGTGCTTCCGCAGTAGGACGGGTCCTGGAGAAGTCAGCCATGTCGGTAACGAGATCCCCGATGTGGACTTCCTGGGGAAGGAGAACATTCTCTCATGAGGGGTGGCATTGGTGGCTGTACAGAGCAGTGACCGAATGGAATGGAGCGCCGCAGGGAGGACCTCCTGCCAGCGAGAGGTCGGAAGGCCCTTAGATTTCAAGTTTAAAAGGACTGCCTTCCAGACCGCCGCATTCTCCCTTTCCACCTGGCCATTCCCCCGGGGGTTGTAGCTGGTGGTCCTGCTTGTAGCAATACTTCTCGCGAGCAGGTACTGACGAAGTTCGTCGCTCATAAAGGATGAGCCCCTGTCGCTATGAATATAGCTAGGGAAACCGAACAAGGCGAAGAGGTCATTCAGGCATTTAATGACCGTGGTACTGGTCATGTCTGAGCAAGGGATGGCAAACGGGAAACGGGAGTACTCGTCAATTATGTTGAGGAAGTACACATTGCGGTCAGAGGAGGGGAGGGGCCCTTTAAAATCGACGCTCAGCCGTTCAAAGGGGCGCGTGGCTTTGATCAGGCTTGCTCTGTCTGGCCTATAAAAATGCGGTTTGCACTCGGCACAGATTTGGCAGTTCCTGGTCATGGTCCTGACCTCCTCGATGGAGTAGGGCAGGTTACGGGATTTGATGAAGTGAAAAAACCTGGTGACCCCCGGGTGGCAGAGGTCATTGTGGAGGGTCTTCAGTCTATCAACCTGCGCGTTGGCGCATGTACCACGTGATAGGGCATCTGGGGGCTCATTGAGTTTCCCGGGCCGGTACAAGATATCGTAATTGTAGGTGGAGAGTTCGATTCTCCACCTCAAGATCTTGTCATTCTTGATTTTGCCCCTCTGCTTATTATTAAACATAAAAGCTACTGAACGCTGGTCAGTGAGCAGGGTAAATCGTTTTCCGGCCAGGTAATGCCTCCAATGTCGCACAGCTTCCACAATGGCCTGGGCCTCCTTTTCGACAGAGGAGTGTTGAATCTCGGGGCCCTGGAGGGTCCTTGAGAAAAAGGCCACGGGTCTCCCCGCCTGGTTAAGGGTTGCAGCTAGGGCAAAGTCGGATGCGTCGCTCTCCACTTGGAAAGTGATGGACTCATCCACTGCGTGCATCGTGGCCCTCGCAATATCTCTTTTTATGAGAGTGAAGGCTGCACAGGCCTCTGCTGCTAGGGGGAAGGAGGTGGACTTGATGAGGGGCCTGGCTTTGTCCGCATAGTTGGGCACCCACTGAGCATAGTACGAGAAAAACCCTAGGCATCTCTTCAGTGCTTTTTGGCAGTGGGGGAGGGGGAGCTCCATAAGGGGGCGCATCCTGTCGGGGTCGGGGCCGATGACTCCGTTCTCCACTACACAGCCAAGAATGGCAAGGCGCTTGGTACGAAACATACATTTGTCCTTGTTGTATGTTAGGCTCAGCCGCTGGGCCGTACGGAGGAATTTCTCTAGGTTAACATCATGGTCCTGCTGGTCGCGGCCGCAGATGGTGACGTTGTCTAGATAGGGGAAAGTGGCCTGGAGCGCGTTCTGGTCAACCATCCGGTCCATCTCCCGTTGGAAGACTGAAACCCCGTTGGTGACGCCGAAGGGAACTCTGAGGAAGTGGTAGAGACGACCGTCAGCTTCAAAAGCTGTGTACTGGCGGTCCTCAGCCCTGATGGGGAGCTGGTGGTATGCCGACTTTAGATCAATCGTCGAGAACACCCGGTATTGTGCTATCTGATTGACCATGTCAGATATGCGGGGGAGTGGGTATGCATCTAGCTGGGTGTAGCGATTGATCGTCTGGCTGTAGTCAATAACTAGGCGCTGTTTTTCGCCAGTCTTCACTACCACCACTTGTGCTTACCATGGGCTGGTGCTACTTTCAATAATCCCTTCCTTCAGGAGTCTCGCTACCTCAGATTTAATGAAGCTCCTATCCCCGGCACTGTAACGCCTGCTTTTGGTAGCGATGGGCTTACAGTCGCGGGTGAGGTTAGCGAACAAGGAGGGGGGGGAACTTTAAGGGTGGAGAGGCTGCAAATGGTGCGCGGCGGGCGATTTAAAAGCTGCTGGCTGCAGACTGTGAGTGGGGGGAGGGGTCCGTCGTACGCTAATGTGACACTCTTAAGGTGGCACTGAAAATCCAACCCCAGTAGAACGGCAGCGCAGAGATGGGGCAGGACCAGGAGTTTAAAATTTTTGTATTCTGTGCCCCTTACTGAAAGGGTCACTACACAGTAGCCACCGACGTCCGCTGACTGGGCTTTGGAAGCCAAAGAGATCCGATGGCGCGTCGGCAGGACCAGGAGAGAGTAACTGCGCACCGTGTCAGGGTGGATAAAGCTCTCCGTGCTCCCGCTGTCAAAACGGCAGGTAGTGGCGCGGCCGTTTACCGTAATGTCCATCGTGGACCTGGACAGTTGATGAGGGAGAGATTGGTCCAGCGTCACGGAGGCCAGCGTATGGTCAAGCGAGTCGATGTGGTCGTCAAATGAGGCGGTGGTTGAGTCCGGGTCCCCCGTGGTTGAAGTTGGAGACGTCCAAGATGGCGGACAACATGGCGGCGCCCATGATCCCGATCCCCACGCGGCTGGGGGAGCCCAAGATGGCGGACAAGATGGCTGCCCCCACGGTTCACACGCGGCGCTGCTGGCGTTAGTGGTTTTACCTTTGCAGGCGCTGACATAGTGTCCTTTCTTCCCACAGCCGGAGCAGGTAGCGTTTCTCGCCGGGCAGCGTGCTCTGGGGTGTTTTGCCTGGCCACAAAAATAACATTTCTCTGCCTTGGATATCGCAGCAGCAGTTGAAGGTGGCGGTCCCATGACCCAAGGTTGTGGCATCCACGTTGCGGAGCGGTTAGGGGAGAAGGCGTCCATATTCCTGTGGGCCACGTCGAGCGAGAGCGCGAGGGACACTGCCTTTCTCAGGTCCATTTCTCCCTTTTCCAACAGTCTCTGCCAGGAGTAGTCGGACCTTAGACCCGCAACGAAAGCATCTCGGATCAGTCCCTCCGTGTGTGCTGCGGCTGATACTTCTTTGCAATCGCAGCCTCGGCCGAGTATCCGTAGTGCCCGTAGGAAGGCCTCCACCGATTCCCCAGGCTGCTGTCTGCGGGATCTTAAGAGGTGCCTGGCATAGACCGTATTTACCGGGCGTGCGTATTGCCCTTTTAGCAGATCGATAGCCGCCGCGTAGGTCGTCGCGTCCTGGATTATTGTATAAACTTGGTGGCTCACCTTTGAGGCCAGGATTTCCAACTTGTTTTCGTCCAGGGTCACAGTTGAGGCTTGCAGGTAGGCCTCGAAGCAACGCAGCCAATGCGCGAATTTGGTAGCCGAACCCGCTTCTTGGGGGTCTAGGTCCAGGCATGTTGGTCTGAGGGCTCGCAGCAGCTCCTGCTGCTCAGCGTTTGGTGCAGCAGCCTGCTGCTCAGCGTTGGTTGTCGACATTTTGTTTTTGCTAATAAAATTGATGCGCTATCAATTACTCATAAAAGACGAAGAGTTAGGAGAGTAACTAAAGGCTTTTATTAGCAAAGAACAGAGCATGTCTCTCGTGGTTGACTGGGTTCCAAGAAGGCAGGGGGCTGCCGAGCGGTCACCTTTATACCTGGGCCTGTGGGTGGAGCCAGGGGCGGAGCCAGCAGAGACATGCTGAGGCATGCATAGGTACAACAGTGTGCAACAACAACAACAACAATAACAGTGGTTTACCACATCCACATTAAAAATGAGTTCTCAGGTGACTGATGAGTCCAATGCGGGACCTACAGCCTCTGTCACAGGTGGGGCAGACAGTGGTTGAAGGGGTGGGTGGGTGGGGTGCTTGGGTTGACGTGCGCTCCTTCCGCTGTTTGCGCTTGGCTTCCACTTGCTCCCGGCGAAGAGACTCGAGGTATTCGGCGCCTTCCTGGATGCTTCTTCTCCACATTGTACGGCCTTGAGCCAAGGATTCCCAGGTGTCGGTGGGGATGTTGCACTTTTTCAAGGAGGCTTTGAGGGTGTCCTTGAAGCGTTTCCTCTGCCCACCTGGGGCTCTCTTGCCGTGTCGGAGCTCCGAGTAGAGCGCTTGTTTTGGGAGTCTCATATCAGGCATGAGGACGATGTGACCCGTCCATCGGAGCTGATTGAGCGTGGTCAGAGCTTCGATGCTGGGGATGTTGGCCAAGGCAAGAACAATGACGTTGGTTGGCAGGATCTTGCGGAGGCAGCATTGGTGGTACCTCTCCAGTGCTTTGAGGTGCCTGCTGTACATGGTCCATGTCTCTGAGGCATACAGGAGGGCGGGTATTATTACTGCTTTGTAGACCATGAGCTTGGTGCCGGGTTTGAGGTCCTGGTCTTCAAACACTCTCTTCCTCAGGTGACCGAAGTCTGCACTGGCACACTGAAGGCGGTGTTGGACTTCGTCATTGACGTCTGCCCTTGTTGACAGTAGGCTCCCGAGGTATGGAAAATGGTTCACGTTGTCCAAGGCCTTGTCATAGATTTTGATAATCGGGGGGGGCAGTACTGTGTGGCGGGGGCAGGTTGGTAGAGGACCTTTGTCTTACGGATGTTTAGTGTAAGGCTCATGCTCTCGTACGCTTCAGTGAAGGTACTAACGATGGTTTGGAGTTCAACCTCAGCGTGTGCGCAAACACAAGCATCGTCTGCATACTGCAATTCCATGACAGAGGAAGAGACAACCTTGGATCTGGACTGGAGGCGACGGAGGTTAAACAGTTTCCCATTTGTTCTGTAAATTAGCTCCACTCCAGCGATGGAGCATTGCCACAAGAAAGATCGAGAAGAGCGTTGGTGCGATGACACAGCCTTGCTTGACCCCGGTCCGTACATGAATTGGGACTGTGGTGGAACTGTTGGTCAGGATCACGGCTTGCATGTCGTCGTGAAGCAGGCGGAGGATGGTGACAAACTTTTGAGGGCAGTTGAATTTGAGGAGGACACTCTATAATCCCTCACGGTTAACAGTGCCAAAGGCCTTTGTGAGGTCAAAGAAGGCCATGTACAGCGGTTGGTGCTGTTCCCTGCATTTCTTTTGTAATTGGCGCGCGGTGAAGATCATGTCCATTGTGCCCCTTAGTGGGCGGAATCCGCATTGTGACTCTGGGAGGAGCTCTTCAACCACTGGGAGAAGGCGATTGTGCAGGATTCTTGTGATGACACAGTGGCTGCCGCATTATGCACTGTGATATGCATGCCAGTACTTTTGAGGTCTGTTGATAACCACTTTCTATTGACTAGATGGCACAGACACCTTAAAATCTATTTTCTTCAAATAATTTTGAAAACTATCTATTGTAGGTGATTGCATCGACATCATCGCCTTGACGGAAACCTGGCTGAGGGCTGATGACACCTTCCCCTAAATGAAGCCTCCCCGCATGATTTTAAGGTGTCTGTACCATCTAGTCAATAGAAAGTGGTTATCAACAGACCTCAAAAGTACTGGCATGCATATCACAGTGCATAATGCGGCTGGCTATACCTTCCACCACTTACCCCACCCAAACGACTGCGGCGGTGGTGTGGCTCTTATCACCAAATCACACCTTGGTCTGTTCCCCGACTCCTCTGGCACCTTGTTCTCCTTTGAGCATCTCACCTTGTTCCATCCCTCTTGCCTGTCATCTAAAATCCTCGTTCTCTATTGCCCACCCAAGTACCATGCCAATTTTCTCACCGCAATATCTTCACTACTTTCCTCCCTCAGCCTCTGCACCGAGCGACTTCTCATCCTTGATGATTTCAACCTCCATCTCAACTCATCATGCTCTCCCTTTTCTGAGTTCCCTGCCCTCCTATTCCTTAATCTCAACCTCCATATAAACTCCCTTACCCATATTCACAGCCACACCCTTGACCTTGCCATCTCACGTGGCCTTGCTACTGCCATCATGTCAACCACAGGTAGGGCCATCTCTGATCACTTCCTTGTATCGCTCTACACCCACATCCCCCTTACCCCTCCCAATCCAACTTCCTTTTGTGCCCTGGAAAAAACTCTCTCGCAATTCACTTACAACTGAACTTTCAAAATCCCAACTGTCTAGCCTATGACCCACCATTCACCACACCATTTCTGTAGCTACCGATCTGCTCAACCACACTCTCACCTCCACCTTTGAGGCCCTCGTCCCTATTAAAACCATTACTCTATCACCCTGGTCGTTCACAAGAATATTGTGTACGGTAGCACAGTGGTTATGTTACTGGACTAGTAATCCAAGGCCTGGCCTAATGATCCAGAGCCATGATTTCAAATCCCACGACGGCTGAGGAATTAAAATTCAATTAATTAAATAAAGCTGGAATAAAAAGCTAGTGTCAGTAATGGTCACCATGAAATTACTGGATTGTCATAAAAACCCATCTGGTTCACTAATGTCCTTTCGGGAAGGAAATCTGCTGTCATTACTTGGTCTCGCCTATATGTGACTCCAGACCCACAACAATGGCCTAGCAAGCCACTCAGTTGTATCAAACCGCTACAAGAAACTATAATAAGCATAAAACCGGACGCACCACCCAGTATCGACCCTGCAAAGTCCTCCCCACTAACAGCTGGGGACTTGTGTGCCAAAATTGGGAGAGTTGTCCCACAGTCTAGTCAAGCAACAGCCTGACATAATCATACTCACAGAATCATACCTTTCAGCCAATGTCCCAGACTCCTCCATCATCATCCCTGGGTATGTCCTGTTCCCACTGGCAGGACAGACCCACCAGAGGTGGCAGCCTAGTGGTATACAGTCCAGAAAGAGTGGCCCTGGGAGTCTTCAACATTGACTTGGGACCCCATGAAGTCTCATGGCTTTAGGTCAAGCATGGGCAAGGAAACCTCCTGCTGATTACCACCTAACACCCTCTCTCAGCTGATGAATCAGTACTCCTCCATGTTGAACACCACTTGGAAGAAGCACTGAAGGTGGGGGACTTCAGTGTCCATTGCCAAGAGTGGCTCGGCAGCATCACTACTGACCGAGCTAGCTGAGTACTGAAGGACATAGCTACCAGGCTGGACAGGTGGTGAGAGAACCAACACGAGGGAAAAACCTACTTGACCTTGTCCTCACCAATCTACCTGTCGCAGATGCATCTGTCCGTGACAGGAACAGCACCAGGCATACCTAAAAATGAGGTGCCAACCTGGTGAAGCTGCAATACAGGACTACATACATGCTACAGTGGAAGCAGCATGCTATAGACAGCTAAGCGATCCCACAACCTGCCACATCCGGTGGTGAATGGTGGTGGACAATTAAATAACTAATGGGAGGAGGAGGAGGAGGCTCCAGGAACATCCCCATCCTCAATGATGGCAGAGCCTAGCACATGAGTGCAAAGGACAAAGCTGAAGCATTTGCAACCATCTTCAGTGAGAAGTACCAAGTGGATGATCCATCTAGGCCTCCTCCTGAGGACCCCACCATCACAGAAGACAGTCTTCAGCCAATTCGATTCACTAAACGTGATATCAAGAAACGGCTGACCGCATTGGATACAGCAAAAGCTATGTGCCCCGAGTTGTGCTCTAGAACTCGCCGCGCTTCTAGCCAAGCTGTTCCAGTACAGCTACAATACTGGCAGTCTACCTGACAAAGTGGAAAATCCACCAGGTATGTCCTGTCCACAAAAAGCAGGTCAAATGTAATCCAGCCAATTACTGCCCCATCGGTCAACTCTCAATCATCAGCAAAGTGATGGAAGGTGCCGTCGACAGTGCTATCAAGTGGCACTTATTTACCAATAACCTGCTAACTGATGCTCAGTTTGGGTTCCGCCAGGACCACGCGGCTCTGGAGCCCATTACAGCCTTGGTCCAAACATGACAAAAGAGCTGAATTCTACAGGTGAGGTGAAAGTGACTGCCTTTGACATCAAAACAGCATTTGACCAAGTGTAGTATTAAGGAGCCCTAGTAAAATTGAAGACAATAGGAATCAGGGGCAGAGCTCTCCACTGGCTTGAGTCATACCTAGCACAAAGGAAGATGCCTGTCGTTGGAGACCAATCATCTCAGCCCAGGACACTGCTGCAGGAGTTCCTCAGGGCAGTGTCCTAGGCCCAACCATTTTCAGCTGCTTCATCAATGACCTTCCCTCCATCATAAGGTCAGAAGTGGGGATGTTCGCTGATGATTGCACCGTGTTTACTTCCATTTGTAACTCCTCAGATAATGAAGCAGTCCATGCCCGCATGCAGCAAGACTTGGACAACATTCAGGCTTTGGCTGAGCGTGGCAAGTAACATTCACCAAACAAAGGGCAGGCAGTGATTATCGCCAACAAGTGAGAGTCAAACCACCTCTTCTTGACATTCAATGGGATTGCCATCGCCGAATGCCCCCCCATCAGCATCCTGAGGGTCACCATTGACCAGAAACTTAACTGGACCAGCCACATAAATACTGTGGCTGCAAGAGCAGGTCAGAAGCTAGGTATTCTGCTGCGAGTGTCTCACCTCCTGACTAATGTTCCCCGTAATATTTTTGGGGCCACACGGCGGTTTTAACCGGCTGCAGGCCCATTCAAAATCCGCGCATGCGCATTTTTTTCAATTTAAAAGCCGGCTCACCGGCTGCGCGGGTCCCCTGGAGCGCTGTGTAGCCACGCAGCTTAAAGGTAGCATTACTGCTGACTCCCCATAGCCTTCCCACTGTCTATAAGGCACAAGTCAGGAGTGTGATGGAATACTCTCCACTTTCTTGGATGAGTGCAGCTCCAACAACACTCAAGAAGCTCGACACCATCCAGGACAAAGCAGCCCGCTTGATTGTTACCCCATACACCACCTTTAAACATTCACTCCCTCTACCATCGCGCGCAATAGCTGCAGTGTGTACCATCTACAAAATGCACTGCAGCAACTTACCAAGGCTTCTTCAACAGCACCACCCAAACCTTCGACCTCTAGCGCCTAGAAGGACAAGGGCAGCAGGCGCATGGGAGCACCATCACATCACGTTCCCCTCCAAGTCACACACTATCCTGACTTAGAAATATATTGCCATTCCTTTATCGCTGCTGGGTCAAAATCCTGGAACTCCCTACCTAACAGCACTGTGGGAGTACCTTCACCACAAGGACTGCAGCGATTCAAGAAGGCAGCTCACCACTACCTTTTCAAGGGCAATTAGAGATGGGCCTTGCCAGCGACAGCCAGATCCCATGAATGATTTAAAAAAAACAAGAACACAAGAAATAGGAGCAGGAGTAGGCCATTCGGCCCTTCGAGCCTGCTCCGCCATTCAATAAGATCATGTCTGATCTTCTACCTCATCTCCACCTTTCTGCAATATCCCCATATCCCTTGATTCCCTTATTAACCAAAAATCTATCGATCTCTGTCTTGAATAGACACAAAGACTGAGCATTCACAGCCCTCTGGGGTAGAGAATTCCAAAGATTCACAACCCTTTGAGTGAAGAAATTTCTCCTCCTCTCAGTCCTAAATGGCCAACCCCGATTTTGAGATTGTGACCCTGTGTTCTAGACTCCTCAGCCAGGGCAAACATCCTGCCAGGATTTACCCTGTCAAGCCTTGTAAGAATTTTATATGTTTCAATGAAATGACCTCTCATTCCTCTAAATTCCAGGGAATATAAGCCTTGTCTCTTGAATCTCTCTTCATAAGACATCCCTGGAATCAAGTCTGGTGGACCTTTGTTGCACTCCCTCTAAGGCAAGTATATACTTCCTTAGGTAAAGAGACCAAAACTGTACACGCGCCCTATATAATTGCAGTAAGACTACTCTTATACTCCAATCCTTTTGTAATAAAGGCTAACATACCATTTGCTTTCCTAATTGCTTGCTGTAACTGTATGTTAACTTTCAGTGATTTGTGTACAAGGACTCCCAAGTCCCTCTGGATACCAACATTTCCCAATCTCTCACCATTTAAAAAAATTCTGTTTACCTATTTTTACTACCGAAGTGGATAACTTCACATTTCTCCACATTATATTCCATCTGCCATGTTCTTGCCCACTCACTTAACCTGTCTATATCCTTTTGCAGCCTCTTTGCATCTACCTCACAACTTACTTTCCCACCTAACTTTGTTTCATCATAAAACTCAGACATATTCTACTTGGTCCCCTCATCTAAGTCATTGATATAGATTGTAAATAGCTGTGGCCCAAGCACTGATCCTTGCAGTACCCCACTAGTTACAACCTGACAACCCAAACATGACTTGTTTATTCCTACTCTCTGTTTTCTGTCCTTTAACCAATCCTCAGTCCATGCTAGTATCTTACCCCCAATCCCATGAGCTCTAATTTTGTATAATAACCTCTTGTGTGGCACCTTATCGAATGGGTCTGAAAATCCAAATACACTAAATCCATTGGTTCCCCCTTATCTATTCTGCTAGTTACAACATCAAAAAACTCTATCAGCTTTGTCAAACACGATTTTCCTTTCATAAATCCGTGTCGACTCTGCCCAATCAAATTATTATTTTCTAAGTACCCTGTCACCATGTCCCTATAATAGGTTCTAGCATTTTCCCTACTACTGATGTCAGGCTAACTGGTCTATAGTCCCCGGTTTTCTCTCTCCCTCTTTTCTTGAATAGCGAGGTTACATTTGCTACCTACCAGTTCGTGGGGACTGTTCTAGAATCTAGAGAATTCTGGAAACTCAAAACCAATGCATTCACTATCTCTGTAGCCACCTAGGATATAAGCCATCAGATCCAGGGATTTGTCAGCTTTTAGTTAGTCCCATTAATTTCTCCAGTACTATTTCTTTACTAATACTAATTTCTTTAAGTTCCTCATTCTCACTAGAGCCTTGGTTCCAATGTTCCCTGTAAGCTGTGCTGCTGTGCAACTGTGCAGCGCTCCAGGGATCCCATGCAGCCAGCTCGCCAGCTTTTTAATACAAAAACTGCACATGCATGGCATTTTGAATGGCCTGTGCAGCCCCTTAAAGAGGCTGAGTGGCGCCAAAGAAAATTAGAAGGAATATTGCTTGGTTCCCCCCTATTTCCGGAATGTTTTTTGTGTCTTCTTCCCTGAAGACAGGTACAAGGTATTTGTTTAATGTTCCCCCTGGTAAGGCCCACATCTCCGCTCCCTTATGTGAAAGGGATGCAACTTGAACGTTTATGGCGGACAACTGGTTTAGCCATTCATTGCTAGATCTGGCTGGACCACATAAAGCACTTTCAGGTGCTGCTGTCCTCTTCCAAAACTGCTCACTATTCCAGGATCATCCTGGAATGCACTTTTCTCTACTGCAAAACATCTTCTTAAACCCCTCTCCCCTGTTTCCGCCACTCTCACCTCCAACAACAATTGCGAGGAGTTCATGGACTTCTCTGTCACTAAGATTGAGACCATCTGTTTAGCTGCCTCTTCTGCTTCCCTCCCTTACCCTAGCCCACCGGGCCAAACTTCCTCTATGGTTCCCCCCTACCCTAGCTCTGAACTTGCATCTTTTTCTAGTTTCTCTCCTATCTCCCCTCAAGCCCTCTCCAAGCTCATCTTGTCCACGAGACCCACTTCCTGCTCCCTCGACCCTACTCCCACTAAATTGATGACCACCCAACTTCCTTTTCTAGCTCCCATGTTAGCGGATATTGTTAATGGTTCTCTCTCCTCAGGTAATGTCCCCCCCTCCTTCAAATCTGCCATCATCACCCCTCTCAAAAAAACAACACTTAACCCCTCTGTCCTTGCAAAATACTGTCCCATCTCCAATCTCCCTTTCCTTTCCAAAGTCCTTGAACATGTTGTCGCCTCCCAAATCCATGCCCATCTTCCATACTCCATGTTTTAATCTCTCCAATCAGGTTTCCGACCCTGCCACAGTACCGAAACGGCTCATATCAACGTCACAAATGACATTCTATGTGACTGTGACAAAGGTAAACTATCCCTCCTCATCCTTCTCGACCTGTCTGCAGCCTTTGACACGGTTGACCACACCATCCTCCTCCAACGTCGCTCCACCGTCGTCCAGCTGGGTGGGACTGCATTCACCTGGTTCCATTCTTATCTAAATAATCGTAGCCAGAGAATCACCTGCAATAGCTTCTCTTCAAGCTCCCCCATCGTTACCTCTGGTGTTCCCCAAGGATCTATCCTTGGCCCTCATTTCTCCTTATTTCTCATCTACATGCTGCCCCTCGGCGACATCATCCGAAAACACAGCGTCAGTTTCCACATGTATGCTGACGGCACCAGCTCTACCTCACTACCACATCTCTCAACCCCTCCACTGTCTCTAAATTGTCAAACTGCTTGTCCGACTGGATGAGCAGAAATGTCCTCCAACTTAATATTGAGAAGACCGAAGCCATTGTTTTTGGTCCCTGCCACAAACTCCATTCCCTAGCCAAGACTCCATCCCTCTCCCTGGCAACTTTCTGAGGTCGCAACCTTGGTGTCGTATTGGAACATGATGAGCTCCTGATCATATATCCGCGCCGTCACTAAAACCGCCTATTTCCACCTCACCCGACTCCACACCTGCCTCAGCGCATCTGCTGCTGAAACCCTCATCGATGCCTTTGTTACCTCTAGACTTGACTATTCCAACTCACTCCTGGCAGGCCTTCCATTTTCCACACTCCATAAACTTAAGCTCATCCAAAATTCTGCTACCCATATCCTAACTTGCACCAAGTCCTGTTCAGACATCACCCTGTGCTTGCAGACCTAGATTGGCTCCTGGTTAAGCAATGTCTCAATTTTAAAATTCTTATCCTTGTTTTCAAATCCCTCCATGGCCTCGCCCCTCCCTATCTCTGCCAGCCCTATAACCCTCCGAGATATCTGCGCTCCTCTAATTCTTGCCTCTGGCACATTCCTGATTTTAATCACTCCACCATTGGCAGCCTTTCCTTCAGATGTTGAGGCACTAGGCTCTGGAATTTCGTCCCTAAACCTCTCTAAACTTCTCCACCTCTCTACTTCGCTTTCCTCCTTCAAGATGCTCCTTAAAAGCTACCTCTTTGACCAAGCTTTTGGCCATCTGCCCTAATGTCCCCTTATGTGGCTCTGCATCAAATTTTGTTTGTTAAAGCTCCGATGAAGCGCCTTGGGACCTCTGTTCCCTCTAAGCTGCACGGCTGCGCACGCGCACTAATCCCCGAGCTCCCGCGCAGTTCAATTGAAATGCCGCACAGAGAGCTGGACAGCAGCTGGAGCGGGGGAGGGGCCCAATACACAATGGCCCCGGGAATCCAGACAGAGTCGTTTGTGAGCCTTGCAACCTCAGAGCCAATCCCAATTGCAGCTCTTGAAGTGTGTGTTCCGATGGTTGATGGGTTGCTGTGTAACACCGGGAGGGGTTTGGATTTCTCCCTTGAACTTTGACCTTTCAGCTGGACAGCGGGAGAATCCCCCGCGCTCTGATTATTTGCCTCTGCAGCCTTCTGTGCCGGCTCGTGGTATACTGGAGCCGCGCATGCACAGAATCCAGTTGGGCCACGCTTTCGTCGGCTCCATGCAGAGGTCAGAGGATCTGTTGGTAACCGGTGGGGGGAAGATCGAGGATCGAAAGGGGAGAGAAAGAGGGAATTGGAGAGAGAGAGAGAGCGAGACCGGGGACGAAAGAGAGAAAGAGACCGAGGGGAGAGAGAGAGAGACTGGGGAGAGAGAGAGAGAGCCTGAGGGGAGAGAGACTGAGGAGAGAGAGAGAGACTGAGGGGAGAGAGACTGAGGAGAGCGAGAGAGACTGAGAGGGGAGAGAGAGAGACTGGGGAGAGCAAGCGAGAGAGACTGGGGATGAGAGAGACTGAGGGGAGAGAGACTGAGGAGAGAGAGAGAGACTGAGGAGAGAGAGAGACTAACGAGAGAGAGAGGGACGGGGAGAGAGAGGGAGACTGGTGGAGAGAGTGCGAGAGACTAGGGAGAGAGAGAGATTGGAGGGAGAGAGAGAGATTGGGGAGAGAGAGATTGGGGAGAGACTGGGGAGAGAGAGAGACTGGGAGGAGAGAGAGACTGGGGGAGAGAGAAAGAAAGACTGAGGGGAGAGAGAGAGACTGAGGGGAGAGAGAGAGACTGAGGAGAGAGCGAGAGACTGAGGAGAGAGAGAGAGACTGGGAGAGAGAGAGAGACTGGGAGAGAGAGAGAGAGTGACTGGGAGGGAGAGAGAGAGATACTGAGGAGAGAGAGAGAGACTGAGGAGAGAGAGAGAGACTGAGGAGAGAGAGAGAGACTGAAGAGAGAGAGCTCGAGAGACTGGGGAGAGAGAATGAGAGACTGGGGAGAGAGATGGGGAGAGAGAGATTGGAGGGAGAGAGAGACTGGGAGGAGAGAAAGAGAGACTGGGGAGAGAGAGAGAGACAGAGACTGGGAGAGAGAGAGTGAGAGACAGCGAGAGTTGGAGTGAGAGGGACAGAGAGAGAGAGACAGGGACAGAGAGAGATAGAGAGCGAAACAGAGGGACAGAGAGTGAGAGACAGCAGAAGAGGGAGAGAGAGAGGGGTGAGGGTCCAGACACGTGTAGTCCGTTCCCGGGGACTTAGTGGCGGCCACACTTTTGAACAACAGGTGGAGGTGCAGCATATGTACAATGCTGCTGGAAGGAGGCTAAAGCAAACAAGTTTTAGGCCCACGATGAAACAAAAATGAGAATTTATTTTTTTTAATTCAGAAAATTGTTTAAAGCCAGAAAAAGATACGGAGAAGTGATGTTGAATGTCCTGCGGTAAGTTCCAGTTAAATTTTGCTAGGTGTTGTCCCCTTTTTGAAAGAGTCTATCAGGGTTATTTAAATTATGTTATGAGAGAGGGGAAAACGTTTGCCCCTGATTGTACCTCAGAGTCTGTGAGAGACGGAGGGAACGGCAGCAGAAAAAGAGGAAACAACTTCTCCCAAACTGATCCCAACTCATCGCCAAGGCTGGGGATAGATAACCTCACTGCCTTCTTAGGAAGTTTAACCACTTTATTCACTTTCTTATTTGAGCTCTGTTTGGAATTAGAGTTTATTTTATTATTTTTTTGTTGTATGTTTAATGACAGCGTTGAAGCGGGAAAGAGAAACTTGGAGCAACTTCTTCTGTCAAAGCTGCAACGAAACTTGAAAGAATTTAAAGACAAAAAATGAATGTTAAAAACACCTATTTTCCCCCAAAGTTTTGAATATGATTTTGGAAGAAACAGAAACAAAAATCAATTTCCCGCTCATCTAAACAAGTTTCAACTAGGTCTTGAAGTCCAAATGCTTTTAAAGAGGTTCTGAAATGCTTAAAACATTTTAAAATTTAAATTTCTCAATATTTGATTTTGAATGATTAACTGAAGTGAGTAGCTTTACACAAATATGTAACCATGCTGTTGAGGAGGGGAAGGACGGGGAGGATTTGTAGGAGTTACACGTTACTTTTTATTGACTTTAAAAAATATATAATTAAGACATTTAGGAAGAGAACCAAAAAAACAAACCATTTTATTTTGTCTGTCGTTCTATAGCCCGAACAAGTCCCAAGAATAATGTAAATATAGATTTCCTCGTAAACATTTAGTGGAGTGTTAATAGAAACACGAGTTATGTAATGATGTATAAAAATTGCAGGAAGCTACTTTAGAAGAAACTACTATTTGTTTATTGAGAAAGACACAGAAAATACTTCGATTAAACTGATAATGTACAATTTCGATTTGGTCTAAATGTTTGAAAAATTGAGAGTACAATGAAGTTTGTTCCCTACTATTTAATTGGGAAGTACCTAAAATAATTCAACACTTTTCGTGATAAGAGCAGGGATGAATATTGTGGAGAATGTTTGAGAGAAAAACATGAGAAGCTAAATTTGTAAATTAACATCTTTACGTCAACATATTAGTAAATATTTCCAAGTCAGTCTGATTGGTTCTCCTGTCCAGGAAGAAAGATGAATGTTTATTTCTGTTAAATCATAGCAAATTGTTTATGTGTTTTTCTGCACTTGTGAATAAGTGCTGCATTTCTGACATGTTCCATGGTGGGTGTGCTGGCTCAAGAAGACCACGTTTATTAATGGAAGTGATTGAAGTTAGAAATATGAATACGTTTTGTTCAATCCTTTTTAATACTGTGAACTAAAGAACTACAGCTGTTGGTTGTCTGGTTGCATTGTGATTAGTATTCTAATTACTTATGTGGACGTACAGCACGTCAGCGCCATAGGAAAGCCGCTGCTCCTGCTGCTTGTGCAGCCACTGCTATAGTGACATGAGGGATGGGCTAATACGCTGAAAACTTTAAAATTAATACTAATTGCATGAATAGCCTCTTTCGGCTTTTGGATTTTTTGTCGATGCATAACCGTATAAATTGAGTGACGTTTCTGAAGTGTTAATGCATTATTATGCAGTTCTTTTATATCCCAGTCATTTCTGACAAGTAATTTTTTTTAAAAATAGAGGTTGTACATGACGAACTAAAAGCTTTTAATTAATTCTACCATAAACAAACTTGCAGAATGGGCATGTACAGTAAATGACAAATGAATTTCAATATAGATAAATATGAGGTGGTGCATTTTGGTAGGATGAATAAGGAGGCGACCCACTCCTTGGAAAATAAGAGTCTAAATGGAGTAGAGTTGCAAAGGTATCTTGGGGTATAGTGGCAATGCAGGTTAAAAAAAACCATAAAAGTGCAAATAAAGCACTTCTAGAGGAATAGAATTCAAAAGCAGAGAAGTTATATTAAACTTGTATGGACCCTTGTCTGATTGTCACATGATTTGAGACAGTGGGGTGGCAATATGGCATTACTGTATATGGTTCTATGTAAGAAATCACACAACACCAGGTTATAGTCCAACAGCTTTATTTGAAATCACAAGCTTTCGGAGCGCTGCTCCTTCGTCAGGTGAAGTGGAGAGATGCATAAAAACACAAGCTTATATAGTCAGAGAATAATGTCAGATGTTTACAAGTAATCTTTCTAACTGCCATTTATCACACCTCGGCAGAGAGATAATCACAGCAATCAAAGGTGTACATGGTGTCCAAACAGGTCAGTCAGGAAAACATTACATCAAAGAACAATGAGGTGGGGTCACAAGGGGTCACATGTTGCAGATGCTGGGGTCTGTATGAAAAACAAAAAAAACACCAAAAAACATTTTTTTTGCTGGAAATCACAGCAGGTCCGGCCGTATCTATGTGGAGAGAACAAGCCAATGACGACTCGAGTCTGGATGACCCTATGTCAGGTGGGGTTACATGTAGCGTGACATGAACCCAAGATCCCGGTTGAGGCCGTCCTCATGGGTACGGAACATGGCTATCAGTTTCTGCTCGACGATTTTGCGTTGTCGTGTGTCTCGAAGGCCGCCTTGGAGAATACTTACCCGAAGATCAGAGGCTGAATGTCCTTGACTGCTGAAGTGTTCCCCGACTGGGAGGGAACACTCCTGCCTGGCGATTGTTGCGCGGTGTCCGTTCATCCGTTGTCGCAGTGTCTGCATGGTCTCGCCGATGTACCATGCTCCGGGGCATCCTTTCCTGCAACGTATGAGGTAGACAACGTTGGCCGAGTCACATGAGTATGTACCATGTACCTGGTGGGTGGTGTCCTCACGTGTGATGATGGTATCTGTGTTGATGATCTGGCATGTCTTGCAGAGGTTGCTGTGGCAGGGTTGTGTGGTGTCGTGGTCGCTGTTCTCCTGAAAGATGGGTAATTTGCTGCGAACGATGGTCTGTTTGAGGTTAGGCGGCTGTTTGAAGGCGAGTAGTGGAGGCATGGGGATGGCCTTAGCGAGGTGTTCGTCGTCATCGATGACATGTTGAAGGCTGCGAAGAACATGGCGTAGTTTCTCCGCTCCGGGGAAGTACTGGACGACGAAGGGTACTCTGTTGGTTGTGTCCTGTGTTTGTCTTCTGAGGAGGTCTATGCGATTTTTTGCTGTGGCCCGTCGGAACTGTCGATCGACGAGTCGAGCGTCATATCCCGTTCTTACGAGGGCGTCTTTCAGCGTCTGTAGGTGTCCATCGCGTTCCTCCTCGTCTGAGCAGATCCTGTGTATTCGCAGGGCTTGTCCATAGGGGATGGCTTCTTTAACGTGGTTAGGGTGGAAGCTGGAGAAGTGGAGCATCATGAGGTTGTCCGTGGGCTTGCGGTAGAGTGAAGTGCTGAGGTGTCCGTCTTTGATGGAGATTCGTGTGTCCAAGAATGAAACCGATTCTGAGGAGTAGTCCATGGTGAGGTTGATGGTGGGATGGAACTTGTTGATATTATTGTGTAGTCTTTTCAGTGATTCTTCGCCGTGGGCCCATAGGAAGAAAATGTCGTCGATGTATCTGGTGTATAGCGTTGGTTGGAGGTCCTGTGCAGCGAAGAAATCTTGCTCAAACTTGTGCATGAAGATGTTGGCGTATTGGGGTGCGAATTTGGTCCCCATGGCTGTTCCGTGTGTTTGGGTAAAGAACTGGTTGTCGAAGGTGAAGACATTGTGGTCAAGGATGAAGCGGATGAGTTGTAGGATGGCGTCTGGAGATTGGCTGTTGTTGGTGTTGAGTACTGAGGCTGTCGCAGCGATGCCGTCATCGTGGGGGATACTGGTGTAGAGTGCCGAGGCGTCCATTGTGGCGAGGAGTGTTCCTGGTTCGACTGGTCCGTGGGTGCTGAATTTCTGTAAGAAGTCTGTAGTGTCACGACAGAAGCTGGGGGTTCTCTGTACGATGGGTTTCAGGATGCCCTTGACGTATCCAGAGAGGTTCTCACACAGGGTTCCATTGCCTGATACGATAGGACGTCCGGGTGTGTTGGCTTTGTGTATCTTTGGGAGGCAGTAGAAGTCTCCCACGCGGGGAGTACGTGGGATGAGAGCGCGTAGGATGCTTTGAAGGTCTGGATCAAAGGTCTTGATCAGTCTGTTGAGTTGGCGGGTGTGTTCTTTGGTCGGATCTGCGGGTAACTGTCTAGTGTTCCTGGTTGTCCAGTTGTCGGTATGCTTCTTTGCAATAGTCCGTTCTGTTCTGTATGACGATGGCTCCTCCTTTGTCTGCTGGTTTGATGACGATGTTGCGGTTGGTCTTGAGAGCGTGGATGGCGTTGCGTTGTGCTCGGGTGACATTTTGGACTGCCTTGTGAGTGCGGCTGATGAATCTGGTGTTGATGCATCTCCTGACAGCTTGAGCATACATGTCAAGCTTAGGTTCTAAGTGGTTGCTGTTGCTGTTGTTGTCATAAAATTTGCTCACGGATGAAAAGGTCGCACTCAAAGGAGTTTGTGGCCCGCTCAGTACAAAAAAAATTAGAGGGAACATTGCTTGGGATATTTTACTACGTTAAAGGTGCTCTATAAATACAAGTTGTTGCTTTTGTATGGTCTCCAGTTGAAACTGAGGCTAATGATTGGGTGATTGGGCAAAAACATGGCAAATGCACTATAGTGTGGATAAATGTGAGGTTATCCACTTTGGTGGCAAAAACAGGAAGGCAGATTATTATTTGAATGGCAATAGATTGAGAGAAGGGGAAGTGCAAAGAGACCTGGGTGTTCTTGTGCACCAGTCGCTGAAGGTAAGCATGCAGGTGCAGCAGGCGGTTAAGAAGGCAAATGGTATGTTGGCCTTCGTAGCAAGAGGGTTCGAGTACAGGAACAAGGATGTCTTGCTACAGTTGTACAGGGCCTTGGTGAGACCGCACCTTGAGTATTGTGTGCAGTTTTGGTTGCCTTACCTGAGGAAGGACGTTCTTGCCATGGAAGGAGTGCAGTGAAGATTCACCAGGCTGATACCTGGGATGGCAGGAATGACGTATGAGGAGAGATTGTGTCGATTGGGCTTATACTCACTGGAGTTTAGAAGATTGAGAGGGGATCTCATCGAAACCTATAAAATTCTGTCAGGCCTGGACAGACTAGATGCAGGAAGGATGTTTCTGATGGCCGGGGAGTCCAGAACCAGGGGTCATAGTCTAAGGATAAGGGGTAAGCCATTTAGGACTGAAATGAGGAGGAATTTCTTCACCCAGAGAGTGGTGAACCCGTGGAATTCTCTGCCACAGAGGGTGGTGGAGGCCAGTTCATTAAATATATTCAAAAAAGAGTTGGATATATTTCTTAAGGCTAAAGGGATCAAGGGATATGGGGAGAAGGCAGGGACAGGGTACTGAATTTGGATAATCAGCCATGATCTCATTGAATGGCGGAGCAGGCTCGAAGGGCCGAATGGCCTACTCCTGCTCCTATCTTCTATGTTTCTATGTTCCTATGTAATGATGTGTTTAGTCAACCGCAAATGTCAGCTGAACATAAATAACACTAATACATAATTCTGCCACATATATAGTGGAGCAAATCACTGATCTTCAGCATCCAAACATTTATGTACCTGGAACAACTCTGTGGATGCACGTCCTTGTCTGGTTTGTCTTTAACTGGGTGAGAAGTCAGGGAGAACGGAGCCGACTTTTCATGGGCGCTTTGTTTTTTTGGAATGGGTACTGGAGCAGTGAGAAGACCCAAAGAGCAGCGGAGCCAATTTTTGTACTAGAAGCTAAAAGCCTAGAATGATAGCAACAGGAGGGAAGGACCAACATCATAGAACGACTGCGGGAGCTGGGTCAACATGGGCGCTGGAAAAGGTTTAAAAAAGTCCATGTCCCATCTTACTCGGGGAGTAGGAGGAGGATGATATTTTGTGGAAAGGATGTTTTTTGGATCAGGATCTGGAACAGCAGGAAGGCCTGAAGAGCAGTGGGACTGATTTAAAAAATTACTGTAGCAAATTCCCCTGGTCTCTGTCCTCAAACTCTGGCCTCTTGTGCATCCCCATCTCCTATCACCCCAATATTGACAGCCATGACTTCAGCTGTTAGGCCTGACACTCTGGAATTCCTTCCCTAAATTCCTCTGCCTATTCACCTCTGCCCTCCTAATTGGCCGGATTTTGCTTTAAGCAGCAAATTAACTTATACTTGCCTATAGACTTTCTATGGGCTTTTGCACGGCAATTTCTTGTCAGCCAACCAGCGAAAAAGTACAGCGCTCTCTACTGGGCATCAGAGATCTGTGTGAACAGAGCAAGCAACTGTGCATCTCCTTAATCAATCAGATTGAAGAATCATTAATGAACAGCGCAGAGTCTGAACCAGGAAGTGTAAACTGGAATATTGAATTCAACATCAAATCAGATACAGAAAGCAAAATAAAGGAGGGAAAGAAAGATTGGATTGAGAGAGGAGAAAAATTAATAATTTTTTTTTAAAGTAATTAAAAAAAAATCTCCAACAATAGGAATGAGACTCCACACTTGTAAAAAAGTTAATTTTTAGTGCCAGAGTGGTTATATGGCAGTAATTAAGACTTACTATGCTGTTAAAAGGGTATTTACACTTGAATGGACAAGCTAACTTTTTTGATTAGTTTAGGTCCTATCTGAGGTAAGTACAACAACTTTGCACCGTTCAATGTATTTGAGCTGCGAGTCAGACGGCAAGATGCTATGTTCAGGAAGCTTTGAGGAGCAGGGCATCTCGGACATCAACTTCTGGATTTCTGTGTTTAACGGTGCACGTGCGGTCGTCGGATGTTGCGGTTTGATTTGCACATAAATAACGAAGAGCACCGTTAGCCTCACCGTTATTTTTAAGAGCATAATCACCTCCTTTGGCTT
This sequence comes from Somniosus microcephalus, assembly GCF_052327205.1. Classification (NCBI taxonomy): domain Eukaryota; kingdom Metazoa; phylum Chordata; class Chondrichthyes; order Squaliformes; family Somniosidae; genus Somniosus; species Somniosus microcephalus. The sequence goes on from NC_140987.1 coordinate 134,594,211, forward strand.
GGCATCCATTTTTGTCTAATTACACCTCCTGAAACACCTTGGGACATTTTTCTATGTTACAAGGCACTATATAAATGCAAGTTGTTGCTGCTGCCACCTGGCTGGGAACAGCAGCATCAGTAGGTCTAGCTCGTACCCAATCATACTGGAAGAAAATTGGACAAGAGCAGTTGTAGGTACCAACTAAAACTGCACAGTAGTGAGGGTGGACAGTGCTGGTTTTGTTTGTATACAGACATGCTCCTGTGGGATAGAAGCAAACGCAGAGTGGCTACCATGTCCATGCTAAATATTTGCTCTCGTTTTGAGTTACAAAACAGATCAGTTAGTATGCAACAGTTTGAGACCTTGGCAGCAAACTTAATCCTGTCGTTTTCCCCTTTTGAGCAGGTGGGATTTTCCAAAAACAATGGCAAAAAAATCTGCTCTTAAATGGAATTGCTCCAAACAAGAATTCAATTTCAGTGCCTTCCAGCACTTCACCCAAGTAGCCATTATTCATGTATGAACCTTGGCAGTGACTGTTGCCAGACTATTCAACCATAGAGGAAGGACAGAGCATCACAGCCAAGGCCAATACAGTCCTCAAATATCACCCCCGCCCCGGCCTCTCTCCAAAGTGCATCTCAGGCAGAGATGCTCCATTGCTCTCTGCCACATCTATGGCCGAGATCTCTGCCAATGATGCTCTGAACAAGCCTCGAGGAAGTGCACAATCGGGGCAGTGAGGGCTCTTGGCAATTTCACCCTGTGGGCGATGCTTGGTTTCTGGTCTGCTTTCCCATAAATAAGCAGCTGAGATTATTTAGGAGCTTAGTAGTTTGCATTGGGAGGGGAAATACAGAAGGGAAGGTGAAGGACCACATGAACAGCCATTCTAAGTTGCTGTGTTGATGCTCCAGTGTACTAGTGCACTTGCAATAGGAGATCGTCTTCAGAAGTGTCCTGTGATTGTACTGAAATCCCCATGGCTGAATACAGTTTTTAAAAAGTTGAAAATATTAGCTGTGGATCAGAGTTTTGGTAATAGAGTCCTTGGAGTTGGACTGGGCCGAGACTGCGCGAGTGCAAGTATGTATATGCTTGCTTACAGTTGTACTTCCTTCAATCTAAACTGTCCATATTTCTGTAGGAACATGTTGCCTTATTAATATTTTTGAAACAAACTTATTTTTCCATCATGTATGCATGTGTCCACAAATTTTAAACTTTTGACTTTGCGGTGAAGGCTTTAAGCATTAATTGATTATGCAAGTGACTTCCTGCCACATGCTGGATTTGTAGCAGGAGCTGTTTAGTTTATGTTGGACTTTCATTTTGGACCTTGCATATTGGCTGTTCTTGGCAAGTAACAGATTATGAAGTAAATTGCAGTTCTCAATCAGTATACAGAAACGAAAATACACCAAACCACTGTTTCTAATGGAGGCCCTTCTGTTGTCCAGCTAACACCCACCATCACCCCTCTTCACTTTTTGGTCCATCAATATTCAACGCAAGTTTTTTTTTGGCCTGCACTCTCAATGGAAATTTTGACCTTAACTAGCTGTTCTGTTCTCTGCTTCTCCTTCCTCCCCATAAACATAGTAATACATTAGTACCAGTCTATCCCTCTTAATTAATTTTCTTCTCCACATCAGAAGTATGTAGCATCTTCTTCTGAGATTGGGAAGCCACTGTTGAGAATTGCAGATGTAAACCTACATACGCCTGCTAATTATAGCATACTAGCCACTACATTACAAGTGATTGCACTTGAAAAGTACTTCAGTGGCTGTGAAGTGCTTTAGGATGTCCTAAAATCATGAAAGGTGCAATACAAATGCAAGTTCTTTCTTAATCTTACCTGCTATTGATGGAAATGCTTCAGATCAATATTGGTAGAATGAGATTAGCTAACTTAACACAAGGTCAAAACCTGAGACTTCTGTGATCTGTAGGCTCAGAGAATTTATCCGGTGAGTACCTAATGCAAACAGACCAAATAGGTCCAGGTTCAATCCTCAGTGAGTCTTTAGTTAGCTGATCTCAACCAGCAAGGGTGCTAAAGTTGGCCTCGGTGCTCGAGGTTAGAGAGGGGAGATTTCTGCTCCAGTTATTGATATTTTGAGGTGGTTCCCCACAAAGTATGTATTCCATGTATCCTCTACTATTACTGCACTGTCAGCTTGAATAGAGGTGATTGATTGCATCCATTTCACTGAAAGCAAAAGCATTGATGCAATTTGGAAGGAAGAATGAAGAGAGGCAATATAAACTAAATTATACAATTTTAAAGGGGGTGCAGGAACAGAAACCTGAGGGTTTACATACACAAATCTTTGAAGGTGGCAGGACAAGTTGATAAGGCTGTTAAAGTATGTGGGATCCTTGGCTTTATAAATAAAGGCAGAGAGCATAAAAGCAAGGAAGTTATGCTAACATTTTGTAAATCACTTGTTAGGCCTCAGCTGGAGTATTCTGTTCAATTCTGGTCATAATACTTTAGGAAGGATGTCAAGGCCTTACAGAGGGTGCAGAGGAGATTTACTAGAATGGTACCAGGAATGAGGGACTTCAGTTATGTGGAGAAACTAGGGTTATTCTCCTTAGAACAGAGAAGGTTAAGGGGAGATTTAATAGAAGTGTTCAAAATTGTGACGGGTTTTGATAGGGTAAATAAGGAAAAACTTTTTCCACTGGCAGTTGGTTCGCTAACCAGAGGACACGGATTTAAGATCATTGGCAAAAGAACCAGAGGGGAGCGGAGAAATTTTTTTTACGCAGCGAGTTATTCTGAACTGGAATGCACTGGCTGAAAGGGTTGCGGAAGCAGATTATATACTTGAAAAGGAAAAATATTGCAGAGCTATGGGGAAAGAGTAGGGGAGTGGGACTAAATAGATAGCTCGTTTAAAGAGTTGGCACAGGCAGGATGGGACGAATGGCCTCCTTCTGTGCTGTAAGATTCTATGATTTCTACAAAGAAAGCATGAGCACTCAACTTTTACTAAATGACCGGATTCTTCTAGGTCCAGGCTACCATTGATGGGACCTCTGAAGCATTAAAGGCTTTGTTTGACCACCGCCTCAATTATATAGACAGTGAGGGTCAACGCTGTCTAAATGTACAGCTTGTGTGATGCCAACTGCATACATGCCAACGAGGAGCACTGATACTGCTTCAAACCTACCCTACATAATAAATTTACCTCACCCCAGGAAAATGGGACAGAATTACATCACAGCCATATGGGCGGGTAGAAGTCCTGGAAGATGGAGCAAACTCCAGGCCCTCTCAGCCAAGTAATAACAGCTCCACAGGACAGCAACACAGAGTATGCAAGTCAATTTCAGACGCTTGTGTAGTCCTAGAGCAGAATTAGCAGAGTCCAGAGTCGTTTATTTTCTGCGGTCTTGGCTGGGAAAATGTGTTATTTGTGGGGGTGGTGGGGGAAAGAGGGGGTAGAAGTGCAGCCTAATAGCATGAAAAGGCAGCCTAGCCTGACAGCTCATTTAACTGCTGCTAGTTGTGAAAAGCTGTTACAGATTCTCACTCATCTTCACATCATGCAAGTGATGTATTTTCAGGGACATCACAGTTTCCAAATGACATTAAAGCAGGATAGTACAACTGAACAGAACACCTGAAATCTTAACAGCCATACAAGCCATACCAACAATTTATTAAAGTGGATTAACCATAATCACTTCACTTGGCGGACATACAGTCATCCCAATATTTGGATTCGTTGCTGAATAAACAAAAGACTGGAATAACCAAACAGCAGAATTGAAAATATCCTTTTTCTTGCTACCTGGGTACGGCTGTTGTATAGAGTGCTATTTGTTAAAGGGGAAGGCAGAAAGGGATGGAGAAAGGAGATTACATCTAGTTTGGCAAAAAATTCCTCAACATTGACTCCGGACCCCAGGAGTGGCTCGGTAACGCCACTACTGACCAAACTGGCAGAGTCCTGAAGGACATAGCTGCCAGACTGGGCCTGCAGCAGGTGATGAGAGACTGATCACGAGGAATAAACCTACTTGACCTCATCCTCACCAATCTATCTGTCGCAGATGCATTTGTTCATGACAGTATTGGTAGCAGTGGCCACCACACAGTCCTTGTGAAGACGAAGTCCCATCTTCACACCGAGGACACACTCCACCTTGTTGTGTGGCACTACCACCATGCTAAATGGAAAAGATTCAGAACAGATCTAGCAGCTCAACACTGGGCATCCATGAGGCACTGTGGGCATCAGCAGCAGCAGAATTGTATTCCACCATAATCAGTAACCTCATGGCTCTGCATATCCCTCAAGCCAGGGGACCAACATGTGCTCCAGAACTAACCGCGCCTCTAGCCAAGCTGTACAAGTACAGCTACAACACTGGCATCTATCCAACAATGTGGAAAACTGCCCAGGTATGTCCTGTCCAGAAAAAGCAGGACAAATCCAATCCGGCCAATTATTGCCCTATCAGTCTACTCTCAATCATCGGCAAAGTGATGGAAGGTGTCATTGACAGTGCTATCAAGCAGCACTTACTCACTAATAACCTGCTCAATGATGCCCAGTTTGGGTTCTGCCAAGACAACTTGGCTCCTGACCTCATTACAGCCTCGGTCCAAACATGGATAAAGGAGCAGAATTACAGAGGTGAGGTGAGAATGCCCTTGACATCAAGGCAGCATTTGACCGAGTGTGGTATCAAGGATCCCTAGTAAAACTGAAGTCAATGGGAATCGGAGGGAAAACGCTCCACTGGCTGGAGTCATACCTAGCACAAATGAAGATGGTTGTGGTGGTTGAAGGTCAATCATCACAGCCCCAGGACATCACTGCAGGTGTTCCTCAGGGCAGTGTCCTAGGCCCAACCATCTTCAGCTGCTTCAGCAATGACCTTACCTTCAACATAAGGTCAGAAATGGAGATGTTTGCTGATGACTTCACAGTGTTCAGCGCCATTCACAACTCCTCAGATAATGAAGCAGTCCATGCCCGTATGCAACAAGACCTGGATAACATTCAGGCTTGGGCTGATAAGTGGCAGGTAACATTCGCGCCACAGAAGTGCCAGGCAATGACTATCTCCAACAAGCGAGACATTGCCTGCCACCTCCCCTTGACATTCAATGACATTACCATTGCCGAATCCCCCACCATCAACATCCTGGGGGGTTACCATTGACCAGAAACTTTACTGGACCTGCCACATAAATACTTTGACAAAAAGAGCAGGTCCGAGGCTAGATATTCTGCTGCGAGTGTCTCACCTCCTGACTCCCCAAAGCCTTCCGCCATCTACAAAGCACAAGTAAGGAGTGTGATGGAATACTCTCCACTTGCCTGGATGAGTGCAGCTCCAACAACACTCAAGAAGCTCAAGTATATTGCCGATCCTTCATCGTCGTTGGGTCAAAATCATGGAACTCCCTGCCTAACATCACTGTGGGATTACCTTCACCACACAGACTGCAGAGGTTCAAGAAGGCAGCTCACTACCACCTTCTCAAGGGCAATTAGGGATGGGCAATAAATGCTGGTCTTGCCAGCGTCGCCCACATTCCATAAACAAATTAAAATAAATACCTGGTTCAAGAGAAGTGCAGAACAGCATCCCAGGAGCAGCACCAGGCATTCTGAAAAATGAGGTGCCAACCTGGGGAAGCTGCAACACAGGACTACATGCATGCTAAACAGCAGAAGCAGCATGCTATAGATAGAGCTAAGCGATCCCACAATGAAAGGATCAGATCAAATCTCTGCAGTCCTGAATGGTGGTGGACAATTAAACAACAGGAGGAGGAGGCTCCAGGAATATCCCCATCCACAATGATGGCAGAGCCCAGCACATGAGTGCAGAAAACATTTGCAACCATTGTCAGCCAGAAGTGCAACTGGATGATCTATATCGGCCTCCTCCTGAGGTCCCCACCATCACAGAAGCCAGTCTTCAGCCAATTCGATTCACTCCATGTGATAAAGAAATGGCTGAGTACACTGAATACAGCAAAGGCTATGGGCCCCGACAACATCCCGGCTATTGAGCTGAAGACTTGTGCTCCAGAAGTAGCCGCGCCTCTACACAAGCTTTTCCAGTACAGCTACAACACTGGCATCTACCCGACAATGTAGAAAATTACCCAGGTATGTCACATCCACAAAAAGGACAAATCCAATCCGGCCAATTACTGCCCCATCAGTCTACTCTCAATTATCAACAAAGTGATGGAAGGTGTTGTCGACAGTGCTATCAAGCAGCAATTAATCACCAATAACCTGCTCACTGATGCTGTTTGGGTTGCACCAGGACCACTGGTTCCAGACTTCATTACAGCCTTGGTCCAAACATGGACAAAAGAACTGAATTACAGAGGTGAGGTGAGAGTGACTGCCCTTGACATCAAGGCAGCATTTGACCGAGTGTGACATCAGGAGCTCCAGTAAAATTGAAGTCAATGGGAATCAGGGGGCAAATTCTCCTCTGGCTGGAGTCATACCTAGCACAAACGAAGATGGTTGTGGTGGTTGAAGGTCAATCATCTCAGCCCCAGGACATCGCTGCAAGAGTTTGTCAGGGCAGTGTCCTAGGCCCAACCATCTTGAGCTGCTTCATCAATGATCTTCCCTCCATTATAAGGTCAGAAATGGGGATGTTCTCTGATGATTGCACAGTGTTCAGTTCCATTCGCAACGCCTCAGATAATGAAGCAGTCCATGCCGGTATGCAACAAGACCTAGACGACATTTAGGCTTGGGCTGATAAGTGGCAAGTAACATTCACGCCACAGAAGTACCAGGCAATGACTATCTCCAACAAGTGAGAGTCTAATCACCGCCCCTTGACATTCAGTGGCAAAACCATCACCGAATCCCCCACCATCAACATGCTGGGGGTCACCATTGACTAGAAAATTAACTGGACCTGCCACATAAATACTGTGGCTACGAGAGCAGGTCAGAGCCTGGGTATTCTGTGGAGATTGTCTCACCTCCTGACTCCCCAAAGCCTTTTCACCATCTACAAGGCACATGTCAGGGTGTGATGGAATACTCTCCATTTGCCTGGATGAGTGCAGGTCCAACAACACACAAGAAGCTTGACACCATCCAGGACAAAGCAGCCCGCTTGATTGGCACCCCATCCACCACTTTAAACATTCACTCCCTCCACCACCGGCATACCTTGGCTGCAGTGTACACCATCTACAAGATGAACTGCAGCAACTTGCCAGGGCTTCTTCGGAAGCACCTCCCAAACCCGCGACCTCTACCACCTAGAAGGACAAGGGTAGCAGGCATATGGGAACACCATCACCTGCAATGTCCCCTCCAAGTCACACACCATCCTAACTTAGAAATATATTACTGTTCCTTCATTGTCACTGGGTCAAAAACCTGGAACTCCCTCCCCTAACAGCACTGTGGGAGTACCTTCACCAAAAAGACTGCAGGAAACAGAGTTAGCATGCAGGTACAGCAAACAATTAGGAAAGCAAATGGCATGTTAGCCTTTCCCACATTACAACAGTGACTACACTGAAGAAAAAAAAACTTATTTGGCTGTAAAGTGCTTTGAGATATCCGGTGGTCATGAAAGGCACTATATAAATGTAAGTCTTTCTTTTATTGCAAGGGGGTTGGAGTACAAGAGTAAGGAAGTCTTGCTGCAATTGTACAGGGCTTTGGTGAGACTGTGAAGGAATAAGCCATATTTCAGAAAAATATACCATCCTATGAAAATTCTGATATTATTAAAACATGAGAAACTGGGTTTAAAAATCTAAAAAATCTCAGACACAAGTTGTAAACAGAAATACAGGCTTCTGAGATAAAGATCAGTTGTTAACAAAGTTGTAAAAGACACAAGCTTTTGAAATGGGAATGGGTTATTGACCAAGAAACAATGGCCCTATTGAAATAGCAGTTTGGCGTTTCCAGGAGGTCTGGAGTTTGGGAGAAACACAATGGAATGACCCAAGTAAAGTGTTAAAAACTAACATGCTGAACAGGAACACAGAAACATTAGAAGAGACATGTGCCTTTGAAAAGATAACATCAAGTAAAAGAAACACCTGCTGGTCAAATAGTCTTTATGTTAAACTTCGAAGACAGGAAACATCAGATTAAATATGCAACCAATTGAGATAGCTAGAAATGCATGAAACACCCTGGTTAAAGTGGTTTTAATTTACATATTGTAAATATGAAACCAATAGAACACTTTGAAAATATAACTTCAATAGATACACCAAGCAATTACATTGTTTTTGTGTTGAACTTGGAACGCCACGGAGTCACAACGTCTGTGGTTATAACCAGTTAAGCCAATATTAAGAATTGAATGAAAGGCCTTCGATAAGAATGGCATCAAATAAAGACTACTGTCATAGTGTTTTATGATAAGTTTTTGGAACACCTAAAGGTAGAGACATAATTATGCATGCAGCAGCTAAATTGACAATAAGTTCAGTAAGAATTCAACAGAGAGAATGAATAAGATAATTGGCTTACATCAGCAGAAAACTTCAAAGAATAAACCACTAAAAAAGAGTATAAAAGATAGGATTTTCAAATGGGAAAACAGAAGTCGCTGGAGACGGGCATCGATTCTCGGCTTCAGAACCACTGTGTAAGCCTACAACTCTGAGTCTCGGGTAAACAAGGTATTTGATTTTGGTTCTGGATTAAGAATAAGTAGAAGTGTGGAAATGTAACGAAGTTAAGATTTGAGAATAAGGATCTCTGATAAGAAATGTAAACTATTTGTATTTTGAATTGTTAATGTTGCGACTGACTCAACAGCTGTTAACTGAATGTCAGCTCTTAAATAAAACTATATATTTTTAGAATTGTCTCAAATTAGTATTTCTGTATCAAACTCGCGAACTCAAATCTCTGTACACTCTTTTGTAAGGAGTTGCAGAATTCTGGGGAGTATTCCAGACCCTCATAATATCCAGAAGGTTACAGTCTAGTTAAACTTATTAAAAGTGTTATCCAGAGGATGGTAACATCTTCAGTCATTCGTTTCCTTTAGGGAGAGATAGCCTGAACCTTTAGACCCATTTAAGCATCTTATAGAATTTGGCTATCTCTAACTTTAGTTGAAGGTGAACGTCTGGGGAATACGCCTGATCTGGGGTAGCCCGAAAAGGGCTAGGACTTGTAATTATCCCTTCAGTTGGAGCCCAACGAGTGTGTTAACGAGTTGATACAGAACCTATACTTATATTTATATCTATATCCATATTGTAGATTGTTAAGAATAGAAGGAGTGTTTTACTGACAGTGGTAATAAGACCCAGATTTAAGTTTCTAGAGACGACAAGACCCTGATCAGGCCTTGTAGAACTTAAATCAGAACTCCCTCAAAATACCATTGAAGTCTAGAAGCTTCTTATAACGTTCATATTAAACCCTAACCGAGGTTAGGTCCTGACGAAATACTAAACCCTAACTGAGGTTAGGTCCTGAAGAAATGGCAAACTCTGTCGGAATTGGCCAAGTTTTTTTTATTAGAAAATTTAAATGATTGCTTTATTAGGGGAAATAATCCTATCCCTGTACCTCCACAAAACCAAGCGATAATTTTTGAAATAGAAGGCTTTGATGCTGAAGGTGCCGTTAGAACTCATGGCACGATTAATGTTGATCACCAGAACCAGAGGATACAGAATATCCTGTGGGATAATCAAACAAGTACTCCAAATCCATTAAATTCCTTAATGATAAGGTGCACACCTGCACAATTGGGAGGCCTAATGAATGGTGCCCAACAAGGTGGTGGCATCCATGGCTGAATAGCAGGACCCGGAGCAGCCTATGCTCCTGGGGGCCATGGATTCCGGTTAAGGTGGCAAACTCATGATGAAATAAATGACAACAATCTTCGAGAAAACTATAGACAGCTTAGAATCCATTATAATCAATGCCGACAGGCACTAGCTCACTCTTATCTAAATGCTGGAGGTGCAATGATCAATGGTCCAGTAAACCAACCCCAGCAACCACAAATTGCGCCCCTAGGTCAAGTAAACCTGAGCTCTATCTACACAATGTGTGGTAGACCAGGAAACACCAGCCAGGAAAAAAACTGCTGGATTCTAACGAACCTTGATAAATTGGAAACCTGTTGCCAAGATTGGAATGCTCAACACCTGAGACAACTAATGACGATTAAAAAAGAGACATCCCAACAATCCTCAGCTGGGATGGAGATAGTAGTAGGCCTTATGTTCATTAATAAATAGACATTCTTATTATGAACACAGCTAGCTTTTGCTAGTTACTTTATTGAGCAGATGTGGACTAGGTACTGTATCTGTAGAGGCTTCCATCTTGACTGCTGCCTTCTGGGTAGCCTAGTGCCTCATGGGTAATGTAGTCTTAATATCTATGCAGCTGGGTAGTGTAGTCTTATACATACAGCTATATACAGCTCTACGGCTCCACCTAGTGTCCACTATAGAATGACATGTTATTGATCATTACATCCCCCTTTCTTTGAGGTTTAACAAAATCAATATCAATCAACTTTCAAGAAAACAATAAAGATAATATCAGTAACACTTTTGTTAGTGCTCTATAAACATAAACATTTTCAAAACAGGCAACACATTTTCAAAGCTTTACATTGTACTCAAAGATTAAGTCTATTGGGCTCTTTTACTTCACGTGTGGATCTTCTCAACACGGGTAAGTCTGATGTGTCTTCATGAGATTGTTCTGGCGGTGAATGACAAGATGCAGTTGCGGCATTGTCATCAATCTGCTCTTGAATAGTCTCTTGTGTTTTTAGGAGAGAATCTGTCCTTCCTCAGTTCTAACAGTGTATGACCTTGGTCCTACTTCCTCAAGAACTGTAGCTTTCCTGTTCCATGCATCTGGATCCTCAATCCTGACAACATCATCCCTTGTCAATGGTTTTAGAGTTTTGGATGACTTGTCATAGTATGATTTCTGTTTCAGCTTTAACAGTTGAAGTCTCTGTCTCAGTTCCTCACTTTGCTGTTCTTTTGCACAGCAGGGTAGCGTGGTGCGCAACTTGCAACCCATTAGTAGTTCAGCAGGTGAAGAACCACAGTCTAAAGGTGAGGCTCGGTAGCTCAGCAGGGCGAGGTAAGGATCAGACTTGCTTTCTGTCGCTTTCTTCAGTAGCTGCTTGAGAACTTGAACACCTTTCTCTGCCTTACCATTTGACTGAGCATACAAAGGACTGGATGTGATGTGCTGAAAGTCATACTGTGCTGCAAACTGTTGCCACTCCTTACAGTTGAAGCAAGGACCATTGTCGCTAACGGCAATCCTGGGAATTCCATGTCTGGCGAAGATGGATTTCACATGCATTATGACACTGCTTGCTGTGGTGCTTGAGAGCAGCGCCATCTCAGGATAGTTAGAATAGTAGTCAATCACTATTAGATAGTCTTTACCATTTAAATGAAAAAGGTCCATACCAACCTTTTGCCATGGTGCTGTTGGTATGTCAGCTACTATCATTGGTTCCTTTGCTTGTTTGTTTTGATGTTTCTGACATGTCTCACATTTGCCTATCATATTCTCAATGTCCTTATTTATGCCAGGCCAATAAACAGTGTCTCTTGCCCTCCTTTTGCATTTTTCAATTCCGAGGTGTCCCTCATGAATCCTTTTGAGCATGTCTTGACGTAGAGCCTGTGGAATGACTATTCTGTTCTGTTTTAGTAATAGTCCACTTGCGACACTCAATTCTGACCTTATGTGAAAATATTTTGGACAGGAACCTTTTGGCCAACCATGATGAATGTTCTCTATTACTGTTTGTAATACTGTGGCCTAGAAATTCAGCTGTTTGCGCCAGCCGTTAGCGCCAGATTTCCGGTGCTATCCACTTAGCGCCCGGGCACCGCCGGATCTGCGCCTACGCCGAAATTCAGCTGGGCTTTAGCGCCGGCGCAAAGTGTTAGCGCCCGCTCAGCTGCGCGCGCATCTTATGACGTCATTCCGTCGTGCAACGCCGTTTGTGCGCCCCAAACCGGAAATTCAGTGGCGCCCGGCCGATGTGGGCGTGGCGCTGCTAAGAACTGTGAAATGGAACTCAACAGAGGCCCTGTGGGATTCGGGGAGCGCTAATTAAAGGGCACATCCACTCACCCATAAAAGCCAGCCATTTCGCTGCAATGACTTGACTGGTTTGGATTTCTGCACAGAGAGCAAGGCACAGAGATTACTGATTTCGGACACCATAGGAGAGGTATTTTTGGCTTCTAGCCAGTGCTTTGACATTTGCATCCTTGTGATTTTGCTGTTTGGAACTTTGTAATGGGGGCTGCATGGGGGGCCAACCCTCAGTTGCTACATTTTGTGCGAAGGGCTCGCAGACGCTTTGAGAGAGGGCCAGGCATGCCTAGACGCAGAGGGGCCATTAGGCGTCGCCAACGTAGGCCTTACCCAGTCAGGCAATACCGGGAGCAGGTCTCATATCTCACCATGACTGCGGCGCATTGTGTTAAGAGGCTGCGCTTCAGAAGGGAGGTGGTTGGAGAGATCTGCCAGCTGCTTCATGCAGATTTGCAGCCACAGCTCATGTCCAGGGCGTCTCTCTCGGTGGAAGTGAAGGTCACGGTGGCTCTCAGCTTTTATGCAAGCGGCTCCTTCCAAGCCGCTGCTGGGGACATTGCGAACATCTCCCAGTTCGCCACGCATCGCTGCATCCGACAGGTCACCGAAGCACTTTTCACGAGGAGGCACCAATTCATCTCCTTCCCCATGACCCAACACAAGCAGGAGCAGCATGCAGTCGGATTTGCCAGGATCGCGGGCTTCCCCATGGTGCAGGGCGCCATTGACTGCACGCATGTGGCTATGCGGGCACCTATCCACAATGCCGAGCAATACCGCAACCGGAAGGGCTACCATTCCCTAAATGTGCAGCTGGTGTGTGACCACAGGCAGCGCATCCTAGCTGTCAATGCCCGCTTCCCAGGGAGCAGCCACGATGCCTTTATCCTGCGCCAGACTACTGTGGCTGACATGTTCCAGGCACAGCCTCCACCAAGGGGATGGCTTATCGGGGACAAGGGCTACCCTTTGTGCAGATGGCTCATGACCCCGCTCCGCGCGCCCAGGACCCCAGCGGAGCTGGCATACAACGAAAGCCATCAAGCCACAAGGAACCTAATAGAGCAAACGATAGGCGTCCTCAAGCAACGGTTCCGTTGCCTGGATCGTTCGGGCGGGTCTCTTCAGTATTCGCCGGATAGAGTCTCCCAGTTCGTCGTGGTGTGCTGCATGCTCCACAACCTGGCTATCCGCAGGACTCAGGCACTGCCACCTGACATTGCCCCACCACCTCAGGAGGACGAGCAGGAGGACCCTGAGGAGGAGGAGCACCAGGCCAGGAGGGAGCGACAAGGTCCAAGGGCCGTCCGCCGGGGGCTTATTGCTCGACACTTCTAGGCCCCCTGTCAGGGAATGGCCTGGGCCACTGAACGCAGCCGCTCCGCAAGCCCTCAGCCGGTTAACCCAACAACCACTTGAAACATGACACCTGCACATGGTGAATAAATAAACATCTTTATTTCAAAAACTCAGGGCCCTTCCCACATGGAAGAGCAAAACAGAGAAGACCCCCAAAAAACAGTCACAAACTTCTGTCACTCCCAAAACCTGGGGAGGACTAACAAAACATCACCATCCAAATGGCCTTCCTCACTGGCCTAACAAAAACAAGCCCCCCCCCACAACACAAACACCCCCATAAAACCAAACCACATAATGCCCCCCAGAACAGAAGCCCCCGCATCACCCAAACCCTCGCTCAACACACTCTATTCGGTGTGGCGAGAGGGCGAGTCTGTCGACAGCCGTCTTTTGCCCCGGCCCGTCCTGCTGCTGCGCCTCAAGCTGGGCCGTGAGGCTGTGGCGAGGCTGGGGGAAGGATCTTCAGGGCGACAAGGCGTCTCGCCAGATGCCCTTGGGGGTCGGCCTACACGAGGGCGGGCCCGGGAGGGGCCGGCTGGTGGCTGCTGCAGCTGTGGGTGGTCCTCTTCACTGCCTGCAGCAGCTCCTTGCACCCTGGCTGGGGGAGTGGCAGGCTCGCCTGCACCAATGGGGACAAGGTGGGTGATGCCAGGCGCGCGCTGGTCGCCAGACACACGTGCACTCGGGCGGCCTGGCCGGGGAGCAAGCGCGCCAAACTGTTGGTCGCCAGACCGGTGTGCGGCAGCAGGGTGGCAGCTGGCCTGGCGACGCCTCCGCGCCAGTGCGAGGGTGGCAGAAGTCAGTGCCCCAACTGCGCCGGCATGTGCCCGCATCTGTAGTGCCATTGTCTGCACAGCACCTCTCAGCTGGCGACTGGCGTGCTGCGCTGCCTCGAGTTGTTGCACCCCCCTCTCATGCGCTGCCACAAGGAGCTCCACCCCCCTGGCATGCGCTGCTGCGAATTGCTCTAGGCCCCTGGCCTGGGATTGGCCGAAAGCCACCACACTTTGTGCGAGGCTTTCGATGGCGTGAGGCATCTGTGCCACCACCTCCATGATTTCGACGTGCCGCCGCTCCGACGCCGCCGACATCTCGTCCAGGAGGCGCACCTCCTGGGCGACGTCCGAGTCCGGACTGGAGGGCGCCTCCACCCTCTGGCCAGAAAGCTGGCGTGCCGCCGGAGCCTTGCCGCGTGCGGCCACGCCACTGGGACCAGGTTCTGCCCTCCCCTCCACCGCCTCCCCCCTCTGGGCAGAAGGCTGGTGTGCCGCCGGAGCCTTGCCGCGTGCGTCCATGCCACTGGGACCAGGTTCGGGGCTCCCCTCCCCCGCCTCCCCCTGGCTCTCCGGCACGCCAGACGTCTCCCCTTCATTGCCATCTCCTGGAGCGGAGGAGGGTTCCCCCGAGGTGGCGCCTTCCTGCTGCTCCTCGACGTCCTCCTCCTCCGAGGGCCTGGCTGTCTGGGCTTCAGGGAGCACCTCCTCCTCACCAGCTGAAAGCAGGAAGGCACAAGTGTAGCTTTAGAGTGAGGACAGGCCGACAGCGAGGGAGGCCGCACTGGTGCATTATGCGCATTTTTCGGCCAGTGGGGAAGGATGTAGATCTGATGCGCGAGGGCAAGGAGAGAGGTGCACCCGGTCCTGTCCTTACCAGTGGGTTCCAGTATAGGGTCGGCGTCGCCGAGCGCCACAGGCCCAATCACCGGGTGACGCAGCAGTCGGGCCACCCTCTCTTCCAGAACCGTTAGCTCCTGGTAATCGCGAGGGCCTCCACCAGTGACACGCAGGCTCCTGGCGTTCCTCGCCAGCTTGGCCTGCAAGAGAAAGGAGGGCGTCTAAGTACAGTGTGGTGCCCTGTTGCTGTGTGTGAGGCCTCCCATGGTGGAATAGCTTGCACAGTGTGGTGCCCTGTTGCTGTGTGTGAGGCCTCCCATGGTGGAATAGCTTGCACAGTGTGGTGCCCTGTTGCTGTGTGTGAGGCCTCCCATGGTGGAATAGCTTGCACAGTGTGATAAGTGCAGAAAGAGCTATTGATTAACATGCAAGTGCCATTGCAACGGCAGCAGGGCTGGGCATTAGACCTTGGATGTCCCTTTGGCCCTAATGGGAGGTGCACATGCAAGGATGAGGGGGACACTGGAAAGGATACTCACCTTGACCAGCCGACATAGGTCATTGTATTTCTTGCGGCACTGGTCCGCACTCCTGGGAACATCGGAGTTGGAGGAGACCCTCCGGGCAATTTTGGTCCACGCCTCCCTGAACTGGCTCCTGGGAGCCTTCCTGCCACTAGCCGGGCACACGACCCGTCTTCTCTTGCGTACCCCATGAAGGAGCACACCCAGCGCATGCTCAGAGAACCGCTGGGCTCTTTCACGGGCCCTCTCCATGACCTCCAGGCGTTGATTTGGTACACAACCAGTCCTGAGGCCTAGTTGCAGGGCTACAGCATGCAGGGCGTGGCTGCAGTCAAAGTTGACCCTTCCCCCTTTAAGAGCTGGCCGGCGTCAGGGTGTCTGCTGACACTCACCACATGATCGCACCTGCGCTGCGCCCGGAATCGGCGTTATCAGGCTGCATCGCCGGATTAGCGCCTGAACACAGGGTTCCAACGCCTTTTGCAGCGCTCGGCCAAAAAGTTGGCCAAATCTACTGAATTTCGGCGAGCTCGCCTGCACTTTCCGGCGGCCGCTAAATTTGCCGAGCGCCCGACTTTAGCGCCGCAATAGCGTCCGAACTGAATTTCTAGGCCTGTATCTTTTACTGTTTCTCCTGCTATTTGCTTTGATTTTGTGTCTGACACAGGCAGCGCAGCAGTGACCATACTCACATGAACATCCACGTCTTCTTCAGTAGAGCTCACATGACTCATTGTGGGTGCTCGGGATAGTGCATCTGCTAACACTATGTATTTGCCTGGTGTGTAGATCAGTTCAAAGTCATATCTTTGCAGCTTCATCATGAGTCGTTGAATCCTTGGAGACATCTCATTCAGGTTTTTTTTATGATGGCAACCAGAGGGCTGTGGTCTGTCTCAACTGTGAAGGTGGGAAGTCCATATATGTAGCCATGAAACTTTTCTAGTCCAACTACCAAACCTAGACATTCCTTTTCAATCTGGGCGTATCGACACTCAGTATCAGTCATAGACCTGGAGGCATAGGCAACAGGCTTCCAATCTTCACCCTCTGCTTGTAGCAAGACCGCACCTAGGCCATCTTTTGATGCATCCATTGACACTTTGATTCTTTTTGTTGGGTCAAAGAAGGTGAGTACAGGTATGGTTGTCAGCACTGTTTTGAGGTTTATCCACTCTTGTTCATGTCTTTCTGTCCATGCGAACTCATTTGTTTTATGTAGCAGGTCTCGCAGACAGGCTGTCTTGGCTGACAAGTTAGGAATGAACTTTCCAATGAAATTTATCATCCCCATGATGCGTAGCACTCCTTTTTTGTCAGTGGGTCGGGGCATTTTGAGTATGGCGTTTACTTTTTCCATATCTGGCTCTATTCCTTTACCAGATAGATTGTCTCCTAGGAAAGTGACTTCCTGGACACCAAACTGACACTTGGCTTTGTTGAGCTTCAGTCCATTCCGGTGTATGCTCTGTAGCACTTTAGTCAGTCTCCCATTGTGTTCTTTCAGTGTGGAGCCCCAGATGATGATGTCATCAACATAGACCTGAACTCCTTCCAGACCTTCAATTATGTGTTCCATCGCTCTATGAAAGATTTCAGATGCAGATATTATCCCGAAAGGCATTCTGAGGAAACAATACCTGCCAAATGGTGTGTTGAAGGTACAGTATTTGGTGCTCTCTTCATCCAGTTTTAGTTGTCAAAATCCTTGTGAGGCATCGAGCTTTGTAAAGTATCTGGCACCTGACATTTCACTGGTGATTTCTTCTCGCTTGGGAATCTGGTAGTGTTCACGTTTTATGTTTGCATTTAAGTCCTTTGGATCCATGCATATTCTTAGATCATTGTTCTTTTTCTTTACACATACCATGGAGTTAACCCAGTCTGTTGGCTCTTCGACTTTCCTGATGACTCCTAGTGTGGTCATTCTGTCCAGTTCATTCTTGAGCCGGTCACGCAGGGGTGCTGGAACTCTTCGTGGAGCATGTACCACTGGCTGAGCATTGTGCTTTAGCTGGATCTTGTAAGTGAATGGTAGAACTCCAAATCCTTTGAACACATCCTGGAAATTATTCACTACAGAATCCACCGAGTCATCTGGTCTGCTTATGGCACAGTTTATACGGTAGACTCTCTTGACCAGTTCTAAGTCCTCACAAGCTTTGTCACCTAGTAGAGAATCAAGTCTTTCAGCCACAACAGAAAACATGAGATGATGCACTTTGTCTTTGACTGTCAGTTTAAGTCTGCATACACCTAAGCTATCTATTTTCTGTCCATTATAGTCCTTCAGTAGTACTGACTTTTTCTGTATTTTGGGCTTTTCTTTCATATTGTTAATGTCACTCATACTGATTAAGTTTGCTTTTGCCCCAGTGTCTAGTTTCAAGGTAACTAATGCTCCATTTACCTGCAGTGGGATCATCCATTTGTCCTCTTTTACTGCATTAACTTTATGTTCAGCATTGTCCATTTCTGAGGGCTGCACATTTTCTGTATCCTTTTTGATATTGTCACATGACACCATTCGTACAAAATATGTCTCACTTAAATCAGTGTCCTCAATTACATTAACTCGTTGCCCATTCTTAGTTTTTGCTTTTGAAAAGCATTGTTTGGCAAAGTGATTATTTCCATTACACTTTGTGCACATTTTTCCAAACACTGGGCATTGTTTTAACTGGTGTTTGTAACCACAGCGTTTACAATTAAAAATGTCATCCTCCGATTGCTTTTCATTTCTGTTCTGCCCACGTTTCTTCCCCTTGTAGGACACAGCACCGACAGCAGCATTATCACTCATTACAATCGCATCATTATTGATTTCACTGAAAGTCTTCGCGTGCTTTCGAGCTAGCTCGCTGGCTTGGCATATTTTCACCGCATTTTCCAAATTTAGTTCGGTTTCTCTCAACAGACGTTCCCTGACTTTTTTATCATGAATACCAAACACAATCTGGTCACGAATCATGGATGCTTTGAGCTCAGAGAAATTACATGTCTGTGCTTTCAGTTTCAGATCAGTTACAAAGCTATCAAAAGTCTCATTTTGTTGCTGTTTCCGAGAACGGAAGATGTATCTTTCATACGTCTCATTCTTTTTGGGAGAGCAATGTGCATCAAATTTTTTTAGCACATCTTCTAATTTTTCTCTGTTCTCTGGATTAAATACAAATGTATTAAATACCTCTATCGCCTGTGGGCCTGCAACCATAAGCAGCAACGCTATCTTCCTTGCGTCTGGCTTCGTACCGAATCCGATGGCTGCAATGTAGAGTTCGAATTGTTGTTTAAAAGTCTGCCAATTGTAGTCGATTTTTCCTGTGAGTTTCAAACGCTCTGGCGGCTTCAATTTCTCCATTTCGCTTTTCACAATTTTCAGCAGATCTTCACCATCCTGGTACCATCTTATGTTCATTAATAAACAGACATTCTTATCATGAACACAGCTAGCTTTTGCTAGTTACTTTATTGAGCACATGTGGACTAGGTACTATATCTGTAGAGGCTTCCATCTTGACTGCTGCCTTCTGGGTAGCCTAGTGCCTCATGGGTAATGTAGTCTTAATATCTATACAGCTGGGTAGTGTAGTCTTATACATACAGCTATATACAGCTCTACGGCTCCACCTAGTATCCACTATAGAATGACATGTTATTGATCATTACAGTAGGGACTTCGAGATTCCTATTCTTTTTATCCAGAAGAATTAATGTCTATACCCCTTGGCCATAAGACAGCGCAATATACTGAAGCCGCAGCATTACGGTATGTTTTAGAGAAAGCAGACCTTATTAAACCCATACAGTGGGAAGATATTCTCCGTTCGAGAATGGAGAAAAAGAATAGTCAGGTGATTCATATAAACGGGCATACCACTGGAGCAGTACACTCAAAAGAAAACAGCCTTCCAGACGAACAAGTGAAACATTCGGTCTGCATGACACCCCCTCGAGAGGGGCCTGCCAATGTTAGTGTAATCATTAGGGCAGAACAGGCAGCTAATCAGGATGAGGAACTGATTCAGCTATTAGACCCAATAACAGAGAATCCACCAGAGTGTCCACCAAAGTACTTTTACTCGGAAACCTCTACGGTTATTGTACTAGTTAAGTTGCCCAAAGGAAACCGAGAAGTACCCCCGAGCCACAAATGAGAACAGCTTGTAAAAGAAGCTCACAAGGGCATAAGTCAATCACATTGTAGTGCCAGAATAACATTCTGCAAATTGACCCCTTTATATTGGTGGCCAGGCATACTTAAAGCCTGAAAAACATATGTGGCAAATTGTGAGCCATGCTATTCGACCAATAAGTCATCACTAAATTAAGCCACCACCATTGGCTCCTGTCAAAGCTGATGAGCAAATGGGAAAATTCTTTATTGACTTTATTTGACCATTTCCCCCATCTCTGGGATATAGACATGTTCTCTTGTGTAGATGGATGCACTTCCTTCTGCTGACTGGTCCCCACAAAGACTGTTTCGGAAAACGCACTCGCCAGGGCTATTTCTGATATAATTACTGTAGTGTATGTGCCTTTGAGTCAGAACTACTTTTACAGCTCCTGTATACTGTAGTACCGGCAGTGACCACACCGGTATATAAGCTTTGCGCATGCCTCTGTACCCCCAGTCTAGAGACTACCCTCCTCCAGTAAAGACCTGTTATTTGTTAATGTACAGCATCCATGTGATTATTTAATAATAGCATATCCACTGAACCACGGATCCAACAGTGGCGACGAGTGTCGATTCGAATCTACCTGCAACATAAAAAAAAAATAATAGTCGAGGCCAGGAACACGGGCGTCGACCACGAGCAACTGCCCAGCAGTCAGGCAGAGATCCAACTTCGCAGGGGAGGCTGTGGAGAGCCGGGCTTGGTTCCCCAGCCACAATGAGCAGCAAGAGACCGACGACAGGTCCAGCGCAGACCCTTCCCGAGCAGCGGCGGCTGGAGCCGACCGACGGCGGAGAGAGAGCCGAGCAGCATCGACGGGGTAAGACGGGTGAAGAGCGCAGGGCGCAGCCGGGTGTTGAACACCGAGCGGCATCGAGGAAAATAAAACAAACCGGAGAGAGAGAGGGTAAGAAACAGCCGGGTTCTAGACTGAGCGGCATCGAAAAATATAAAAAGAAGAACGCGCAGAGCACAGCCAGTGCTCACGGGCTGAACAGGGTCCGCGGGGCGAAGAAAGGGGAGACGCCATTGAGCCGCGGAGAAGAAGGAAGAGCGCGGGAGGCACCATTGAGCCGTGGAGAAGAAGGGAGAGCGTGGGAGACGCCATTGAGCCGCGGAGAAGAAGGAAGAGCACGGGAGACGCCATTTTTAGAAGCCGCAGCGGAGAAGAAGGGCGAGCGCGGGAAGGAAGGAAAGCGCGGGAGACGCCATTTTGTGTCAGCGGAGAAGAAGGGGAAGCGCGGGAGGCGCCATTTGTGATAGTTAACGCACACCCAAGGATGCCGAAGAGTGGCAGTATCTCTACGTTCGACAATGAAGTCGAAGATTGGGCAACATATGTGGAACGTATTGAGGTGTACTGCAGGGCAAATGAAGTGCCAGATGCTAATAAAGCACTGGTTCTGTTAAATTCCATGGGTGCAAAAACTTATGGGTTACTGCGAAATCTAATAACCCCAGAGAAGCCGGTAAACAAGAATTTTGAAAGCATAGTAGAAATCCTACAGGACCACTTAAACCCCACACCGCTGCTGATAGCAGAATGATTTAAGTTCCATAAAAGGAACCAACACAAAGACGAAAGCAATGCTGAGTACCTAACGGAACTGTGCAAGCTATCGAAACACTGCCAGTTTGGGGCGGGACTAGCAGACACGTTAAGGGACAAGTTTGTGTGTGGGCTACAAAGTGAAGGAACCCAGAAACGGCTTCTATCAGAAAAGGACCTTACGCTGGACAAAGCTTTCAGTATGGCAGTATCACACGAAGCATCCGCAAGGGGCACTGCAGAGATATAACGGAGACCGCAAGAATATGGCACCAATGAAATGTCCTATGGAACAGGGAAGTGCTATCGCTGCGGCAGAACAACACATGACCAGAAAGATTGTTGGTTCAAGGACCAAGTGTGCAGACAGTGTGGGAAAGCAGGACACATAGCAAGAGTCTGCAGGTCTGGGAAGAAAACCAACAGTAAGAAATCTCCACAGGAGAAGTACAAAAAGGTACACCAGGTGATGGACAGTGGTTCAGACGAACAGAAAAGTGACACAGACTCCGGAAGCAAGGAGCTGGGTTGTCTGAAAGTACATAAGGTAACCAAAATGGAGGATCACCAGACTATCTGGGTTACACTCAAGATAGACGGAGTCCAAGTGGAAATGGAATTGGACACAGGGTCAGCTCTAACAGTCATAAATCAAAGAGACTACAAGCGGCTATTTTCACACATACCCTTGAAAGCTACAGAGATTGTCTTGAAGACTTATACGGAGCAAAAAGTCTACCCCAAAGGAAAATTAAGGGTGAAAGTGACATATAAAGGCCAGGAAATACCTAAAATGGATATATATGTATTGCCAAATGGAGGACCACCACTGCTAGGACGTGAATGGATCCGGAAGATACAATTAGATTGGCATTCCATACAGGCACTGAAGGTTGAGGCCAAAAAGGATGACGATGTCACACCTGGACGACTGTCAAAAATGCTAACTGACGCAAAAGAAGTGTTCCAGGAGGGACTAGGAACACTAAAAGGAATAACAGCAATGATTAAAATAGAGGAAAATGCAAGCCCAAAGTTTCTGAAGGCCAGACCAGTGCCTTATGCGATCAGACCAGCTTTTGAAGCAGAGCTGGAAGGGTTGGAACGTTCAGGAGTACTATCCAAAGTGGACTGGAGCGAGTGGGCTACACCCATCGTTCCTGTAATGAAGAGGTCGTTGAGTAATACGCCTGGGGAACCAAAGAAGGTCCGCATCTGTGGGGATTTTAAGGTGACAGTGAACCCAGTCCTTCACACGGTGCAATATCCGCTTCCACGAATTGAGGATATTGTCGCCTCGCTATCTGGAGGTAAACGCTTCACCAAAATTGATCTAGCCCAGGCGTACTTGCAAATGGAGGTAGAAGAAGCTTCGAAACATTACCTTACGATCAACACTCATAAAGGTCTCTATCAATACAACCGGCTGGTGTTTGGAGTAGCCTCGGCTCCGGCTATCTGGCAAAGGGCGATGGATCAGGTCCTGCAAGGGATTCCAGGGACCCAGTGTTATTTGGACGACATCTTGGTCACGGGCGAAAATGACGGTGATCACCTCGCCAACTTGGAGAAGGTGCTCACCAGATTAAAGGAGTATGGGCTACGAGCTAATCGCCACAAGTGCGAGTTTTTCCAGAAACAGATCTCGTATTGTGGCCATGTCATCGATGAAGAGGGGTTACATAAGTCCCCTGACAAGATTGAGGCAGTAGTCAAGGCTCCAGCACCGGAAAATGTGTCACAACTGAGGTCGTTCCTCGGGCTGGTAAACTACTACCACAAGTTCTTACCAAATTTGTCTACGGTATTACACCCGCTGAACACCCTACTGCAAACAGGGGTACCATGGAAGTGGGATGACAAATGTAGACAAGCTTTCCAGAAGTGTAAGGAATTGATAACATCAAAAGAGGTGTTGGCCCATTTCAACCCAGCACTACCTATTCGTTTGGCATGTGATGCATCACCCTACGGTATTGGAGCGGTGCTGTCGCACAAATTCCCAGACGGGTTGGCGAGGCCAGTAGCCTTTGCGTCTCGGTCACTAACCTCAGCCGAGCGCAACTATGCCCAGATTGACAGGGAGGCCCTCAGCCTAGTATGGGGAGTAAAAAAATTCAACCACTATCTGCATGGGCAGAAGTTCACCTTGCTGACTGACCACCAACCACTTGTCTCCATCTTTAATCCTAAGAAGGGCATTCCAGTGATGACTGCACAGCGGTTACAAAGATGGTCCCTGTTTCTAGGGGCGAATCAATATGAAATAGAATATAAAGGCACCAAACAGCATGGGAACGCTGATGGGCTATCGCGCCTGCCACTGCCTACTGTGGAGGAAGCACCAGCAGTGGACCCTATCGAGATATTTTATTCGTCAATAATTGAATGATTGCCAGTAACAAACGCGAATATAGAGAAGGAGACCCGCAATGGTCCGACGCTGTCACGGGTATATGAATTGACGGTGAGGGGATGGCCAACACATGGCGACTCACTGTTGCCAGCATTCTCATCCAGAAGAGAACAGCTGTCAGTCAGCCAGGGGACAGTGATGTGTGGATCCAGAGTGGTGATTCCACCCAAGTTAAGGGAGAGAGTGGTAAATGAGCTACATGAAGGTCATCTGGGGGGAGTGAAAATGAAAAGCCTTGCTAGGGCTTATGTGTGGTGGCCGGGAATCGATCAACAAATCGAAGACCTAACCAAGAGCTGCTTAGGATGCCAGAAGGCCCAAAATGCACCACCACATGCCCCTCTACACCCATGGGAGTGGCCCTCCTCTCCATGGCAACGGGTGCATATTGATTTCGCTGGTCCATTCATGGACTCAATGTTCTTAATAGCAGTGGATGCTCATTCAAAGTGGCCTGAGGTGATAAAAATGTCTTCAACCACTACAGAGAAAACGATCACAGTCCTATGGACCATATTTGCCAGAAACGGTTTGCCAGAGCAGATTTGCTCTGATAATGGACCACAGTTTGTGTCCGACGAGTTGCAAAAATTCATGAAAAGGAATGGGGTAAGGCATTACACAGCCGCCCCGTATCATCCAGCCACAAATGGATTGGCTGAGAGGTTCGTACAAACCTTTAAGAAGGCGATAAAGGCCATGTGCGACGATGAAATTTCACTACAGCGTAAGATGGACAATTTCTTATTAGCCTACCGAAACGCGACACATGCAGTTACCAACCAGACCCCGGCCATGATGTTCTTTAACCGAAGGTTGAGCTCTCGTCTGGACTTGCTCAGACCAAATGTGCGAAGAAATGTTGAGGACAAACAATTCCAGCACATCAATGAGAAGCCGACAAGGAGCTTCAATGTAGGGCAACCAGTCTTGGCCCGTGACTATCGAACAGAGAAGTGGCAACCCGGAACGATATGTACAAGGCAGGGGCCATTAATGTACACAGTGGATGTCGGGGAGAACATTGTGAGATGCCACGTCGATCAGATCTTAGCGTCACAGGAACACGTCAACCCCATGTCTCGAGTACCTGGGGATGAACCCGACATACCGGTAGCATCTACTTCAGACCCAGTAGCAGTGGAAGCCGATGAACTACCCGATGAAAAGGAGTCAGAATCGCCTCTGCACCAAGAACAAGAACCTCTGGAAAGGCGCTATCCCGAAAGGGTCAGGAAGCCGCCCCAAAGACTGAATCTATAAATGGACTTTTGTTGTTTAAAGTACATGTTGAAATGTTAATTGTTATTTGAATATTAGGGGTATTACTAATCTAAAAGGGGAGGAATTGTAGTGTATGTGCCTTTAAGTCAGAACTACTTTTACAGCTCCTGTATACTGTAGTACCGGCAGTGACCACACCGGTATATAAGCTTTGCGCATGCCTCTGTACCCCCAGTCTAGAGACTACCCTCCTCCAGTAAAGACCTGTTATTTGTTAATGTACAACATCTGTGTGATTATTTAATAATAGCATATCCACTGAACCACGGAGCCAACAATTACTGTAGCTGGTGCACCCAAAATCTTACACTCCGATCAAGGCGGAGCCTTTGTCTCTAAGGTCTTCAAAGACTACTGCGAACAAAGGGGGATTAGCTTAGAGCACAGCACGCCACATCATCCACAATCAGCGGGGCTGGTGGAACGTAAAAACCAGGAAGTAAAAAAGCTATTGGTCAAACTGTTGAGAATCACGGGGAATAAGTGCACCGCCATCATTCTGGAAGTACAGCTATCACTCAATAATGTGCCCACATCTGCATCAGGGACAGTGTCCCCTAAAACTCCATATTATCTGATGTATGGGATTGAGATGCATTCACCGCTTACCCATAGTTCTTTTATTGCCTCTACACACTCTGGGCTGGATTTTATCAATGGAGGTGTGTAGGAGGTGGGACTACAACTTTTGAGGTTGTAGTCCCGCCTCCATCGAATTGTGGTCAACCCACTCGATTTTCACTTTATTGACCTTGTTGAGCCCGCCCAGTGGGTTCAGCAGGCCAATTAAGGGCCACCCGGCAACAGGTGACGTCACAGATTGACATTTCATCTGTCAAGAGCTTTTGACAGATGAAATATCAGCGTTTGATAGCTCTTTGAAGCTGTCAAACACTGACAATCTGTACTCTAAGTTAACTCCTTTCTCTCAGGCTGATTTAGAGATCTCTCCAGAACAGAAAGCAGAATGCTGCAGATTTTGACAGCTCGCGGCCATTCTGCTTTCTGTGCCGGTGAGATGAGGGACTCCCTAGACCTGAAGGAAGGAAGGCTCCATTAGTAAGAAAAGGTAAGTAAAACTTATTTAAACACTTTACACACACCAAACACACTTACCTCTGCACTCATGCACCCATCACTCACCTGAACACCGGACATAAGAACATAAGAACATAAGAAATAGGAGCAGGAGTAGGCCAATCGGCCCCTCGAGCCTGCTCCGCCATTCAATAAGATCATGACTGATCTGATCCTAACTGCCAATCCACTATCACAGAACCATCTCCTGCATCTAACAGAATTAGACACACGAAATAGGAGCAGGATCAGGCTACACGGCCCCTAGGCCCTCTCCGCTACCCACAGGGCCATGACCGATCCGAACCTAGACTCATGTCCAAATTCCTGCCCGCTCCCCGTAACCCTTAATTCCCTTTACTTCTAGGAAACTGTCTATTTCTGTTTTAAATTTATGTAATGATGTAGCTTCTACAGCTTTTTGGGGCAGCATATTCCATGGACCTACCACCCTCTGAGTGAAGTAGTTCCTCCTCATCTCAGTCTTGAAAGAGCAGCCCCTTATTCTAAGACTATGCCCCCTAGTTCTAGTTTCACCCATCATTGGGAACATCTTCCCTGCATCCACCCGATCCAACCCCTTCACAATCTTATATGTTTCAATAAGATCGCCTCTCATTCTTCTGAACTCCAATGAGTAGAGTCCCAATCTACTCAACCTCTCCTCATATGTCCATCCCCTCATCCCCAGGATTAACCGAGTGAACCTTCTTTGTACTGACTCGAGAGCAAGTATGTCCTTTCTTAAGTATGGACACCAAAACTGTATGCAGTATTCCAGGTGCGGTCTCATCAATACCTTGTACAACTGAAGCAATACCTCCCTATTTTTATATTCTATCCCCCTAGCAATGAAAGCCAACATTCCATTGGCCTTCTTAATCACTTGCTGCACCTGCATACTAACCTTTTGAGTTTCGTGCACCAGGACCCCCAGATCCCTTTGTACTTCAGTACTTTCCAGTTTCTTACCATTAAGATAATAACTTGCTGTACGATTTTTCCTGCCAAAGTGCATAACCTCACACTTTCCAGTATTGTATTCCATCTGCCAAATCTCTGCCCACTTACTTAGCCTGCCTATGTCCCCTTGAAGGTTTTTTATGTCCTCCTCACTCACTACTTTCCCCCCCATCTTAGTATCATCTGCAAACTTTGATATGTTACACTCGGTCCCCTCCTCCAAATCGTTAATATAGATTGTAAAGAGTTGGGGACCCAGCACTGACCCCTGCGGAACACCACTAGTTACTGATTGCCAGTCTGAGAATGAACCATTTATCCCAACTCTCTGCCTTCTGTTAGATAGCCAATCCTCTATCCATGCCAGAATATTACCCCCAATCCCGTGATTTTTTATCTTAAGCAATAATCTTTTGTGTGGCACCTTGTCAAATGCCTTTTGGAAGTCTAAATACACTACGTCCACTGGTTCCCCTTTATCCACCCTATATGTTACTTCCTCAAAGAACTCCAGCAAATTTGTCAAATATGACTTCCCCTTCATAAAACCATGCTGACTTTGTCCTATTAAATTATGATTATCCAAATGTCCTGTTACTGTCTCCTTAATAATGGACTCCAAAATTTTACCTACCACAGATGTTAGGCTAACCGGTCTATAGTTTCCAGCCTTCTGTCTACTGCCCTTTTTAAATAAGGGTGTTACATTAGCAGTTTTCCAGTCTGCCGGGACCATTGCCGAGTCCAGGGAGTTTTGGAAAATTATTACCAATGCATCCACAATCCCTACCGCCACTTCCCTCAAGACCCTAGGATGTAAGCCATCAGGTCCAGGTGATTTATCCGCCTTGAGTCCCATTATTTTACCGAGTACCACTTCCTTAGTGATTTTGATCGTGTTTAGCTCCTCCCCCCCTTTAGCCCCCTGTTTGTCCAATGTTGGGATATTCTTAGTGTCTTCTACTGTAAAGACTGATATAAAATATTCATTCAGTGTTTTTGCCATCTCCATATTTCCCACCATTAATTTCCCGGTCTCATCCTCTAAGGGACCAACATTTACTTTAGCCACCCTTTTTCTTTTTATATAACTATAAAAACTCTTACTATCTGTTTTTATATTTTTTGCTAATTTACATCTCGAACCCTCCAAGTCCTTCAGCCCGACGGTCCACCTCGCTAACTTGGCGTGGTTTGGAGCCATCGGGAAGCCCACACTTCAGCGATAAAATTAGGGATTAGGCTTAAAACTGCCTGTTAACTACCTGTTAACAGGCAGTTAATTGGCACCAATCCTCTTCCCGCCTCGGGGAGGCGGCTCCCAGCACAGGTCGGGTACCCGCCTCCTGGGAAATGGGCGTGGAGGCGGGTTGGCGGCAGGATGGGTTCGTGTCCCCTGATTTCGCGATTTTAACCCCCACACGCCTCCAATCGCGCCTCAACAGCCCGATGAAATTCAAGCCTGCTGAGTCCTTGACCTGACAGCGACAGTTAGATTTTAAAAAAGAAGTAACAAAGGAGATTCATCGAATTGATCAGAGGATAAGGGAAGCAAATAGGCAGAAAAAAATGACAAATAAAATATGGCAACCCATAGTAGGAGAATGGGTACAGGAAAAGAAGTTTGAGCAGAAACCTGGTTTAAGAATGAAGTGGAAAAAACCTGTTCAAATACATTCTGTTATTAACAAAAGAACAGTTCAAATACATATTAACCAGCCGAATGGCAAGCATATTGTTAAACTTTCTCCATAGACAATATCAAAAGATGTCCTGCGGGATACCAAAAAGGAGGAACAATACAAGGTGCAGTTGTACACTGTCTTTCAAGACCCAACTTGGAGCACGACACAGGAAATGGATGCGATCAAATTACTGACGACGTGAAGTCAGAAGGTGTCATCGACACTTCCACACGTTGCTTGGCAATGCATCAGGAATTGGATTTGCAAAAAGCAACAACTGAAACAAGGAAAGATCAACAAGTTACTTCAGCAAAGGAGGAAGACACCATGGATAAAGAAGGAATCAACTGAGTGCATGGCAAGGCCTTTACGACAACACGCATTTGTACACTTGCCGGATCAAAGGAACAGCGTGTCAAGCTTCAACTAGTTTCAACTGACGTCTCCTTGACTCGTATGAATGAGTCACCTCTACAGAACATACATCTGCCAATTGGACATTCTAAGTACATGCTATTTCGCTAATTGCATGACTATGTACTTAACAACCTTTTAAATTGTGTTCAATTTAAAATAAGACAAAACATTGTCCTAGGATGACTTAAAACGAATTTTCATGTAGCACATGATCGTGCATCTTGTGAACTTAATATGCTATTGTAACCTCATGAGTATCATTGACCAAACTCTGTCCTGATGTTATGAGCTCATCTTTTGGTCAAGGTGTGAAGGAATAAGTCAGAAAAATACACCATCCTATGAAAATTCTGATATTATTAAAACATGAGAAACTGGGTTTAAAAATCTAAAAAAAACCTCAGAGACACAAGCTGTAAACAGAAATACAGGCTTCTGAGATAAAGATCAGTTGTTAACAATGTTGTAAAAACCACAAGCTTTTGAAATGGGAATGGGTTATTGACCAAGAAACAATGGCCCTATTGAAATAGCAGTTTGGCGTTTCCAGGAGGTCTGGAGTTTGGCAGAAACACAATGGAATGACCCAAGTAAAGTGTTAAAAACTAACACGTTGAACATGAACACAGAAACATTAAAAGAGGCATGTGCCTTTGACAAGATGACATCAAGTAAAAGAAACACCTGCTGGTCAAATAGTTTTTATGTTAAACTTGGAATACAGGAAACATCAGATTAAATATGCAACCAATTGAGATAGCTAGAAATGCATGAAACACCCTGGTTAAAGTGGTTTTAATTTACATATTGTAAATATGAAATCAATAGAACACTTTGAAGATATAACTTCAATAGATACACCAAGCAATTACATTGTTTTTGTGTTGAAATTGGAACACCACGGACTCACAACGTCTGTGGTTATAACCAGTTAAGCCAATATTAAGAATTGAATGAAAGGCCTTCGATAATAATGGCATTAAATAAAGACTACTGTCACAGTGTTTTATGATAAGTTTTTGGAACACCTAAAGGTAGAGACATAATTATGCATACAGCAGCTAAATTGACAATAAGATCAATAAGAATTCAACAGAGGGAATGAATAAGATAATTAGCTTACATCAGCAGAAAACTTCAAAGAATAAACCACTAAAAAAGATTGTAAAAGATAGGATTTTCAAATGGGAAAACAGTTTCCTGAATTTAAATAAAGGAAACTACGATGGTATGAGGCACAAGTTGGGTAGGATTGATTGGGGAATGTTACTCAAAGGGTTGACAGTGGATAGGCAATGGCAAACACTCAAAGATTGCATGGATGAACTGCAGAATTTGTTCATCCCTGTTTGGCATCAAAATAAAACAAAAAAGGTGACTCAACCGTGGCTAACAAGGGAAATTAGGGATAGCATAAGATCCAAGGAGAGGACATATAAATTGGCCAGAAAAAGCAGTAAACCTGAGGATTGGGAGCAGTTTAGAATTCAGCAAAGGAGGACAAAGGGATTAATTAAGAGGGGGAAAATAGAGTATGAGAGTAAGCTTGCATGGAACATAAAAACTGACTGTAAAAGCTTTTATAGATATGTGAAGAGAAAAAGGTTGGTGAAGTCAAGCGTAGGTCCCTTGCAGTCAGAATCAGGGGAATTTATAATGGGGAACAAAGAAATGGAAGACCAATTAAATACATACTTTGGTTCTGTCTTCACAAAGGAGGACACAAATAACCTCCCAGAGATGTCTAGCACTGTTGCCTCACAGCGCCAGGGACCCGGGTTCAAATCCGGCCTCGGGTGACTGTCTGTGTGGAGTTTGCACATTCTCCTCGTGTTTGCGTGGGTTTCCTCCGGGTGCTCCGGTTTCCTCCCACAGTCCAAAGATGTGCAGGTTAGGTTGATTGGCTATGATAAATTGACCCTTAGTGTTAGGGGGATTAAATACGTGGGGTTACGGGGATAGGGTGGGATATGTGTAGGGGCTACGGGGATCGGGTGGGATATGTGTCGGTGCAGGCTCGATGGGCCGAAATGGCCTCTATCTGCACTGTGGGGTTTCTGTGATTCTGTGATAGGGTCTAATGAGAGGGAGGAACTGAATGAAATCAGTATTTGTAGGGAAATGGTGTTAGGGAAATTGACGGGATTGAAGGCCGATAAATCCCCAGGGCCTGATAATCTACATCCTAGGGTACTTAAGGAAGTGGCCCTAGAAATAGTAGATGCATTGCTGGACATCGTTCAAAATTCTATAGACTCTGGAACAGTTCCCATGGATTGGAGGGTAGCTAATTGTAAAATCTTTTGATCTCTGAGTTCTTGGCAAGACACCAATAGGCAGCAGCCAGCATGTTTGAGCAATAGATCAAGATTTATTAAGCATACAGCATAATATACTTAATATTACGTGATAGTTTTAATGAGTAGCTCGCAGCCCTAGCTCTGCGGAGCCTCTTGGACACAGCTAACATCCTCTTAAGTCTGTTCCTTTGTCCTCGCAGTACCTCTGTGTGAAACTGTTTGAAACATAGAAACATAGAAACATAGAAGATAGGAGCAGGAGTAGGCCATTCGGCCCTTCGAGCCTGCTCCGCCATTCAACGAGATCATGGCTGATCATCCAAACCCTAACACTTGGTCCCTACACCGACAGCCATCCCACCCAAGCCCTATCCCCGTAACCCCGTAACCCCACATATTTAATCCCCCCTAACACTAAGGGCCAAATTTTATCATGGCCAATCAACCTAACCCGCACATCTTTGGACTGTGGGAGGAAACCGGAGCACCCGGAGGTTTTAACCCATTCCTTATCAACAGTTTGGTTGGCCAGTGTCCATATATGGTCTTTAACAAAATCACCTTTTTTAATTGGTTTTAATGGTCAAAATACCATTGTCACTCAGGTTAAGGTTAGTAACCTGGCCACTCTTTTTCCAGTACATTTCCATTAACACTGTTCTGCTGTCGTGTTATCTTGTTTATAGCTTTTCACCCCTTTGGAATTTACCATATCTCTTTCATTTCATGTCTCAAGCAGTACAAGGCCTTTCTATACCAAGGGCCCAGATCATTTCAGCGCTGTTTCACTAGTCTTGATGTATCCAGACTATCTCACTTTAATCTACCAGATAAATACCTTAACTTCCATGATCTCTCTCATTTATTGGAATTTATACTAATTATTCTTTGAATATTGTTGCAATTAGTTTTGTTAAGCGAATTCTAAGTTCTAACAGCATTATAATGGCCCAGAAATTCGGGTGGAGGGCTTCCCGCGGGTGTAAGCCCCCGACCTGCACTTACCTTGCGCGCCGGCCGTTGAGCAGTGGGCCCCCGTGGAATTCCGATCCTGGGCCTCCTCCAACTGCCGGCGCGCAGTACTTGCGTATCCCAGGGGCGCAGTTAGTTCGATGCATCCCCTGGGATCACGTGGGCCATGGGGAGCCAATCGGAGCAGGGAATGCTTCATTCATAAGTTTGACAGGAAGGGCTGTCAAACTTATAAATACTACAAGCCCCAAAACATCACTAAATCTTCAAATACATTAAAAAATAACATCACATTTTTTAAATAAACTATAAATTACATGAAATAACTATTTTAAACAATAATTTAAATTTTTGAAAAAAATAATTTTATTTTCTAATGGGGCTAAAAATAAACTTACCTTTCTTTAAAGTATTTAAAAATAATAAACCTGTGGAAAAAATGTTTTAATTTTAATTAATTCACCACTTACCTTGTAAAAAGCAGGCCTTGTGACTGCTTTTTATATGTGTAACTTCTGGAGACTTACCCTTCCGGGAAAACCTGCAAAAAAAACGTAAGTTCGGCAACCTCTCCTGCGCACGCGTTCAAACTCTGAACCCCTTCTTTCAGGGGAACGGAAGTGCCAGTTTCCCGCGCATGCGCAGTGCATGCAGGAAACCGGCACTTGCATTGGGCTTACGGGTGAGTACCCCATGCGTACTCACCCGTGGAGACCCGAATTTCTGGGCCAATATGTTTTTCTTAGCAATTTAATGATCTGACCTTCACTTGCAGTCTGTAGCTGTTTGTTACCAAAACTTAGTCAAAACTGCTTTTGACTGTGCAGCTACATTTTGAACAAGTTCTAGTTTTTTTAGTTACCCAGGAGTAATTATGGGTAATATTATTTGGTCAATGGCTACACTTGAAGTTATACACATATGATTCTCGTCTACTAAATATCTTTAAATATCAGCTTTTCGTTACCCCACTGTTCAAAAAAGGTGGTAGAGAGAAAACAGGGAATTATAGACTGGTAAGCCTGACATCGGTAGTGGGGAAAATGTAATAGCAGAGCACTTGGAAAACAGTGACAGGATCGGACAAAGTCAACATGGATTTACAAAAAGTAAATCGTGCTTGACTAACCTACTGGAATTTTTTGAGGATGTAACTGGTAGAATAGATAAGGGAGAAGCAGTGGATGTGGTGTATTTGGACTTTCAGAAGGCTTTCGATTAGGTCCCGCATAAGAGATTAGCGTGTAAAGTTAAGGCACATTGGATTGAGGGCAAGGTACTGACTTGGATAGAGAACTGATTGGCAGACAGGAAGCACAGAGTTGGAATAAATGTTTTTTTTTCCCGAGTGGCCGGCAGTAACTAGTGGGGTACCGCAGGGATCGGTCCTAGGACCCCAGCTATTCACAATATATATTAATGATCTAGACGAGGGAACTAGATGTAATACCTCCAAGTTTGCAGACGACACAAAGCTGGGTGGGCGTGTGTGCTGTGAGGAGGATGCCGAGAAACTCCAGCATGATTTGGACAGGTTGGGTGATTGGGCAGATGCACGGCAGATGCAGTATAATGTGGATAAATGCGAGGTTATCCACTTTGGTGTCAAAAACAGGAAGGCAGATTATTATCTGAACGGCAATTGATTGGGAGAAGGGGAAGTGCAACGAGACCTGGGCGTCCTTGTGCACCAGTCGCTGAAGGTAAGCATGCAGGTGCAGCAGGCGGTTAAGAAGGCAAATGGTATGTTGGCCTTCGTAGTGAGAGGGTTTGAGTACAGGAACAAGGATGTCTTGCTGCAGTTGTACAGGGCCTTGGTGAGAACACACCTTGAATATTGTGTGCAGTTTTGGTCGCCTTATCTGAGGAAGGATGTTCTTGCCATGGAGGGAGTGCAGCGAAGATTCACCAGACTGATACCTGAGATGGCAGGAATGACGTATGAGGAGAGATTGGGTCGATTGGGCTTATACTCACTGGAGTTTAGAAGAATGAGAGGGGATCTCATTGAAACTGATAAAATTCTAACAGGACTAGACAGACTAGATGCAGGAAGGATGTTCCCGATGGCGGGGGAGTCCAGAACCAGGGGTCACAGTCTAAAGATAAGGGGTAAACCATTTAGGACAGAGATGAGGAGGAATTTCTTCACCCAGAGCGTGGTGAAGCTGTGGATTTCTCTACCACAGAAGGCAGTTGAGGCCAATTCATTAAATATATTCAAGAAGGAGTTAGATATATTTCTTAAGGCTAAAGGGATCAAGGGATATGGGGAGAAGGCAGGGACAGGGTACTGAGTTTGGATGATCAGCCATGATCTCATTGAATGGCGGAGCAGGCTCGAGGGGCTGAATGGCCTACTCCTGCTCCTATCTTCTATGTTTCTATGTTTCTGGATTAACAATAAGTAGAAGTGTGGAAATGTAACGAACTTAAGGTTTGAGAATAAGGATCTCTGATAAGAAATGTAAGCTATTGGTATTTTGTATTGTTATTGTTGCGACTGACTCAACAGCTGTTAACTGAATGTCGGCTCTTAAATAAAACTATATGGCCTAGAAATTCAGTTAAGGCCCGCCAGCAGGCTAACGCCCAAAAGTTAGCGCTGCGCGCGGAGCCAGTTGCACGCACCAGAAATTCACTTTTAGCGCCCCAAGTCGGAACCGGGCGCTGTTCCAGGGTGTGCCCGCCTCCACTTGGGGCGCTGAAAGTGAATTTCAGCGCTCCAGCTGCCGCTGCGCCACCCGAGGCGGTGCGGCAGGCTGGGGTACTGCAGGCCTCCTCCTTCTCTTAAGGAGGAGCTACCTGCAGCCGTGAGATCGCCACTGGATTCTGCCGGCAAATGAGCCCGGCACCACGGAGAAGTGCCGGGCTCGCGGGAATCAGCCACCAATGCCGCGGGGGGGGGTGGCGTAGGAGGCCAGGGAGGGAGGTGCGGGCAGGCGGCCGCCGAAAAAGCGGCCGACCGCACCTCCACCTTAAAGCGCCCCAGTAGCGCAGTAGTACGGCCCCGTTTTTCAAACGCTGTTTGCGGCCACTGCAGAAGAGGCGGCTGCAACTAAATATGGGGTTTGGGCCGGAAGCGGGGCAGTACCAGGGCACTGCGCACACCGATGACGTCATCGGTGTCGGCGCAGCGCTACCGGCTACCGCCGCCATTACCGCAGCGCTGAATATCAGCGCACCCTCTTACACTGGCGCAGAAACCCTCTTTGGGCGAAAAATGGGAGCAAAGCCTACTGAATTTCTAGGCCTGTATTTTTAGAATTGACTCAAATTAGTATTTCTGTATCAAACTCGTGAACTCAAATCTCTGTACACTCTTTTGTAAGGAGTTGCAGAATTCTGGGGGGTATTGCGGACCCTCATAATATCCGGAAGGTTACAGTCTAGTTAAACTTATTAAAAGTGCTATCCGGAGGACGGTAACATCTTCAGTCGTTCCTTTCCTTTAGGGAGAGATAGCCTGAACCTTTAGACCCATGTAAGTGTCTTATAGAATTTGGCTATCTCTAACTTTAGTTGAAGGTGAACGTCTGGGGAATACCCCTGATCTGGGGTAGCCCGAAAAGGGCTAGGACTTGTAATTATCCCTTCAAGACCACACCTGGTGCACAGTTTTGGTCCCCTTATCTGAGGAAGGATATACCTGCCTTTGAGGCTGTGTAACGAAGGTTCACTAGATTGATTCCTGGGATGGCAGGGTTCATAGAGTCATAGAGTAATACAGCACGGATAGAGGCCCTTCGGCCCATCGTGTCCGCGCCGGCCATCAAGCCCTGTCTAATCTAATCCCATATTCCAGCATTTGGCCCGTAGCCTTGTATGCTATGGCATTTCAAGTGCTCATCCAAATGCTTCTTAAATGTTGTGAGGGTTTCTGCCTCCACAACCCTTTCAGGCAGTGAGTTCCAGACTCCAACCACTCTCTGAGTGAAAAAGTTCTTTCTCAAATCCCCTCTAAACCTCCCGCCCTTTACCTTGAATCTATGCCCCCTAGTTATTGACCCCTCTACTAAGGGAAAAAGCTCCTCAGCATCCATCCTATCTATGCCCCTCATAATTTTGTACACCTCAATCATGTCCCCCCTCAGCCTCCTCTGCTCCAAGGAAAACAAACCCAATCTGCCCAGTCTCTCTTCATAGCTGAAGCGCTCCAGCCCTGGTAACATCCTGGTGAACCTCCTCTGCACCCTCTCTAACGCGATCACATCCTTCCTGTAGTGTGGCGACCAGAACTGCACACAGTATTCCAGCTGTGGCCTAACCAGTGTTTTATACAGCTCCATCATAACCTCCTTGCTCTTATGTTCAATGCCTCGGCTAATGAAGGCAAGTATCCCATATGCCTTTTTTACCACCTTATCCACCTGTTCCGCCGCCTTCAGGGATCTGTGTACTTGCACACCCAGATCCCTCTGACCCTCCGTCTTGCCTAGGGTCTTTCCATTCATTGTGTATTCCTTTGCCTTGTTAGTCCCCCCAAAGTGCATCACCTCGCACTTTTCCGGGTTAAATTCCATTTGCCACTGTTCCGCCCATCTGACCAACCCATCTATATCGTCCTGCAGACTGAGGCTACCCTCCTCGCTATTTACCACCCTACCAATTTTTGTATCATCCGCGAACTTACTGATCATACCCTTTACACTCATATCCAAGTCATTAATGTAGACCACAAACAGCAAGGGACCCAGCACCGATCCCTGTGGTACCCCACTGGCCACAGGCTTCCAGTCACAAAAACAACCTTCGACCATCACCCTCTGCCTTCTGCCACTAAGCCAGTTTTGTATCCAATGTGCCAAGGCACCCTGGATTCCATGGGCTCTTACCTTCTTGACCAGTCTCCTGTGCGGGACTTTATCGAAGGCCTTACTGAAATCCATGTATACCACATCCACTGCGTTACCCTCATCCACACACCTAGTCACCCCCTCAAAAAATTCAATCAAATTAGTCAGACATGATCTTCCCTTGACAAAGCCATGTTGACTATCCCTGATTAATCCTTGCCTCTCCAAGTGGAGACAAATTTTGTCCCTCAGGATTTTTTCCAATAATTTTCCTACCACTGATGTTAGGCTCACTGGCCTGTAGTTCCCCGGTTTTTCCCTACTACCCTTCTTGAATAATGGCACTACATTAGCGGTTCTCCAGTCCTCTGGCACATCCCCTGTGGCCAGAGAGGTCCTGAATATATGTGTTAGAGCCCCCGCAATCTCCTCCTTTGCCTCACACAGCAGCCTGGGATACATTTCATCCAGGCCTGGGGATTTATCCATTTTTAGGCCAGCTAAAACCGCCAATACCTCCTCCCTCTCGATGTTAATATGTTCGAGCATATCACAGCCCCCCCGCCGTATTTCTATGTCTACATCGTCCTTCTCCATCGTGAAAACAGATGCAAAAAATTCATTTAGAACCCCTCCTACATCTTC
Source organism: Somniosus microcephalus (assembly GCF_052327205.1). NCBI lineage: Eukaryota > Metazoa > Chordata > Chondrichthyes > Squaliformes > Somniosidae > Somniosus > Somniosus microcephalus. The sequence goes on from NC_140987.1 coordinate 134,632,090, forward strand.
CGGCTCCACACACAGATTGCCACTTTTGTCCCTAATGGGCCCTATTTTTTCCCTAGTTATCCTCTTACCCTTAATATACTTATAAAACATCTTCGGATTTTCCTTTATTTTGCTCGCCAGCGTTATTTCATGGCCCCTCCTTGATCTCCTAATTTCTTTTTTAAGTATCCCCCTGCACTTTTTGTACTCCTCTAGGGCTTCCTCCGTCTTTAGCCTTTTGTATCTACCAAAAGCCCTCCTTTTTTTCCTAATCCATTCTCGTATATCCCCTGACATCCAAGGTTCCCTGTGGTTTTTGGAACCACCCTTGACCTTTACGGGAACATGTTGCCATTGTATGATCTCAACCTCCCTTCTGAAAGCCTCCCATTGCTCCGATGCGGATTTTCCTACAAGTAGCTGATCCCAGTCCATTTTGGCCAGATCCTGCCTTATCCTATTAAAATCGGCCTTCCCCCAATTTAGAACCTTTATTTCCGGCCCATCCCTGTCCTATGAGGAGAGATTGAGCCTATACTCTCTGGAGTTTAGAAGAATGAGAGATGATCTTATTGAAACATGTAAGATTCCGTGGGGGATTGATGCTGAGAGGTTGATTCCCCTGGCTGGAGAGTTTAGTGCTGATGGATACAGTCTCAGGATAAAGGATGGGCCATTTAAGACTGAGATGAGGAGGCATTTCTTCACTCAGAGGGTTGTGAATCTTTGCATTTCTCTACCCCAAAGGGCTGTGGATGCTCAGTCATTGAATATATTCAAGGCTGAGATAGATAGATTTTTGAACTCTAGGGGAATCAAAGGATATGGAAATCAGGTGGGAAAGCAGAGTTGAGGTCAAAAATCAGCCATGATCAGACTGAATGGCGCAGCAGGCTCGAGGGGCCGTATTGCCTACTCCTGCTCCTAATTCTTACATTCTTATGTAATGGAGAAAATAATGGAACTTGAAAGCAATATTCCCAGGGTATTGAAAGAAATAGGTGAGGAAATTGCACATATTTTAAGCTATAATTTTCCACAGTTCTCCCTCTCTAGATTCAGGAATTGTGCATTTGGATTGGAACCCACTGAATTGGAGGTAATCTTGTAACATGGGTTGGTGGTAAGAGACAGAGTAAGGATGAAGGCAATGTGCTCTGATTGGCAGGATGTGACAAGTGGTGTCCCCAGAGATCTGTACTAGGGCAGAAGGGAGCAGGAAATTAAAAAGGCAAACAGACAGATTAAGTGAATGGACAAAACTGTGGCAGATGGAGTTCAGTATGGGCAAGTGTGAGGTCATCCACTTCTTGGTTCGAGAAAGGCAATCGGAATATTTTCTTCCTGGCAAGAGACTAGGAACTATGGAGAAGGAATGGGATTTGAGTGTCCAGGTACACAATTAAAAGCTCGTGCACAGGTACAAAAGTAATGAAAAAGGCCAATAGAACTTTGGCCTTTGCACTCAAGGAGGCTGGAATACAAAACTGAGGATGTGATGCTTCAGTTGTGCAGAGCTTTCGTCAGAGCCCATATGAAGTACTGTGTTCAGGAAAGATATTCACTAGAATATTACTGGGGCTTAAATGGGTTGCACTATGAGGGCAAGTTCCATAAACTTGGCTTGTATTCTCTTGCGTTTAGACGGTTGAGGTAATCTAATTGAGTTGTTTAAAATGATAAAGGAATTAAATAGGTTAGATATAGAGAGACAGACTGCTTCCTCTGGTGGGGAAATCCAGAACAAGGGGACAAAACCTTAAAATTACAGCTAGGCCATTTAGGACTGAAATCAGGAAGCAATATTTCCCCACACAGAGGGTAGTGGAAGTCTGGAGCTCTGTCAATTGATATTGAAGACTGAGAACAATAGATTTTTTGTTAGGTAAGGGCATCAAGGAATATGGACCAGAGGCAGGTATAAATGGAGTTGAGTTACAGATCGGCCATGATCTAATTGAATGGCAAGACAGGCTTAAGTAGCTGAATTGCCCACTCCTGTTCCTTTGTTTCCTAGAACATCCACATATTCTCACTTTCCAGCAGAATCCCAATAGCAATCAGAAATCCTAACTACGATAGCAAAATACTGCAGATGCTGGAAATCCGAAATAACAACAGAAAATGCTGGAAAAGCTCAGCAGGCCAGGCAACATCCGTGGAGAGAGAGAAATAGAGTCAACGTTTCAGGTCATTACCCTTCGTCAGGACTGAGAAAAAAACCAGGAAATGAAACAGATTAAAAGGCCAGTTTGGGGGCTGGGAAATGGGGATGAGAGAACAAAAGAGAAGTGATGAGACATTAAGAGGTATTCAAAACGAGACGAGATGGTGATAGGTCTAGTAAAGAGACAAAAGACGGCTCTAGAAGAGGTGTGAAATGCGCTGGCAGAATGAAAGACAGCTGCCATGTGGGAGAGAAAAAAAGGGGGAAGGGCACAAAACAAAGGTGTAGATAAAAAGTATATATAAAAATGTAATAGGGGCTAAGGTTATGATCTGAAATTGTTGAACGCGATAATTGAGTCCGGAAGGCTGTAAAGTGTCTAATCGGAAGATGAGGTGCTGTTCCTTGAGCTTACGCTGGGTTTCCGTGGAACAATGCAAGAGCCCGAGGACGGTGAGGTCTGAGTGGGAATGGGGCGGTGAATTAAAATGACAGGCGACCGGAAGCTTGGGGGCACCCTTACAGACTGAACGGAGGTGTTCCGCAAAGCGGTCACCCAATCTTCGTTTGGTCTCCCCAATCTAACTACCTCTTTATTTAATTCTCTCCCTCCTCTCCTCCTGACCCCTTCCCTCTCGTGACACCACTCTAACCAACTGTGGCACTTCCTACCTTCTCTATTGAGATCAGACAACTCACCAGATATCAATATTCAAACTAGAGACCTTCCTGGTATATACATCAACACTGGTAGTGCCTTTCCCCACAGAACCATCAATTTTTATTTTATAAATACATGATCCCTACATTAAAAATAAAAGAAATGAAATATTTCAATACAACAGAAATGTTAATTTAGAAAAATTCAATGAAGCCTCTGAATATTCAAGGGGGGGGGGGAGAAGAGAGTGAGTGAGTGAGTGAGAGCACGAGGAGGAGGAAAATCCACTTTCTATGAACAGAAACAATAAGGATTTGGTTACAAAACAACTTTTTCCATGAACAAAGTAGCCAGTATATCTAAACAAGTACTCCTTAGAATACTGAAAGCATTCCAAATATTTGCATAAGTACGATTCACTTACTGAAGAAAATGTGTGCCATAGTCCAGAGAAGCGAGCATCCACAGCAGCCACTATAGCCTAGACCACATAAAAGCACCAGAGAGCTTTGATTAATGAATTTGCTGGCTTGTACTGTTTTGAAGACCGGGCCAGTAGTCTTCCTGCCAGATTCTTGGCAGGCGATATACACATGTTATACTACAACTAGAGCCAAGAGTGGCCCAGTTTTAGCAATGGACATTTCACACCCCAGTATTCTATTGAACCACCACATCCGAACTCCTCTACTGTATTTTTCTGACTGCACTTAGCTGGTTTTCAGTGCCCATTATAATTTAGAATGATTTTGCCTATAAGTCTGTTAATTGTGATACATCTGATTTATGAAGAAGTACAAATATGAAAAGCCAAAGACTTACAATAGTTTAAAACACAGAAGCATTTACATAATTTGTAAAAAAAAAGTCTAGGGCCTTTGTGGTCTCCTGGTAGAAGGGGGAAATGTAAAAAGGGAAGCAAGTTAAGTACATGGGTGGAACGATGACCTGTCCTGTGGTCTTTTTGGTTAGTCCCGTCATTGTATCACTGTTTTCATCTGCATTTGTACTGTGGGGTCATACATCGAACTTCCATTTTCACATTCTGCACATTATCAAGTCACACAAAGTCAACACTTATTTCAGTTTTAAGAGCAGAATCTACCTTAATGAAAGTGTAATGCTTCTCTCCTCTCAGTGCCCGCCACCCCCCCACCTTCCCGCCTCCCAGTCAACTTTTCTGGGAAATGTGCTATTCCACTGCAACCTCAAAAACAGCATGAACAGCTGCAAGCTCTTCAACTGGACACAAAACCACTAACGTCAAGTGCCACAATAAAATGCTTATTTGTGGTCAGTTTCTCCTCTTCTTTGGGGCTTTACAAGAACATGAGGTATCAGCCATTGACAGAGCATGCCGCTCTGTTAGAGCTTTTATTGACAGGCAAACAAATATGTGATTATGCAAGAGCTAGGGAGCACACACATCCAACAACAGTGCAAACAAACCCGGTTAAAGGGGCCTCTAATATCAAAAGCTATACTAACGCATTCAGAGCAAAATCGATCGGGCCGACAGCAGATTCTCATTTTAACAGTGTAACTATCGAGATGGGGGAAGGCTCTTCTCAGCTGGGACCTGTATTCATCAGGGATTGTAATAAACTGAGTCTTAGTCCCATTTTATTTAATGCTGGCCAGATTCCCAAGCACAAAATTAACCAGTATGAATTTTGTTTTTTAGAAATTCCATAGCTTATCGCCAGATAAACGTCATTTCCTATGCCAATAGCAGGAATTGCTGCCTCTGTATACTGTAGGCAGCAACTCTTTTAAGAGGACAAAAAGACCCTTTTGGTGCATTTGGACTTAAAAACAGCAAGATCAAGTGACCAGAGGGTAGTGAATGGGTGAAAATGATGGCATGAAAGAAACTATTTCCTCTGGTGAGGAATCCAGAAAAAGGGCACATAATATTAAAATTAGAGCTAGGCCATTATCAGAAAGCACTTTTTCCACAAAGTATAGTGGCAATCTGGAATTCTCTCCCCCAAAAGGCTATGGGTGCTGGGTCAATTGAAATTTAAGACAACGGGGGTGATTTTCTCAATGGGAAGCTTTTGGAGGCGGGACTCCCACTTGTCGGGTTTCAGTCCTGCCTCCATCAGCTTCTGGCCAACCAGCAGAATTTTCCCCTGATTGACCTTGTTCCTCTTTTGGTAGCACCAATCAAAAAATAGACAAATAAGCTGTAACTAATAGAACTTTAAATAAATGTTAACACTGATTGACCTTGTTAAGTCCGCCTGGCGGGTTTAGCAGGCCAATTAGGGCGAAGCCAGTTGCAGAGCATGTCAACATATGGCGTGTCATCTGTCAAGAATTTTTGAAAGAAGAAATGTCATCGTTTGACAACTCTGTGAAGCAGTCAAACAGTGACATTCTGTGTAGTTTGATGAGGTCTTGCAGCGGACATCTCTCATCTGCAACACGGAGGTGAGAGAATCTCTGCATAGAACCCACACCACCCCCGACCCCCGCAGACCCACGACTCGCCTCGGTGACCCTGGTGGGTTTTGGAGCCTTCGGGAAGCCCGCACTTGTGAGGGCAAAAATGGGATAATCCTATTTTCTGCCAGTTAACAGGCAGTTAATAGATTTTAATCCCTTCCCGCCGCCAAGGAGATGGGACCCGGCACAGGACGGCAACCCGCCTCCTGGGAAGATGGCATGGAGGCGGGTTGGGGGCGGGTTTGCCACCCGCCCCCAAATTCTGCCATTTTCCCGGCAGTCCCGCCTCCATACCCGCCTCCCCAGGGCTGAGAAAATCACCCCCAACCTCTCTCTTCTCCTTGAAGACCCTCCTTAAAATCGCTTTGACCAAGGTTTGGGCCACCGGTGTGAATATCTCATGTGGCTCGTTGTCAAATTTCATTTGCTGACACTCCTGTAAAGTGCCTTGCGATGTTTTACGAAGTTAAAAGCTGCTATATAAATGCAAGTTGTTGCCGTTGAGGGACAGATTTTTTTTATTATGTAAAGGTATCAAGATTTATGGATCAAAAGGCAGGTAAATGGAGTGGAGTTACAGGTCAGCCATGATCTAAATTAGGGGCGGGCAAAATACAGCCCGTGAGCTGTATCCAGCCTGCCAATGGATTCAATCTGGCCCGCCAAGGCCTGGCTTCAAGGTCGAACGTCCACCGCACCTGACCTCGTAACCTCAGGAGGCGGGTCAGTGTCTCCGAAGCAACAGGGGAGTCATAGCCAAAAACAAAGGCGGGCAGATTGAATCTGCCGGTCGCTGCATCGATGTGTTGTTATCACACCCGAAACCTCCGTTTCTGCTCAGTCACTGCAACATGAAAGGTGAATTACTCACTGTTTGTGGGTTCAGTTTCCTTAAACCTGTGCAAAATTTCCAGATATATGCGAGATAACATGAATACTTTAAATATATAAAATCATGCCATTGGCAGCATGACTCGGAATTGAAAGAATCGAATAGATTGGAAAATTGTTTACTTGGAACCTTTTTTTTAAACTTGTTGAGTTTTTAGTCTCAACTTCTCTGAAGGAATTTTAGCGACTAATTCAAAATTAATCCTGGGCTTAATTTCATTCCAGTGAGTTATAAAATGCTACTTTTGTTTATTGGTGCAATTGGGTGAAAGGTGTTGTCTGAATTCTGCGGGGATACTGCCAGTCTCCCGGCGTAACTCTGGTGCAGACCCAGTTACGTCGGGTCCCTGCCGTTTCTGGGAGTTTCCTCAGTAAAGAGCGGGGGAGCGTCTAGCCCAGTGGTGGGCTAAATACTGCCCTCGGGTCCACTGGACAGGACAGAAAAAGAACGCAAGCCGGAGCTCAAGCTGCACATTAGTCGGAGTCGAGTCACGGCTGCTCATTTCGATGACTGTTACTGAAGAAAGAGACTGGCGCTGCGCATTTCCTCTCCCGGTACGCAAAGCTCAACGGCAGTGGGGTTCTCATCGCTGTCTTAGATACGCGAGTGGATCCCGGAGCACAAGGATTCCAGGTAAATTGAGTTGGCCGGTTTCAAATTTACCAATTTAACACTTTGCTCTCACCAACGTGCATGGTCACTTTAAATTTGCTGCGCTGTATCTCTTCCAACGACAAAAGCTGGTGAGCAGCCTGCGTGGGACCTCGCCCACGCACTTTAGGCCCTCAACAGCTCATCAAAACTTGTTAAGCGGCTCTCCAGCCCAAATAATTGCCCACCCCTGATCTAAACGAATGGCAGAACAGGCTCAAGGAGCTAAATGGCCTACTCCAGTTCCTATGTTGACCTCGGTGCACCATCATACCCCTTTGTCTCCCCTCTGTTGTGCAGCTCCTTGGTACTGCCTTTGTTTGGTTTCACTCTTACTTATCCAAATCATAGCTACAGCATCTCTAGTAATAGCTTTTCCTCCCACCGCCACCTCTGGAGTCCCCAAGGTTCATCCTTGCACTTTCACCCTACTCATTTAAATACTGCCTCTTGATATCATCATCCAAAACCATGAGATCAGCTTCCACTTGAACAGTAGTTTCTCCCAGCTCCTTGACTGCATCATATAGAAGACAAGTATCTTTTTTTTGCCATCTAGTCATGATGCTCCAGCCATCATGAGGTGTGTGGCATAGGGTGAGTGATGGGGCTGATCATTTTTAAAGTTGCAACAGCAAGCCCTGCCAGACCGTCTCTCAGTGGGAGAGAAAGGGTGAGTGGATGATTTTTGTTTAAGTTTTTAAAACAGAAATGTTATTGAAATGCAGAAAATGTTTCTTAATAGAGTGAAAGCGGCCGTTAACATTACCAACTCATCCGCTCTGCTCTAGGTGACCACTTAAGTTGCAGCAGGTCTCAGATCTTTTCCTCACTTAGAGGTGACCTTTTTTAAAAAATAAAATAGAAAAAGATGAAAATACACAGCACAACAATCTGCATTTATGAATAGGACAGACAGTTGATGTTTTGGGTGCATCTCCTGCTTCAAAACTGAGTATTAAGAGACAAACAGACATATTAATATGCTCAGAAAAGGGGGGACAATATATCTGTATTAAAAATCTTACACCTGCACACACACCTGTCTGTTCCACTTGACTTCCTGTCATCATGTATTTTGGAGTGAACTTTCCTCCAATACGGATGGGATAGCGGCAGAAAAGGGGTGAAATTGGGTGGTAAAGCCTACTGCTGCTTAACCACCCCAACCTGAATTACCTTCTCCCTGTTGCTGCTGGGACACTGCCTGGCCACTCCTTTCCTACCACCATTTGCAAAACCTGGTGGGGGTGGGCCCAGGTTCCCAGCCCATTTCCCTCCTTTGCTCCCATTTTCTAGTTGCTCTCCAGGACCACCAACTATGGCGGGAGGCCCAGAGTATCAGTGGGAAAGGCCCCCATGCAGCAAATGGGGGGAGAGCACCGGGTAAAGGCCTCCTCACCCTCCAAACGCTTAACTGGTGAAGGCCTCAGTTTCAGCCAAGTCCTTCAGTCAATGTACTGGTCTAGCTTCATGGGCCTGTGACCCTTTTAATGTAGCAGATGCCTTTGATTTTTCTGGGCGCTGTTGGTGATCTTCAACATGCTGCCAGAAATCACGCTGGAAGTTTGCCATAAGTACCTAATGTCCCTAAGCCAGGAAACTGGGCCAGAATAATGGCAGGAACACAGTAGCAGGCAGAAGCCCTGTCCTAACTCTTTCAGGGCACAATCTGGAACATCCAGCCTATGTGTCAATTTTTTCTCATTATAAGTTCTTATGTCCATATTTAATATGAATTTTGCAGATGTAAACCTGTCACACTGATTATGCGAGTGACATTGGAGCAGCCTTCTGGGCTGTTGTTGCCAACTGGGCTGCAATCTTAATTTTTTTTGTGATTTTTTCCTGACAGGTTAGTTCACTATCTGCTTCATTTTAAGGTTTTATCATTTGTATTTTATATATTTAAAACATTGTAACTTTCAATTTTTATATTACTTTGTATTAATATTTGTTTATTTTTCCCTGTCACTGCAAGGCCCATTCATGGCCTCCATTTCCCCCAAGTTTGCAACTGACTGTGGAAGGAGACATAGGACAGCAGTCTTTAATAATTAACTCGCCGCCCAAGACTTCCCACTCCGGCCTCATTCTCCGGCCCCATCTCTTGATATCCCCGGCTACGCTTCTTTGCACCCTGTCTCCAGATTCTGCAGCCATGACCATTATCTTCAGCTGATTCTGCCCCACTGTGTTGGGTCCAGTCCATTTACACTCCTTCATAGAGTCATAGAGTCATAGAGTTTTACAGCACAGAAAGAGGCCCTTCGGCCCATCGTGTCTGCGCCGCCCATCCATCCCTGTCCAGTCTAATCCCATTTTCCAGCATTTGGTCCATAGCCTTGTATGCAATGGCATTTCAAGTGCTCATCCAAATGCTTCTTGAATGTTGTGAGGGTTCCTGCCTCTACCACCCTTTTAGGCATTGAGTTCCACATTCCAACCACCCTCTGGGTGAAAAAGTTCCTCCTCAAATCCCCTCTAAATCTCCTGCCCCTTACCCTGAATCTATGCCCCCTTGTTATTGACCCCCCTACTAAGGGGAAAAGTTCCTCTTTGTCTACCCTATCTATGCCCCTCATCATTTTGTACACCTCAATCAGGTCCCCCCTCAGGCTTCTTTGCTCCAAGGAAAACAACCCCAGCCTGTTTAGTCTTTCTTCATAGCTGAGGCGCTCCATCCCAGGTAACATCCTGGTGAATCTTCTCTGCACCCTCTCCAAAGCAATCACATCCTTCCTATAGTGAGGTGACCAGAACTGCACCCAGTACTCCAGCTGTGGCCTCACCAGCGTTTTGTACAGCTCCATCATAACCTCCCTGCTCTTATATTCTATGCCTCGGCTAATGAAGGCAAGTATCCCATATGCCTTTTTAGCCACCTTATCTACCTGTTCCGCTGCCTTCAGTGATCTATGTACATGTACACCAAGGTCCCTCTGACCCTCTGTACTTCCTAGGGTCCTACCACTCATTGGCCTAGAAATTGAGTTTGCGCTGCGCCAGGGCTTTAGCGCCGGAAGTTAGCGCCGGCGCTAAGTCCCTTTGCGCGCGCCAAAAATTCAGTAGCGCCGCGCCCAAACGGCTGCCGGCGCTACTGAAGGGTTTTAGCGCCTGAAAACTGGCGCAACGCGCCGCATTGCGGCGCTATTCCGGCGCTGCGGCGCCCGCTGCGGTGCGGCAGGCTCGGGAAGTGCAGGCCTCCTCCTTCCGTTAAGGAGGAGCTGCCTGCACCCGGCCGCGGCCCGCGCAAATCTCTTCAAAAATGAGCCCGGCACCTCGGACAAGTGCCGGGCTTGCATCTGTTCCGTGGGGGGGGCGGGGAGAAGTCCGGGGAGGGAGCTGCGGGCAGGCGGCCGGCGGGAAAGCGGCCGGCCGCCGCGGGGCCTTTAATGCGCCGGCGCAAACACATGTTGGACTCTGTTGCCAGAGTCTTAGTTGCGGCTGCCACGGGCGAGGCGGCCGCAACTGAATTTCGGCGCTGGGGCCCGTCGGCATGGCAACCGGGACGCTGCGCACACCGATGACGTCATCGGTGCCGGCGCAGCGCTACCGGTGCAACGCCGCTTTAGGGCCCCAGGGAATTTTTGAACTGGCCATAACTCTGGCGCTAGTCCCTCTAGCGCCTCAAAAGCGGCGCTAAGGCTAGTGACTTTCTAGGCCATTGTGTATTCCCTTGCCTTATTTGTCCGTCCAAAATGCATCACCTCGCACTTTTCAGGGTTAAATTCCATTTGCCACTTTTCCGCCCATCTGACCAACCCGTTTATATCGTCCTGTAGCCTGAGGCTTTCCTCCTCGCAATTTACCACCCCACCAATTTTCGTGTCATCTGCGAACTTACTGATCATACCTTTTACATTCCCATCCAAATCATCTATGTAGATCACAAACAACAAGGGACCCAGCACCGATCCCTGAGGTACCCCACTGGACACAGGCTTCCAGTCACAAAAGCAACCTTCGACCATCACCCTCTGCCTCCTGCCACTCAGCCAGTTTAGGATCCAACGCGCCAAGGCACCCTGGATCCCATGGGCTCTTACCTTCTTGACCAGTCTCCTATGCGGGACTTTGTCAAAAGCTTTACTGAAGTCCATGTAAACCACATCCACAGCATTTCCCTCATCCACCCCCCTAGTCACCCCCTCGAAAAATTCAATCAGATTTGTCAGACATGATTTACCCTTGACAAAGCCATGCTGACTATCCCCGATTAATCCTTGCCTCTCCAAGTGGAGACTAATTTTGTCCCTCAGAATTTTTTCCAATCATTTCCCTACTACAGATGTTAGGCTCACTGGCCTGTAATTCCCTAGTTTATCCCTGCTACCCTTCTTGTATAATGGTACTACATTAGCTGTTCTCCAGTCCTCTGGTACATCCCCTGTGGCCAGAGAGGTTCTGAAAATTTGTGTCAGAGCCCCTGCAATCTCCTCCTTTGCCTCCCACAGCAGCCTGGGATACACCTCGTCCAGGCCTGGGGATTTATCCACTTTTTGGCCTGCTAAAACCGCTAGCACCTCCTCCCTCTCGATGCTAATATGTTCAAGTATGTCACAGTCCCCTTGCCCGATTTCTATGTCTGCATCGTCTTTCTCCATAGTGAACACAGATGCAAAAAATTCATTTAAAACCCCGCCTACATCATCTGGTTCTACACACAGATTGCCACTTTGGTCCCTAATGGGCCCTACCCTTTCCCTGGTTATCCTCTTGCCCTTAATATACTTATAAAACATCTTAGGATTTTCCTTTATTTTGCTCGCCAGTGTTATTTCATGGCCCCTCCTCGCCCTCCTAATTTCTTTTTTAAGTATGCCCCTGCACTTTTTATACTCCTCTAGGGCTTCTTCCGTCTTTAGTCTTTTGTAACTGCCAAAAGCCCCCCTTTTATTTCTAATGCATTTTTGTATATCCCTTGTCATCCAAGGTTCCCTTTGCTTGTTGGTCCCACCCTTGACCTTTACAGGAACATGTTGGCGTTGTACTCTCTCTATTTCCCTTCTGAAAGTCTCCCACTGTTTTGATGTGGATTTTCCTATAAGTAGCTGCTCCCAGTCCACTTTGGCCAGATCCTGCCTTATCATATTAAAATCGGCCTTCCCCCAATTTAGAACCCTTATTTCCGGGCCGTCTTTGTCTTTTTCCATGACCACCTTAAATCTCACCGAATTATGGTCACTGTCGCCAAAATGCTCTCCTACTGATACTTCCACCACTTGCCCGGCTACATTCCCCAGAATTAGGTCCAGTACCGCCCCCTCTCTTGTAGGACTTTCTACATGTTGGCTCAAAAAGCTCTCCTGGATGCACTTTAAGAATTCTGCACCCTCTAAGCCTTTCACACTCTGACTATCCCAATTAATATTGGGGAAGTTGAAATCCCCCACTATTATTACCCTATTATTTTCGCACTTTTCTGAGATTTGCCTACATATCTGTTCCTCTATCTCCCCCTGACTGTTTGGGGGCCTATAGTACACTCCCAGCAAAGTGCTTGCCCCCTTTTTGTTTTTAAGTTCTACCCATATGGCCTCATTAGAGGAACCCGCTAATATATCATCCCTCCTTACAGCAGTAATTGACTCCTTAATTAATATTGCAACACCCCCTCCCCTTTTACACCCCCCTCTGTCTCGCCTGAAGATTCTATACCCCGGAATATTGAGCTGCCAGTCCTGACCCTCCCTCAACCATGTCTCCGTGATAGCAACAATATCGTACTCCCATGTGTTCAACAACAACTTCAGTTCATCCACCTTATTTGCAAGACTCCTTGCATTAAAATAAATGCCTTCCAGCCCTGCCATATTCCCTTTTGCCTTCACATATTTGCTCTGCCTTCCCAGCTGACTTGTTTTCTCCTCTGTATTTGGCTGTAAATCACCCCCTACTATAGCTCCACTCTGTACCCCATCCCCCCTGCCAAGTTAGTTTAAACCCCCCGCAGCAGTGCTAGCAAACCTCCCCGCAAGGATATTGGTTCCCCTCTGGTTCAGGTGTAAACCGTCCGACTTGTACAAGTCCCACCTTTCCCAGAAGCAGACCCAGTGATCCAGGAAACTAAAGCCCTCCCCCCTGCACCATCCCTTTAGCCACGCATTCATCTGTTCTATCTTCCTATTCCTATACCCACTAGCACGTGGCACCGGGAGTAATCCAGAGATTACAACCTTTGAGGTCCTGCTCTTTAATCCTTCACCTAGCTCCCTAAATTCTTGCTGCAGGACCTCATCCCTCTTTTTACCTATGTTGTTGGTACCAATGTGGACCACGACCTCTGGCTGTTCACCCTCCCCCTCCAGAATGCCCTGCAGCCGCTCAGTGATATCCTTGACCCTGGCACCAGGGAGGCAACAAACCATCCTGGATTCACGTCTACGGCCACAGAAACGCCTATCTGTTCCCCTTACTATAGAATCCCCTACCACTATTGCTCTCCCACTCTTTTTCCCCCCTTCCTGGGCAGCAGGAGCACCCCCAGTGCCAGGAAGTTGGCTGCTGCTGCCTTCCCCTGGTGAGTCATCCCCCTCAACAGTATCCAAAGCGGTATACTTGTTTGAGAGGGGAATGGTCACAGGGGTCTCCTGCACTACCTGCCTGCTTCTATTGCTCCGCCTGGTGGTCACCCATTTCCTGTCTTCCTGTGCAGCCCTTCCCTGCGGGTACTAGATCTGAAGTCTGCAGGCCGGGGACTGGAGAGAAGTCGGAGAGAGTAGTCCAGAGAGCCTAAGCAACAAACTCTCCTCTTCACATCCTTGAACCCCTTCCTGTCCTCATTCCTCCTCTCCCACCCCCTTTCTTTCTCCCCTCTTTCCCTTCCCCCTCCTTCGCCTTCTTCCTTCTCCCTGTACCTCCTTCCAACCACCCCTGCTTCTCCCCATAAATAACATAAAGATAGGAAATGACTGATATTGGGTAAAATGGTGGTGGTGCTACCTGACATGCAGCGACAGATGGGGAGTGGTGACATGTTTGTTGAAAAGACAAAAGTTTGGTCTCTTGCTTCTGGGTCCCCTTCCCCCACAAATGTGTTAGACTGCTTCCACCAATACTGACAAGATCCCAGCAACCCTCCATCAACAAAATCCCCTTGAGTCAGGATCTCCTTTTGCTTCCAGACCTGGAGAGGTCCTTCTCCAATAACCCCAGATCTTAAGATCCCTTTCCCAATAATACTATCTGCCCAAGTGTTGCTAAAATATCCCTCTCCAATGTTCCTGGAACCTTGGACTCCTTTTCCTTGGGACTTTGTCCCCTAACCATCAGCAAAAAACCCAAAATAACATTTGTTACTGTTCCCACTGCTGTCTCTCACATAATAAGAGCTATTACTGTTCCCACATGCTGACTCTTTTTGTGCGAGGAGTTTATAAAAGAAAAGCAAGTTGTAATAGATTTATATAATTTAATTGCTTGCCTAAAATAAAAGCTTTCAGAATTCAATCACCAGTTTTTTTCAAAGTCTGTGGGAGAAAGTAAAAAAAACTCTCAAATCCTCACAAGTTGAGAGAACCCAGCCTTGTTCTCTCTTATTTGCTGTGAGTAAAAACTTTAATTAAGGCATTAAAAGATACAAAAGAGAATTCCATGTATAAATTAAACATGGCATTTTGAAATATGTAACTTAAAAAAATGTAAACCTTTATTTTGAACATTAGAAATTTCAGTTTCTGAGAAAAAAATAGTAGATGCATATTGAGCCTTTTGTGGGAGCATTATGTAATCAGAGTGACAGTTTACATAGGAAAACCCCATTATAAATGTGGAAGTACAGGTTAATATCTGGCACAATAAATAGATGTAAGAATAACAAAACATTGAGCATTTTATTTATGATTCTTTTATTATGTAAAATTTGTGAAGCACTCTACACTTATATTTCAGAACTGCATGCTGATAAAAACAAGTAATTTACATATTTTAAGCTATTTTTACTTTTTAACTCTTAAAGAAATTCAGCATATCAACCAAAACAGTCAATATTGTGGATAATAAATTTTGTGTACACAAACACAGACTACAAATGGGATGTACATGGAATGGAATTAGGTTATCATCATTTTCTAAACCAGTTTCTTGTTCTAGAAACTGGTAATTCAATTGACGGAATGATGAGTTGTTAAGTCTTCTTGGTAAATACAACTCTTAATTGCAAACCTATTGCAGATTTACTAAAACACATTTTTCTGCAATTGGCTTAATTGGCTGTTACATTGCAGAAAGTAGCATTTTTGAAGATTATCAAAAGCTTTGTGAATTGATGCCAAGGTAATGTTGCGTAACACCTTAGCAATCGTATGCAGACTCCCATAATAAGAACTTGCAGACCACATCAGAGATGAAATGGTAGTATTGATGAGAGGAGTTCTTTTACCCCAAGCTCAGTGTCACGTTTCAGATTGGTCCCTTTATTGATAACCTTTATTTTGAGGAACATATTCTTGTGGGTTTTCTCATTTATCCCATCAAAGAAGAAATCTTCATAGAAAATTGGATTCTTACTGTTTTTAATTATGGTGCTGCATTGTTTCTGGAATGTGCCTGGCATCAAGTACAAAAGCACACAACAGTTAACATTCTTTGCCTCAAAATCTTCATCATACAGCTCTTCAACTTCAATGACACGCACCCAAAGAGTGGCATTACTGGGGACAAATTCAGCTGAGAGTCTGACTGTGCCTCTTTTATTAAGCAGGGTCATGTGCTCCTTAAACAATCTTTCGTGGCACTGGAGTAGATCGAGGGAACATATTGCTGAAGGTGCAACAGGTCATCCAGAGGGAGGGGTTTGACAACTGAAAATAGATCTCTCGGATACAGTATGAAGAGATCGCAAAGTCTCTGAAGAATGGACTCAGTCGGGAATATTTTGTGGACTTTATGGGATTTTTCTGAGGGTATTTTCCCTGTTATGGGATCGCCCTGTGCAGATACGTGAAAGACTGGTTTGTTAAAACTCCAGAGAATGCATGGCAGTTGGCTGTGACAAAAGAACTGTCAGTCATCCAGAATGTATGGGTTCGCCTGACAGTCCCGGACAAAGGAAGGGGGCCATTGAACTTGATTAAAAGGCCACTCTAATATGCAAAAGCACTTCTCACCTCCATCTCAGAAGAGAAGCAGAACAATTAATCCACTGGCCTCAGCCAGCCGAAAGGGAGAACACAAAGACCGAAAGATATGTCCCAGACTTAGGGCCATTAATCCAATACTCATGGGTCCGAGGATGACTCATCACTGATTAAGCACCGGAGTGCTTAGAAACAATAGGATTTTAAAGATTGGCGGGAAAAGATATGGACTACTATAAAAATAGATTCTTTTCCACCATCCTCTCTCTCTCTCGCTCCCTGCTCCAACAAGATCGAACTAACAAGAAGTACCAGAGAAGCCGACGAGCGGAGCGATCGAAACCGACCGCGTGTGGGGGTAAGCATAGTCTCTCAGAAGTGAAGCTTTTGGGCTATTCTGAGGGTGGGAGCTTCATTTGGTTCAGCCAGGCGAAGGGGTTTATGCGACTGGGTAATTCATTGGTAGGGGTGGAATTAGAGTCCACCATAGCAACAAGGGAATTACTGCTTGTTATAGTCCCCAGTTTTGTACTGTATGGGGGAAAAATTCAGTTGGTAGCGCCACCCGTTAGCGCCTTAAGACGGCGCTAAGTGGGGCGCAAAGCAACTAGCGCCCGGGTGCGGCGATATCTGTGCCTCTCACGAAATTGACTGGACATTTTGCGGCGGCGCTAAACAATACCGCCACGATCTCTTGCGCCGGCAGATCGTGACGTCAGTCGAGTGCGCAACGCCCCGTTAGCGCCCCGGACCGGAAATTGAGTGGCGCCCCCGCCTTACCGCCTGCAACGACAGGTTGAGGGGAGCGTTCTGCTGTCAGAAAGGGACTAGAAGAGCGCTATTTAAAGGCGACCACTTCCTGCCTTTTTTTGTCAGTGACATTTTTGCACCACACATTCTGAGAGAGAGAGAGAGAGACTTCTGGAGAGATTCAACGCTGTGTGAAGGAATTTTGGGTACTGAGCAGCACTTTGCAGGCTGGTTTTGATTTGCCCTTCCTTGTATCAATGGGGTCTGCACTCTGAGCTCTTCCCCTGGTTCTCTCTATTGTTCTTTCCAGCAGATTTGATGTACAGGTCTCTCCAGGCCGAGATTCAGGCCGAAATTCAAGGCTGCAATGAGCAGGATGTGGATGCAGAGCAAGATCATCCCTCCCCTTTAAGATAAAAACAGAAAATGCAGGAGAAACTCAGCAGGTCAAGCAGCATCTGTGAAGAGAGAAACAGATTTAACATTTCAGGTCGATGACCATTCGTCAGAACTCCCCTTTAAGAACTGGATGGTGCCAGTGTGTCTGTGTTACATTGCTGACTGAGATCACCTGAGCTTCGCCAGCGCTCTGAGGTTGCGCCTCGCTCCTCTGCCTTAGCGCCTTAAGAGAGGTGTGTAGCGCCTGATTTAGCGCTCCATTCACCTCCAGGGGCGATAAAAGCCAAGTTTGCTGTTGGAGGCGATAATTAGCGCCAGGCGCTAAACTTTGCTCACCGCCAATAATAGCGCCCCAAACGGGGCGATACTGAATTTCTCCCCCTATGTATGTTGATTGTAATCTGGATTTTATTCTCCACAGGGATAGTGATTTCGTTTAGTAGTGCATGTTTTAGCCAGTGTATGTTAGACCAAATAAATATATAAGTTTGATTTTTCATCGAAGCATTCCTGTCCATGACTTATTTCATTTACACTCTGAATAATAATTCCCGTGTATAGAACTTTCATAAGGTGGGGGCGATTCGAACCGTCCATCTAGCAATTGGGCTAGGATCAAAAACCGCTTACAAGTAGGACTATTATTTGGAGCTGCACTCATCAGTTGAGAAGGAGCTGATTCTTTCTAAAGACTATTTGGACTTAGACCGTGCGACCTGAGAATAAAGATTCTCTGGCTGAACAATTTGATTAGAAAGGAGATGACTCTGATCAAGATAGAGTATCACTATCAAACATACCCTGAATAGAGAGAGTTTTGCAGGGATTTAATAGATGTAAAGTGAATTCAGGAGGGCTCAGATGCTTTATTTGTAGAAAAGTGTTTGCTGCTGACTGTCTCCGATGGCTATGCTTGTTGCTTTTTGCTTGTTGTTGTACTATGTGTTGAAGAGGATTAGTTATTGGATCCACATCGAATAAGGACTCCTTGCGCCTAGTGTGGGGACTTCCAATAAAACTGAAAATCCATAGTAAGGGACCAGTGATAAATGATTTGCAAGCTTATTCACATCTCCACCCCTGCTCTGTTTGTCATCACCGGTTAGATCTTCAATACTTTCAACCTTATTATTTGTCGACTTGCTAGTTGCATAAGATCCTTATTACTTTTACCTCTGCTGCAGCTATCTGGGTAATCAGATTTGTTCTCGGCAAGTAAGTGAATATTTTTTTCTGAAGCAGATTGCAAGTTGTATTTTTTTAACTGATTTTATATACTTCCTGAGTTGCCACTTGAAGAGACTGTAAGCTTGGGTGGAATAAAGAAATCTGGTATTTTGTCTGGTGTATTATTACATTAGTATATACACTCTGGAGAGCTTTTCCTTAGAAGCGGTTCTATCCCAACAAGAAAATGATTTGCCATCAGAGGAGACTATGCTTTCTGCTGGCCCACGGATTTTGTCAAGCAGCCACATGAATGCTTAATATTCAGAATGAAATATATTTTTTATGTCAGTGAATAGACCCCGAAAAAAAACCCACACAGAATTACATCTTGAAGTTTGTATTTTATTGGGCCGTATATTCCGATCCCTACAGGTGTGTACGCGCTGTGCACACACCCATAGGGACATTGGAAATGCCGGTTTCAGGCATGCCAAGCACATGCGCTGAAAACCGGCATTTCTGATCTGTCAAGAATGCTCTTGACAGATCGGACGCCTGCTCTGGAGAAGGGCCTCTGCGGGCGGATAGTTCCGCTTTCTAGAGAACCTCCGCCCGCAGAAAACCCTTAGAAATCTTATGCCTGGTAAAAACAGGCATAAGGCCTACTTTTACCAGCATAAGATTTGAAAACAGTAAAAAAAAAAATTCACTCATTTATCATTTTAAAATACTTTTTTTAGAAAACCGGCCTAGAAATTCAGTATAGCCACTTTTGGGGCGGTAAAGTCGGGCGGTCGCTAAAGTTAGCGCCCGCCGGAAACTGCAGGTCACTTCGCCGAAATTCAGTAGATCTGGCCAAGAGTTTGGGCGAGCGCTGAAACTGGCGTTGCACTCCTATCTTCAGGCGCTAAGCCGGCGGTGCGGACTGATAACGCCGAGGCCGGGCGCAGCGCAGGTGCGGTCATGTTTTGATTGACAGCAGACACCCTGACGCCGGCCAGCTCTTAAAGGGGGAAGGGTCGACTTTGTCTGCAGCCACGCCCTGGATAGTGGAGCCCTGCAGCTAGGCCTGAACACTGCTGGTGGACCCAAATAGCGCCTGAAGCCATGGAGAAGGCCCGTGAACGAGCGCAGCGCTTCTCCCAGCATGCTTTGAGGGTGCTGGTTAGGGGGTTGGAAAGGTACAAAGAGATCTTGTGCCCGGACAGTGGCAAGAAGGCTCCCAGGAGGCAGTACAGGAGAGCCTGGAGGAAAATCGCCCACAGGGTGTCAGTCAACAGCGATGTCCCCAGGACTGGTGACCAATGCCGCAAGAAGTACAACGACCTCACTCGGATGGTCAAGGTGAGTACCCTTTCCAGTGTCCTCCTCATCCTTGCATGTGCACCTCACATTCCCGCAGCTATGGCACTGGCATGATCCTCAATAGCACTTTCTGCACTTAACACACTGGCCAAGCTATTTGACCATGGGAGGCAGTGCACACAACAACAGGCCACCACACTGGCCAAGCTATTCCACCATGGGAGGCAGTGCACACAACAACAGGCCACCACAATGTACTTAGAGGCCGTCCTTTCTCTTGCAGGCCAAGATGGCCCGGAATTTGAAGAGCCAGAATGTCACCGGGGGAGGCCGTGCCCAGTTCCAGGAGCTCAGTGAGCTGGAGGAGAGCGTGGCTTGACTCATGCGTGGCCGGGTGGTTGGCCCTGTTGCCATTGGAGATGCCGACCCTGTGCTGCGACCCAATGGTAAGGACATGACCGTTTGGACCTCTCTCGTTCCCCTAGCGCATCAGATCTACATCCTTTGCCACTGTCCGACCAATGCGCTGAATGCCACCACTCATGCCTCCCTCGCTGACGCCCTGTCCTCACTGTAAAGCTACTCTTGTGCCTTCCTGCTTTCAGCTGGTGAGGAGGAGGTCCCTGAAGCAGAGAGTGCCAGACCCTCGGAAGAGGAGCATGACGAGGACCAACAGGAAGGCGGCACATCGGGGGAAGCATCATCTGCGCCAGGGGATGGCAATGGAGGGGACACGTCTTGCCTGGAGGAGAGCCAGGGGGAAGTGTTGCAGGGGGGTGTAGCTCCTGGGCCCAGTGCCGTCCAGGCACGCGGGAAGGGTCGGGCAGAACGGCGGCCTTCTCCCCAGAGGGGGGAAGTGTTGCAGGGGAGGGCAGTTGCTGGGCCCAGTGGCGTCCAGTCCGGAGATGGACCTCGCCCAGGAGGTGCGCCTCCTTGATCAAATGTCGGCAGATTCGGAGCGGCGCCACAAGGAGTTCATGGGGGTTGTGGGACAGTTGCCTCAGGCCATTGAGTCCCTGGCTCATAGTGTGGCCGCTTTCGGGGAATCACAGGCCGGGGTGTTGAGCAACTCGCGGCAGCACACGCCAGGGGTGTTGACCAACTCGCGGCAGCACAGGACAGGGGTATCCACCAACTCGCGGCAGCGCAGGACAGGGGTGTCCACCAACTCGCGGCAGCGCAGGACGCGAGTCACGAGTTCATGAGTGGTGCCGTGCAGACACTCACTGATCTGATGCGGGCACAGACCAGGGCAGTTCGGGCACTCACTTCTGCCACACTCGCTGTGTCGCGGAAGCATCGCCAGGGCACCCGCCGCCCTGCTGCAGCACAGCGGTCTGGCCTCCACCAGATTGCTGCGCTTGCTGCACTGCCAGCCCGGCCGAGTGCCAGTGTCTCTGGCGAACAGCGAGCGCGTGCCATCAGCCAGCTTGCCCCCATTGCTGCAGCCGCCACTGCAACTCCCCCAGCCAAGGTGCGATGAGCTGCTGCAGAGACTGATGCTGCGCAGCCACAGCTGCAGCAGTCAGCAGCCGGCCCCTCCAGGGCCGGACCTCGTCTAGGCCGACCCCCAAGGGCATCTGCCGTCACGCATTCTGCCCCTCAGGAGCCTTCCCCCAGCCTTGCAACACCCACAGGGCCCAGGTTGAGGCGGAGCAACAGGTCGGGCAGGGGCCGCACAAGGCTGCACAAGGACTCGCCCTCTCGGCGCACCCAGTAGAGTATGGTGGCAACGGTGTTTTTTATATGGGGGTGTTTGTGTTGTGGGGGGGCCTTCTTTTGGTAAGGCCGAGGATGAAGGCCAATGGTTTTTTATATGGGGGTGTTTGTGTTCTGTTGTGGGGGGGCTTCTTTTGGTAAGGCCGAGGATGAAGGCCAATTGGATGGGCAAGTTTTGTTATTCCTCCCCAGGTTGTGGGAGTGAGATATTCTTTTCACAGTTTTTTGGGGGGTGTTGTCTGTTTTTCTGTTTCATGTGGGAAGGGCCCTGAGTTTGTTAAATAAAGCTTTTTATTTATTCAGCTTGTCCAGGTGTCATGTTTCCAGTGGTTGTTGCGTTAAGCGGCTGAGGGCTTGCGGAGCGGCTGCATTCAGGTGCGTTCATTGCCACAAGCCATTCCCTGACAGGGGGCCTAGAAGTGTCGTTCAATAAGCCGCCGGCGGACGGCCCTTGGACCTTGTGGCTCCCTCCTGGCCTGGTACTCCTCCTCCTCCTCATGGTCCTCCTGCGCGTCCTCCTGAGGTGGTGGTGCTACGTCAGGTGGCAGTGCCCGAGTCCTGCGGATAGCCAGGTTGTGCAGCATGCAGCAAACGACGACGAACTGGGAGACTCTATCCGGCGAATACTGTAGAGATCCGCCGGAGCGATCCAGGCAGCGGAACCGTTGCTTGAGGACGCCAATCGTTTGCTCTATGATGTTCCTTGTGGCTTGATGGCTTTCGTTGTATGCCTCCTCCGCAGGGGTCCTGGGCGCGCGGAGCGGGGTCATGAGCCATGTACACAAAGGGTAGCCCTTGTCCCCAATAAGCCATCCCCTTGGTGGAGGCTGTGCCTCGAACATGTCAGCCACAGTAGTCTGGTGCAGGATAAATGCATCGTGGCTGCTTCCTGGAAAGCGGGCATTGACAGCTAGGATGCGCTGCCTGTGGTCACACACCAGCTGTACATTGAGGGAATGGTAGCCCTTCCGGTTGCGGTAATCCTCAGCATTGTCGATAGGTGCCCGCATAGCCACATGCGTGCAGTCAATGGCGCCCTGCACCATGGGGAAGTCCGCGATCCTGCCAAATCCGACTGCACGCTGCTCCTGCCTCTCTAGGGTCATGGGGAAGGAGATGAATTGGTGTCTCCTCGCGAAAAGGGCATCGGTGACCTGCCGGATGCAGCGATGCGCGGCGAACTGGGAGATGTTCGCTATGTCCCCAGCAGCGGCTTGGAAGGAGCCGCTTGCATAAAAGTTCAGAGCCACCGTGACCTTCACTTCCACCGAGAGAGACGTCCTGCACATCAGCTGCGGACGCAGATCTCGGTGAAGCAGCTGGCAGATCTCTGCAACCACCTCCCTTCTGAAGCGCAGCCTCTTAACACACTGCGCGGCAGTCATGGTGAGATAGGACACCTGCTGCCGGTATTCCCTGAGTGGGTAAGGCCTACGTTGCCGACGCCTGATGGCCCCTCTGCGTCTAGGCATGGCTGGCCCTCTCACACAGTGTCTGCGAGCCCTTTGCACATAATGCTGCAACTGAGGGTTGCCACCCCATACAGCCCCCATAATAAACTTGCAAACAGTGAAATCACAATGAATCAAATTTCCAAGCTCTGGCCAGAAGCCAAAAATACCTCTCCTATGTTGTCCCAAATCAGTAAGCTCTGTTCCTTGGTCTCTGTCCAGAAATCCAAAGCACTAAAGTCATTGCAGCAAAATGGCTGGGCTTTATAGGTCAGTGTAAGTGCCCTTTAATTAGCGCTCCCCGAGGCCCACAGGGCCTCTGTTGCGTTCCACTTCACAGTTCTTAACAGCGCCACGCCCACATTGGGCGGGCGCCACTGAATTTCCGGTTTGGGGCGCACAAACAGCGTTGCACGACGAAATGATGTCATAAGCTGCGCGCGCAGCAGAGCGGGCGCAAACACTTTGCGCCGGCGCTAAATGACAACTGAAGTTGGGCGTAGGCGCAGTTCGTTCTGCCCCCGGGCGCTAAGTGCCTAACGCTGGAAATCTACCCCTCTTATGGCGTTAACGGCTGGCGAACGCAACTGAATTTCTAGGCCGTTAAGTTTACTTTTAGCCCTGTAAAAAACATTAATTATTTTTTTCAAAAATCAAATTTTTGTTTAAAATACAGGTTGAGCGTCCAAAATCCAGAGTTCCAGAATCCAGGGTGTTCCAGAATCCGGACTCCGGGACGATTGGTGGCATGGTCGTCTGGAATCCATAAAATGTTCCAGAATCCGGAACTCTGGATTTTGGACGCTCAACCTGTACTTCAAAAAGCCATTAACTTTTGTTGTCTTTTTTTGAAAAATCCTATGAAAAATGCGAGTGATGCAATAAAACTTTAGTGTTGTGTTTTATCCTCCTTAATCTGTACAGCTCCACTAATGTTTCCGCCAGGCTGCGGCCACGGCACCACACCGCCCTGGTGGCCTAGTGTGGACCATCAGATGCTCTGCAGAGCTCGCAGCATCCCTCCCCTTTAACAGAAGGGGAAGGGCGGAGAAATGCGTCAGCGCTACACGGAGCGGCCCAGGCATTTCCGGACTCGGAACATGTTTCTGATGTCCGAAGCCCGGAAACGCCCGAGCCCAGGTTGTGATATTTCTGGACTTCGGACATCAGAAACATGTTCCGAAGTCCGAAATAACACAAAAACTGGCTCGGCCTCGGTCCCGAGGTTGCCAGATTCTGGACGCTCAACCTGTATTTAATTTATTGTAATTTCAATTCATTTTAAAAATGTGATTTAAAAAAACATTTTAATTTATTGTTTTGCTGTGTTTTTGTGGTGATCTCCATTGATGTATTTGACAGGTCTATCTGTCAAGTGTATGAAGGGAGATTCCCTTCTCCTATTGGCTCCACATGGCCCACGTGATCCCAGGGACGCTGGCGAACTGCATGCGCCCCTGGGATACTTGGGCCCTGTGCATTTCGAGTTGGAGAGGCCCAGGATCGGAAGTATACGCACCTCGGGAGCCCTCAGGTAAGTCCATAGATTTTTTCCAGATTGGAGGCCACCGCACGCAGGAAGCCTCCGATTGGAAAATACGGCCTATTTGCATTTTAAATCCCAAATTTAGCAGAAAATACAAATGAGTTACTAATTTCTTCTTCTGTGTCACAAGTAACAGATAATATATAAAATAAATATAACTAATTGATTTGTGATTATATTAAACTTAATTTTCATTGAAAATGCTGTATTTTAAATAAAATAAATTTCTATATTTCCATGTAATTCCTCTTTAAATGGAATAATACAGTATGTACATTTGGCAATTTTTAAATATTCTCTTTGACGTATCCAGTAATGATTTTTTAGTCATATTTTGTAAAACACTAACATATTCCAGTTTTCATTATGACTGCAGTAACCCAAATTGTAAGCATAAAAGAATCATATAAGTATATAAAATAAAATACAGAAAAATGTTTATGTAATATACTTGATCTGCTTTATTTTGAATGTAGTCACCAATATAGCCAAATATTTTAAAAATCACTAATAGATATGTTGATGATAACTTATTTATTTATTGTCAAATATTAGTTCTTATTAAAATCATTAATATTTATTATATGGTACTGAACTTTCCAGCAAGGTAATTAAAAACTTGAAACAATAGAATCTAATTTGGTGAAATAGCTTTTGTTACTTACAGTTTTTTTTCCAGTAGATATATATGATTTATTCAAAGGAATTCCATCAAATGCTTCATGAATAGCTGCAATGCTGTTACTGAAGTATTCAGTACCCAGAGCAGAGTGCAGTGAAGTGCTTTATATACACAGTGAAATGACAGGACACCGTACAGTGAGGATACTTTTCAGCCAACCAGATAACAGGCAATCCTATCCAATATCCACAAAATTACACAACTGAATTATAATGCATTCTTGGAAACCTCATTTAAGCTCCAAGTGCATAAATGAACATTAATTAATTGGTCAAATACTACACAGAGATGCAGAATAACGTGGGCAGTTGAATAAATGTCAGGCTGAAGTTAATGAAAGAATATCCTATTTGTCGTAATACAGAATCTTAACAATTAGAATCAGGGATAGTCATGTAACAAATAAGGCAGAGGAACTGAAAGCTTGTTGATCCTTTTCAGGACTAGAATTAATTTGTGTTTTATATATAAATGTTATTTCCAGCAACTCCAACAACTGTTTAATCTCTCACTCAGAATGGTTCTCAGTAATTCTGATTTAAGATGAGACAAAGGAAAGCCGTTACCTAGAGGAATTAAAGCAATCATTAGCAAGTTTCATATTTGACAACAAGATTAATTCTATCCAGATAAGTAATACTGCCCTTAAAAGCAGAGATCACAGATATTATACAGACATGGATGACATTCAAATATTCAAAAAAGGCAGATGTGCTAGAAACGACTGTGGCCTAGAAATTTGGGCGCATGGTGGGGGGGCCACAGGGTACAATCACAGCGCCTGAATAGTGAAGCCCAAGGCACCCCCAGTATTGGGCCACGGGCCTCATTTCCATGAAGCCAACAAGCAGCCGAGAGTAAGACAGCTCAGCCAGTGAAGTTAGTAGTGGCCATCTCGTAAGTGAGGAAGGAGTGGGACCAGATTGGGAGGTTGCTGGGGTTGGGGAAGAACGATCAGTGGCCATGGGGGGCGATTGGTGGCTGGGGCAGGGGGGGGGGAGGGGATCGGTGGGCGGATAAAGCAGCAGTGTCATATGTTCTTTGAATATGGGGTCGGGAGGAGCACTCCTGCTCTTCCCAGCTCCACATTCAGGTAAGTATGTTTTAAAAACTTACCTTGTTGGGTTGCAACCTAACAGGCAGTCCCTTTAAGGATCACCTGTTAGGCTGTGTGTTGGCCTGGTTTTTTGTGCCGACTGCTTCAAGGCAAACCAATTTTGCAGTTCCTGCGGCAGCACCTGGACAGAATACCAGAACAAGTTTAAACTACACATTGTCATTTTGTCACCAACTCCATCCTGGCATCTTACCTGTGGAAGCACCAGCAGTAGAGACACCCATTCGCTAAGAATGAATTAGACGGTTAGGAGGATTCTCACTGAGTCACTGAACATTAGTGAGAATGAAAACTTGGGTGTAGAAGAGAGGGACAGTGTTGTTTCTCCACGGAGGGAGGAAATACAACTGCCCTCAGCTAAGGAGCTTAGGGACACAGATCTCAGGAGCCCAATCTTCAAAAGAACTGGAAGCACCCTCTGGTACAGCAGTTGCCCTAAATTGAGTCACCTCCGGTCTCTTAAGGTGCTAGGGAACCATCACAGCCATCCACTGCTCAACCTCATGCCACTCAGGGAGCATTTCATAGGAGTAGCAGATTAAGAACTAAAGTAAGTAAAGGAGCTGGCACAATAGGTAGTCATGATGTTAAGAAGTAATTGTAGAGAGGGACTGCCAACGTGGGGTAAAGAGAATGGGAGGATACATAAGATTCCAGAGTCAGAGTAACGGTAAATTCAGGGTGGGGTGAGTTAGTTGTAGCACTGGAGGAGATTAAAGAGATAGGGAGGGGAAAGACAATGGAGAGATTTAAATGCAAGCATGAGAATTGCAAATTTGAGGCGTTGGGGTACTGGGAGCCAATCTAGGTCAACGAGGACAGGGACAATGGGTGAGCAGGATTTGGTGTGAGATGAGATACAGACAGCGGAATTTTAATGGAAGTGAAGTTAATAGAGATTGGAGAATGGGAAGCTAGCCAGGAGAGCACTGGAATAATCGAATATGGAGATGACAAAAGCATTAATGAGAGTTTGAATGACAAATAGCTGAGATAAGTACAAAAATAGACAATATTACAGAGGTTGAAGTAAGTGGGCTTTGTGAGGCGGAGGTTTAGGGGCTGGAAGCTCAGTTCGGTTCAACCTGAAACAGTAACTGGGGAAGAGGGATGGAGAGTTTGGTGCTGGAGCCAAAGACAATGGCCCAGAATTTGCTGGAGCGGGGCATCTTGTGGTGTGCTCCTTTTAGTTGGACTTTTTCCCTCACCCTTCAGCTCGAAAAAATTTTGCACTGCAAATTGCTGGAAGTCCAGGATGCTAACTGCGTGGCAAGGCCAACGGAGCATCTGGGACCTTGGTGAATGATGGGACCAACAGTCTGCCTCCTTAACCAATGAGAGTTAAGGATTGAGAAAGAAAGAGAGGAACGATTGAGAAGGAAATTAGAGTCAAATCAGGTAGAGAAAAAGAAACAGAGTGAAAGAAATATTGGATTAAGAGTGAGAGAAAAAAGAGATAGAAAGGAAAAGTAAGAAAAACATTAAAATATTTTAAATTTTAAAAATCTCTAACAATAATTTACTACCTGTAGGAATGATACGCTACAGTTTAAATTTTTCCCTTTCTGGGCAGGAGAGGTTGATTGGCATTGCAGTATCATAAATGTTCTCATTAAAAAGGTACTTATGCTGTTAAGTACTAGCCCTAACTTTCAGCAACGAGTTTAATGGGCAATTAATGTGCAAATGCAGCAACTTCCAGAAACTCATGGGAGGTTGAGGACAAGCTGCTGTTTCCACAAGGCTAACAGCGGAGCAGCAACTTGTGGTGATTCGCACTTCATGAGGTATCTTTCTCGCCGTAAGTTGCTGGACAATTTACTCATTAATAATGGCGAGCGCCATTAAACTTGCTGTTATTTTGGCTGTAAATTCTGGGCCATTAGCTTTGGCCTTCTCAATCTTTATCTCTTAAATTTTGATTATCCAAAGACTGTATTTGAAGTGGTCAACTCTGTACAGCATACATTTAAGTTGTAAGGTCAATTTAAATTGTTTAGACTAGGTCATTATTTTATCAAGGTCTGTCGCATAAAATGGAATGACATCCATATTTGTCACAGACTTTATATATTTTGCAAATAAGGTATATGACGGTGCATTCAAATCAGTTTGGTAATTATGTAACTAATTTATAAGATAATCGAACAATTTATTTGGTTTCAAACATGATGCACAATGACCCAGTCATATAAATAACCTAATATTCTAATATGCTATCAAATTACAGTATTCTATATATACAATATAAATGTATTTTTGACTGTTATGTGATCCCCACCTTGTGGCGTTGTTTGGTAAGTTAATTTTAAGCTTTGCCATGTGATAGCTGGAGCTGCATCGGAACTTCCTTTTGTAGGAATCTATGCAACTGCTGGTTGTGCTTTCCATATATAGTTCCCAGTGAAACTGGGCCAGCTTCTCCCACTCATTGCAGGAGTAATAAATCTTTTTAAAGTATCAATAATGTTTTTTAACACTCAGTTCCTGGAATTTGTGGCCATGCTAAAGTCAACACTAGGGGCAGTCTAATATCATACCATTAAAATCCTATTTTATTTGCAAACACAATTTGGATATCTACAATGCCATATGAATATTAAATCCATGGTTTAAATAAGCTTCTGTTGCAGTTGTGTGTCACTATGTCATGCTTTAGCACTGCGAAAGAATAGCTGCACATTGCTCATGTAGAGGATGAACACCAACACAGACTGGTTGGGCCAAACAGCCTGTTTCCATGTTGTAATTTCTATGTATTTAATGGGAAGGATTTAATAGCAGATCATGAGACTAAGAAGCCTTTATCTATCTTTCAGGGTATTGCTTTTCACTTGTCATTTGCAATAACATTGGTAGGGACTGATGGATACTCTAGAGAAATGGTGTAAACAATTGTTTTCAGTCATTTATGCTGTTTCTCTGGTGCTTCCGCTAGCCATTGGCCAACTTATAGGCAGGAGAGAAGGAAAACCCCTGCAAAATTTCAGGACCAGTGACTCTTCATTGGAATACACTTCTCCCCTGTTGCCTCCCCCTCAGTCAGAGCCCCACATGCTGCCTTGGATCCTGATGGCCGAGTCTGCCCCTGCACAGTTGCAGGAGGAGCAGTCTTTGGCAGGGCCCTCACAGGCTCCAAAACCCAGACGACATCCACCAAAAGTGTCTAAGCAGTCACAGCACGGAAGTGAGCAACCTCTACCTATGCCGAAGCCACAGGGGGTGCACCTCGTAGAAGCATACATAGATACATAGATACATAGAAGATAGGAGCAGGAGTAGGCTATTTGGCCCTTCGAGCCTGCTCCGCCATTCAATGCGATCACGGCTGATCATCCAATTTCAGTACCCGGTCCCTGCTTTCTCCCCATACCCCTGGATCCCTTTAGCCTTAAGAAATATATCCAACTCCTTCTTGAATATATTTAATGAATTGGCTTCTACTGCCTTCTGTGGTAGAGAATTCCACAGGTTCACCACTCTCTGGGTGAATAAATTCCTCCTCATTTCTGTCCTAAATGGCCTACCCCTTATCCTTAGAATGTGACCCCTGGTTCTGGACTCCCCGACCATCGGGAACATCCTTCCTGCATCTAGTCTGTCCAATCCTGTCAGAATTTTATAAGTTTCAATTAGATCCCCTCTCATTCTTCTAAACTCCAGCGAGTACAAGCCCAGTCGCCCCAATCTCTCCTCATACGTCATTCCTGCCATCCCAGGTATCAGCCTGGTGAATCTTCGCCGAACTCCTTCCATGGCAAGAACATCCTTCCTCAGATAAGGCGACCAAAACTGCACACAATACTCAAGATGTGGTCTCACCAAGGCCCTGTACAACTGCAGCAAGACATCCTTGTTCCTGTACTTGTTCCTGTACATTCGGAAAAGAAAAATGACACAATTGTAGATGCACAAGGGTATGCAAATAGGTGTTTGCCAAAATGTTAGTGTTAAGTTTCAGTTATATTTATGACACAAAAATAAATTTATTTCTTCGCACCACTTTCCCATCTTATCTATTTTTGCCTGCTGCCTGGGAAGTGGCCTTGTCAGTTGGAGTGAATGATGAGACATTACTTAACCTCGAGCAATGAATGTGTGTGTGTGACAGGAATGATTTGATCATTTTAGGACTGCTTTGTGGTGTTGTTGGGATGGCGGGTGGGGTGGGGTGGGGGGGGGGGGCAGTTGCTACAGCATCTGGGAGCCAGATGGGTGCAATGGTGCAACTAAACTAAATCGTGTCATTATGAGGCCATCCTGGGCCTCCCAGGCAGCAATGTGCAGCACTGTTGGTGCATCTCCACCTCAGGTTCCTCTTCCTCATGTTCCATCTGCTCCTCCTCCCATGAAGAGGCTGTGCGCTCTGCGCCTTGCTCCTCCTGCAGCTCCAGTCCTCGCTGCTGCGCTATGTTGTTCTGATAGTTCTTGAGACCCTGGCTGGTGTGTACTGAAGGGCTCCTCCAGATCTGTCAAGGCATCTGAAACGCATCTTCAGTATGCCAATTGCTTGCTCTATGACATATCTGGTCGTCATGTGGCTTTGATTATATCGCTCCTCGGCCTCATTGCTTGGTCTCCTCAAGGGTGTCATCAACCAATGCTAGCCCTTGTCTCCAAGAAGCCAACCAGTAAGTCTGTTCGGTGGTGTGAAGAGCTGAGGGAGGGTGGACAGGCGCAGGACAAAAAAGTCATGACAGCTCCCTGGGAATCTGGCACACACGCATGATGGTCTTTTTGTGGTTGCAGACGAGCTACACATTGAGGGAGTGGAAGCCCTTATGGTTCACGAACACTCGTGGGTGATCGGGGGGTGCCCTCATGGCCACATGTGTGCAGCCGATGACACCCTGCACCTGTAGAAAAACAGCCGGAGCCACAAAGCTGAGCGCCCACTCAGTAACACTGGCTTCATCAGTGGCAAAGGGTAGATAAGTGCCTGAGTTGTGAAACATGGCATCGGTCACCTGGGTGATGCATTTATGGGTGGTCGAATGCGAGATCCTGCAAATGTCTGCTGCAGATCCCTAGGAGGAGCCTGAGGCGAAGAAGTTGAGGGCGGTGGTGACTTTGACAGCCACTAGTAAGGTGTGTCCACCAGGTCCTCTGGGCAGCAGGTCATCTTCCAGCAAGCTACAAATGTCTGCGACAACCTGGCGCAATAGCCTGAGCCTCCTGAAGTGACTGCTGTTCAGTCATGTCCAGGAAGCTCATCTTCTGTCTGTATACCCTGTGTTGGGGGTATCGCCTCCGGCGTGGTGCACCCCTGTGCTGACCCCCTCTCCTGTGGAGCACCAGGTCGGTGAGGAGAAGGCTGCTGGTGTGGTTGCTGCTGCTGATGTTGTGGCTGCTGCTGGTGTTGTAGCTGGTGTTGTTGGTGCTGAGGCTCACCTTGGTCTGAATCTGAGGTCCAAGGTGAAACAGTATAAGCAGCACCCATACTGATCTGAGAGATGCCAGGTAAAGTGGAGATCAGAGGCACAATCCTCCAATGTAGTGAGAATGACTTCTGAGGTTGCAGAAATCACCTGCAAATTCCTGAAAGCAAAATCTGTGCACAATATGGTGTCAGCAAGAGCCTTTCCCTTAGGCAAGGAAGCAGGTGTAAGGTGTGTGTATTTATGTGCCTTTTCCAGCTGTCACTTAATGCAGTACTGCAATGGCCACTGAGCTCCCACCCTGCCTTCACAGGCAAGCTTCAGGAAGTCCGTGAATCCTGTGCACAAGCAATAAAAGATGAAACCTCACATTAAAAACTCTCTTAAGGGTCTCGCAATGAGCAGTTAAGTAGTTCCACAAGGTTACTCACCTCTCCCAAGTGGGTCCGTGGCATGCTTCAAAACGCGGAAGTCGCTAGGATGAAGGCGGGTTCCCAACGCGCTGTCAATTTCAGCGCGTTTAACTGCCAACCCACTCTCAATCCTGCACTCAGCAATGTGAAAGCTGAGTATTTCCAGCATTTTCTGTTTTTATTTGAGATTTCCAGCATCCGGAATATTTTGTTTTTGTATTTGGGATAATAGCTTCTATTCAAAGTTGAAGATTGTGAAAATGAAACTATTCTGCTGAATGATGCAGATTTTATCTGTTCAGATTAGAACATGGCATTTTTGGACCTCCTTTTTGAATTAATTCCATGTTTCCTCATTTTCTTTTCCTTTGTGACAAATTGATGTTGTACACAAGCATGTTTTGGTACTTTTTAAAACAAACCCTTCTAGGTCCCATTTTGTAGCTACCTATTTTTTAAATTTGTTACTTCTGTGCATTCTTTGAGTTAGCAGATTGACTTGCACTTTATAATCAGAATGATACTGTTGAGCAAAGCAAATGACACAGCAGTAGTTCACAACTTTAATTTTCAAAATGAGCCATGAAAAATGACAGGCAGAAATAAGTCACTTGTAACACATACGTAGAACTCTGCTGAGTAATTCATTAAATACATTAGTCAAAGCAGTTTCAAAATGTAGCTGTGCTCATAGATAGCAGCTTTCTTTCTCCACTTTAATTCCACTGATCTTTGGAAGAGAACTATAGCAACATGTATATGTCAATTTGCCCACATGAATAGATTGCGAAATTGAAACTATTCCACCTACAAAGATATTTATAAATTGCATAGTTTATTTTCTATTACAATGTCACCCTCCTGGAATTAGCTTTGTGGCACATTTATAGCCGACTGACACCAGTTGATGACAAAGGACCACAAGTGATCTATTCAGAACAGTTTGCAGCACTCAGGAGGTTGAGTGAAAGCCTTTGCTTTAACATTTTTTATGCAGATTAAATGCTGATATTTTTGCCTATTTTCCAACTTTCACACTTACCTAAAAAAAAAAACCCTACATTTCAAATCAACTGAGTTGATCGCTTAAATTTTTGACTAGCCCCACTGGTTGATTAATAGTTAAATGCATTATTTGATATGATATTGAGCTATATAAACCAGGAGGGATCCAGATTAAGCTCCTAGTTAGTGTTGAGTTAACTAATCTCAGCTAGGCAACAGTATGAATGGTGCAATTGGCTTCACCACCCCTGGACTAGGGAACAGGAAAAATATCCAGAGTTCCCATTCCTCATTGTTATTCAGCGATATAGATGTGTGATAACATTAGCCTCGGTTGGATACCTACCACACTCACAGTCTTAAGGTCACAGATGAATAATGGCCATTTGGGCAAGTTATTGGAGGCCTGTCAATTTCTTTGGAATCATACTTCACCATAAGTCGGTGTCTTCAGGAGAAAAAAGAAGAAAATTCAGGGTTGGGAAAGGATTATTCTTGGAAAGACCTGATAGTTCACCTGGAATAACAAAATTCATTGCTATAATTTTTAAAAAGGAAATAGCAAACAATCTTTGCCAAAGCAGTTATAAAAATTTCTTTCAGCTGTAGTGAACAATAACATTGGCCATGAAATTACACTGTGAGATGCTAATGTACAAACCCATTTACTTTAAATAAGTTAACACCACCACTATAATAATGGAGAAATAAATTTCTCCATTAAGCATTTATACATTAGTATCCCATCAAGTAATTTGTGATTACTTGGCCAATACCTATTTTTACTGCAAACACTGTGGCTGGAAATTTCTGTACCTGGTCGGGTGCGGGCGGTCGGCGTGGCGGGTCGGGACCCCGTTGCTGCTTCCATCCAGCTCCAGAAAACGACTTTGCGATAATGGGGCCTATTAAGCCCACCCTGCACGTTACTCGGCCCTATTAAATGGTGTGGGTCTGATGACACCATCCATGATGCGTTTTCAGCCGGTAGATTTAAAGGAGCCATGGCCACATTGCATTTGAAGGTTCATCTAGGATTGTGTAGTCACTGCGTTGGAGGTTTTCATTGCTCCAAACTGCACCCAGGTTCTCCGATGACTCCCTCCATATCCTTGTGGAGGGAGTCAGAGGACGCAGGGAGGTCGAAGATCGCATGGATGAACTACAGAATTTGTTCATCCCAGTTTGGCATAAAAATAAAACAAAAAAGGAGACTCAACCATGGCTAACAAGGGAAATTAGGGATAGCATAAGATCCAAGGAGAGGACATATAAATTGGTCAGAAAAAGCAGTAAACCTGAGGTTTGGGAGCAGTTTAGGATCCAACAAAGGAGGACAAAGGGATTCATTAAGATGGGGAAAATAGAGTATGAGAGTAAGCTTGCACGGAACATAAAAGCTGACTGTAAAAGCTTTTATAGATATGTGAAGAGAAAAAAATTGGTGAAGTCAAGCGTAGGTCCCTTGCAGTCAGAATCAGGGGAATTTATAATGGGGAACAAAGAAATGGCAGACCAATTAAATACATACTTTGGTTCTGTCTTCACAAAGGAGGACACAAATAACCTCCCAAAGATGTCGGGGAACATAGGGTCTAATGAAAGGGAGGAACTGATAGAAATCGGTATTTGTAGGGAAATGGTGTTAGGGAAATTGATGGGATTGAGGGCCGATAAATCCCCAGGGCCTGATAATCTACATCCTAGGGTACTTAAAGAAGTGGCCCTAGAAATAGTAGATGCATTGCTGGTCATCTTCCAAAATTCGATAGACTCTGGAACAGTACCCATGGATTGGCGGGTAGCTAATGTTACCCCACTTTTCTTTGAGGACGAAACAAACAGGGTGGATAAAGGGGAACCAGTGGATGTGGTGTATTTGGACTTCCAAAAGGCATTTGACAAGGTGCCACACAAAAGATTACTGCACAAAATAAAAAATCACAGGATTGGGGGTAATATACTGGCATGGGTGGAAGATTGGCTATCTAACAGAAAACAAAGAGTTGGGATAAATGGTTCGTTCTCGGGCTGGCAATCAGTAACTAGTGGTGTCCCACAGGGATCAGTGCTGGGACCCCAACTCTTTACAATCTATATTAACGATTTGGAGGAAGGGACTGAGTGCAACATATCCAAGTTTGCCGACGATACAAAGATGGGAGGGAAAGCAGTGAGTGAGGAGGACATAAAAAACCTGCAAAAGGACATAGACAGGCTAAGTGAGTGGGCAGAGATTTGGCAGATGCAATATAATGTTGGAAAGTGTGAGGTTATGCACTTTGGCAGAAAAAAATCAAAGAGCAAGTTATTATCTAAATGGAGAGAAACTGCAAAGTGCTACAGTACAAAGGGATCTGGGGGTCCTGGTACATGAAACACAAAAAGTTAGTATGCAGGTGCAGCAGGTGATCAGGAAGGCCAATGGAATCTTGGCTTTTATTGCAAGGGGGATGGAGTATAAAAACAGGGAAGTCTTGCTGCAGTTATACAGGGTATTGGTGAGGCCACACCTGGAATACTGCGTGCAGTTTTGGTTTCCATATTTAAGAAAAGATATACTTGCTCTCGAGGCGGTTCAGAGAAGGTTCACTCGGTTGATTCCAGAGATGAGGGGGTTGACGTATGAGGAAAGGTTGAATAGGTTGGGCCTCTACTCATTGGAGTTCAGAAGAATGAGAGGCGACCTTATCGAAACATATAAGATTGTGAGGGGGCTTGATCGGGTGGATGCGGTGAGGATGTTTCCACTGATGGGTGAGGCTAGAACTAGGGGGCATAATCTTAGAACAAGGGGCTGCCCTTTCAAAACTGAGATGAGGAGAAACTTCTTCACTCAGAGGGTAGTAAATCTATGGAATTTGCTACCCCAGAGAGCTGTGGAAGCTGCAACATTAAATGAATTTAAAATGGAGATAGACATTGTCCTAGCAGATAAGGGAATTAGGGGTTACGGGGAGAGGGCAGGGAAGTGGATGTGAGTCTAGATTCAGATCAGCCATGATCCTATTGAATGGCGGAGCAGGCCCGATGGGCCGTATGGCCTACTCCTGCTCCTATTTCTTATGTTCTTATGTTCTTAAAAAAGTGACCGGATCGGACAAAGTCAACATGGCTTTACAAAAGGTAAATCGTGCTTGACTAATCTACTGGAATTTTTTGAGGATGTAACTGGTAAAATAGATAAGGGAGAACCAATGGATGTGGTGTATTTGGATTTTCAAAAGACTTTTACTAAGGTCCCGCATAAGAGATTAGCGTGTAAAATTAAGGCACATGGGATTGGGGGCAAGGTATTGACTTGGATAGAGAACTGGTTGGCAGACAGAAAGCAAAGAGTTGGAATAAACGGCTCTTTTTCCGAGTGGCAGGCAGTGACTAGTGGGGTACCGCAGGGATCGGTCCTTGGACCCCAGCTATTCACAATGTATATTAATGATCTGGCCGAGGGAACTAGATGTAATATCTCCAAGTTTGCAGATGACACAAAGCTGGGTGGGCGTGTGTGCTGTGAGGAGGATGCCGAGAAACTCCAGTATGATTTGGACAGGTTGGGTGATTGAGCAGAAGCATGGCAGATGCAATATAACATGGATAAATGCGAGGTTATCCACTTTGGTGTCAAAAACAGGAAGGCAGATTATTATCTAAATGGCAATAGATTGGGAGAAGGGGAAGTGCAACGAGACCTGGGTGTCCTTGTGCACCAGTCGCTGAAAGTAAGCATGCAGGTGCAGCAGGCAGTTAAGAAGGGAAATGGTATGTTGGCCTTTGTAGCAAGAGGGTTTGAGTACAGGAACAAGGATGTCTTGCTGCAGTTGTACAGGGCCTTGGTGAGGCCACATCTTGAGTATTGTGTGCGGTTTTGGTCACCTTATCTGAGGAAGGATGTTCTTGGCATGGAAGGAGTGCAGCGAAGATTCACCAGGCTGATACCTGGGATGGCAGGAATGACGTATGAGGAGAGATTGGGTTGATTGGGCTTGTACTCGCTGGAGTTTAGAAGAATGAGAGGGGATCTCATCGAAACTTATAAAATTCTGAAAGGACTAGACAGACTAGATGCTGGAAGGATGTTCCCGATGGTCGGGGAGTCCAGAACCAGGGGTCACAGTCTAAGGATAAGGGGTAAGCCATTTAGGACAGAGATGAGGAGGAATTTCTTCACCCAGAGAGTGGTGAACCTGTGGAATTCTCTGCTAAAGAAGGCAGTAGAGGCCAATTCATTAAATATATTCAAGAAGGATTTGGATATATTTCTTAAGGCTAAAGGGATCAAAGGATATGGAGAGAAGGGAGGAACAGGGTACTGAATTTGGATGATCAGCCATGATCTCATTGAATGGCGGAGCAGGCTTGAGGGGCCGAATGGCCTACTCCTGCTCCTATCTGCTATGTTTCTATGTCCTCTTCCCTTCCAATGGGCAGAAAAGACCTCCCCAGCAGACAAAAAGAGCCTGGCTCCAAATTGCAGAGCAGGTCAACAGCAGGGATGTGTTCAGGAGTGCCTGGGAGCAGTGCCGAAAACGTTTCAATGATCTCATTAGATCAGGAAAGGTGAGTACAAAGCCACACTCAACTTCACCCTGCTGTGCCTCTCATCACATCCCCATCACTCTGCCTTCCCAACCCTACTCCTGCATATCCTTACTCACACCAACATACCTTGCACATCCACCCATCCCTTTCTATCTACATTATCACATCCCCATCTTACTAGCCACCCCTCACACCCAGCCTCATCCTAATGCAATCATACCAACTAACAACATGCAAGGAGCCTACTTGGCATTGCCACAGCAATCCATCATAGACTCCCTCCAAAGATGTAACCCATCCATTCCTTACACTCATTCTATCACTCTCACTCAACCTTCTCTTCTTTCCCTCCTTGCAAGGGAAGAAAGCGCACAATAAGAGGGAGTGGGAGAGAACTGGAGGTGGGCCTCCATCATTTGCGACCCTCACAACAGCAGAGAAGGCTACGTTGGAAGTCTCGGGAGTGGCCGAGCAACTGGAGGTGGGAGAGAGGGTGACATCTCAGCAACCTGGTGACAGAATTAAATATCATTCAGCTACATGGCATACATTAGTCATTCATATGGGGACTGGTGTCAGCCACTGAATGGTCATCATGTGCATAATGGTATGTGCACCCATTCTTCATATGGCATATCTAACTCATCTCTTTACTCTCCCACAGGTCCATCAAGTGCCCACCTCCCACTATCCAGGAGGAAGAGCAAGATGACTCCTCAGAGGAGCCTCCAGCCTCTGAGGGCGCAGCGTCACCAGACATGAGCTCACCCAGCCTTGGGGGCCATCCAGAAAGAGGGCGATCCTGGAGGTGCAGCAAGAAGTGCAGGAGGCTCTGACAGGTTTTGCGAGCGCGATGTCTGCAAATGTTCAGAGAATGGAGGATTCCATCTCAGACATGAGCACCACCATGTCGCAGGCGATGGTGACTGTAGGCTCTTCCATGGATAGGATGGCCACCTGCATGGAGCAGCTAATGCGCCACTCACAGGGGCACATGCTATCCATGGAGAACAGATGGCTATCTATGGAGCATAGATGGCAGAGGCTCATAGACCTCCTGTCTAGGAGGGATGTCAGAGTAGACATGGGTCCTCAGGGCCCCACTGATGCTGCAGCAAGGTGCTCTCCAGCTCCTTGCTAGCACGGAACTGCGGGTGGCCCATGAGAGGGATGACGGTGTGAGGGGCGAGGGAAGTGTGGGCTCCTCTCAAAGCGCAAACATTTCTCCCCCGTTGCCACCCCCTCAGTCAGAGCCCCAGATGGCTCCTCAGATCGCGATGGCCGAGTCTGCCCCTGCACAGTCGTAGGAGGAGCAGACTTTGGCGGGGCCATCACAGACTCCAAAACCCAAAGGATGTCCACCAAGTGTGTCTAAGCAGTCGCGGCAGGGAAGTGAGCAGGCTGCCTCTACCTATGCCGAAGCCACAGGGGTAGCACCTCGTAGAAGCACGCGGAAGAGAAAGATGATACACAATAAACTTGCAGGATGGGCATATAATTGGCAAATGAAATTCAACACAGATAAACGTGAGGTATTACATTTTGATAGGAAGAATAGGGAGGTCACTTATTACTTGGAGGGTGCGAGTCTAGGTGGGGTAGAGGAGCAAAGGGATCTCGGAGTACAAATACACAAATCACTAAAAGTAGCGACACAGGTTAACAAGGCCATAAAAAAAAGCAAACCAGGCACTAGGGTTTATTTCTAGAGGGATAGAATTGAAAAGTAGTGAAGTTATGCTAAACTTGTATCGAACCTTGTTTAGACCACATTTGGAATACTGCATACAATTCTGGACGCCATATTATAGAAAGGATATAGAAGCACTGGAGAGGGTGCAGAGAAGATTTACAAGGATGATACCAGAAATGTGAGGGTATACTTATCAGGAAAGGATGAACAGACTGGGTTTCTTTTCTCTTGAAAAAAGAAGGCTGAGGGATGACCTAATAGAGGTCTTTAAAATTATGAAATGTTTTGATAGAGTAGATAAAGAGAGAGGGTTTCCACTTGTAGGGAAGAGCATAACTAGAGGCCATCAATATAAGATAGTCACCAAGAAATCCAATAGGGAATTCAGAAGAAACTTCTTTACCCAGAGAGTGGGAAGAATGTGGAACTCACTACCACAGGGAGTAGTTGAGGCAAATAGGATAGATGCATTTATGGGGAGGCTAGATAAGGGAGAAGGGAATAGAGGGTTATGCTGACAGAGTTAGATGAGGAAAGACAGGAGGGGACTCGAGTGGAGCATAAATGCCGGCATCGACTGGTTGGGCCGAATGGCCTGTTTCTGTGCCGTATCTCCTATGAAATCCTATGTAAAGTAGATTCACAAGGGTAGCCACTTGGGTGTTTTCATCAATGTTAATGGCAAATTTCCGTTAATGTATTGTCAACCATTAAAATCTTTATTTTCACCACTTTCCCATCTTGGACACATTTATGAACACCTTTGGAAGTGGTTTAGTGAGTTGCAGTGAATGGTGAGACATAACGGAACCTCCAGCAATGGTGGTCAGTGTAAAATGTAGAGATTCGCGTATCCCTGGTAAACAGGATCGAGTGCAAACCAATATGGTGGGTATATTGTGTTTAATCAGAGTTTAGGACGGAATATAATACATTAATAATACAGCAAAAACATACGTACGTGACAAACAGCTGGTACAGGACCCGATCGGACAGATGGCTGGCATGCGTGAACAGTTCTCTGGCTTCTGGCCTCTCTCTCTAGGGCCTTCAATGGTGAGCGTGGGATCACTCTCAAAAGAGCGTTCGACCAGCCCAACTCCTCTTTGCTGCTTCTGCTCGGCTCTCCCCTCCACCGTCTGTGTGGACAAGCCCTGAGGGTGTCACTTTTATTCTCTTTTTAGGGGTGGGCCTGAGGCCAAGTTATTGACAAGACCATTTAACCTATAGAGGTTCCTCTAAAACCTCATCACCCAATGACACCTCAAGTCCTTTGTCTTGGTTCTTGGATGGAAGCCCTCCCCAAAGGGGGTCTCATTACTTCATTCAATTTGTCTTATTGTTTAATTTTTTTGAAGGTTCTTCCTTTGGAATTCATGTCTTATCTCTCTTGACTCTATCCTCCTTGACCCAGCAAGTACAAGGTCTGACCCTGTCCCTCTTAATCATGGCCCCAGCCAGAGCTGTCCAGTCGCTATCTCACCTTCATCTAGCAAATGGCCCATTCTAAGATGGATACCTTAGCCTCCTCAAATTCCTTTCATTCTATGTCTTTTCCTAATTAACTTTTAATTATCTTCGCAAGCAGTTCTGCTAAACAAACTACAATTTTTATCTGTAGAGATTATAATATGGTTATTAGTAATAATGGAAGAAACATACATTGGGTCTTCACTGGCCAAATTAAAGATACATTAACAAAGTCAAAATCCTAACTTACAAACAATAGATAACTAGCCTGGCAGGGCCATCCTATGGGCCCCCATGTGGAATGTTTATGTTTCACCTAATCTAACTGATTAGAAAACTGTCTCAAATTATAATGCAAGTTTTCCAGGAAAAAGAAACTTATCATTTAAACACAGTATTATTCGTGTAGCCATATACATTTTTAGGCACCCCTAGTTTCTAACAATTCCCACCTTGAGAGGGAAAAAAACTCTATTTCGACCTCTCATTTTTGACCCTCTACTAACCGTGCCAACTCTAAATTATTGGTTCAACGGTTCAATCGACGTGTCAAGCATCTCAAATAACAGGACATTATAATTAGAACTATTAAGACCAGACATTGCACAATTACTAGGGCAGCTGATACCATTCTTGCCCAGGGATGCTGGCTGGCATTATAAGCTACTTCCCACCACCTGTGGTCCCCTAACTTGCTTATTGCTTTCTCAATTTGGGCATTGTCTTGCTGCATTTTAACCAAGTGTTTCTGGGAGGTACTACTTCCTTCAATGATAGACTTTAAACTGAGGGATAGTGGTGGAATCGGATGTCCAAATTTTACAACTGCCTCTAGGGCCTCCTATATATATATTTACTTGTATTTGGGTTACATTGTGAGTTCTTACAGGAATCAAATGGGCGTTTCCTACTCTAATCATTTCAAGAGGTCTTAAGCAGAAGGTTGGCCATCTGACCTGACAGATGTCTAGCCCGTGGGTATATTGGGTAGCAGAGGTGGTCACACAATAACGTCCCTGGCTTAGATAACTGACCAGAGTGTGATTATTGTCCCATGTTTGTACTTGGATAGTGCAAGTAGGTGATTCTTCATCTACAATGAACCCACATGCTGGTATCCCAGGCTCGAGACTGTCACATCTATACATTCGTGATCCTTTATTCTTAGTGCAACAATCCAAATTAGGGGCCTTCCAGGTCATGCCCTGCTTAATCAAGTAGTGTGGATATTCTGCATACTGTTTGTGTACCTTCCCCTCCATAGATCCTATTGATTCGTCCTTGAACACTTCCCACTTATTTGTCTTGTTCAATCGGGGCAACCATAGGACTACTGGTATGAGAATGATTTGGGGGTCTAGATAATCATTATTCTCCCCACCTGGGTATGGTAATTTGGCATAGTAAGCTAACCCATGTTTCCTAGCAGTACACCAAGGTTCAGTCTTGTTAAACCATTTCTCTAAATGTCTGTCATTCACAAAGTTGGGTATCTGATTATTTTCGATGTCCGTCAGACCCTTCTGTACCTGATCCAGTGGGAAACTCCTATACATAGCACAAGCGAAACCCTTAGAAAACTGGTCCTTACTTCCTTCAGATTCTTTGATTATCTCATTAACCTTGTCCTGAATCTCTTGAAAATTGTGTACCATGTCTAAGGTTGTTTTTAGTGCTTCTTGCAATTCTTTAATTTGGTCTGAACCTCCCTTATTTATTTTGGTTAAAATTCCCTTCAATTGTCCCCTCATAGCCTCATCATGTTCCCACATAGATTCTATGTCTATTCTATTCCATGCTGCTGTGCCTGCCATGGCTCCTATTCCTAGCCATTCTCCCAACCCTCGCTTCCTTCTCGACCTAGTCATACCGTTTTCTCCACTTACCACTGGTTCGTACCATTGTCCACCAATTGGAGGCCAAGATTCATCACTGTCTTTTCCCGCATTCCTTTCTACAAAATCCTTAACTATTTGTCTCACCAGATAACTGTAAAATAGCTCATGTGTGTGGTTGCACAGGCCCTTTGGCATTTGGACTGCTGAAAGATTAAATATCACTGGGACAATCTCAGATCTAACATCATTATAAAAGCTCTCATGGGTTCCAGTTACTACTAAACCATTATCAGGACCTTCTGTTATTTCGGGACAGTTTTCTTTCTTGTTACTGGTTTTATTTACCGTGATCTTCTCTCTCTTTTGTATTATTACAACTTCCCCCTGCTGCTAACACACCATCCTGCACAGCATCGTGGGTTATTTCCCGTATTATTTTCTTGCCACTTGGCTTTCCACTGGTATTCACCCTCATGTCTCAGCCAAAAGGACGGCCAATTCAAATCATAGTTCTCAAAGTCCCATTTTTCGCTCTTTACTTCGTAGGGTATTCCCATCAGTCCAGTTTTAGCCAATGTTGTGGATACCTTCCGGTACCTACCCGGGGCTTTGCCTTCCAGTGCCTCTGGGTTGTATCCCTCTGTGCTGCAATGTAGTTGTACCCGAACTCCATTTCCTTCAGGAATCAAAAGGTGGTGCTTCCAAGTGGTAACCGTTGGTAGACATACCACACATCCCTCGCATATGAATTTTACTTCTAATTTTTCCTTCAAAACTCAACATGATATACACTCGCCATTGGTATTGTAGTATTCCACCCAGTTCGTAGAGATTGGAGAGGTCTTCGAATGACTTATGAATATGATGGCACCCAGCAGGAGGGTTCGATGACTAATACAACGTGTTTCATAATCATTCTGAACTGGTTCTGTAAGGCAAAATACGCACTATTTACTCTTTCACAGTTTTCAACTGATTGATATGGTACCATTTAGCCACCTTGGCCCTCCCCTTTTTCCCAGGGAATTGCACCAGATAGACCGAAGGACTGGCCCTGTCAATAATCGGGAAGGGGCCATTCCACTTTGGTTCGAAGCAATGTTGCTTCTTCCCATAGCTTAGTACCATTACAACAT
Organism: Somniosus microcephalus; assembly: GCF_052327205.1. Classification (NCBI taxonomy): domain Eukaryota; kingdom Metazoa; phylum Chordata; class Chondrichthyes; order Squaliformes; family Somniosidae; genus Somniosus; species Somniosus microcephalus. The sequence continues at coordinate 134,675,582 of NC_140987.1, forward strand.
CTCCCACTTGATACTCAAATGATCGGACCTTCTTGTCAAAGTATTTCTTTGCTTGGTTTTTTGATTTGCCTGTTTGTGTAGCTACAGACATGTTAGTTTGTTCTATGTTCTCTACCACCATTTCAAGCCATTTTTGGTTGGCAATTCCCTGTACTAAGGGTGTGGCTGAAGGGGTTAACAGATGGGCTGGCATTCGCATTAGTCGCCTGGTCATAGCCTGGTAGGGTTGTAGAGATTCACATTTCTCTGGTAAACAGGATCGAGTGCAAACCAATATGGTTTGTGTTTAATCAGAGTTTAGGATGGAATATAACACACTAGCAATACAGCAAAAACATACGACTGTGACAAGCAGCTGGTATCAGACCTGATCGGACAGACGGCTGGCGTGCGTGAACAGTTCTCTGGCTTCCGGCCTCTCTCTCTCTCTCGCGCTCTCGCGCTCTCGCGCTCTCTCTCACCTCCGATGGTGAGCATGGGATCACTCTCAAAAGAGCATTCGACCAGCCTAACTTCTCTTTGCAACTTCTGTTCGGTTCTCCCCTCCATCGTCTGTGGGCAAGCTCTTGGGGTGTCACTTTTATTCTCTTTTTAGGGGTGGGCCTGAGGCCAGGTTATTGACAAGTTCATTTAACCTATAGAGGTTCCCCTAAAGCCTCATCAACCAATGGGGCGTCGAGTTCAAGGGGGGAGATTTTGCCAGCCCTGGAGAGGCGGGTTTGGAGGCGGTACTGCCGGGAAAATGGCAGAATCTGGGGGCGGGTACCCATCCCGCCCCCAACCCGCCTCCGTGCCATCTTCCCAGGAGGCGGGTAGCCGAACCGCACCGGGTCCCGGCTCCTGGAGGCAGGAAGGGGATTACAGCCACTTAACTGCCTGTTAACAGGTAGTTAACAGGCAGTTAAGAGGATTATCGCCATTTTTCCAGCAGAGGCGCGTCTTCCCCATGTCGGGAAACCCCGGCAGGGTCACCGAGGTGAGCAGTGGGTCTGCAGGGGTCAGAGGGGTGCAAAAGTGCGCTGTGGAGGTAAGTGATGGGTGCAAGTGTGGAGAGGTAAGTGATGTAATAAAAAGTCTCACACATCAAGGAACTTTAAAGTAAGCTTTAAACAACTTATAATTCTACTATATACAAGAGCGGTCTTCACCATGCCTCTAGGAGAAGCCCTTTTACTATACTGAGCAGTTCAGTATTTATACTAGTCCAAACACAGGAAGTGACGTATGCACAGGAAGTGATGTGCACATAACTTCCTCCGGAAGTTATTTATTATTATTACATTCTTCCCTCCTGCGAGATTAGAAGGCTGTGGTCTTCCTTTTATTCCGCAGCCGCCGAACGAGGAAGAGTCGCACCCATTTGGGTTCCCATCGTAGAGGGTCACTGGTCTGCTTACATGCTGTTGGCCATTGGTCAGAGTCTGTGTGGCCTGGATTACCCTGTGAAGGGTCGGGGAGATCATGGCTTCGTGTACGAGCCCCAATAGGTGCAGAGTCGGTCTGTCTCTGTTCAGAGGGAGGTGCAAAGCTGGTCTGTGGCGGATCAGTACTTTGGCGCGCGGTACTGGGAGGGTCGCAACTTTGAGTACGGGGTTCTACCGGCACCAAGCTAGTTGGTGTCAGATCAGGATCCTGGAGAGGGGTACCCGGTAGGTTCCAAGAGGCTCCTGGTAAAATACCATCACTCGATGTCCCACTAGGTCCTGGTGGGCAGGGAGCCAGATCCCGTAATGATACGGTAGATTCTCGGCCGTCGGGATATCGTATGTATGCATAGGTGGGGTTGGCATCGGTTAGTTCGACCTCGTCTACGAGAGGGTCATTTTTAGACGTCCGAACGTATCTTCGGAGTAGTACAGGTCCAGGAGTAGTTAGCCATGACGGGAGGGATGTCCCATAAGATGAGCGATGCTGGAATCCAACGAACCGCTCATGAGGTGTAGTATTTGTGGCTGTAGAAAGAAGGGACCATATAGAGTGCAATGCATCCGGAAGCACTGCTTCCCATTGCTGGTTTGGTAGGCCCCGAGATCTTAAAGCAAAATGTACGGAATTCCAGATGATACCGTTATACCTCTCTACCTGCCCATTTCCGATGGGATGATATGGCGTCGTTTTGCTTGTAGCAATTCCCCGTTCTGAGAGGTAGTCCTTGAGTTCCCTTGACATAAAGGATGGACCCCGATCCGAGTGAATGTAAGCCGCCATGCCACAGAGAGAAAATGCCTGCTCAAGGCAGCAGATTACTGTGGACGCCAGCATATTGGAGCAGGGGAAGGCAAACGGAAAACGTGAATATTCATCAATCATGGTGAGCAAATATGTGTTCCGAGTTGAAGAGGGCACTGGGCCCTTAAAATCGATGCTAAGTCGTTGCATCGGTTGGGTTGCGTGTATGAGCATACCATCTGAGGGGCGGAAGAACTGAGGTTTTAATTCTGCACAAAGCCGGCATTCTGAGCACATTTTCTTTACATCTCCAGTAGAAAAAGGGAGATTCCGTGATCGTACGAAATGTAGCATGCGCGTAACGCCAGGATGACACAATCCATTATGGACACCTATGAGAGTAGAGGACGACATAGTGGAGCAGAATGCTCGTGTGAGGGTATCCGGGGCCACATTCTCCTTGCCAGGTCGATAGTGAATGGTGTAACCAAAAGAGGCCAGTTCCATCCTCCAAAGCTGTATTTTATTATTCTTAATTTTGGTTCGTTTTCGATTATCGAGCATGAAGGCGACTGATCGCTGGTCCGTGATTAATGTAAAGTGCTGGCGAGCTAGGAAATGGTTCCACTTCCGTACCGCCTCTATGATGGCTGTGGCTTCCTTCTCAACCGGAGGATAATGTAGCTCGGCACCTTGTAAGGTCCTGGACATAAATGCTACAGGACGACCTTCCTGATTTAGAGTAGCCGAGATCGCCACCTCCGAGGCATCACATTCAACTATGAAAGGGAGATTCTCATCGATGGAGTGAAGAGCCGCTTTCTCCAACTGTTTTTTGAGAAGGTTAAAGGCTGCAACAGCCGCTGTTTCCAATGGAAATGATCTAGCATGCAGCAAGGGTTGGATTTTGTCTGAAAAATGAGGAATCCATTTAGCGTAGTATGCAAACAGACCGAGAGCCCGACGTAAAGAAGCCGGATTCTTAGGTGACGGGAGCTCTTGGAGCGGGCGAAGTCTTTCTGGGTCTGGCTTAATGATACCATTGCCTACGCAGTAGCCAAGGATGTTGATGGTCGGTTGCGACTCAACAGATTTAGATTCATTCAAAGTTAAGTTACGGTGATGGAGAGCATCCCGAAATTTTTGGAGGTTGGCGTCGTGTTCCTGTTGATCGTGACCTGCAATAGTAATGTTATCAAGATAGGGAAAAGTGTCCCTTAAGTTTTCCTGCTTAACCAGGCCATCCATTGCCCGTTGGAAGACAGCCACTCCATTAGTAACCCCAAATGGGAGGCGACGAAATTGGTACAGCCGTCCATTAGCCTCAAAGGCCGTGTGCTGCTTATCTGAGGCCTTCAAGGGTACCTGATGATAGGCACTTTTCAAATCGTAAGTTGAGAACACTTTGTATTCGGCCAGTTTATTAACCATATCATCAATGCGTGGCAATGAGTAGGCGTCCAAGTCAGTATATTGATTGATGGTTTGCGAATAATCAATGCATAGTCGTTGTTTGTGAGGTTTTAGAGGGTTCTTGACGATGACGATTTGAGCCTGCCAGGGCGACGAACATGGTTCGATGATATCCTCTGCAAAAATCGAGAGATTTCAGCCTCAATAAAAGATTGGTCTTCCTGACTAAAGCGCCGCGATTTCGTTATTATTGGTTTGCATCGAGGAGGAATACTGGCAAATAATGAGGGTTCATCAAGTGAAGCTGCTGATAATGCACAAAACGGTAATTTAGACAGTATATTAGAAATAGTAAGTCCAGGTTTGGATCCGCCGAACTCAATGGTGAGTTTCTTATGCTGTTTTTGAAAATCCAGCCCTAAGATGAGATCACTACATAAGTAAGTCCTTGAGCACTGAAAGTCGGGTGGAGGGATACATGCGACCATTAAGTGTCATATGAATAATACAAAAGCCGGAGATTCTGGTATTAAGTGATGACTGAGCCATCGCAATTGCCTGGTCCGATGGGAAGATATGTAGTTTCAATTTCGCAACAATCTGTTCTCTAATGAAACTATCAGTACTTCCTGAGTCAATTAAGGCATCTAAGGTATGCCTATTAACTGAAACTTTTGTAGCTGCATGAAACAGGTTCTGTGGGCAATCAGCTGTAATTGGTGTGGTTGCACAGAGAGTGGCTGAAACTCTAGGTGCGCTTCTTCGGGAGAGAGCTCGAGAGGAAGCTTGATAGGTCCTAGCCGGAGCATCTTGATAGGCCCTAATTGGGGCAGTTCGGTAGGCCTTAGCTGGATAGGCCCTCGCAGAGGCTCTTGATTGGCAAACTTTTGCAAAGTGTCCCTTTTTATCGCAATGACTGCAGATCGCATTGCGAGCAGGGCAGAATTTCCTAGGGTGAAAAGAATCTCCACCAAAGAAGCATTCCTTCCTAGATTGCCAAGAGGCTGCTAAAGTGGGGTCATCCTCCTTTTCTTCATCAGAATTATCATCAGGATTAGATTCCTCCATGATAGGGTTCACCTGAGGCCACTTGAATCACAGAATCACAGAATCACAGAAACCCCACAGTGCAGATAGAGGCCATTTTGGCCCATCGAGCCTGCACCGACACATATCCCACCCGATCCCCGTAACCCCTACATCAACACATATCCCACCCTATCCCCGTGTATTTAATCCCCCTAACACTTAAGGGTCAATTTATCATAGCCAATCAACCTAGCCCGCACATCTTTGGACTGTGGGAGGAAACCGGAGCACCCGGAGGAAACCCACGCAAACACGGGGAGAATGTGCAAACTCCACACAGACAGTCACCCGAGGCTGGATTCGAACCCGGGTCTCTGGTGCTGTGAGGCAACAGTGCTAACCACTATGCCACTGTGCTGCCCTTGGTCTGGTTGCAGTTACAGCAGCAGATCGAGATCTGGGCAGCTGATAGAGGTCTGCATTTTTCTTTGCCAAATCCAGAGAACAAGCCAGGTCAAAAGCCTTTTGTAGCTCAAGTGTTTTACTTTCTAGTAGACGCTGGCGTATAAATGGAGAGGCAATCCCGCAGATGAAAGCATCACGAATCATTTCTTCGCGGTACAGCTCAGCCGAGGCTGCCTGAAAGTTACAATCTACGCTGAGCCTGTGAAGTTCTTGAAGGAATTCGTTAACCGATTCCCCTGGCCCTTGTCGGGCTGTGGCCAGTAGATGTCTAGCATAGACCTCATTTGCGGTCTTGGCATATAGTTTAAGTGCCCGGATCACCTCATCGTAATTATCCCATTCATCAACATATTCAAACACTGTTGGGGTCACATAGTTGATAAGTATCCTCAGTTTAGTAGAAGCATTCGCTTTACATTCATCAAGAAAATGCTCAAAAGTACGGTACCAATGCTTCCATACCCTGCCAGCTGCTGGTGCGTTTGGGTCCAAGTCCAGACGAGTAGGTTTAAGGATGTTTTCCATGATGGGTGGTTCCCTGGATCCTTAACTCCGAGTTTGTCCAAAGGTCTAGTATTTGTGAGTGTAAATACTAAGTTGTTTAAATTGATGTAATAAAAAGTCTCACACATCAAGGAACTTTAAAGTAAGCTTTAAACAACTTATAATTCTACTATATACAAGAGCGGTCTTCACCATGCCTCTAGGAGAAGCCCTTTTACTATACTGAGCAGTTCAGTATTTATACTAGTCCAAACACAGGAAGTGACGTATGCACAGGAAGTGATGTATGCACAGAGTTCACAGTTCACAGGAAGTGATGTGCACATAACTTCCTCCGGAAGTTATTTATTATTATTACAGTAAGTATGTGAGGTGAGTGAAAAGTGTTAGAAAATGTTTACTTACCTTTGTTTCTTCCTGCAGGCTTCAACAGTTGGGGAACCGTAGACTCCCGCATCTCACCGGCAGAGATGACAGATGGCTGCTGCATTTTCCGATGCAACAGCTATCTGCTTTCTGCTCACAAAAGAGGTTTGATGAACCTTGAATACAAGGACTCATCAAACAACAGAGAATGTCAGTGTTTGACAGCTTCACAGAGCTGTCAAACGATGACAATTCATCTGTCAAAATTTTTTGACATGAACCATCATACGCTGACGTTCTCTGTAACTGCCTTCACCTTAATTGGCCTGCTAAGCCCGCTGGCCGGCTGAACAAGGTCAATCAAGGGAAAATAACGTGGGTTGGCCACAAACCGATGGAGGTGGGACTAAAACCCAGCAAGCAGCAGTCCCGCCTTCAACGCTCCCCCATTGGCAAAATCACCCCCTTTGTCTCAATTCTTGGATGAAAGCCCTCCCCAAAAGGGGCTCTCATTATCTCATCAAATTTATCTTTCTTGTTTTTACATTTTGAAGGTTCCTCCATTGGAATTCGTCTTATCTCTCTTGACTCTATCCTCCCTGACCCAGCAAGTACAAGGCACGACCCTGTCCCTCTTAATCATGGCCCCAGCCAGAGCTGTTGCACGTTAGTCAGTCGCTATCTCACCTTCATCTAGGTTGGGCCTTCACTGGCCAAATTAAAGATACATTAACAAAGTCAAAACCCTAACTTACAAACAACAGATCACTAGCCTGGCAGGGCCATCCTATGGGCCCCCGTGTAGAATGTTTATGCCTCGCCTTAACTGATTAAAAAGACGGTCTCAAATTGTATGCAAGCTTTCCAGGAAAATGAAACTTATCATTTAAACACATTGGCCCAGAAATTTCGGTTGGAGGCTTCTCGCGGGTGCAAGCCTCCGACCTGCGCTTACTATTGCATTTGCAAAGATAATCCAGAGACCGTCAGTGAGTTCAGTTCATGCTGCTTTTAATATGGCTGCCACACACACACACTTCCAGGCCCAAGCCATCGAATACCTATACACAATACAATGATCACAGCACTATCAAACTCCATGTGCTCAGGCCAAGGCAATCGATTACCTATCACCAAATGTCAGACATAACATTTCCTCCCCCCTCACAGAATTTCAAACATGAAATGTAGTGACAAAGTCCTGTACGTGGCCAGGGCGAGAACGTGTACGAACAGGCCGAGGTGTGGACTGGTGAGGAGCAGGCTGAGGCACAACATCTGCTTGAGGGTTGGCTGGCTGAGCCACATGTGCATCCCACCACTCTGGGGGTAAGGCTTGGGGGGTTAGGTCCGTATAACCCCGCATCAGGGGGTGCTGGCACCTTCCGAAGGCGGCTGGCATGCCACCGAGAGCCGTCAGTGAGGCAGAAAGTGGCTGGTCCAAGTTGGCGGCTGATTTGGAGAGGGGAGGACCAGAATGACGCCATCTTATTATTGCGGCGAGGCCTGCGGACTCTGACCCAGTCGGAGACTGAGATGTTGGGCGCCTTGGCCCTCTTCGACTGGTCGAAGCGGAGTTTCATCTTCTCCTGCTGTCTAGCGACTGTGGCTTGAGCCGGTGGAGCAGGGCTCTGAGCTAGCGAGGGGCGGAGCCTGCCAAGGGGCGGCATGAGCTCACGGCCTAGCATGAGGGATGCGGGTGAGACCCCTGTAGTGGAATGCTGGGAGGCTCTGTAGTGCAGCAGTGTGTGGAGGAGGGCCTTGTCAAACGCACACCCCTGGGATAGGTGTGCTCTGAGGCCATTTTTCAGTGTCTGGTTAAAACGCTCCACCCCCCCCCCATTTGACTCGGGGTGGTAGTACGCTGTGCGAATGTGACGGATGCCCTTGCTCTCAAGGTAAGAGGAGAGTTCCAAAGAAACCATTTGGGGGCCATTGTCTGTGGTGATGGCCTTTGGATGCCCCCAGCGGGAGAAGAGGGACTCAAAGATATCAATGATGACCCGAGAGGTGACGGAGCCCACGGCAGTGACCTCTGGCCATTTTGAGTGCAAGTCATAGGTCACCATGTAGGATTCGCAAAAATCCAGGAAAATACAGTCTACATTGTAAAACCCCTGAAATGGCCACATTTTATGAACACAAGATGGAGTTGGCAGATCACATGACTCATTTCAGAAGGACATACCACTGCAGTATCTTAAAGAAACCTGAGTCACCACCGATTAGACGATTCCAGAACTGACTGCAATTGATATGGTAAAATGGTTACAGTAGTAACGAAGTCAAAACAAAAGTATTTACACCTAAAGGTGTGTTAATTGCTAGCAAAACGCAAACCCATCTCTGAAATCGCAGAGCACAGACAAAACCTATTATCTGTACCAAACTCAGAGGGACACAGGACAGATCCCATTAGTTTCATTTACAAGACATTAAAATAAAGTACCCGCTTTTGTTAAAGCAGCCTGCCCATTACTTTAACAAAAGAAAACTCCTGATTTGGCGCCAAGATAAGGGCAAGAAAACAGTATAACTGTTGGGGGAAAAGAGACATTAAAAAAAAAACACAGTTTCACACAGACATGAGGTCAAAGGCAGAGCGAGTGGAGAGGTTCGATTACGGTTCGAGGAACACGGAGGGCCTACAAGTTCGAGCAGGAGAGCAGGTTCAGGAGCCGGTCCCATAAGGAAGATTGGAGATCCCGGACGATACAGGAGCACCAAGGTCAAGGACAGTTTTAAAACCCTGGTGAGCATAGAGGCCCAACTCCACTGAGCTGATCTAGTTGAGGTATACTGTAGAGACGGGAGGGTTTTTAATATTAAGGGCTTTGTAATTCGGGAGTGTTATTCATCCTTCGTTGTGCCATGCGCTTTCTCCACCCCCGTTTTATTATATCGCTGATCTAGAATTGATGTATTATGATAGTCAAAGTAACTCTTGTGTGTTAAATTTTAGTTCCCATTGAGAGGCGTGTTCATGATTTTTGTCTGCATTGTTTCTTCATTCTCTATGTTTTATTCTCCTTAAAAATAAAGATACCTTTGATTTAAAACTTACCTTGTCTCACCTGATCCATTTGTCTTCCGAGTCACAAGTTGGGCCAACACATCAAGGTGGTCTGGCAATAAGCCCAGTGTCTAGAACCGGTGAGGGGGGAGCGTTTCGGAATCGCTCACGAGCAGTGTGAAATCAAAAACCGATCTCGCACACCACAAGCTCGTTAAAACGACCCCTTACAGAATGGCGACCCAGATGGGACACTGGCTACAGAACCCTTGTGTGGTGGACAAAGACTCGGGTGAGACAGATGTTATGGAGGACAGGTTATCCTCCTACATGTGTGGCAAAGTAAATGTAGCAATAAAATGGGTATATGACCTGTTAGGAGCCGAGCATCCCCTAAAGGCAGCCACCCAGTGGACGGCTAGTAAAGAGCACTGCAAGGGCATTGAAAAAGCGGTGTGGCTTATGTGCTATAAAAAGCAGGTTCTGGTACTGGACCACGCGGTGGCCAGTAAAGAAACCAAAATTAAGCATTTGTCCCGGGAGCTGCAGGAAAAGGTTGCAGCGGAAGGGAAGGTGCTAGTGGCTCTGGAGGCCATAAGCCAAGAGAGGGCAGCGATGGTCCGGGACCATCGGGGGAAGGTAGAAAGGCTGGAGGGCAAGATAGCTGAGCTGGAGGGGAGCGCTAGGTTCAGGGTAGAACACGTAGAGTATCAGGCAAGAGAATCCAGGGAGAAAGAGAGGAGATTAAAAACAGAGATTAGCCGCCTTACAGGGGAACTGAAGGCACAGGAGGAAAAGGTAGGTGAAGTAAAAGCAGCCTATAAGCTGGCCTGCGCTCAAGGGTTTGAGGAGGCAGACCACGGCCCCTGTAGGCAGGAAATAGAAAGCCTGAATCTGGCATTGGCCAGGGCAAAGGGGATGATATGCCTCATTAGCCCCAAGGTCAGCCAGGCTGAGTTCAACGGTAACCCAAGCAGGGAAGTCCCGCAGGCAGCCCCCAGAACAAAACGGGTTAGGGAACCCGAGATTTCACAGCCACCACCCCTAGCCCCTAGTTTTCCAGAGGTCTGGGATCAGGAGGGGGTGGAGGATGAAGAATCCAAGGTAGACCAGGGTAGCCCGAGAGAAAATCAGGGACCGGGACCGGTGTACCCCGTGACACAACGGAGGTACGGACCACCCGGTGACGACGGGGAACCTGGGGACCTCCAGAATCAATTCCTGGTGCCACACGGTGCGCAACAATTGCGCTCCATGGTGAGCTACATCCCCAAGCTCATCATGAAGGGGGACCCTTCTCTTCACTTTAGGGAGATAGAGCAGGCGGCCTGTGTTAACGACTGCGACGAGGCAGAGAAGGCCAAGATGATGTTGTTCTCCCTGGGTAGCGATCTCCTCCAGACGCTACCCGATGGGTGTAAGAGGGGTCAGGAAAATTATGGCAGGCTGAAGGACGAGATCCTGGAGGCCATGGGGATGAACGAGGGGAGTCCGTTCACCCGGGTGGAGAAAACAGTCCAGCTCCCCGGGGAATTCCCGCAGGCGTTCGCGGACAGGCTGTGGCCAGTCTACCAGGGTGCGTGCCCGGGAATGCCGGCGTGAGCGAACCTGGACGGGGACCAGTTAGTCCACTGGCTCAGGTGCCTGATGAATAACTCTCTGCCCCGCGTTCGAACGCAGGCAATGGCCTGGTTTGACCCCCGAAACCCTCTGACCACGGAGGCGATGGTGATCCGCCAACTCACCGTCACCTTTAGAAATGGGAGGGATAGTGAGACACCCCAGCAAAACGGGAAGGTTTGTGAGGTCAGGCCTGGTGACCAGCCCCGTAAAGAGTGGCGCCAGGAAGGGAGCCGTCCCAACCAAAGCCGACAAACGTGCTACGGCTGCGGGAAGGAGGGGCATTGGCGCAGGGACTGTAAGAATCCCTGGAAGGACACAAGGGAAAAGGCCCCCACAGCCCCAGCCCAAGCCCCGGCTGCACCCCTGACCTCTGCCCCAGAGAGAGAGACGGAGCCAACTGTCCCTCCAGAGCTGCTGGACGTGCTGCTGGCTTCAGTGAGGTCATTGGTCCTCATTAAGGGAAAGATAGCAGCCACCACCGGTCCAGCGGTTCCCCCAACCCCTTCCCAAAGAGGCCCGCAATGACTGGAGCCTGCGCAGCCCGTCTATCTATGTGCACTCCAGTACGGCGGATGGAAGAGACCGCTCGTGCAGATGGAGGTAGAGAAGGAAACGGAGACTTATCTGTTGGATACGGGAGCTTCATGCACCGTGATCCATACGGAGAATCCCACCACCTCACCTCTGTCTAACGGGGTTCCATACGTCCTATCGGGGTTCACAGGGGCGGAGCAGACGGGTGCGTTCTCCAGGCCGCTCTCGATCCGCCTGGGCACACTCCAGACAAAGTGGACATGTGTCCTGGCGAGATGGGATGCGGAGGGAGGGAAGGGGATCCTAGGGGCCGGCTTCATCGTGGGCCATGGGATCCTCGTGGACCTCAGGAACCATTGCCTTTGGGGGGCCAACACCGGAAAGGAAAGTGGAGTGGTAGTAATCCCGGGAAAGGATGGGAAGGGAACCCTGTGTACCATGAAGCCGAAAGGGAGTTACGACCTCGGTGAAATGATGGAGGGTATCCCAGAAGTATTTAGAGCCGAGGTGCAGGCTCAGTTAGGTGCGTTCGCCACGCACAAACACGACTGTGGGAGGGATGCTGGCTTTGAGGTTAGGGTAGATGGGGATCCCATGGCCCGGCCCCAAAAGCAGTACAACTTCCCAAAGGAAGCAGAGGCTGATATGGAGGTGGCCATATCAGCGCTGGTACAGCAGGGGGTGCTGAGGCCTATAGCCACCCATGTGAACTCTCCGCTTTGGCCGGTTAAGAAATCGGACAATTCCTGGAGAGCCACGGTGGACTATCGGGTGTTGAACAGCAACATCCCCGCATGTGCCCCCACAGTGGCAGCAGTGGCCGACCTCGTTGGGAGTATCCCCGCATCCGCGACCACGTTCACGGTGCTGGATATTTCCAGTGGGTTCTGGTCGATCCCTGTGCGGAGGGAGGACCAGTATAAATTTGCCTTTACTTTCAGAGGGCAACAGTATACCTGGAATTGCTTGCCACAAGGCTTCCACAATAGTCCCAGCATTTTCCACCAATGCATGGCGGACAGCCTGAAGGAGTTCAGTCAGCCCCTTCAGTTAGTACAGTACGTGGACTACCTGCTCCTGTTTACCGACACGGTCGGGGAGCACGGCCCACTGCTGGCTGAACTGTTGGAACTACTGACCAGAAGGGGGTTCAAAGTCAACCCAAAGAAAGCGCAGATCGGTCAAAAGGAAGTCAAGTTCCTGGGGCTGACCATCCGCGCCGGAGAAAGGGCCATCGATAGGGCTAGGAGGGAGGCGGTACAGAAGTTACCAGTCCCCGTCACCATAAAGGGTGTGAGGTCGTTTCTAGGGCTAACCGGGTACTGCCGAGACTTCATGGAGGACTATGCGGCCATGGCAGCCCCACTACTCCGACTCCTGCACAAGGGAGTGGAATGGTCATGGGATGAAGGATGCCAGGCCGCGTTTGAGCTCCTAAAAAGGAAGCTGCAGACCGCACCGGCCCTGGGAGCGATAGATGGGGGAAGGGAGTTCTTCCTGGAGGTGGCGGCCAGCGGGGACAGTCTGAGTGCTGTGTTGCTCCAGGAGCGACATGGCAAGCTGAGACCCGTGGTTTACTCCTCCAGGGTGCTCACCGACGTGGAGAGGAGCTACTCGGTCTGTGAGCGGCACCTCTTGGCCACACACTGGGCTGTGAAAAGATCCGCCATCTTCACAGGCACCTCCCCCATCACCCTCCTCACACACCACACGCCCACCAAGATGCTTTTGGATGGGAGGATTAAGGATGGGACAGTAAGCAGTGCCCGCATTGCGCACTGGACCCTACTCCTCTCACAAATGGATCTGCGGGTACGAGGCCTGTGCGAGCCCAGATTAGCTGCCAACCTGGCTTACCCTGGGACAGCCCATCAATGTTCCGTTGAAGGGGTATGGGAGGTCGACGTTGGTCTCCGGGCTGGGATACATCCCACCGGCCGTGAGATTTACGTGGATGGTTCCAGCACAGTATCCGCTGGAAAGCGGCTCACGGGGTTCGGAGTGTATGACCCAACGGCTGACATTGCGTTGGTGATTAAACTCCCCAGTACCATGAGCGCCCAGCAGGCAGAACTGTCTGCTGTGGCGTATGTGGTTACCCATCCCGAAGTTTTCCCTACCCCGTACACGATTTGCTCAGACAGCATGTTTACATGCAATTCGTGTACCGAATACCTGGCCATCTGGTCCCGTCGCGGATTCACTTCCGCGGATGGGAGACCCTTGGTGGTAAAGCCCCTGCTGGAGAAGATCCTGGCAGCCGTGGGGGAGAAGGGTGAGGTCTTCATCCACAAGGTGAAGGCTCACTCCTCCACAGAACCTCGCGGTCAGGGGAATCAGCGAGCTGACGCACTGGCGAGAGAGGGTGCCCAGACCGGCATTTTCTGGGACCCCTACGGGTCCGGACCAGTGGCAGCTGTAAAAGGCAGGGATGGGATCCAGAAGAGTGTAGGGGTAGCGCTAGCCCCGGACCTCAAATCGGTCCAATCTCAGGACCCTGCCCTGAGAGGGGTATTTAACGCGGTTAGCGGGGGGAAGAAAATGGAAGGCCCGTATGGTGCAGCATCCCTGTCCATAAGAGAGGGAATGCTGTTTAAAGAAGAGCAGTGGGTGGTGCCTCAGCAGCACCGGAGGGAATTCCTTCAACTGGCCCATGAGGGACCAGGAGCAGGGCACCCCGGGCCTGAGGTCACCTGGCAGCGGGTGGAACAAGCAGGATGGTGGCCAGGACTCCGGGAGGACGTCCGGGAGTTTTGCGTGAACTGTCTTGTGTGCGCGGCAAATAACCCCGATCCTCACAGGAGGAAGGTGCCGATGGGACACGTTAGGAGGGTAGAGGGACCATGGCAGTCAATCCAAATTGACTATATCGGACCCTTACCCGCCACCCAGGGAGGCTATAAGTACTGCCTCGTTCTGGTGGACGTGTTCTCTAAATGGGTTGAAGCCTTCCCCTGCCAAACAGCCACAGCGTTAGGGACTGCGGGAATCTTGGTGCGGGAGGTGTTCTCGAGATGGGGACTGCCCCAGTTCGTGGAATGCGATCAGGGAAGCCAGTTTACCGGCCAAGTAATGCAGAACACCCTGATGCTGCTGGGCATTCAGGGGAAGTGGCACGTAGCCTACAATCCACAGTCATCGGGGATTGTGGAGCGGATGAACCGCACCTTAAAAGAAAAAATGAGGAAAGAGATAATGGGTTCGCCCCAAAGGTGGGCAGAAGTCCTGCCCCTTGTCCTCATGGGGATCCGCTCCAGCCAGTTGAAGAGTACGGGGTACTCTCCACATGAGCTCATGACCGGGAGGGTCATGAGAACCCCCACCCATGTCCTGGCCCCAGTCCTAACGGAGGGGCAGCTAAGGGAGGTGAATCGGGACAAATTCGCCCGCACGCTCCTTGAACGCCTCCAAAGGATCTATGAGGGGGCCGCAGGTAACATGGGGAGGCAGCACCAGGGAAATAGGATGCTGCTCGAGCCCAGTAAAACCCATCGCTGGGAGGTCGGGGATCTAGTGATGGTAAGGAACTTCGCCCGTGTGAGGAGTTTTGAGCCACTTTACATGGGTCCCTACAGCATCGTAGATCAGGCCAGCCCCATGGTGTATGCTGTGAAACTGCCCCGGCGCACAAAATGGTTTCACATCAATCAATGTAAGCTGTTTAAGCCGGAGGCAGGGAAGCAGGCAGCGGGGGCTGAAAAAGGCAGCAAAGAATTAAAAACTGCAGGGGAGCTGCAGCCGCAGGTCACACAGGCTGGACAAGCAGCCTGCGTGAGGGGAGGAGTTGTCCCGTCCACACGGGAGACTCCCCCATTGTTCTGGGACCCAGAAGGGGAGGAGCCGGAGGTCCTAGGTCCTGTCCCTGGTCACCTAGAAGGGGAGGAGCCGGAGGTCCTAGGTCCTGTCCCTGGTCACAAGGAAGCCGAGTCGGAGGACGAAGGTCCCGCCCCCGACTGCAGTGAAGGGGAGGAGCCGGAGGTCTTAGGTCTTGCCCCTGAGTGCAGCATTAGAGAGGTGGCGTCTGGGGGCGGAGACTCTCAACCTGGAGTCCCAGGTAGCGGGGAGGTGCCTGCCGCTGACCCAGAGCCTAGGGAGGCGGAGCCTGCGGGAGGAAGCCCACAGCCGGCAGTCGTGGGGAAGCCACGGACTGCAGCCAGGGCCAAAACTCCAGCCAAGGGTCCGACCTACGAGGAAGCCTCATATGTGGTGACCTTTAGACGGTCAAATAGAAAACCGCAACCGAAGAAGGTTTGGTCGGCGGTTTTCACAAGAGGGACCCCCCGGAAGAAAGCTGCGAGAAGTTTAAACGGTCCACAGCCAGCAGCCACAGGCTGCCAGGGACCAGCAGCTGAGACCGATGTGGGAACGCAGCAGGGGGAGGCCTGCGACGGTCCCCGCAGATTATAAGCTGGCCGCCCAGAGACGGGCGGCAGATATATATTTATATAGTTTTGGGTAATAAGGTTTAGTTTATTGTAATTTTAGAAAATAAGTAATGTGGTCTTCTGGAAGTATGGTAGCACTTTGGAGCGGTAGAATGTGGCAAGTTTTAAGTGAGCTAGGGTCGCGGGACCCACTCATCCCGCACCCAAGCCGAGGAGCCCAGGGAGCCCGGCTCGAAACCTTTTTTTATCTCTCCGCCAGATCATAGCAAGATGATGCCAGTCGGAGGCATCATCCTTGCGGCCCTGGTGGGCCTCAACATCGCCTGGAGAGGAGAAACGGAGGATCACCGTATCTTTGGATGCTCCGGGGAAACTGCGCCTCTGGCCCACGATGGGCAGGGCCTGCGCGAAGCAGAGGAAGTCGCTGGGTACACCCACGAGGGGCAACTGGCCCGGATGGCTGGGCTCGAACGCCACAAAATATTCAAGCGAAACTGGCTTCACATACGGGGAGGTCTCTTTGTCGTGTCCTCGGATCAAGATCCAGGCCACGCGGATCAGTGTGACTGTGGGGATACGTATTTGCCTAACCTGCAGGGGGTACGTCCCCCTGGATAGGTGGTGGTGGCTCAGGAAACTGAGCAGGGACATGGGGAACCCCAGAGGAAAGTGGGAAAGGTTAGGGAACAACACTCACCGGACTATCACAGGGACCCAGGGAGGGTTGACAGTGTGCTGGGATAAATGGTGGGAACCCGATCAGGGGATTTATGTGTGTATGTGGGGTTCAGAGAAAGTCTGCCCCACAGGTGTTTCCATCATTTTCCACAGCCAGTGGCAAGATAACGGGAGGGGGATAGACTGGGAATCGCGCTTGGACGCATGCGCGGTCCCCTACTCCCCAATCACGGTTAATGCCACTGAGCTAGTGACCCGCCCCTGACAACCCCTGCCCACGACCCAGACACCACGGACGGTAGCAGAGGGATGCCCCACCACCACCAAGGGACCAGGGAACGGGTTAGTATTAGTTCCCACTGACCAAATGGCCTATCAGGGGGTCCATTACGTGGTGGCCTCGGTCATCCTCAACCTGACCGAGGTGCACCTGCCGGAATGGTGCCCCGTAGAGACGGCAAGGCTGTATCAGGCCCTGCTGAAAGAGACCCTGCAGAAGTTTTACGAGTTTGACTTCGCGGGGGTCAATAGAACCGAACTCTACACCGAGGGCCACAAGGAATGGGAGCAATTGGGGAGACAAAGAAGGGGCGCCGTGAACGACTGGTTCACAGGGTTTAACACTGGGTCGTCCATCATAAATAATATGGACGACATCGAATTGCAACGGCAGGTTAACGGGTTAAAGACCCAGTTGAGGGGGATCCTCATGGACGAAAATCGGGTGGTGGGTTCGGAGCTCCATGAGGACCAGGCTATGACTCTCCATTTAAAAGAAATCATAGCAGAGCTGGAGAAGCACGCTCGGACGGTCAACGCTCTCATTAGGGAGGACAGGAACACCTCAGATCAGGCTGCCCAGAATGAGGTGTGCGTACTATACGGAGCATGGTTGCTGGGCGAGGGCCGCAGCAATCTGGAGGACTTAAAACAGGGGTTGGTCCCCTCCTGGATCAGTAACAAACACCTCGCAGCCCTCCGCCCCTTTGAGAACACGTTGAGTCCGTGCCAGCTCCGGCTCGCTTCTGAGGCCTACCCAGTCCCGGTGGACTGTGGTCGCTCCAACCACACCATCATGGGGGTCGTCGTGCGGATCCCAGTAATGAGTAGGGCGGCCCGACCTGCGCCGGTGTATAGGGTGGTGAACATTGGAGTCATTCGGGGGGGAGCACACGTCCGTTTCACAGAGGTCCCACCCTACGTCATTAAGTGGGAGCATGCTGTGATGGGGACTGACCTCTCGGGGTGCCGTAGCCGGGGAGCACACATAATCCTGTGTCCCCAGCACTTGAATGCCTATTCAACACCACAGTGCGGGTTCAGTTCTGCTGACGCTAAGCCTATCAATTGCACCATGGAAGCCATGGCACAGGACCATGTTCCCCCACAGGTGGCATACATAGGAGGTGGGACATATTGTGTCGCCACCGCAGCGTCTCACTACCGGCACGGACAGCACGGCTGGTGCACGGTCAGTGAAAGCAGCTTCTGTTTCAAACCCGAGGCAGTAGTTCAAGTGGCACAGCTGCGGATTATCCCGATCCCTGAACCATCCACTGTTCACCTCACTGTCAAGGAGAACTTCATCGATCTCCAGAAGTACGTGGCCCACTTTGGTTTCACAATTCCCCCTCTCCCAGAACATTTAACCGAACTGCTGGAAGCAGTTACTGTCCCTCAGAAGCACTTCTTTACTTTAGAGCAGAAAACCACCGACATAGGGGCAAAAATCCAAGACATAGTGGTTCCACCATGGTGGGACCTTTTTGATAATATAGCGATCCCATCATGGGTCAGACTGGCTTCCCACGTCTTAGTAGTGTGCCAGGTAGGGATCGTTCTGTACCTGGTCTGTGTCCAGTGTAGGAGGAAGGGACACAACAGGGAGTTCCCTAGTCAGCGGAATTGGCGGGGCCACTATGTCAGCATAAACGGGGACTCACCCGTGTAGCTAAATGTTTTTATTCCATCTGTTTTTGGTGTATTATAACAAAGATTGTGTTGCGTCGGGTTATGACTCTAAGGTGAGTCTGTACATAGCATAAATGTTTCTCCGGTAGGGGATATCTACTCAACTCCGTTTTCGGGATGAGGAAAGTGCGTGTGCGAAGTACACTCCATAGTCAGGTAAACTACGGGGAAGGTCAGTTGGTGGGGGGGAGCGGATTTATGCTCACCCTAAAACATTCATGATACAAAAGACGATTTGAGAAGTCCATTGTATCACAGGGGGGACTGTAGGATTCGCAAAAATCCAGGAAAATCCAGTCTACATTGTAAAACCCCTGAAATGGCCACATTTTATGAACACAAGATGGAGTTGGCAGATCACATGACTCATTTCAGAAGGACATACCACTGCAGTATCTTAAAGAAACCTGAGTCACCACCGATTAGAAGATTCCAGAACTGACTGCAATTGATATGGTAAAATGGTTACAGTAGTAACGAAGTCAAAACAAAAGTATTTACACCTCAAGGTGTGTTAATTGCTAGCAAAACGCAAACCCATCTCTGAAATCGCAGAGCACAGACAAAACCTATTATCTGTACCAAACTCAGAGGGACACAGGACAGATCCCATTAGTTTCATTTACAAGACATTAAAATAAAGTACCCGCTTTTGTCAAAGCAGCCTGCCCATTACTTTAACAAAAGAAAACCCCTGATTTGGCGCCAAGATAAGGGCAAGAAAACAGTATAACTGTTGGGGGAAAAGAGACATTAAAAAAAAAACAGTTTCACACAGACATGAGGTCAAAGGCAGAGCGAGTGGAGAGGTTCGATTATGGTTCGAGGAGCACGGAGAGCCTACAAGTTCGAGCAGGAGAGCAGGTTCAGGAGCCGGTCCCATAAGGAAGATTGGAGATCCCGGACGATACAGGAGCACCAAGGTCAAGGACAGTTTTAAAAACCCTGGTGAGCATAGAGGCCCAACTCCACCGAGCTGATCTAGTTGAGGTATACTGTAGAGACGGGAGGGTTTTTAATATTAAGGGCTTTGTAATTCGGGAGTGTTATTCATCCTTCGTTGTGCCGTGCGCTTTCTCCACCCCCGTTTTATTATATCGCTGATCTAGAATTGATGTATTATGATAGTCAAAGTAACTCTTGTGTGTTAAATTTTAGTTCCCATTGAGAGGCGTGTTCATGATTTTTGTCTGCATTGTTTCTTCATTCTCTATGTTTTATTCTCCTTAAAAATAAAGATACCTTTGATTTAAAACTTACCTTGTCTCACCTGATCCATTTGTCTTCCGAGTCACAAGTTGGGCCAACACATCAAGGTGGTCTGGCAATAAGCCCAGTGTCTAGAACTGGTGAGGGGGGAGCGCTTCGGAACCGCTCACGAGCAGTGTGAAATCAAAAACCGATCTCGCACACCACAAGCTCGTTAAAACGACCCCTTACAGAATGATGGATTTTTGCGAATCCTACAACCACTAGGAACCGTTGATGGTGGGGGACACCATGGATCTCCCCGCAGATGTCCAGCTGCAGGTGCTCCCAGGGCTGAGAGGGCCAGGCAAGGGGTTGCAGGGGTGGGGAGCTTGGTGGCCAGTCTTGCCACTTACAAGGCAGGCTGCACAGTCCTTGACCAGGGCCTCGATTTCCCTGTCGATACCTGGCCACCACACTAGGTCTCGGCATCGTTGTTTGAGCTTCACTATGCCCAAGTGGCCCTCATGCGCCATGGATAAAACACGCGCACGAAGGGCACTTGGGACCACAGTGCAGAGCCCACGTGCAACACAGGAGTCATTCCAGCAGGAGAGCTCCTCTTTAACTCTGGAGTAGGCAGACAGTTCCTCAGGCACCTTGCGAGGCCAGCCATCTCTGATGAAGGTGCACAGCTGGGAGAGGGCCGGATCCTGTTCAGAGGCCTCTTTGAGCTCCTGGAGAGAGACTGTGGTTTGGAGAGGCGTGTGCAGCATCTGGACGATATCCTGTTCCACTTGTTCAGACCCGACGAGTGGGGCTGGGGCAGAGACAGTGCGGGAGAGCAGATCTGCAACAACATTGTCACATCCTGGTGTGAACTGGAGACTGAAATTGTATTGGCGGAGGCGGTCAGACCAGCGGTGTAGACGCAGTGGTCTGTGGCCCGTGCCGGATGTCGACAGCAGGGCAGTGAGAGCCTGGTGATCGGTTCGCAGGGTGAAGGCACGGCCATACGTGTACAGGTGCCACCGCTCACATGCCCAGACGCACGCCAGTGCCTCACGCTCGCCTCCTGAGTACTTCTGTTCGGTGGGGCTAAGGGCTCGGGAGGCAAAGGCGATTGGTTTCTCCACTCCATTCTGTATCTGTGATAACACCGCCCCCACAGCTGCAGCGGACGCGTCGCAGGTGACGAGGGTGGGGCTGGCGACATCAAAGTGAGCCAACACTGGAGGCGACGTGAGCTGCAATTTGAGGAGGTGAACAGCTTCCGTACAGGCTTGTGACCACACCCAGGGCTCATCCTTTCGCAGGAGCTGGCGCAGTGGGGCTGTGGTGGCTGAGTACTGGGGCAAAAACTTCAGGTAGTACCCAGTCATGCCAAGGAAGGAGGCAACCTGTGCTGCAGAGCTGGGTTCTGGGATGCTGTGAATGGCATCCACGTTTGACTGGAGTGGGGATATACCGTCAGCCGACAACCGAAACCCCACAAATTCGATCTCTGAAACAGCAAAGACACACTTTTCGCCATTCAGTGTGAGCTTGTGTCTTGCTAGAGCTGTGAAAACTCTGTGAAGGCGTTCGTCGTGAGTGGAGGTCGATGGCCCATGCACGACGATGTCATCCAGGTAGATGGCCACCCCAGGAATACCCGCGAGCACAGAGGCCATCACCTTTTGGAAGCAGCTGGGTGCAGAGCTAAGTCCAAATGGCATCCTGGTGTACCGAAAGGCGCCAGCATGTGTCACAAAAGCAGTGAGGTCCCTGCTGCTGGGGTGGAGGGGAACCTGTAGATAGCCCTGTCGAGGGTCCAGTTTCGAGAACAGGGTGGAACCATAGAACTGCGCTGTGAGTTCCTCTGACGTGGGCAGTGGATACTTGTCAGGGACTACGGCCTTATTCACTGCTCGAAGATCGACACAGACGCGTAGACCACCTGACTTTTTCGTTGCGACCACCAGGTTGGAGACCCATGGAGAGGCATCAACTGGTTCGATGATGCCGGCTTCCAGTAGCTGCTTTAGTTCAGCTGTGACCCCGTCATGGAGAGCAAGCGGGATGCGGCGCAGTGGCTGAATGACAGGGGTAATGGTGGAGTCAACCATGGGCTGGTGGGTGAAGGCAGTCAGGCAGCCAAGACCCTCGAAGAGTGCTGGCCATGTTTGGCGCCATGGTAAGGCGACGTGCAGAATTGCAGACCCGCCGGTGTCCAAGAGAGAAAAACCCAGGGCAGTGAAAAGATCCAGTCCCATCAGGTTAGCTCCTTGGCGTGCCACATGAAAACAAAAATCTGGCAAAACTTTTGTTCCATAGCGTACTGTGAGGTTGACTGAGCCCACTAGTCCAATTTTCGAATTACCATACCCGCAAAGGGTAGTGGAGGGCGCAGAGAGTGGCAGGGAGCTGAAAAAGCGTTTGAATGTGTCCACATTCAGCAGTGAGACGCTGGCACCGGTATCCAACAACAGCGGGATGCACACATCATTTAGGTTAATTGTGCATGATTTGAAAGCCACGACTGGCCCAGAGCTCACGTTGTGAATTGTAGGCCAACTGCTTGAGGACTGAGAGTGTTCATCTGTAGCAACAGGGGCAGAGTGGTAGACTTTGGCAAAGTGATTTTGTTTTCCACAATTGCGACAGGCCTGGCCGCGCGCGGGGCAATTCTGCGCTCTGGTAGCATGTGAACGAGATCCGCAGTTTCCACACTGTTGCCGCGGTAGCGTGCGTTGCTGGCGTCACGCGAGCATTACCGTGTCAGAGCTGTCGGGGCTGAGGGCGCTGTCACTGGGTGTGTGTGCTAGTTTCGCTGCACATTCGGCTGCAGACTCCACTTGAAAGGCAATGTTGACTGCCTGTGACAACGACAGATCGTCGGACTCGAGTAACAGTCTTTCACGCACTCTCACGTTGTTTGTGTGCTCTATTAGTTGATCACGCACCATCTCATCTTGTAATGCACCGAACTTGCACGAGCTAGCTAACCCCCTCAAATTAGCCACGTATTGATGCACTGACTCGCCGAGGAGTTGGTGACGCTGTCTAAAAATAAATCGCCGCAGGAGGGCACTTTGTGGGGCAGAGAAGTATGTGCTTAACAGAGCCACAGCCTCATCATATGTTTGGATTGAGTCTGCTGTGCATAATGTCCCAAGAACACGCTGGCCCTCCGCTCCCAAGCAATGGGATAACAGTGCCTTTTTCCGAGCCGTACTCACAGTTTCTAGTCAAAGAGCAATGAGATAGGTTTCAAAGGACTGTAACCAGTGAACCCATGCGATCGGGGGCTCACCGGGTAGTGCAAGGAAGGGAGGAGGTGGTGGAAGAGAGATTTCAGCCATCCTTGTCGCCAAATATTGCATTTGCAAAGATAATCCAGAGGCCGTCAGTGAGTTCAGTTCATGCTGCTTTTAATATGGCTGCCACACACACACACTTCCAGGCCCAAGCCATCGAATACCTATACACAATACAATGATCACAGCACTATCAAACTCCATGTGCTCAGGCCAAGGCAATCGAGTACCTATCACCAAATGTCAGACATAACACTTAACTTGCGCGCCGGCCATTGAGCTGTGGGCCCCCGTGGGATTCCGATCCTGGGCCTCCTCCAACTGCCGGCGTGCAGTGCTTGCGTATCCCAGGGGCGCAGTTAGTTCGATGCGTCCCCTGGGATTACGTGGGCCATGGAGAGCCAATGGTAGCAGGGAAATGCCCATTCATAAAATTGACAGGAAGAGCTGTCAAAACCATAAATACTACAAGCCCCAAAACATCACTAAAACTTCAAATACATTTTTTTTTAAATCACATTTTTAAAATAACTATAAATTATATAAAATAACTATTTTAAACAATAATTAAATTTTTGAAAAAATTAATTACATTTTCTAACAGGGCTAAAAATAAACTTACCTTTCTTTAAAGTATTTAAAAATAATAAACCTGTGGAAAAAATGTTTTAATTTTAATTAATTCACCACTTACCTTGTTAAAAGCAGGCCTTGCGACTGCTTTTTACATGTCTAACTTCTGGAGACTTACCTTCCCGGAGAAACCTGGAAAAAAAACGTAAGTTCAATGTTCACGCGCTGCCTCTCCTGCACACACGTTCCACCTCTTAACCCCTTCTTTCAGGGGAACGGAAGTGCCGGTTTCCCGCGCATGCGCAGTGCATGAACAAAACCGGCACTTTCATTGGGCCTACGCGTGAGTACCCCATGCGTACTCACGCGTTGGGACCCGAATTTCTGGGCCATTATTATTCGTGTAGCCATATACATTTTTAGGCACCCCTAGTTTCTAACAGGGTGAGATATCCATTGTGCTATGCAGGGTGGATCTAATAGCCATTAGACACATTGGCAACCTACTGGACCATTTGGCGGGGTGATCTGCATAAAATTTGTTTGACGTAGTTTTCAGAGTTCGGTTTCCTCTTTCCACCACTGCAAGTGATTGTGGGTGATGGGAGATGTGAAGTTTATGCGAGATACCCATTATCCATTGTAGTTCTGTAAAAATTTGGGCGGTAAAGTGTGATCCCTGATCACTATCAACTTGAATTGGCATTCCCCACCTGCAGATCACCTCACCCAATAAAAGGCGAGCAGCTGTCAATGCGGTGTTCGTTTTACATGGAAAAGCCTCCATCAATTTAGTAAATTTGTCAACTATAACCAGACAATACCGCAAACCAGAAGGTCCTTTAGGTAAGGGCCCTATAAAATCAATTTGAAGGTGGGCCCACGGCCCATTGGGAGGAGGGGGACTACGCAACAGTGCCCGATTAGTGTGGGCACTTGGATTGTGCTGTTCACAGGGCAGACAACGATTCACCCTGTGAGTGACATCTGTGACACAATTGGGATACCGTGCAAATTTACATAGCTTCTGAACAGTTACATCAGCTGAATAGTGTCCTCCTGCTGGGTGTGAGTGCAGGAGATCAAAAATTTCGGGTGCCATGGATGGGGGAACACAGACAACTGGGAGATCGGACGATAGCTACCGCAAGCGGGGGTTGTACATTAACAGGGGAGCAGCTTCCCCAGACTGATCCGGAGCCAGTTGTGTGTCCGCAGCCCATAGAGTGGGCTGAGGTAACGGACATCCATTCTGATGCCATGCAATAACAACTGCATAGGGGAGATAACTAGACTGGAGGGAAGGGAGGTTGATGTCCGCACCTTGGATACTCGAGACTGATCTTAAGGGAGGGGTAGGGGCTTGCCAGAGGTCACCGTTAACGGCGGCGTCCTTGGCAGCACGAACTGCCTGTGAGTTACCCTGGGATGTACATCTGAAAATGTGAATGGGACTTTACCTTACCAACATAGACAGGGGCTGATCGTGAATTTAAAAGAGTCCCAAAGGGAGGCAAAGAGGTTTGCATGGAGCAGGGTCTTGCCATCAACAGTACAAAAATTATCCTGAGCATACAGCGTAAAGATAGCAAAGTGTTAATTGCATAGGCACTATCAGACCAGACATTAACAGGTATATCATGAGTAATTTGGATCGCTATCACCAGGGCTGCAACTTCAGTATATTGGGCAGAGTGTGGAATTCATTTATGCTTAAGTTCTCGGTCAGGCATGACTACTGCAAATCCAGTAAGTGGCTTTCCATCCCTGTGATAGGATGACCCATCAATGTAGACGTTCTGGGCGTCACTTAGTGGAGTAGAAGAGACGGGGTGATGGTTGAACTCCAGTGGTGGAAGGGGGCACTCATGTCTTCCCCCCTCGTACAGTAGGAGCTGGGGTAGAAGAGTTGTCTGCTTTGGTGTTATTTCCAAATCTCTCTGAGTTAACAGGAGAGTCCAGTGACTGAGTCGAGCAGAGGAGACTAAAGTGTCCCCTGGTTTGAGTAGAAGATTCAAAGGAGTGTGGGGGCTGTGGATAATCATTTTGTTCAATCCCATAATAAACGTGAAGTGCTTAACCACTCAAAAAGTGGCCAGTAGATGTCGCTCACACACAGTGAAATTCTTTTCCACGCCAGTCAAAATACGGGAGGCGTATACGATTGGCATAAGTTTACCCTGTACCTCTTGGCACAGAATGGCAGCAAGACTCTGATCGGTGGATCCCACCTCCAGTTGGAAAGGCTTATCTCAGTCAGGGCTTGTCAGGCATGTGGCTTGCATAACCACAGTTTTAAGGAGGGACACAGCCGTTGTACATTCGGTGGTTCAGTCACGGGCCACAGCGTCCTCTTCACCCTTTAACAGTTCATATAATGGTTTGGCTAGCTACAGAAATCTGGGAATCAATGAGCGCTGGTATCCCACTAGGCCCAGGAAGGAGCAAAGTGCGGTTTTGGATGCGGGCAATGGTAAACGCTGAATCACCTCAATCTTATGCTGGTCAGGGCTGAGTCCCTTTTGTCCCACAGAAACCCCTAAAACTGTCACTTCTGGCTGTAACAGTTGTACCTCTTTGAGGTTAATTTTCAGCCCAGCTTTTAGAAGGAGGTCTAATAGCTCTTCCATTAATTTACTATGAATCTGTTTGTCAGGCGTTGCAAGCAAGAGGTCATCAACATACTGCAGCAGGCAGTCGGGTCTCGAAAAAGGTTTCAGTGCCTGAGCCATTCGTTTGTGGAATATAGTTGGGGCGTTGTGTAAACCTTGAGGTAAACATGTCCATGTATAACTTTGATCTTCAAAAGTGAAGGCAAACTTGTACTGATCCTCTGACTTAACAGGGATACTCCAGAAGCCGTTTGAAATGTCAAAGGTGGAGAAGTGGCAGTTACCTGGTGGAATCTGGGACAGGAGAGTGGTGGTCTCCCAGACGACAGGGGCGCAAGCTGAGGTTACCGAATTAAGCTTGCGATAATCAATTGTTAGACGCCAGCTATCGTCTGGTTTCTTAACTGGCCAGGTTGGAGAATTAGTGGTAAAAGTGCCAGTGCAGATAACACCCTGCTTTAACAACGAATCAATAGTAGACTGAACATAAGGTTTACTCTCAGCCGGAATGGAATACTGCTTAACAGGAGGGTGGGAGGGTCCATTAATCTCCTCATCTCCCAACATCCTACCACAATCATGTTTGGACTTAGCAAAAATCTCTGAAAATGTATGTATTCATGTATTGACCGTGGGGTCTTCAGTCCCGGGAAGGGCGAAGTCCTCGGGTTTTTTAATTGCATGTACCGAATGGGCATCTGAGATAGGTGTCGGTGGTCCCTCATTAAAGTGCCACCAAAGACAATCATTAGCATAGTCGAGGACAGCACAGTGTTTATGCAGCGTGTCACTTCCGAGGATAACTTTCAGGTCATGGGTGGCCATATATACTGGAGAGGGGACATCGACGAAATTCCCATCGATGGACAAGACTGTGGAGCTCAATCCATGATTAGCTAACTGAGTAGAAGCATTAAAGCCAGAAAGGTTTAGGGCGGTGCCAGAATGGGAAAAGGGAGCGGGGCCATGTAAAATAGTTATGGCAGAACGGGAATCCATAAGCATAACATGGTGGCAGCCACCATGATCTTCTTCTTCTTAGGCAGTCCCTCGGAACCGAGGATGACTTGCTTCCACATTAAAAATGAGTTCGCAGGTGACTGATGAGTCCAATGCGGAACCTACAGACTCTGTCACAGGTGGGGCAGGCGGTGGTTGAAGGGGCGGGTGGGTGGGGTGCTTGGGTTGACGTGCGCTCCTTGAGCTGCCTGCGCTTGGCTTCCACTTGCTCCCGGCGAAGAGACTCGAGGTGTTCGGCGCCTTCCCGGATGCTTCTCCTCCACTTTGTGCGGTCTTGGGCCAGGGATTCCCAGGTGTCGATGGGGATGTTACACTTTTTCAAGGAGGCTTTGAGGGTGTCCTTGAAGCATTTCCTCTGCCCACCTGGGGCTCTCTTGCCGTGCCGGAGCTCCGAGTAGAGCGCTTGTTTTGGGAGCCTCGTATCGGGCATGCGGACAATGTGACCCGTCCATCAGAGCTGATTGAGCGTGGTCAGAGCTTCGATGCTGGGAATGTTGGCCTGAGTGAGAACACTGACGTTGGTGCGCCTATCCTGCCAATGGATTTGCAGGATCTTGCGGAGGCAGCGTTGGTGGTACCTCTCCAGTGCTTTGAGGTGCCTGCTGTACATGGTCCATGTCTCTGAGGCATACAGCAGGGCAGGTATCACTGCTGCTCTGTAGACCATGAGCTTAGTGCCAGGTTTGAGGCCCTGGTCTTCAAACACTCTCTTCCTCAGGCGACTGAAGGCTGCACTGGCACACTGAAGGCGGTGTTGGACTTCGTCGTCAACGTCTGCCCTTGTTGACAGTAGGCTCCCGAGGTATGGAAAGTGGTCCATGTTGTCCAAGGCCTTGCCGTGGATTTTGATAATCGGGGGGCAGTACAGTGTGGCGGGGGCAGCTTGGTAGAGGACCTTTGTCTTACGGATGTTTAATGTAAGGCCCATGCTTTCGTATGCTTCGGTGAAGGTGTTGACGATGGTTTGGAGTTCAATCTCCGAGTGAACGCAGACGCAAGCGTCGTCTGCATACTGTAATTCGACGACAAAGGATGGGACGACCTTGGATCTGGACTGGAGGTGATGGAGGTTGAACAGTTTCCCGTTTGTTCTGTAAATTAGCTCCACTCCAGTGGGGAACTTACTGAAGGTGAGATGGAGCATTGCAGCAAGGAAGATTGAGAAGAGCGTTGGTGCGATGACACAGCTTTGTTTGACCCCAGTTTGTATGTGAATTGGGTCTGTGGTGGAACCGTTGGTCAGGATCACGGCTTGCATGTCGTCGTGAAGCAGGCGGAGGATGGTGACAAACTTTTGAGGGCAGTTGAATTTGAGGAGGACACTCCATAATCCCTCACGGTTGACAGTGTCGAAGGCCTTTGTGAGATCAAAGAAGGCCATGTACAGCGGTTGGCCCTGTTCCCTTCATTTCTCTTGTAATTGACGTGCGGTGAAGATCATGTCCATTGAGCCCCTTAGTGGGCGGAATCCGCATTGCAACTCTGGGAGGAGCTCTTTGGCCACTGGGAGAAGGCAATTGAGGAGGATTCTTGCGATGACTTTCCCTGTGGCAGACAGCATGGAAACTCCTCTGTAATTACTGCAATCAGACTTGTCACCTTTCTTGAAGATGGTCACAATGATCAGTGGCCTGGACAAAGGTTCATTCATCCTCCCCGTACCAGACAGGAGAAGACGTGGTCACCGTGGAGGCCTCTGACCTTCACTGGGGCAGTGAGTCTGGGAGCGCATCTCCACTATGAGAAACAGCCAAAATGTTTTGCCCCATCGCCTGACTTTTTTAAAATTCATTTTTATGGGATGTAGGTGGCGCTGGCAAGGCCAGCATTTATTGCCCATCCCTAATTGCCCTTCAGAAGGTGGTGGTGAGCCGCCTTCTTGAACCGCTGCAGTCCGTGTAGTGAAGGTACTCCCACAGTGCTGTTAGGTAGGGAGTTCCAGGATTTTGACCCAGTGACAATGAAGGATGACTGCGCTTCATGGCCTCAACTACCACCGAAAGGTGTTCTAGCTGCTGCTGCACAGAGTTCAAATCAGACCCGTTACCTTCACGGATTGGGGGTTGGTTGTGTGGGCCATTATTTGGACATCGACTATCGCGGCTGTCGCAAGCATAGTGTCCGGGCTCATAACAGTTATAACAGATTACGTGGCGTTTGCCTCCTGACTGGGGAGGAGTTTGTGGTGTCAGAGGACCCTCCACCGCCGACACTTTGGACTCAGTAGGGGTGAGGGATGATTTAACTCAGTCCCAAGTTCGAATGCAAGCGTCCTTCAGATCAACCCACGGTGTTCCCTGATGAACGGTAATACCAAGAGCGTCCCTTACGGGGGGTAAGAGAACGTCGATGAGTGTCAGCTTAAATCACTCCGTGTCCCAAAACTCTTGACCATTACGGTTTTTCTGGGACTGGTCATACAAATCATACAATCGATTTGCAAAGGCTATAGGATGCTCATTAGCCTCTTGCCAGGCGTCCCCAGCCTGAGTTCATGCCCAAACGGGTACAAACTGAATCCATAACATCCCACTAGGTTGGGCCTTCACTGGCCAAATGAAAGATACATTAAAGTCAAAACCCTAACTTACAAACAACAGATAACTAACCTGGCAGGGCCATCCTATGGGCCCCCGTGTGGAATGTTTATGCCTCAACTAATCTAACTGATTAAAAAGACTGTCTCAAATTCTAATGCAAGTTTTCCAGGAAAACAAAACTTATCGTTTAAACACAGTATTATTCGTGTAGCCATATACATTTTTAGGCACCCCTAGTTTCTAACAAAAAGGAATAGCTTGGTTATTGTAGGGATCCTTTATGGTGTTGCTGTGGGGTAGTGCCAACCTGGCGCAGCATGTGGCGACCATATGGGTGTACAGCATAAAGTTAAGTAAACCTGGCCATGGTGAGACCATCCCTGGCGTCCCGGGCAGCAATGTGCTTGGGTGCTGATGCCCTCTGTTCTGTGCAGCATCAGGTGGTTGTGGAGAAGGTTGGTGGTGTTGTTGGTGCTGCTGGTGTGCCTGGTGCTTCTGGTGTTAGGGCTCATCGTGGTCAGATTCTGAGGACCAAGGTGAGATAGTATAAACAGCACCCATGCTGATGGAATAGATGACAGGTCAAGTAGAGTTGACAAAAGCAATCTGTCAATGGTGAGAGAGGTTCTTCCAATGAGGTTACACTGGATGGAAACTTTGCTGGAAACACTTGCAGCCTGCAGAAAGTTAAATCTGTGCTGGCAATGTAGTCAGCAACAGCTTCTGCCTGAGGAAAGTGATCAGCTGTGAGGTCCCCGACCCGCTCCGACTTTTTTCAAATTTCCCACCTGACCTGCCTCCGATCGCACCTGCAAGGCCCCAGAAAATTCCGGCCTATAGATGGGAAATACATTTTTACCTTTGAATTGCTCACAGTTTGTAAAGGGATTACACCACAATCTGTGTTGTTCTTTGGCCTATAATGCATCTGAATGCATGGGAAATGTGAAATGTTTTTAAAAAAGGATTTTCTTTAAATGACCAAAGGCATTAAATTAGTTTGGTTTAGTTCTAAAACAATCCAAGTGTTACTTTAGTGACAAAGATCAGGCCCAATTTCTTAAAAAGAATACATTTGGGGAACAAACAATGTATTGTATGAATTTAAGGCAGGAAACAAGCCATTGACAGAGATGGGAATTTTTGAGGGAAAAGAATGATTTTTAAAACATTGGGGAAATATTTGTTTTATATACTCCATTTTATTCAAATCTCACATTAATGACTCCTACTAGACCCAAAAATAGAGACAGAGCAAATATAACTATTACATTTTCTCATTACTAAGGCATAATGTTCACAGATACATCTTTGTTCCATGTGCATGCTTATGCTCCTGAGTTTGTGTCTAAAAGGGAAATTTGCTCCATATTTAACTTATTTTACTCATATCCACTAGATGGCAGCAAGTGAAGATGTTAATATTCTTGAACAAGGAAGTTCAGCACCCTGAAGGAAAAACCTGTTCTTTATTCTGCATACATGGCCCTGAATTACTCAAAAACAAAAGGCAACAGACCACACAGTTATCATATACAAAGCATATTAGAATTTTTAATATATTTACAAGACAATTTCTTATTTTCCCACCAAAAGGTTTAATGAGGTTATATAAATATTTACTTAACATAAAGCACACGATGTGTACAATAATATATGGTTGTAAGTACTTTAATTCAACTGAAAGGCCCCATATTCTATGCTCTTGTAGTTAACAAACCCATGTGAAAGTAAGATTGTGCAACTCCCTTAAACACACTTCTTACATATATGCACTTGTTTTAACATGAGTGCATTTAAGTTATCACAATACATAGCATAATAAAAGTTTAGGAGAAGATTACTAGTTTCAACACATTGAAGGGTTAAGAGGGTGTCATCTAGGGCCAAGGTGCCTTACAGCCTCAAGCACATAGGTATTATATACTATACAAATATTTATTGAACTTCTCCAAGATTAATTGATGAAGAAACTTGGATTACGAAAATATTGGTGCAGATCAGTCAGTGAGAATATTGCAGAAATTTAGAATAGATTTTAAAATTACACTCCGTTAATACATAGTGTATGAATACACGCATTCATTTGAAATTCTGTCTGCAATTTTAACAGAGGCATTATCTCATTTAAAATAAACTGGTTAATACCTTCATTAAAATAGCAGACATAGACATTTCAAAAGTTAAACATATATAGTTTGGTCATTGATACTGAAAACTTTAAACACAGCACATGCTGGATGGATGTGGTTTTAAATGAGGTGTCAATTGCAAGAAATCATTTGATGTTATCTGTAAACAAAGACATAAAGAGAACTTTATTAATAGAAATACTGATGTTTTGTATGTTAACCTATAATGTTATCCATGTGCATAGGAAGAATAACAAATAGGGTGGAGTGTATTACAATGCAACAGCACACTGTAAACCAACCAATGAAGTGATAAGAAGCTGTTGTGTATGTACCTTTATTAAAGGAAGAACTGGTTTGAGACTGCAGTACCGGCAGTGACCACCCCTGTATAAAAGGCCCTAGCAGGCTTCTGTATTTCAGTCTGACGTTACCCTCCTGCCTCTTAAATAAAATAAATAAAAGAGTACCCTCCTGCCTCTCTTCCGCAGCCATGTTCGCGCCCGGGTGGCCCTGGAGATGGAGCACGCGGTGTCCGCCGGTGCGCTTGAGTATTTCCGCGACCGGTGGGCGCCGCGGGGACTGGAGTGCATCATCAACACGGAAAACCAAATTTTAATTTGATTTGTTAAGCTTTAGTTGAACTTTTGTTTATTTACAGTCGAATTGGTTTTTTTTTGGGTCCAAATAAAAGAGTACCCTCCTGCCTCTTAAATAAAATAAATAAAAGAGTACCCTCCTGCCTCTCTTCCGCAGCCATGTTCGCGCCCGGGTGGCCCTGGAGATGGAGCACGCGGTGTCCGCCGGTGCGCTTGAGTATTTCCGCGACCAGTGGGCGCCGCGGGGACTGGAGTGCATCATCAACACGGATAACCAAATTTTAATTTGATTTGTTAAGCTTTAGTTGAACTTTTGTTTATTTACAGTCGAATTGGTTTTTTTTGGGTCCAAATAAAAGAGTACCCTCCTGCCTCTTAAATAAAATAAATAAAAGAGTACCCTCCTGCCTCTCTTCCGCAGCCATGTTCGCGCCCGGGTGGCCCTGGAGATGGAGCACGCGGTGTCCGCCGGTGCGCTTGAGTATTTCCGCGACCGGTGGGCGCCGCGGGGACTGGAGTGCATCATCAACACGGAAAACCAAATTTTAATTTGATTTGTTAAGCTTTAGTTGAACTTTTGTTTATTTACAGTCGAATTGGTTTTTTTTTGGGTCCAAATAAAAGAGTACCCTCCTGCCTCTTAAATAAAATAAATAAAAGAGTACCCTCCTGCCTCTCTTCCGCGGCCATGTTCGCGCCCGGGTGGCCCTGGAGATGGAGCACGCGGTGTCCGCCGGTGCGCTTGAGTATTTCCGCGACCGGTGGGCGCCGCGGGGACTGGAGTGCATCATCAACACGGAAAACCAAATTTTAATTTGATTTGTTAAGCTTTAGTTGAACTTTTGTTTATTTACAGTCGAATTGTTTTTTTTTTTTTTTTTTTTGGGTCCAAATAAAAGAGTACCCTCCTGCCTCTTAAATAAAATAAATAAAAGAGTACCCTCCTGCCTCTCTTCCGCAGCCATGTTCGCGCCCGGGTGGCCCTGGAGATGGAGCACGCGGTGTCCGCCGGTGCGCTTGAGTATTTCCGCGACCGGTGGGCGCCGCGGGGACTGGAGTGCATCATCAACACGGAAAACCAAATTTTAATTTGATTTGTTAAGCTTTAGTTGAACTTTTGTTTATTTACAGTCGAATTGGTTTTTTTTTGGGTCCAAATAAAAGAGTACCCTCCTGCCTCTTAAATAAAATAAATAAAAGAGTACCCTCCTGCCTCTCTTCCGCGGCCATGTTCGCGCCCGGGTGGTCCTGGAGATGGAGCACGCGGTGTCCGCCGGTGCGCTTGAGTATTTCCGCGACCGGTGGGCGCCGCGGGGACTGGAGTGCATCATCAACACGGAAAACCAAATTTTTATTTGATTTGTTAAGCTTTAGTTGAACTTTTGTTTATTTACAGTCGAATTGGTTTTTTTTTGGGTCCAAATAAAAGAGTACCCGCCTGCCTCTTAAATAAAATAAATAAAAGAGTACCCTCCTGCCTCTCTTCCGCGGCCATGTTCGCGCCCGGGTGGTCCTGGAGATGGAGCACGCGGTGTCCGCCGGTGCGCTTGAGTATTTCCGCGACCGGTGGGCGCCGCGGGGACTGGAGTGCATCATCAACACGGAAAACCAAATTTTTATTTGATTTGTTAAGCTTTAGTTGAACTTTTGTTTATTTACAGTCGAATTGTTTTTTTTTGGGTCCAAATAAAAGAGTACCCTCCTGCCTCTTAAATAAAATAAATAAAAGAGTACCCTCCTGCCTCTCTTCCGCGGCCATGTTCGCGCCCGGGTGGCCCTGGAGATGGAGCACGCGGTGTCCGCCAGTGCGCTTGAGTATTTCCGCGACCGGTGGGCGCCGCGGGGACTGGAGTGCATCATCAACACGGAAAACCAAATTTTAATTTGATTTGTTAAGCTTTAGTTGAACTTTTGTTTATTTACAGTCGAATTGGTTTTTTTTTGGGTCCAAATAAAAGAGTACCCTCTGTTCAGAAACAAAAGAGTTACCCTCCTGCCTCTTAAATAAAATAAATAAAAGAGTACCCTCCTGCCTCTCTTCCGCGGCCATGTTCGCGCCCGGGTGGTCCTGGAGATGGAGCACGCGGTGTCCGCCGGTGCGCTTGAGTATTTCCATGACCGGTGGGCGCCGCGGGGACTGGAGTGCATCATCAACACGGAAAACCAAATTTTAATTTGATTTGTTAAGCTTTAGTTGAACTTTTGTTTATTTACAGTCGAATTGTTTTTTTTTGGGTCCAAATAAAAGAGTACCCTCCTGCCTCTTAAATAAAATAAATAAAAGAGTACCCTCCTGCCTCTCTTCCGCGGCCATGTTCGCGCCCGGGTGGCCCTGGCGATGGAGCACGCGGTGTCCGCCGGTGCGCTTGAGTATTTCCGCGACCGATGGGCGCCGCGGGGACTGGAGTGCATCATCAACACAGAAAACCAAATTTTAATTTGATTTGTTAAGCTTTAGTTGAACTTTTGTTTATTTACAGTTGAATTGGGTTTTTTTTTGGGTCCAAATAAAAGAGTACCCTCCTGCCTCTCTTCCGCGGCCATGTTCGCGCCCGGGTGGCCCTGGAGATGGAGCACGCGGTGTCCGCCGGCACGCTTGAGTATTTCCGCGACCGGTGGGTGCCGCGGGGACTGGAGTGCATCATCAACCCGGAAAACCAAATTTTAATTTGATTTGTTAAGTTTTAGTTGAACTTTTGTTAATTTACAGTCCAATTTGTTTTGGGTTTTTTTTTGGGTCCAAACAAAAGAGTACCCTCCTGTTCAGTAAAGTACCTGTTAAACTGTTCTCCCGCAGTCCGTGTATTATTCAGGCGCGGACTTTACAGTGGCGACGAGTAAGTTCGAACTCACCTGCAGTGTGGCATCGTCTCACGGGGATCTCACCCTGAGAGGAGGTTTCTTGGAGGTCGTAGTCTGAGCAACGGGCGTCGACCGCGGGCAACCGCCCAAAGAATTCATCGGTGTTCGTAGAATTGTGGGAGAGGCTGTGGAGAGCTGTGCTTGGCTCCCCAGTTGAGGTGTTCCAGCAAATCGTGCTGGTAGCAGGTAGTGCGCTGATCTTTCCGGACTGCGGCGGGCTCAAGCTCGATCGAGCGGCTCTAGAAAATGGTCCGCGCAGCGTCGCCGGGGAAAGAAAACGAGAGAGAGAGGGTGGAGCGCACAGGGTGTGGTCTGCGCTCAAGAACGGGCAGTGGAGAGAAAATAAACGGGGGGAAGGAAAGCGAGACGCGCCGAAGCTGCGGGTCGCCGCCATTACCCTGTCGAACGCTAGGAGCAGCGTGGCAACAAGGGGAAGAAGCAAAAGCGTGGGAGGCGCCATTTTATCCCGTTGGGGAAGAAGCAAAAGCGCGGGAGGCGCCATTTTATTCCATTGGGGAAGAAGCAAAAGCGCGGGAGGTGCCATTTTAAATCACCCAAGATGCCGAAAAGTGGCAGTATCACTGCTTTCGACAACGAGGTAGAAGACTGGACCACGTATGCGGAAAGAATTGAAGTGTACTGCAAGGCAAATGAGGTGGCCGATGGAAAGAGGGCGTCGGTATTATTGAATTTGATGGGCGCGAGTACGTACGGCCTATTGCGGTATTTAATTACCTCAGCTAAACCGATGGAGAAAAGTTTTGAGGAAATTGTTAATATCTTACAGTAACACCTAAACCCTACACCGTTGCTGATAGCAGAAAGATTCAAGTTCCATAAAAGAAACCAGCACAAAGATGAGAGCAATGCTGACTATCTTACGGAACTACGCAAGTTATCGAAGCACTGCCAGTTCGGAGCAGGACTGGCAGACACCTTACGGGATAAGTTTGTCTGCGGGCTCCAGAGTGAAGGAACCCAGAAACGACTACTTTCGAAAAAGGACCTGACGCTAGAACAGGCTTTCAGCGTGGCAGTATCCTACGAAGCAGCAGCACGGGGAGCTGCGGAAATACAACAGAAACCACAAGAATACAGCACTAACGAAATGGCGTATGGAGCAGAAAAGTGCTATCGCTGCGGCAGAACAACCCATGAGCAGAAGGACTGCTGGTTTAAGGATAAAGTATGCAGGCAATGCGGAAAAATGGGACATATAGCAAGAGTCTGCAGGTTGGGAAAGAAAACCAACACGACAAGAACTACTAAGGAACAGTACAGGAAAGTAAAGAAACTGACAGACAGTAGTTCGGAAGATCAGGAGAGTGATAAGGACTCCGGGAGCAGGAGACTAAGTTGTCTAAAGCTACACAACGTGATCGCGAAGGAGGATCACCGAACCATTTGGGTCACCCTCACGATAGCAGGGTCCCCAGTAAAGATGGAATTGGACAGAGGATCAGCCCTAACTGTCATGAATCGACGAGACTATGAGCGGCTATTCTCACACATACCCTTAAAGGACACGTCCATTGTATTGAAGACATACACAGGGCAAAAGGTCTACCCCAGAGGAAAAATAAGGGTGCCAGTTAAATATAACGGCAAGGAAACACAGAAACTATATATGTATATACTACGAGATGGAGGACCACCATTATTGGGACGTGAATGGATCCGAAAAATACAATTGGATTGGCATTCCATTCAGGCGCTAACTGTGACTGACAAAAAGGATGATGACGTCGCACCAGGACGTCTGTCACAAATTCTATCTGACGCGGAAGAGGTGTTCCAACAAGGACTTGGGACTCTAAAAGGAGTAAAGGCAACCATAAAGATTGAAGACAACGCAAACCCAACATTTTTTAAGGCCAGACTGGTGCCATACGCTATCCGCCTAGCCGTTGAAGCTGAACTGGAGAGTCTGGAGCGTTCGGGTGTGCTGTCCAAGGTGGACTGGAGCGAGTGGGCCACACCCATCATCCCTGTAATGAAGAAAGCATTGAGCAGCACGCCTGGGGAGCTGAAGCAGGTTCGCATCTGTGGGGACTTCAAGGTGACTGTGAACCCAGTCCTGCACACAGTACAGTATCCACTTCCGCGGATACCGACCATAGAGCACATATACCAGAAATGCTGTTTACGGAGGTCACGGTCCATCATCAAAGACCCTACCCACCCCAGCCACAGTCTGTTCGCCCTCCTGCCATCTGGGAGACGCTGCAGATGCATTCGCACCCGTACGACCAGATTTAGGAACAGCTTCTTTCCCAGGGCTGTCATCCTACTGAACTCCACAAATAAACTCTAAAGCCTGCACATCTGCCAATGCACTTTATTATGGTTATGCTTATGTTAATGTATTACAAGCCAAATGTATGTTGAATGTTTAAATGTCTTAATCTAAATGTACACTCTCGGGAGCCGCAAGCCTACATTTCGTTGTACTGCACTTGTGCACTAACAATGACAAAAGTTGATTTGATTTGATTTGATTTGATTTTCGCCTCACTATCTGGAGGGAAACGTTTTACAAAGATTGACCTGGCCCAAGGGTATCTACAAATGGAGGTAGAAGAAGTATCTAGAAAATACCTCACGATAAACACTCACAAAGGCCTTTACCAGTACAATCGACTGGTATTCGGGGTAGCATCAGCCCCGGCTATTTGGCAGAGGGTGATGGAACAAGTCCTGCAAGGGATCCCGGGGGCCCAGTGTTATTTGGACGACATCCTGGTTATGGGCGAAAATGACAGTGAACACCTTGCCAACCTGGAGCAGGTGCTCACGAGATTACAGGAATATGGGCTACGAGCCAACCGCCCCAAATGCGAGTTCTTCAGGAGACAAATCTTGTATTGTGGCCACATGATTGATGAGGAAGGGTTGCATAAGTCGCCGGACAAGATTGAGGCTGTAGTCAAGGCTCCAGCACCGGAAAATGTGTCGCAACTGAGGTCGTTCCTCGGGTTGGTGAACTACTACCATAAGTTCTTGCCGAATTTATCTACAATTCTGCACCCACTGAATGCCCTGCTGCAAACTGGAGTGACATGGAAATGGAGTGATGAGTGTAAGTGTGCCTTTCAGGAATGTAAATGCCTAATCACTTCAAAAGAAGTATTGGCCCACTACAACCCAACACTACCGATTCGGTTGGCATGTGATGTGTCACCCTACGGCATTGGAGCGGTACTGTCACACAAATTCCTTGACGGTTCAGAGAGGCCAATAGCCTTTGCGTCGCGCTCGCTAACCTCAGCCGAGCGTAACTACGCCCAGATTGACAGGGAGGCCCTCAGCCTGGTGTGGGGGGTGAAGAAGTTCAATCACTATCTGCACGGGCAGAAATTCACCCTACTGATTGATCATCAGCCCCTGATCTCCATTTTTAACCCAAAGAAGGGCGTTCCGGTGATGTCGGCGCAACGGCTGCAAAGATGGTCACTTTTTCTAGGGGCACATCAGTACGACATAGAGTACAAGGGTATGAAACAGCATGGAAACGCTGATGGGCTGTCGCACCTACCGTTGCCTACGGTGGAAGAAGCACCTGCAGTGGACCCTGTTGAGATATTCCATGCGACCATAGTCGAATGTTTGCCTGTTACAAACTCGAGTATAGAGAAGGAAACCCGAAATGACCCGACACTCTCTCGGGTCTACGATTTGATGGTGAAGGGATGGCCAGCATATGGCGACTCACTGTTGCCAGCATTCTCACCAAGGAGAGAACAGCTGTCAGTGTGCCGGGGGACCTTGATGTGTGGATCCCGAGTGGTAATTCCACCTAAGTTGAGAGATAGAGTGCTCAATGAGCTTCATGAGGGTCATCTGGGAGGGGTAAAAATGAAGAGTCTAGCCAGGGCGTTTGTGTGGTGGCTGGGAATCGATAAAGAAATCGAGGATATGACCAAGAGATGCACAGGATGCCAGAAGGTCCAAAACGCTCCACCACAGGCCCCGCTACATCCATGGGAGTGGCCCTCATCTCCATGGCAACGGGTACACATTGATTTTGCTGGTCCATTTATGGACTCAATGTTTCTAATCGCTGTGGATGCCCATTCGAAATGGCCAGAGGTCATTAAAATGTGCTCCACCACCATGGAGAAAACTATTGCAGTCCTAAGGACCATCTTCGCCAGGAATGGGTTGCCAGAACAGATTTGCTCCGACAATGGGCCACAGTTTGTGTCTGAGGATTTCCGGAGGTTCCTGAAGAATAATGGGGTGAAACATTACACATCTGCCCCATATCATCCAGCCACAAATGGATTGGCTGAGAGGTTTGTTCAGACCTTTAAAAAGGCCATAAAGGCAATGTATATTGACAACATACCACTACAACACAAGATGGATAATTTCTTGTTTGCTTACCAGAATGCGACACATGCAGTCACCAACCAAGCTCCAGCCGTACTGTTCTTTAACCGAAGGCTAAGATGTCGCCTGGATTTGCTCAAACCAAACATAAGACGAGATGTTGAGGATAAGCAGTTCCAGCACATAAATGAGAAGCCAACCAGGAGCTTCAAGATAGGGCAACCAGTCTTGGCCCGCGACTACCGAACAGAAAAATGGCAGCCAGGAACGATATGCACACAGCAGGGACCACTAATGTACACAGTGGACATTGGAGAGAGCATCGTGAGACGCCATGCTGACCAGATTCTAGAATCACAGGAACAAGCCAAACCTATACCACGAGCATGTGCACCTGGTAATGAGCCTGAAGCACAGATTGCGTCTACCTCAGAAGCAGTGGTATTGGAAGCTGACGAACCAACCAATGACAATGAGCCAGAATCGACTCCACCGCAAGAACAGGATACTCGAGAAAGGCGCTATCCAGTCAGGATCAGGAAGCCTCCTCAAAGACTGAACTTATAAATTATTATTTCAGTTGATGTATATAGTACCGAGAAAATTGTAATTGTAATTAGTTATTATTTAGTTGTTAAATGAATGTTATGTACTGTTTATCTAAAAGGGGAGGAATTGTTGTGTATGTACCTTTAAGGGAAGAACTGGTTTGAGACTGCAGTACCGGCAGTGACCACCCCTGTATAAAAGGCCCTAGCAGGCTTCTGTATTTCAGTCAGACGTTACCCTCCTGTTCAGTAAAGTACCTGTTAAACTGTTCTCCCGAAGTCCGTGTATTATTGAGGCGCGGACTTCACAGAAGCCTTTATAACATAAATATAGTGTAACAGTGTTAACAGCCTAGTTGCTGGTCAGAGGCTGGTTCAGGACACAAATAGGTCATAAGCTGTGAAAGCGAAACTCAAGCACATGATCAATGCAATCTGAACACCAAAGTGTGTACTGAAACATACTCCAATATGCATTATACTATATAACTAGTCAATTTCCCATGGCATTGCTCATTGTAAGTTTGAGAATATGGTCACTGTCTTACCTGTCTCTGATGTCTTAATATTACTAATTCTCTCTGCTTCTCCTCTTTTACTTCTGTGTCTCTCTCTCCTCTGCTGCTTCTCTCCCCTTAACTCTTTTTGCTTCTCTCTTTGTCCTTGTCTGCTTTACTTCTTTCCTTCCAGACCAGAGGTGGTGAGAGGTATGGCGTGGTGTGGCAGCGAAAGGAGCCACCAACATCCGCATGTTGCATTTGGGGTGGGAAATGCAGGGAAAACATAGCTCTCATGAGCTCTCTTCTCATCCCCTTACCAATCATTCGTGCTTTCCCCCACCCTCTTACTCCCATTGTGTCCCTTGCCCCTTCCACTTTCCACTATCCATTCACTTCCTACTAGCCCTTCAATCCCAACACTACCCCTCTTTCTTCCTCTTTGAAAGTTCTATTCAATGCCTATATCTTCCCCTTTCTCCTTGTTCCACTATCACTCTCACACCCAAGGGCAGGTGCTGAGAGGCTAGAGGCCCCATCTCACTCAAACAGTTTTCATCCTTCCCTCCCACTCCTACTCACAATCTGCTCTTTGAGGGTTTTTTGCTTCAGGTTTAACTCTTGAGTTTGG
The DNA here is from genome assembly GCF_052327205.1 of Somniosus microcephalus. NCBI lineage: Eukaryota > Metazoa > Chordata > Chondrichthyes > Squaliformes > Somniosidae > Somniosus > Somniosus microcephalus. The sequence goes on from NC_140987.1 coordinate 134,716,565, forward strand.
GTCAATGGGAATGAGTATCTTGAACATGCGGGTGCAAAACTCTTTTCAAGGTTTCTTTGAATACGGGCACAAATGTTTTTTGAATGGGCGGGGGCATTTATGTGTTTTGGGAAGGGGTAGGTGTTTCATCACACTTAATGGCTACGATGGCAATAGGGTTTCACACAGTTAAAGGTCATCAATGATTGATGAACTGCGGGTCTGAGAATGTTTCATTGGCCGCTGTCTGTGGGTGTATAACAATTAACTAAAGGAATTCCACTGTTTTACCTTCTACATTTTAGAGATGGAAGCTGTCTTAAAAGCAAAATACTCGCAACTACTGCAAGCAGACGATGAAAGCAGAGAGACATGGAATTAGAGGTCTCTGACTATTTCAAAGGAAGATGTCGGGGGGTGAATCTGTGACTGCCAATGTGTGTCACCCTTGAAATTGAAAAACCCAACCACAGCTTAAAGACATAACTGGTACTATAGGGGTACCATTACCATAAAAGTTTCAGTAAAACATACACCTCAAGTACTGAATTTAAGATATACATAGTCTTGTGTCCCTTTAGCTTTGGCAAAGGTTGGAAATAGTTTGATAATTCTTTTGACCTTTGCTAAAGTTTTCAGAATTTTTTCCTCCTATTGTGACACTTATGTTTAATTGGGCCCATCCTTTTAAATATGCAATTTTCCACACTCATCACTAACGTGCTCTATACATCCATCCAAGTCTTCACTCGGACCTGTAAATAATTATGCAAAGGAGCTCACCATGGCAAATTGAGTGTTTTTAGCACTTTACCATTTGCATCAATTTGTAACCATTTTGTACTGACCTACACTGGTCGATAGAAATTGGCTGCATTATCTCTGTTGTGTTACCTTTTTGTGATTAATCAAATTAGAAATGAAATTTTCTTATCTTTAAATTATTTGCTTTATTTAATTAAAAAGATATTTTTGCAGGATTTGTTATATGAATGACTATAGTAACTTGCTTACCTCTGTGCCTTTGCTAAGTCATGTGATCTTGCACATTCTACAATGCCTGATGTATTTAATTTCATGATACACAATTTCATTAATGTATTCTACTTTTTATCATACTAATTATTAAGTGTGACTGGAATAAATATTCCTGATAAAAGATGCATGGTATGAAATGGTTATTTGCAGGATTCTAGATTTATTCATGGAATCAGACTATAACTGATTATACTTGTAAGCGTGTTGATTAAAATTGTCACAGTTAATTAATAAAATAAATTATGTGCTAGCTTCAGAAACTAGGGTTATTTCTTAAAAAAATGGAGTCCCAGAAAAACTTGAGGGAAATATCCTATGTGGCAAACCTTATGAGTTAGAAGTAGGATAACAGTGATAAAAGCCTAGTTATTGGTGAGAGACACAATGACTGATTTTAGCACCATGTGTTTTAGCACAAAAATACATTTTAATGTGAGCTTCATGAGTCAAAGTACAGATGTTAAAACAATTTGATTGACTGTTCAAAAGAGAAACATTTTTCCAGCATCTGAAACATTAAAATGACCATGGTTTCCAGCAGAGATAATGTTGTGTTTTTTAATGATGCCTTTCAAGTGCATAATGTTGGATGTTACGGAATAAAATGAGAAAGAAATATGGACCACATGGAGTATGCATCTGCTAGTATGGTCTGAAATAAAGATTCTCATCTTGTTTTTTATTATTTAATATAAAAATAATATAAAATGTGGTGGTAACATTAAACTATGTAGTCAGGCATCTTGTGTGGGGGAAATTGATTCAAACACATCTGGATAAATTAATTGGATGGGCCAAAAATATGCATGGTGGAATTGAATGTGGGTCAGTATAAAACAATTCACAGTGCAGAGAGCACAATGTATGTGTGCCATTGGCATTGATGGAGAAGAAGAATAACCTGTGTGATTATCCACCACATATTAAAACATCCATCAATGTGAGACTGTTATTAAAAAGACTAAACAATTGCTCCAATGGATCTCAAGGACATTGGGTTATAAGTTTAAGCAGGTTAACCTTGTATAATTCATTGATGGGACACATTTGCAACATTGTGGACAATTTTAGTTACCTTGAAGCCAACGATCCTCAGCCCTTCTAGCACACTTCCACTGGAGCTCCAGTGGGAATGCACTGGAAAGCCTTGAAATTAGGTTGGGTCTGGTCCCAACCTATTGTTGGGGATTCCACAGAGCCTTTGAAGGGGTGCAGTCACCACCTGCTCCTTATAAAGGTAGCAGCAACAGAAGGAACATGGCCTGGAGTCAGGCCATCCCCACACCCATTTTTTTAGGCCTCTAGCCCTTAGTGAACCCAGTGTAGGATCAGTAATAGTACGTTTGATGATATCAGGCATACTGGCCTGGTGAAGAGCATATATGGGCTCCATCTGGGAGTCCAGGCCAAGATTATGATCTGGACCTCCAAAGAAAAAGGGGCAATTTTTTTCAAATTAATTAGCTGTGATGTCCTCGCCACCCACTCACCCCCACCCCAAAGGGATTTTACAACATGTTTGGGTGGATGGGCACCCGAGATATGTGATTACCACCCTTTAGTGTGCAAAATAGGGAACCTCCCTCGAAACCAAAAGGTTTTCAGGGTCAGCAGTCAGTGTGATCTCAGCAGAATTGCTGGAATTGCAGGCCCATGTGTTTCCAGAGCCCTTGGGGGTGATTTTCATTCAGAAGTTGGGAAGGAAGCGGGACTACAACTTTCGGGGTTGTAGTCCCGCCTCCATCGAGATGCGGCCAATCCACGCGATTTTAACTTGATTGACCTTGTTGAGCCCGCCCAGTGGGCTCAGCAGGCCAATTAAGGACCACCCGGCAACAGGTGATGTCACAGACTGAAATTTCATCTGTCAAGACGTTTTGACAGATGAAATATCAGTTTTTCACAGCTGTTTGAAGCTGTCAAACACTGACAGTCTTACTTCTAACCTGAGTCCTTCTACACAGACTCAGTTAGAAATCTCAACGGCACAGAAAGCTGCAGGCTGTCACTTTTGACAGATCGCAGCCATTCTGCTTTCTGTGCCAGTTAGATGATGGACTCCCGTAACCTAGAGGAAGGAAGGCTGAAAAGGTAAGTACAGGTAACTTAAACTTCTTTACACACTTTAGACACACCAAACACACTTACCTTTGCACTCATGCACCCATCACTCACCTGAACACCGACATCTCGACCCCTCCAAGTCCTTCAACCCGGCGGCCCGACTCCTCTAACTTGGCGTGGTTTGGCGCCGTCGGGAATCCCAGACTTCAAGTTTTAAAATAGGGATTAGGCTAAAAACTGCCTGTTAACTCCCTGTTAACAGGCAGTTAATTGGCACTAATCCCTTCTCACCTTGGGTAGGCGGGTCCCAGTGCGGGGCTACCCGCCCCCTTTGAAACTTACATGGAGGCGGGTTGAGGGGCGGGATGGTGTTGGGACCCCCGAATTCGGGACTTTAGCCCCCCGCACGCCTCTAATCCCGACTCCACGGGTCAATGAAAATCGACCCCCTTATCTTCAAAAAGATGTTCTGCAAAAAAAATGCCTCAGTACTCAGTGGCCCGGAATGTGTGGTCCGGACTGTTCCAACACAGGCTGCGCTGTGCCCACCCCCACCACAGAGCCGGCAATCAATGTAATCACTCAAATCAGGGAAACTGACAAAAACTTCGGCTCTTCCGCAGTAATTACACTGTTAAATTCCCCACTAAAAGTTAGACCCAAAGGGATTAGGTGTAACTGGGGTTTCAACTGCGTATTGATTGCTAAACAAAGGTTATGGGCCTGAAAAAACAGTTTTAAATTTGTGCAGTGTGAAATTTATCCATTTTAATAAAAATTAAAATTTTTAAGAAACTTTAGAAATGTTTTTCTTAAGTTTGTTCATCTTTATTTCAGGTTTGCCTTTTCCCCATGTGACAGCCCCAATCTTTGTTTTGCTCTCTCTAACATTTTTAAAAAGTTAGAATGTTAAGTGTTTACTCACTTCCTTGTTCGCTGTCTGTGAGAATTCTGTGTTTTGCTGGCTGCTGAGACAGCTTGTTGATGCCATAGCCGCTTGCACTAGGGGATCCCCACTATACTTCATTGATTTGAATTGAACCTCGGAAAGCCCAAACTTCTTGACACAGAGATCGCGAGATCTTTGTGCGAAGATTACTTTGGGGCCAGTGGCGAAAGCCTTCGCTTCGCTGCTGACTGCAAATTCCAGGTCAAGATACTTCAAACCTGCACTGTAAGATATACAAGGGGTAATTTTACAAACTCACACTCCTGGCAAGGAGCCTCACTTGCTGGGAGTGCATAACAGGAATTTAGGCGCACATCCCCCATGATTTTCTATTGATTAAAATTAAACTATAATTTCTGTGTTACTTTTTGTTTGCTGCTTTGCCAGCCTCTGGCCCAGCTTAATGTTAAGGTGCCAAGTGTGCATGATCATGGTGCAATTGGTAAAATTAGTTTGCATTGTAATTAATTGATAAATACATTGTTTAGCCTGGTTACATCAGAAGGAAATCTGCCAAGTTTATTGCAACTAATCACATCGATTATGTTATTCTGCTTCTTTCATATTGGGATTGTGTGTGGGCAGTTGCTAAACAAAATAATCAATCATGGTGTATATTCCCTCTATACGTGGTGCATAAAGAAATTATAAATTCATTCTTTATAAGCAGGCTTAAGATTTTGTTTCACATAAATCTTCTCCCATCAGTCAAACCCAGAGTGAAAATTTCAGTCAAGACTTGGATTTGAGCTTCAATGATCCATTTGGTTGTCCTTTATCATTGAAGTGACTAGGCTGCTTTGCCAAAGCATGTTATTTAAAATATTTTGGTATTTTAGAGAGTTTTACTGTGAGGAACTAGAATATATGTGAATTACAGTTAAGGTCAGGTGTTATGTACACTACCTCATTAATATGTTTAATCATGATAGACGGACCACTAACAATATTGTTGGAAGTATGAATAGGCTAACAAAATGGCAAATAAATTAAGTGATAACCCTGCCATTCTAGAGTGACTAACATATTTCTGAGGAACCACCCCTATTTTTTGCTTAATTCTTTCCAAAGTTAAACTGTTATCACCATTGTGAGTTTTGTTTGCAACAACAGTCATGTCATAAAGCCATACCACTGTGTTTACACTTGAAAATGTTATAATCCTGCGGCTTATTGGCAGCCTGTCATCTATATATATAAATCGGTTGATCTGTCATTCTGTCTGTCTATCTGTCTATCTGTCATTCTGTCTGTCATTCTGTCTGTCATCGCGTGTGCGTCTTGCGGGTATGCACTCGAAAGTTACAGGGCATACCTACGCGCGCGTTACCTCCAAAGAAAGCTTACGCTTCCGAGACGGTTTTAAGCATATTTACGTTTCGGCCGGGCTAAAATCCCGCCCGCGGTATCCCAAAAACCTTCAACCTTCCGCTCATTAGCATCTCATTATCCGCTCATTAGCGACAGAGTGACCTCGAGCTCGACCAATCGTACGCCGGGTTGCTGGCGTGTGCCGCCGGGCCAATCGGTGCGCGTGTGGCCGGGCCTTATCCTTCTGAACCGAGGTGAGTCGCCGCCATCTTGATTCCAAACTTTTCCTTTCTTTTTCCCGCATTCTGCGTCTTAAAAAAAAACGTTGCTTTTAAAACACATATTGTTTAAAAAAAAAATGATTTAGAAAGTAATTAACTTATCTAATCTCATTAATTTTCCTACCTTTCCCCGTTTTTCCAGGTAGGCCTAGAAGCCTCGGCGTCTCCTCCGCACCCACGCCCGAGCTAGGCACCTCCCGGCCCCACTCGAAGGCTGGAGGGCCGAGCCTCAGCCCAGCGCCGCTAGGGTGCGCGCGCAGCAGGAGCTGAGACGTCTCTGGCTCGGCCGGGGGGCGGGGCTTGCTGAGCGTCCAGCGTTACCCTGGCAACCGGGCCCGCCGGACGTCTCGCACAGCCGCAATCGGCGGTCTTCACCTCGGGGGGGGGGGCCGCGACCCTCGGGGGGCCGCGAACCTCAGGGTGGGGCGACCCTCGGGGGGGGACCCTCGGGGGGGGGGCGACCCTCGGGGGGGGCGCCCCCCGCCCTCCCTCCCCTCCCTCCCCCCCGCCCTCCCTTCCCCCCCTTTACCCCCCCGCCCTTCCCCCCGCCCTCCCTCCCCCCCTACCCGCCCTTCCCCCCTCCCTCCCTTCCTCCCCCCCGCCCTCCCCCCTCCCTCCCGTCCCCGCCCTCCCACTCCCCCCTCCCTCCCCCCGCCCTCCCTTCCCCTCCCTCCCCTCCCCCTGCCCTCCCTTCCCCTCCCCTCCCTTCCCCCTCCCTCCCCTCCCCCGCCCTCCCTTCCCCGCCCTCCCCCTCCCTCCCTTCCCCGCCCTCCCCACCCCCCGCCCTCCCTTCCCCTTCCCCTCCCCCCGCCCCGCCCTCCCTTCCCCTCCCCCTCCCCTCCCCCTCCCTCCCCCCCTCCCCCCTCCCTCCCCTCCCTCTCCTCCCTCCCCCCCTCCCCTCCCCTCCCTCTCTTCCCCCCAGTCGCTCTCTCTCTTCCCCCCAGTCGCTCTCTCTCTTCCCCCCAGTCGCTCTCCCTTCCCCCCAGTCGCTCTCTCTCAATAATACAATACAATACAAATCGCTTTATTGGCATGATAAGGTACATCTTATGTTGCCAAAGCATCAAAATACATTTATGGCTGAACACATAAACGCAGTTCCATTCACACAGTGTATAAACAGGTATATCCCCGAGTTCACAAACATATTTTCGCCCTGTTTATATATACTCTTGTCTTAGTTCACTGGCTGTCCCTCCGTTCCTGGCAAGCTGTAACATAGTGTGCCGCCAGTGTTACACAGCTTCTCTCCTCCCCCAGTAGGAATGGGAGTTTTTGGCTGTCAGTCAGATTTCTGAATTCAGGGCATATTTGTGAGAATTTTTGATAGAAATTCTCTCTGATGCCCTGATATTTTCCACAGGCTGTGAGGAAGTGCATCTCTGTCTCAACTACTCCCTGACTGCAGTGAGAGCATATCCTGTCTTCTCTTGGCAGCCTGGTCTGCCTGTGTCTGCCTTTTTCGATCGCTAGGCTATGTTCGCTAAGTCTGTACCTTGTCAAGGTTCTTCTCAGTTTGTTATCCTTTACCATGGTCAGGTAATCAGCTATGTTGTATTGTCTGTTTAGGGCCAAGTAGCAATTGAGTTTGCTTTGGGTTTTTGTTGTTTCTGCCCAATATGACAGATATTTTTCCTTTTGCTTAGCGACGATTGTGTTGGGTCGAATTCTTTGTGTTACCCTGTCACTGTCCTGGGGCTGGTTATTGTTAGTATTGTTATTAGTTACTTTATTGAGTCCCAGGACTAGTTGACTGAGGGTATTCTTCTTTATGGTCAGCTCTTGGCATTTCAGGGCGTCGTAGTGATAGCATTGGGGGTTGCTCATTTGTAGGTGATTCCAAAATTTGGTGGCTCTTTTTTGGATAGTGATTATTAATGGGTATTGGCCTAGTTCCGCCCTGCATGCGTTGTTTACTGTTTTCCTTTGAGTCCGGAGGATACTTTTACAGAATTCCGCATGTAGGATCTCAATTGGGTGTTTGTCCCATTTTGCAAAATCTTGTTGTGTTAGTGGTCCCCAGACCTCACTGCCATAGAGTGCAATTGGTTCAATTACTGATTTGAAAATTTTGAGCCAAATGCTAATTGGGATTTCTATTTGGATTGATTTTTTGATGGCATAGAAAGCCCTTCTTGCTTTCTCTTTCAGTTCATTCACAGCCAGTTTGAAGTTTCCCGTAGAACTGATTTTTAAGCCCAAGTATGTGTAGTGAGTGGTTTGTTCAATTTTGGTTGTTCCTACTGTGAAATTTATTGTGGGTCCATGTTGTTTGGATCTTTGCTGGAACACAAGGACTTTGGTTTTTTGGGGATTTATTGTCAGGGCCCAAGTCTGGCAGTACGACTCCAGCAGGTCCAGGTTCTGCTGTAGACCCTCCTTAGTTGGTGACAGCAGAACCAGGTCGTCGGCATAGAGGAGGAATTTAACCTTGGATTCATATAGGGTGAGGCCGGGTGCTGTAGATTGTTCAAGTAGTTTTGCCAATCCATTAATGTAAATATTAAAGAGTGTCGGTGAGATTGGCGAGCCCTGCGTCACCCCCCGCCCCTGTGGGAAGTATTTTGTTTGTTTGTCTCCAATTTTAACTGCACATTTATTGTTTGTATACATTGATTTAATTACATCATATGTTTTCCCTCCTACCCCACTTTCGATAAGTTTCAGGAATAAACCGTCATGCCAGATGGAGTCGAAAGCCTTCTGGAAATCTACAAAGCATGCGTAGATTTTGCTTTTGTTATGGTGAACGTGTTTGTCAATTAGGGTCTGTAGGGTGAAGATATGATCGGATGTTCTATAGTTTGGCAGGAATCCAATTTGGCTTTTACTCAAGACATTGTGCTCTTCAAGGAAGTTTATAAGTCTTTTGTTTATGATGCTACAGAATACCTTCCCCAGGTTACTGTTTACACAGATGCCTCGATAGTTGTTTGGGTCGATTTTGTCCCCACTTTTGTATATGGGTGTTATGAGTCCTTTGTTCCAGATGTCAGGGAAATAACCGACACTCAGAACCAAGTTGAAGAGTTTTAGGATAGCCAGTTTCAGTTTGTCGTCTGCGTGTTTAATCATCTCGTTTAGTATGCCGTCTGTCCCGCAAGCTTTTCCTGGTCGCAGGTCCTTGAGTTTTTCAAGAAGTTCTTTTTCTGTTATTATGGCGTCTAGCGGGTTTTGGTTATCTTTTATGGCCATTTCAAGCTTTTCAAGTTTTTTGCGTATTTGGTGTTGCTCTGGTCCTAGTGTGTTTTTCTGGTATAATTTTTCAAAGTGGTTTACCCATGTGTCCCCATTTTGAATGGACAAATCGTCGTGTTGTTTTTTGTGTAGTGTTTTCAAGTTGTCCCAGAAACAATTCGACTCAATGGATTCCTCCATGGAGCTGAGTGTATTCTTAATAAATTGCTCTTTTTTGGTCCTGAGTGTGTTTCTGTATTGTGTTAGCGTCTGACAATAAGTAAGGCGTAATTCCTCGTTTTCTGGATGTCTGTGTTTTTGGTTTGATAGTTTTCTAAGTTTTTTCCTCATGTTATGGCAATCATGGTCAAACCATTTTTCATAGTTTTTTGTTTTGGGTTTGTTCTTGCGAGCTTTCAAGTTTGCATTTGTTGCCAAATTATCAAAAATATTGTTTAGTTTACTAACTGCCCGGTTTACGCCTTCTTTATTGTGAGTGTATATGTTATCCAGAAAGGTGTCTAAGAGAGCTTGAGTTGATGCATTGCTAATTGTTTTCTGGTATTTTTCCGTGTCGTTTTTGGCCCATCTGTACGATTTTTTTGGTGTTGTACAGTTTACTGGGTTGTGTTTCTATGTTGTTTGTTTCTGTCTTTTTGAGAAACATAGTAATTTGACTGTGATCTGACAGTGTTGTTTGTGGTTTGACTGTGAATGCTCTGAAAGAGGATGGGTCCAAGTCTGTAATCATATAGTCTACTGTGCTGCAGCCAAGAGGTGAGCAGTAGGTCGATCTTCCTAGGAGGTCTCCTATGAACCTACCATTGACAATGTACAGACCCAGGTTTCGACAGAGCTGTAGTAGCTGTTTACCGTTGGTATCTGACTGCTTGTCGCAGTTATGCCTGTATGGAAGGGAAGGGATGTCAAAGTGGTTATTCCTGAATACGTAATTGTTTCCCTGATTATTGGTGAAGTCTGGTTCTTCGCCCGTTCTTGAATTGAGGTCCCCACAGATCAACACGTTCCCCTGGGCCTGGTATTGGATAATTTCCCTCTCTCTCTTCCAACAACAACATTCCCTCGAAAAAGCCTCGGCACCGCCGGGCACTTCAGCTAGTCTATATATATAAATCGGTCGACCTGTCTGTCTGTCATTCTGTCATTCTGTCTGTCATTCTGTCATTCTGTCTGTCATCGCGTGTGCGTCTTGCGGGTATGCGCTCGAAAGTTACAGGGCGTACCTACGCGCGCGTTACCTCCAAAGAAAGCTTACGCTTCCGAGACGGTTTTAAGCGTATTTACGTTTCGGCCGGGCTAAAATTGCGCCCGCGGTATCCCAAAAACCTTCAACATTCTGCTCATTAGCATCTCATTATCCGCTCATTAGCGACAGAGTGACCTCGAGCTCGACCAATCGTACGCCGGGTTGCTGGCGTGTGCCGCCGGGCCAATCGGTGCGCGTGTGGCCGGGCTTTATCGTTCTGAACCGAGGTGAGTCGCCGCCATCTTGATTCCAAACTTTTCCTTTCTTTTTCCCGCTTTCTGCGTCTTAAAAAAAAACGTTGCTTTTAAAACACATATTGTTTTTAAAAAAAATGATTTAGAAAGTAATTAACTTATCTAATCTCATTAATTTTCCTACCTTTCCCCGTTTTTCCAGGTAGGCCTAGAAGCCTCGGCGTCTCCTCCGCACCCACGCCCGAGCTAGGCACCTCCCGGCCCCACTCGAAGGCTGGAGGGCCGAGCCTCAGCCCAGCGCCGCTAGGGTGCACGCGCAGCAGGAGCTGAGACGCGCTGTCTCTGGCTCGGCCGGGGGCGGGGCTTGCTGAGCGTCAAGCGTTACCCTGGCAACCCCGGCCGGCCATCTCGCACAGCCGCAATCGGCGGTCTTCACCTCGGGGGGGGGGGGCCGCGACCCTCGGGCGGGGGGCGGGGGGGGCCGCGCGCGCAGCAGGAGCAGCTGAGACGCGGCGTCTCTCTCTCTCTGGCTCAGCCCGGGGGCGGGGCTTGGTCAGCGTCATGGTTACCCTGGCAACCTGGCCCGCCGGCCACCAGAGAGAGACGCTGCGTCTCAGCTCCTGCTGCGCGCGCAATCGGCGGTCTTCACCTCGGGGGGCGGGGCGCCGCAACCCTGGGGGGGGGCGCGACCCTCGGGGGGGGCCGTGACCCTCGGGGGGGCCCCCCGCCCTCCCTTCTTCCCCGCCCCCTTTCCCCCCCGCCCTCCCCCCCTCCCTTCCCCCCTCCCTTCCCCCCGCCCTCCCTTCGCCCCTCCCTTCCCCCCGCCCCCCTCCCCCTCCCTTTCCCCCCCGCCCTCCCTTCCCGCCCTCCCTTCCCCCCTCCCTTCCCCGCGCCCTCCCTTCCCCGCCCTCCCTCCCCCCTCCCCTCCCCCCTCCCCTCCCCCTCCCCTCCCCCCCCTCCCCTCCCCCCTCCCCTCCCCTCCCCCTCCCCTCCCCCTCCCCCCTCCCCTCCCCTCCCCCTCCCCTCCCCCTCCCCCCTCCCCTCCCCTCCCCCCTCCCCTCCCTCCCCCCTCCCTCTCTTCCCCCCAGTCGCTCTCTCTCTTCCCCCCAGTCACTCTCTCTCTTCCCCCCAGTCGCCCTCTGTCTTCCCCCCAGTTGCTCTCTCTCTTCCCCCCAGTCGCTCTCTCTCTTCCCCCCAGTCGCTCTCTCTCTCTCTTCCAACAACAACATGCCCTCGAAAAAGCCTCGGCACCGCCGGGCACTTCAGCTAGTATGTAATATATTGTATACAAAAAAAGATTGCTTATAGTCACATTTGAATTTAACCAATATGTATATCTTGTTGAATATAGAAGTAAAGTTAGATTTGACAACAACTGATATTGGTGCATTGGCATGAATTGGTCTGCATGGATTTTGCTGGAAATATAACATGTAACTAAATTGTTAAACAAAATACAAGTGAAATTTACAGGTGAACGTTAGAGTGCGGGTATGGAATGCCACAGCAAAAGCTTGTGAACAAACACCTTAGAACATCAAAATGATTGCATTTTTTATATTGCAATTCTTCTTTACCAAGCTATTTTTGCTGCATTTCTATTTTGGCTACAATGCATTAGTGTACATTATGTTCATAGTGTAGAGCATAAATGGAATAGTGTAAACAATAGATTGTGGCAGTGTGAGCTTTACTAAGTGGCTGGTGTTGTGGATGCCCCTGGGAACTGATTCTGGCAGTGACAATGGCACTCACATGTACTGTAATGCTCACCTGCTATGTTAGTGCGTGGTGGGTTTTTATATTACCATTTGGGTGGGGTATACTGCGCTCCAGTTGCTTAGTGTGCAACTTACATGGAGGTTACTGTTGATGTGCCAGTGAAACAGGAATAGGCACTAGATTTTGTAGAATTTCTCCTATTTCAGTTTAAGGGAGTACAAGATTTTCTCAGACTGGGCTGTCTTACATTATGCCTCTATCCATTTTGATCAGATAGGAAAGGGGTCCTCTTGCTACATGCAATGCATTGATGCCGTTGTTGGGAGGAAAGCCAAGAGCTTGCCCATGTTATGAGCCAGGGCTCAAATTAGGGAGGGCTAGGAGGCTATGGCCTAGAAATTCGGGGGTATAGCACCGGACATTAAGGCCTGTTTTCACGAAAAAATGGCTGTCGCCTCGTTTCTACCCGCTTCCGGTGGGTCCCGGCAGGTCGGCAGGACTGCTGTTGCTTGCGCTAGGTGCAGAAATGGAAATGAGGCCAATCGTGACGTCAGTGACTGTGCAACGCTCACTTGACACATGATCTGCCATTTTCACCATCACCGCTCCACTTACTGCCCTCTCTTAATCACGACCAGCTGACCAAGCATTCAGCAGCAGGAAGGAATCTCAAGCAGCACTATTTAAAGGGATCATTATCAACAAAACTTGGCCATCATGAGATTTTTGCTACCAGGGATTGCGAGAACACCTCAGGAGGAGAAGGAAGGAGAGGACTGTGATGAGGATGAGGAGGGAGGGAGGAGGCAGGCAGCAAATCCCTGCTTCAGACAGGCTGTCTGTGAATGCCTCATCAGACTCTGATTCCAGTTAATGAAACTCCAGATCCCGTTGCTCACCACTTCCTCATCATACCACCCCCTGAACGGAACATCAGTGTGTCCTCCTGGGCAGAAGGCTGAAATGAGAGCCACCACAAAACACACGTCCAAACAAAAATCATGAATTTATCAGAATCCATTTAACATTACAATATCAACTTCTTCTTCTTTTGTATGGTAGTAGCAAAGCAAATCAAATGTCACTATCTAAGTCAGATATCCAGGCCAAAACTTCTGGTGTAACAGTGTGGAGATCTTGTAGGCTGCCTGCGAATTTCCTCTGAGGGCAGCGTTCAACGATGTGCTCCAGGGTCTGATTAGGAGCTCCACAGTCGCATGATGGGGATGCTTTAATCTTCCATCTATGGAGAAGGTGGCAGCATCTACCATGACCGGTTCTGAGGCAGTTGATGGTTGTCCACTGTTTGCGAGGAAGGTTTGATCCTTCAGGTTGTACTGTGGGGTCCTCTAGAAGGAATCCATTCCGTATGTTACAGTTTTTCAAAGCATTTCAATATCAACTAATTACCCTTGTGCAATCCCTTAGTGCCTGTCCGTGTGCCTTTTCATAGAAACATAGAACATAGAAACATAGAAAAATAGGAGCAGGAGTAGGCCATTCAGCCCTTCAAGCCTGCTGTGCCATTCAATATGATCATGGCTGATCCTCGAACTCAATACCATATTCCCCGTCTCTCCCCATACCCTTTGATGCCTTTTGTGTCTAGAAATCTATCTCCTTCTTAAATATATTCAGTGACTTGGCCTCCACAGCTTTCTGTGGTAGAGAATTCCACAGGTTCACCACCCTCTGAGTGAAGAAATTTCTCCTCATCTCAGCCCTAAATGTCCTACCCCATATCCTGAGACTGTGACTCCTCATTCTAGACCCCCCAGCCAGGGGAAACATCCTCCCTGCATCCAGTCTGTCTAGCCCTGTCAGAATTTTATACGTTTCAATGAGATTCCCCTCTCATTCTTCTAAACTTTAGTGAATACAGGGCTAGTCGACCCAATCTCTCCTCGTACGACAGTCCTGCCATCCCAGGAATCAGTCTGGTGAACCGTTGCTGCACTCCCTCTATGGCAAGTATATCCTTTCTTAGGTGAGGATACCAAAACTGCACACAATACTCCAGGTGTGGTCTCACCAAGGCCCTGTGTAACTGTAGTAAGACATCCTTGCTCCTGTACTCAAATCCTTTTCAATGAAGGCCAACATACCATTTGCCTTCCTAACTGCTTGCTGTACCTGCATGTTTGCTTTCAGTGACTGGTGTACAAGGACACCCAGGTCCCTTTGTACATCAACATTTCCCAATCTATCACCATTTAAATAATACTCTACCTTTCTGGTTTTTCTACCAAAGTAGAGAAGTTCACATTTATCTACGTTATACTGCATCTGCCATGCATTTGTCCACTCACTCAACTTGTCTAAATCGCCTTGAAGCCTCTTTGCATCCTCCTCACAACTCACAATCCCACCTAGTTTTGTGTCGTCAGTAAACTTGGAAATATTACATTTGGTTCCCTCATCCAAATCATTGATATATATTGTGAATAGCTGGGGCCCAAGCACTGATCCCTGCGGTACCCCACTAGTCACCGCCTGCCACCCCGAAAAAGTCCCATTTATCCCTACTCTCTGTTTCCTGTCTGTTAACCAATTTTCAATCCATGCCAGTATATTACAGGTAGACTATCCTTTATCCGAAAACCTCGGGACCAGCCGTGTTTCGGTTTTCGGAGAATTTCGGATTTCGGAAGGTGGGTCGGCGGGGTTCCGCGGGGGGGTCGGCGGGGGTCCGCGGGGGGGTCGGCGGGGGGTCATGCGCACGACTTACGCTGATGCTCAGCGTAAGTCGGTGGGGGTCAGGGTCGGCGGGGGTCCGCGGGGGGGTCGGCGGGGGTCGGGGCCGGCGGGGGGGTCGGCGGGGGTCTGTGGGGGGGTCCGCGGGGGGTCATGCGCATGACTTACCCTTTATCCGAACTTCCGAAACCGGAACCCTCTAAAAACCAAAGGTTTTTTCGTTCAGCGTAAGTCGTGCGCACGACTTACGCTGAACGAAAAAACCTTCGGTTTTTAGAGGGTTTCGGTTTTCGGAAGTTCGGATAAAGGGTAGTCTACCTGTACCACTAATCCCATGTGCTTTAATTTTGCACACTAATCTCTTATGTGCGACTTTATCAAAGGCCTTCTGAAAATCCAAATACACCACATCCACCGGTTCTCCCTTATCTATTCTGCCAGTTACATCCTCAAAAAACTCCAATAGGTTTGTCAAACACGATTTCCCTTTCATAAATCCATGTTGACTTTGTCTAATCCTGTTGATATTTTCTAAGTGTCCTGTTATCACATCCTTTATAATAGACTCTAGCATTTTCTCTACTACTGATGTTAGGCTAACCGGTCTGTAGTTCCCTGTTTTCTCTCTCCTTTTGTAAATAGTGGGGTTACATTTGGCACCCTCCAATCTGCAGGAACTGTTCCATAATCTATAGAATTTTGGAAGATGGCAACCAATGCATCCACTATTTCCATGGCTACCTCTTTTAGTACTCTGTGATGCAGATTATCAGGCCCTGGGGATTTATCAGCTTTCAGTCCCATTAATTTCTCCAGCACTATTTTTTTTACTAATACTAATTTCCTTTAATTCCTCCTTCTCACTAGACCCTTGGTTCCCTAGCATTTCTGGGAAGTTATTTGTGTCCTCTTCCGTGAAGACATCTTGATTTTCTGAGCCAATATCCTTTCTCATTATTGTCCTGATTTCATCCTTTACAACAACGCCACTCCATCTCCTTTTCCTTTTTGCCTGTCCTTCCTAAATATCGAATATCGTTGGATATTCAGCTCCCAACCTTGGTCACCCTGCAGCCATGTCTCCGTAATCGCAATTATATTGAATACGTTTACATCTATTTGCACTGTTAATTCGTCTACCTTATTACGAATGCTTCGTGCATTCAGATACAGTGCCTTTAGATTTGTCTTTATAACATCTTAACTTTTTTTGTACTATGGCGCTACAGGTATTTCACTTATTACCATTTTTTCTTACCCAGACCCTATTTGTTAGTGCACTCCTTTGTTTGTACGCTCTGTCCCTTCCTGACACAATCTGGTTATCCTTACCCCAATCACTTTCCTGCACTGCTTCCTTGTCTTTTCTCTTTAGCATTCTAGATTTCTCTCCACCAGGACCCCCCGCCCCCTTATTTCGGTTAAAGCCTTATCTACTCCCTAGTTATTTGATCTGATAGAACTCTGGTCCCAGCATACTTCAGGTGTAGTCCGTCCCAACGGAATGAAACCCACTTCTTCCACACCAATCTTTGAGCCATGCATTCATCTCCCTGATCCTATTGACCCTATGCCAATTTGCTTGTGGTTCCGGTAATAATCCAGAGATTATGATCTTTGTGGTTCTGCATTTTAATTTAGTCCCTAGCTGCTCAATCTCTCTCAGCAGAACCTCTTTCTTTGTCCTACCTATGTTGTTGGTACCTACGTGGACCACGACAACTGGATCCTCCCCCTCCCACTCCAAGTTCTTCTCCAGCCCGGAGGAGATGTCCTTTACCCTGGCAACACAGCCTTCGGGACTCATGCTCCTGGCTGCAGAGAACAGTGTCTATCCCCCTAGCTATACTGTCACCTGCTACAAGCACCTTCCTTTTTACTCCCCCCACTTGAACGGCTTCCTGTACCACAGTGCCGTGGTCAGTTTGTTCATCCTCTCCGCAGTCCCCGCACTTGTCCACAAGGTTGCAAGAACCTCGAATCTGCTGGACAAGTGCAATTTGTTTCCTATTTGTTTTATTCATTCACGGGGTGTAGGTGTCACTGGCAATGCCCATTTATTGCCCATTCCTAATTGTCCTTGAGAAGGTGGTGATGAGCCACCTTATACAATTGAGTGGCCTGCTAGGCTATTTCAGAGGGCAGTTAAGAGTCAACCACATTGGTGTGGGTCTGGAGTCACATATAGGCCAGGCCGGGTAAGGACAGCAGGTTTCCTACCCTAAAGGGCACTAGTGAACCAAATGGGTTTTTACAATAATCCAGTAGTTTCATTGTCACCATTACTGATACTAGCTTTTTATTCCAGATTTATTTAACTAATTGAAATTCCTCAGTTGCCATGGTGGGACTTGAACTCATGATCAGATCAAACTCTGCAGTCCTGCCACATCCAGTCGTGAATGGCGGTGGACAATTAAATAACTAACGGGAGAAGGAAGCTCCATGAACATCCCATCCTCAATGATGGCGGAGACCAGCACGCGAGTGCAAAAGATAAGGCTGAAGTGTTTTCAACTATCTTCAGCTTGAAGTGTCGAATATGGATGATCCATCTCAGCCTCCTCCTAAGGTCTCCACCATTACAGAAGCCAGTATTCAGCCAATTCGATTCACTCCACATGTTATCAAGTAACGGCTGAGCGCACTGGATACAGCAAAGGCTATGGGCCTCGACAACATCCTGGCTGATGCGCTGAAGACTTGTGCTCCAAAACTAGCTGGGCCTTTAGTCAAGCTGCTCCAGTACAGCTACAACACTGGCATCCCCCCAACAATGTAGAAAACTGCCCAGGTATGTCCTGTCTACAAAAAACAGGACAAATCCAATCCAGCCAATTACTGCCCCATCAGCAAAGTGATGGAAGGTGTTGTCGACAGTGCTATCAAACGGCACTTACTCACCAATAACCTGCTCACCGATACTCAGTTTGGGTCCCACCAGGAGCATTCAGCTCCAGACCTCATTACAGCCTTGGTCCAAACATGGACAAAAGAGCTGAATTCCAGAGGTGAAGTGAGAGTGACTGCCCTTGACATCGAGGCAGCATTTGACCAAGTATGGCATCAAGGAGCCCAAGTAAAATTGAAGTCAGTGGGAATCGGGGGGTAAACTCTCCTCTGGCTGGAGTCATACCTAGCACAAAGGAAGATGGTTGTGGTTGTTGGAGGCCAATCATCTCAGCCCCAGGACATCGCTGCAGGAGTTCCTCAGGGCAGTGTCCTAGGCCCACCCATCTTCAGCTGCTTCATCAATGACATTCCTTCAGTCATTAAGATCAGAAGTGCAGATGTTCGCTGTTAACTGCACTGTGTTCAATTCCTGTCACAACTCCTCAGATAATGAAGCAGTCCATGCCCGCATGCAACAAGTCCTGGACGACATTCAGCCTTGGGCTGATAAGTGACAAGTGATATTCGCACCACACAAGTGCAAGACATTGACTATCTCCAACAAGCGAGAGTCTAACCACCGCCACATGACATTCAACGGCATTACCATCGCCGAATCCCCCACCATCAACATCCTGGGGGTCACTACTGACCAGAAACTTAAATGGACCAGCCACATAAGTACTGTGGGTACAAGAGCAGATCAGAGACTCGGTATTTTATGGCGAGTGTCTCACCTTTTGACTCCCCACCATCTACAAAGCACAAGTCAGGAGTGTGATGGAATACTCTCCACTTGCCTGAATGAGTGCAGTTCCAACAACAGTCAAGAAACTCGACACCATCCAGGACAAAGCAGCTCACTTGATAGGCACCCCATTCACCATCTTAAACATTCACTTCCTCCACCACTGGCGCACCGTGGCTGCAGTGTGTACCATCTGCAAGATGCACTGCAGCAACTCACCAATCCTTCTTTGACAGCACCTCCCAAACCCACGACTTCTACCACCTAGAAGGACAAGGGCAGCAGGTGCATGGGAACACCACCACCTCCAAGTTCCCCTCCAAGTCACACACCATCCTGACTTGGAAATATATCGCCATTCTTCTATCGTCGCTGGGTCAAAATCCTGGAACTGTAAGGGGTTCTCCTCAAGAGGTTTCCCAGAGGTTTCTCTCTCTAGAGGCCTCTCTCTCTTGCACAGTAAAACCTTGAGTGGTTCGACCCACTCACCCCTTAGATTCTATACTCTGGACTTAGGTGCAGGAACTGCAATGCAGAGAAAACTCTTGTAGACCAAGTTTGATGAAACAAAATGACATTTTATTGCAAATGGAAAAATATCAAATCAAATGCAACACAGATAAGAGTACAGTACATGGGAGGGAAAACCAAACACAAGCAAATCATAATGACATTATACTAACTAAGTCAAATACAGGCATCTTATACTCTACAAAGATCATCATGAAATAAGGAAACACACGGAACATCGAGGGACAACAACTCATGTTAATTGTACCCTTAAATCCACCCCCTTATTAAACCTATCTAGATCTGATTGTGAAGGGCCAGAAACATGCTCACCAATCCCACTAGGAAGTGCAAGGTTTTGAAAACAAGTCTGTGTTTGGTCCTTTCAAGCGTTTCGTCTCCACGTGGATTGTGGAGCCCCTGCGAGCTGCGCCACACCTCTCTCCTGAGGTGGGGGTCGGGGGCGGCTGGACACCGGCAGGCCTGGATGTCGGCGAGGTCGAGGATCGTCGGCTTGACCCTGGTCAGGGGAGCCTTGGGCTGGTGTGGCCCCTTCTACCTTCAGCTACGGCCCGGGGATGGTCGATGATCTCCCGATGGTCTTCCCTGGGGCGGGACGCTGGTTCCAAAATGACTCTTTATACAGTCAGAATTGTCCTTCTGATTTCTCCAACGGTGGAGCAGAGTCTGCTGATCTTTCCCCAAGCTAGCTCCTCTTTGCCCAGCTCAAAAGCTGGACAGGCTGCTGGGGCTGCAACGACTGTCCGATTTTAAACTGTCCTTTTTCTCGGCTCTCTTTGTGACTGTCCGAGCTTGTTGATTCAAGCTTCCTCCAGCGTCTTCTTCCAAGCTGTTTCTTCCTCCTCAAGCTGCGTGTCCGGGGTGCTGCGCTCCGTGCTTCAGCTGCTGAAAGGTCTCTTCAGTTATACCTTTCTTCCCGAGGCCTCACTTCCTGCCCAAAATCAGGTTAGTCTTTGTTTTAACTTTGGCGGGCTTTGAGCACAGCGGGGCAGTTATTATATTTAAAATCATTTTAAGCGGCTGGTAACAGGCCCATCTCTGGTTGGAAATGGCTTTCATTGTTTTGAATGTCCTGCTGATCTCGTTATCTAGTCCTGGGTGCTGATCTCATGAATATGAAATTGTCCCCTTTTGTCTGGGGCAGCATTTTGATGGCCTCTGTCTCCAGGCCGATCTTGACCAGATCTACATCTAATCCATCTGCATACCTGTGGGTCTGGTTTCGTTCTCTCAGGAACGGCTTCCAGAACTTACTGTGGATTGAATCCACAAATCTGTCTGAGGTTGCGTAGGAACCATTTTAAAGTGTCCCAATAATTTGGTCACATGGTATGGTGGCCATTTTGTATGCCCCTTTTTCTGGGCTTCTTTTAAAAACAGTCTTTAAAATCATGGCCTCTTCTGCCTATTGACCCTTATTAATATGAAATCCAATTTTGTGAATCCTACACTCCCCCCTGATGATACTGTAACTTGCTTGGAGTATCATAATTCTGGGTGAGCAAAATTTTCTTTCCTTCCACAATCTAACCATCCCCAGTATTTACCTATCTATGACCCCACGACACATGCATTTCCCATTTCAGAAAAATCTAGTGTACATTAAGCATCTATAGATGGCAATACCTTGGAGTTAAAAATCTTATAACTTACTTCCAGGTGTGGAGGGGGTCCTTATACCCCTACATCACCTAGTATATACACATTATCAAATAATAATCACATCTAATAAACTTCAATAATAAAAATGAAATACATACGAAAATCCAAAAACACATGAATAACCATCAAAAAATAATACAGAGGAGGGAGGGAAAACTTTAACTTTATACAAAGCAGCAAAAATCTAAATGGGCGTCTCTTCTTCTACCCTCCCTCCATTCCCCTCTATTCTCGTACTTTTGCGAATGTTTGACCTTTTTACAGTGTACAAACAACAAATACACTACAATGACAACCTGGCACACTACAAGAATGTGGGAGGCTATCCTAATCCAGGAAGGGACTTCTATATTAGTGAACAGGTCCCACCGCGGTGGGGTCACTATGTCCAATATGTCTGCCCCTATCTCTAGAGTCTTCTGCTCCAGTGTGTAGAAGTGTTTCTGTGAAACAACAGCGGCTTTTAATATCTTGGTGAGGTGTTCAGGGAGAGGGGGAATGATATATCCAAAATGTGCAATGAATCATTGCAAATCGGTGAAATTCTCTTTCACAGTGAGGTGAACAGTGGAAGGTTCAGGGATGGGGACAATTCGCTCTTGGGCCACTTGAACTTCTGCCCTGGGCTTGAAACAGAAGCTGCTGTCACTCACCGGACACCAACCGTGCTGTCCATGCTGGTAGTGGGGCACTGCAGTGGTGACACAGTATGTCCCACCTCCTATATATGCCACCTGCGGGGGCACATGGCCTTGTGCCATTGCCTCCATGGTGCAATTTATAGGCTTCGCGCCAG
The DNA here is from genome assembly GCF_052327205.1 of Somniosus microcephalus. Lineage (NCBI taxonomy): Eukaryota > Metazoa > Chordata > Chondrichthyes > Squaliformes > Somniosidae > Somniosus > Somniosus microcephalus. The sequence goes on from NC_140987.1 coordinate 134,737,870, forward strand.
CAGTTCTGAACCCGCACTGTGGTTTTAAATGGGCATTCAAGTGCTGGGGACACAGGATGATGTGTGCTCCCCGGCTCCGGCACCCCGAGAGGTCGGTACCCGTCATTGCATGCTCCCATCGAATGACGTAAGGTGGGACTCCCGTGTAGTGAATATGCGCACCCCCCTGAATGACTCCAATGTTCTCCACCCTGTATACCGGGGCGGGTTTGGCTGTCTTTCCCATCACCGGCATTCTTACCACTATACCCATAATGGTGTGATTAGACCGTCCACAGTCCACTGGGACTGGGTAGGCCACTGAGGCTAGTCTGAGCTGGCACGGGCTCAATGTATTCTCAAAAGGGTGGAGGGCTGCGAGGTGCTTGTTGCTAATCCAGGAGGGGACTAAGCCTTGCTTTAAATCCTCCAGATTACTGCGGCCCTCGCCCAGTAACCACGCCCCGTATAGCACACAAGCTTCGTTCTGCGCAGCCTGATCGGACGCATTCCGATCCTCCCTGATGAGAGCATTTACCGTTCTGGCGTGTTACTCCAGCTCCGCTATTATCTCTTTTAAGTGTAGTGTCATGGCCTGGTCCTCGTGTAACTCAGAACCCACTACCTTATTCTCATCAGTCAGTATCTTTCTTAGTTGTGTTTTCAAACCATTAATCTGAGTTTGTAGCTCCACGTCATCCAGTGCGTTGATGACGGAAGTTCCTGTGTTAATAGCTGTGAAAATATCATTTACTGCACCCCTTCTTTGTCTCCCTATTCTGTCCAAGACCTCATGTGGTGTGGTGTACAATTCGGCTCTGTCGACATCAGCAAAGTCGAATTCGTAAAACTGTTTAAACATGTTTGTTAACAGGACCTGGTATAATTGCTCTGTTTCCTTGGGGCACCACGCTGGCAATCTTACCTCGGTGAGGTTTAAAATCACTGAAGCCACCGCGTAGTGGACCCCTTGGTACAATACCTGTCCTGTGGGTACCAATACCAATCTGTTCCTGGGTCCCTTTGTTGTGGTGGGGCACCCTTCCTTGAGGGCTTTAGCTACCGGAACTGTGGGCAGGGGCTTGCGGGGTCGGGTGATGAGCTCAGTGGCGTTCACTGGGATCTGTGAGTATGGGACTCCGCACGCCCGTGTGCTGACGTCCCACCTCATTCCTTGCCCAGCATCCTGCCACTGTCTTTGGAAAAAGATGGAGACGCCTGTGGGGCAAGCGCTTTCTGAACCCCACATACAGATGTAGATCCCCTCATCTGGCTCCCACCATTTGTCCCAACAGACACTCAACCCCCCGTGTGTCCCCGTAATTGTCCGATGGGTGTTATTACCCAATCTTTCCCACTCCACAGTGGAGTTCTTCATGGTGCTGCTCAACTTACGCAGCCACCACCATCGATCCAAGGGTACGTGTCCGTTGCAAACAAGGCAGATCTTCTTGCCCACGGTGACGCTTATCCGGGGTGCAATGATCCGCACCCTGGGGCACATCAGAGACGTTTCTCTGTATGCAAATCCCGTCTGGCTGGAGTATTCAGAAGAGTTTGACCCCAGCCAGCCTGGCCATCTCCCGTCTTGGAAGTAGGCAGCAGTCTCTTCAGCGTCCCGTGAACCGGTTCCGTCAGCCGCGATGGGGCCTCTGTTTCCAGAGCACCCATAGACAGTGGAGTCCTTGGTGCGGCCCCGATAGGCCCAGCTCCATCCAGCCATCGCGATTGTGACGAGGATCCCTCTCATCTTTACTGGCTTCTGCAACAAACCACACAAATATAGCCAGGCTTCCGAGAGATTCTGGCTTAGGTGACGGCATGATCGGGTCTTTCGACCTCGATCCAAAACAACACACACACACTGGGCAGATTTAAAACTACTTAAAATTCGAATTATCTTAATATTTACACTTAAAACTTAAACCTAAACTAAACTTATGTACAGCGCTGCCCGTCCCCGGGTGGCTTGCCTAATCCCTGATCGGACTGCAGCTCACCGCTCCCTGTGGCGGGGCTGCAGTGACCTGTGGCTCTGGTTCCCCACACCCTTCCGCTGTTAAACGGGGACTGTGTTTTCTCAAGGATTTCTGAAGTCGGCGTCTACTGGGAGTGGGTGACTCGGGCCAAGACTTTACAGGCTGAGACGTTCGGGTCGACCTGCGAGAAGGTACTTTGGGTGTGGCTCCCTTAGCGAGTGGACCTTCGGGTGGGACCTCAGCTCTCACAGCCGGTGGCTTTTCCACGACTGTAGGCTTCGGCTCCCTTCCCTCAGGCTCCGCCCCTTTGGGATTTGGGCAGGCTCCCTTGGCGAGTGGACCTTCGGGTGGGACTTCAGCTCTCACAGCCCGTGGCTCTTCCACGACTGCGGGCTTCGGCTCCCTCCCCTCAGGCTCCGCCCCTTCGGGAATTGGGTCTGTGGCAGACGGCTCCTCCCCAGCTGTCCCTACAGGTGGAGGATCTCTGCCCCCAACTTCTACCTCCCCCACGCTTGAGTCGAGGGCGGGATCTCCGTCCTCCAACTCCTCCTCCTCCAGAATCGTGTCGAGGGCGGGACCTTGCTGTTCGGGTCCCTCCTCGTCCGAGTCCCAGGCCATCGGAGAAGGCTCCCCCCAGGTGGGCGGGACCTCTTCTCCTTCCAAGCAGGCTACAACTCCAGCTTGTGTGGTGATACGCTTATCAATTACTTCATAAAAGGTGATGAGTCGAAGAAGAGATGATGAGTCGAAAGAAGAGATGAATAAGGCTTTTATTAGCTAAGAAGAGACCATGCTTCTTCGTGAGTGACTGAACAAGTCTGAACGAAACCCACACAGTGGTGGGTGGAGTCAGCTGAGGCATGCCTCCATACACAGCGCCACCCAGAGGTGGCAATATACAATACAGTGGTTTACCACATTCACCCCTTGTTTAATGTGAAGTCCGGCGGGGTGAAGGGTACTACAAGTTAAGTCTATCAGGAGGCCTTGTCTGACGTCCTGATCGTCGTGGTGGCGGCGGTGGTGTTGCAGCATCCGACGTCGGGTCTGGTGTCTGGGTGGTTGGCGAAGATTCCTGGGGCTTTGGCATGCCGTCTGCAGGGGTTGGGTTGGGAGGGGTGGTGGGGGATAACAGCGGTAAGGGGGATAACGGTGGTAAGGGGGATAACGGTGGTAATTCAGGGGTACCCGAGGGTGCGAGATCTCGTATGGAGACCGTGTCCTCCCGCCCGTCTGGGTATGTCACCCAGGCATACTGGGGGTTGGCGTGTAGGAGGTGCACCCGCTCGACCAGGGGGTCCGTTTTATGCGTCCTCACGTGCCTCCGCAGTAGGACGGGCCCAGGAGAAGTCAACCATGCCGGTAGCGAGGTTCCCGATGTAGACTTCCGGGGGAAAACGAACATTTTCTCATGAGGGGTCGCATTAGTGGCAGTACAAAGCAGTGACCGAATGGAGTGAAGCGCTGCAGGGAGGACCTCCTGCCAGCGGGAGGTCGGAAGGCCCTTAGATTTTAGTGCTAAGAGGACTGCCTTCCAAACCGTCGCGTTCTCCCTTTCCACCTGGCCGTTCCCCCGGGGGTTGTAACTGGTGGTCCTGCTCGTGGCGATACCTCTTGTTAGCAGGTACTGCCGAAGTTCGTCGCTCATGAACGATGAGCCCCTGTCGCTATGTATATAGCTGGGGAACCCGAACAGAGCGAAGATGTCATTCAGACACTTGATGACCGTGGTACTGGTCATGTCTGGGCAAGGGATGGCAAAGGGGAAACGGGAGTACTCATCAACTATGTTGAGGAAGTACACATTGCGGTCAGCGGAGGGGAGGGGCCCTTTAAAATCGACGCTCAGGCGTTCGAAGGGGCGGGTGGCCTTGATCAGGCTTGCTCTGTCCGGCCTATAGAAGTGCGGTTTGCACTCGGCGCAGATTTGGCAGCTCTTGGTCATGGTCCTGACCTCCTCGATGGAGTAGGGCAGGTTACGGGATTTGATAAAATGGAAAAACCTGGTGACCCCCGGGTGGCAGAGGTCATTGTGGAGGGACTGCAGCCTATCACTCTGCGCGTTGGCGCATGTACCACGTGATAGGGCATCTGGGGGCTCATTGAGTTTCCCTGGCCGATACAAGATATCATAATTGTAGGTGGAGAGTTCGATTCTCCACCTCAAGATCTTGTCGTTCTTGATTTTACCCCTCTGCTTATTATTAAACATAAAAGCTACTGAACGCTGGTCAGTGAGCAGGGTAAATCGTTTCCCGGCCAGGTAATGCCTCCAGTGACGCATCGCTTCTACAATAGCCTGGGCCTCCTTTTCGACGGAGGAGTGTCTCGTCTCGGGGCCCTGGAGGGTCCTTGAGAAAAAGGCCACGGGTCTGCCCGCCTGGTTAAGGGTCGCGGCTAGGGCGAAGTCGGAGGCATCGCTCTCCACTTGGAAGGGGATGGACTCATCCACCGCGTGCATTGCGGCCTTCGCGATATCGTTCTTGATAAGAGTGAAGGCTGCACACGCCTCTGGTGTCAGGGGGAAGGAGGTGGCTTTGATGAGGGACCTGGCTTTGTCTGCATAGAGGGGCACCCACTGGGCGTAGTAGGAGAAAAACCCCAGCCATCTCTTCAGTGCTTTTTGGCAGTGGGGAAGGGGTAGCTCCATTAGGGGGCGCATTCTGTCGGGGTCGGGCCCGATGACTCCGTTCTCCACCACGCAGCCGAGGATGGCCAGGCGCTTGGTGTGAAACATACATTTTTCCTTATTGTACGTTAGGTTCAGCCGTTGGGCCGTACGGAGGAAATTTGCTAGATTAACGTCGTGGTCCTGCTGGTCGTGGCCGCAGATGGTGACGTTATCCAAATAGGGGAAGGTTGCTCGCAGCGCGTTCTGGTCAACCATTCGGTCCATCTCCCTTTGGAAGACCGAAACCCCGTTGGTGACGCCGAAGGGGACCCTAAGGAAGTGGTAGAGGCGGCCGTTTGCCTCGAAGGCAGTATACTGGCGGTCCTCATGGCGGATGGGCAGCTGGTGGTACGCTGACTTAAGGTCGATGGTGGAGAATACTTTGTATTGCGCAATCTGATTGACCATATCAGATATGCGAGGGAGGGGGTACGCGTCCAGCTGGGTGTACCGGTTTATGGTTTGGCTGTAGTCGATTACCATGCGGCGTTTTGCAGTGGTTTTAACGACTACAACCTGGGCTCGCCAGGGGCTAGTGCTACCTTCGATAATGCCCTCCTTCAAGAGCCGCTCCACCTCAGAGCTGATAAAAGCTCTGTCCCCGGCACTGTACCGCCTGCTTTTGGTAGCGATGGGTTTACAGTCGCGGGTGAGGTTAGCGAACAGGGGAGGGGGGGGGACTTTTAATGTGGAAAGGCTGCAGGTGGTTTGCAGCGGGCGATTTAAAAGTTGTTGGTTGCAGACTGTGAGTGGGGGGAGGGGTCCACCGTATGCTAGTGTGACACTCTTAAGGTGGCACTGAAAATCCAACCCTAGCAGGACGGCAGCGCAAAGACGGGGCAGGACTAGCAGTTTAAATTTTTGATATTCAGTGCCCCCTACTGACAGGGTCACCACACAGTAGCCGCTGATGTCCATTGACTGGGACTTGGACGCCATAGAAATGCGATGGTGCGTTGGCAGAATCGTGAGGGAGTGGCTACGTACCGTGTCGGGGTGGACGAAACTCTCTGTGCTCCCGCTGTCGATCAGGCAACTGGTGGCGCGGCCGTTTACCGCGATATCCATCATGGAGCTGGATAGATGGTGAGGGTGGCCTTGATCCAGCGTCACGGAGGCCAGTATGTGGCTTAGTGAGTCACTATAGTCATCCGCCGAGACGGTGGTCGGTTCCGGTGACGAAATGGCGGTTGAGTGCGTTGGATACGATGGCGGCGGATGCCATGCGGCCGGGGGTACACAAAATGGCGGATAAGATGGCTGCTCCCACGGCCCGCACGCTGCGCTGCTGGCTGGCTTCCCCTTGCAGGCGTTAGCGTAATGGCCTTTCTTCCCGCAGCCCGAGCAGGTAGCTGTCTTAGCTGGGCAGTGCGCTCTGGGATGTTTTAACTGGCCACAGAAATAGCATTTTTGGGCCTGGTTACTGGGCATCGAAGCAGTTCTTACCGGAGGCTGCTGTCTCGGTTGGGTCGCTGCAGCGGTTGGTGCCGGGGGCGGCGGTCCCGTGTCCCACGGTTTCGATTGCCATGTCTCGGCGCCGTTACGGGGGTATGCCTCGAGGTTTCGGTGGGCCTCCTCTAACGAGAGCGCAAGGGCAATGGCCGTCTTCAGGTCGGGTTCCTTGCTTTCTAGCAGTCTCTGCCGGGTGTGGTCTGACTGGAGGCCCCTGACGAAGGCATCACAGGCGAGTCCCTGCGCGTGCTCCACAGCCGTTACCGCTTTACAATCGCAGTCTCTGCAGAGTGCCAGTAGCGCCCGTGCAAATGCCCCTACCGATTCTCCCGGTTGCTGCCTGCGGGATCCCAAGAGGTGTCGGGCGTAAATTGTGTTCACTGGGCGCGTATATTGCCCTTTTAGTAGCTCGAGGGCCGCCACGTACGTATTAGAGTCCCGGATTAGCATATATACTTGATGGCTCACCTGGGCGGTCAAAATTTTCAGTTTGTGATCCTCCTCTGTAACCTGTGAGATTGCGAGGAAGGATTCAAAGCAGCTCAGCCAGTGTTCAAACTTGGCTGATGCACCCACATCTTGAGGGTCGAGGTCCAGGCGTGGTGGTCTGAGGGCTCTCAGCAATGTCTGCTGTATCCGTTGCTGTTGTTGCTCCTCAGGTGTCGCCATTTAACTTTTAGCTAATAAAATTGATACGCTTATCAATTACTTCATAAAAGGTGATGAGTCGAAGAAGAGATGATGAGTCGAAAGAAGAGATGAATAAGGCTTTTATTAGCTAAGAAGAGACCATGCTTCTTCGTGAGTGACTGAACAAGTCTGAACGAAACCCACACAGTGGTGGGTGGAGTGAGCTGAGGCATGCCTCCATACACAGCGCCACCCAGAGGTGGCAATATACAATACAGTGGTTTACCACATGTGGTCTGTGACTCATCGCGCGCCTCAGGCTGAGGATCTTTATCCTCAGACCTGGCTTCGGTTGCTGATGCTCTTGCACCCAGTTTGAACAGTTTACACTGCTTCATACTAAACCACTTGTTGCGTCGGGACACTTCCACTGTGCGAGTGGCGTAGACTGGCGGATTTTGCACCGATTCCGGCTCATCCTCCTGGTCTATGGTTCTCTCGCCAGCACATAGGGTTAGACCCAAGAATTTTACTTCTCGCCGGCCAACCCGCGCCTTTGTAGGGGTTTCCTTAACACTCTCTACCTCCTTCACACTCGTACCCTCTCCCCAGAGACAATGATTTCTTAGGTCCACGTGGATCCCGTGGGCTACCAAGAAATCAGACCCCAGGACTCCTGTTCCACCTCCCACCTCCCATTTCATTAGGGTACACTTCCACGTGGTGCGGAGTGGTCCTAAACGAATGGAGAGGGGAAGGGAATGTGCGCCAGCCTGTTCTTCGCCCGTGAAGCCCGACAGAAGATATGGGACCCCAGTGGACAGAGGCGAGGCGGTGGGGTTATCTGCATGGATTACGGTGCACGATGCTCCCGTGTCCAACAGATAGGTTCCCTTCACCTCCTCCACCCCCATCTCCACGAGGGGTCGTCTCCAAACATCATATCGCAGCGCACGCAGGTAGACGGGCTGCGCCGACTCTAGTCACTTGGGTACAGCGATCGGAGTTTCGGGAGCGACAAGGCTGGTGGTGACAGCTATTTTCCCCTGCAAGGTCATCAGAGACCGCATTGTCTGTATGATCACTTCAATCGCAGCGGGATCCACTACTGCACCAGCTCCTTGCGCTGGGGCAGGAGCTACGGCTTGGTTTTGGGCTGGTACTGAGGCGGCGGTTTGGGCTTGGACTGCGGGAAATTTCCCTCTACTATCCTTCCATGGATTTCTACAGTCCTTGCGCCAATGTCCATCCTTCCCACACCCATAACAATTGAGCTTGGCTTGGACAGGGCGATTCCCTTCCTGCCTCCACTCCTTCTTGCTTGGGGCTGCGGGTTTTGCCTCATGCACCTTTCCTTTCTGGGGAGGTGTTCCCTGACTTCTACAGTTCTTATACGCCACATTTAACTGACGGAGCACTGTTTCTTCCGTGACACCGGGACCTTGGGGATCAAACCATGATCTGGCTAGGGCCCGTATCTCTGGCAAGCTGTTGGTAACCACGCAACGGAGCCAATGAACCTGCTGTTCGTCGCTTATTTGAGCCTGTTCAGGCATACCCGGACAGCTGCGTCGATACACTGGCCACAGCCTTTCTGCGAAAACCTGTGGGGGTTCTCCAGATAGCTGCAGGGTCCCTTCCACACGGTCGAACGGACTACCGCCGTCCACTCCCATTACTTCTAAAACTTCCTCCTTGAGATCCGTATACCCTTTCCGTCCCCTCTTGGCATCCTCTGAGAGGCACTGAAGGATTGTAGGATCCAGGGAGAAAAGCAACAGTTTTGCCTGTTCCTGATCATCGCAGTCATTTATGGCTGCTGTTTCCTCTATCTCCCTGAAATGAATCAAGGGATCTCCCTTTACTGTGAGTCGTGTGAGGTGGCTCACCATGGACCTTAAGTTCGGGCCAGCGTAGGGCACCACGAGCTGGTTCTGGTGGGGTCCGATACCGCCATCGGCAGTGTTGGGACTGAACCTCTGGTGCCGAGCGGGACACATCGGTGCCGGTCCCGGCTTTGCGACCAGTGGTTCTTCCACACACTCCACCTCGGCTACCTCCTCCTTTTCCGACCAAGTCTCACTATAGCTCGGCGGTGCTGAGGGCTCGGTGGCTGGTACCACAATTATCTCAGCTGGAATCGGCTGTTTCGATTCCTTCAAAAAGTCCATGTGACTGGCTTTCAGGCTGACGAGACACACCATGCCTCTTGCCTTAACCAGGGCCGTTCTTAGGTCCTCTATGGTCTTTTGGCAGGGGCCGTGGTCTGTGCTCTCAAACCCGTGCTCGAGGGCCAGCTTGTAAGCTGCCTTAACCTCCACTACTCTCTCCTCCTGCGCTCTTAGCTGTTGTGCGAGGCGGGCGCTTTTCTCCCATATCCTCGTTTCATTGATCTTTGCTTCAGTAACCTGGCACTCCAGGTACTCTATCCTCGCCTGATGTTGACTAGCTACTACTTGGCATTCCTGATTCAGCACGTGAAGCGCTGTGATGAGTTTTTCCCCACCCATGGCCTTTTCCTCTATTTCTGCTGCCTGGGCTGTGATCTTGGCTGCCTGTGCTGCAACGACCCGGTCCAAGATCTGGACCTGCTTCCTGTAACACATCAGCCACACTGCCTTTTCCACTGACTTCTTATGCTCTTTGCTCTCTGTCCACCTGATGGCTGCGTCCACTGGACACCCATCCAGCAAGAGATCGGAAATCCACTGTTTAGTGAGATTTACCTTGCCAAAGACATAATCCGCTATTCTCTCATCCATTGCATTTCGACCATTCAAACTTGGATCTACTACATTGCAATCCTGCCGCCAGAATCCTGCCGCGGTCGCCATTTTCTGTAAGGGGTTCTCCTCGAGAGGTTTCCCAGAGGTTTCTCTCTCTAGAGGCCTCTCTCTCTTGCACAGTAAAACCTTGAGTGGTTCAACCCACTCGCCCCTTAGATTCTATACTCTGGACTTAGGCGCAGGAACTACAATGCAGAGAAAACTCTTGTAGACCAAGTTTGATGAAACAAAATGAAATTTTATTGCAAATAGAAAAATATCAAATCAAATGCAACACAGATAAGAGTACAGTACATGGGAGGGAAAACCAAACACAAGCAAATCATAATGACATTATACTAATTAAGGCAAATACAGGCATCTTATACTCTACAAAGATCATCATGAAACAAGGAAACACACGGAACATCGAGGGACAACAACTCATGTTAATTGTACCCTTAAATCCACCCCCTTATTAAACCTATCTAGATCTGATTGTGAAGGGCCAGAAACATGCTCACCAATCCCACTAGGAAGTGCAAGGTTTTGAAAACAAGTCTGTGTTTGGTCCTTTCAAGCGTTTCGTCTCCACGTGGATTGTGGAGCCCCTGCGAACTGCACCACACCTCTCTCCTGAGGTGGGGGTCGGGGGCGGCTGGACACCGGCAGGCCTGGATGTCGGCGAGGCCGAGGATCGTCGGCTCGACCCTGGTCAGGGGAGCCTTGGGCTGGTGTGGCCCCTTCTACCTTCAGCTACGGCCCGGGGGTGGTCGATGATCTCCCGATGGTCTTCCCTGGGGCGGGACGCTGGTTCCGAAATGACTCTTTATACAGTCAGAATTGTCCTTCTGATTTCTCCAACGGTGGAGCAGAGTCCGCTGATCTTTCCCCAAGCCAGCTCCTCTTTGCCCAGCTCAAAAGCTGGACAGGCTGCTGGGGCTGCAACGACTGTCCGATTTTAAACTGTCCTTTTTCTCGGCTCTCTTTGTGACTGTCCGAGCTTGTTGATTCAAGCTTCCTCCAGCGTCTTCTTCCAAGCTGCTTCTTCCTCCTCAAGCTGCGTGTCCGGGGTGCTGCGCTCCGTGCTTCAACTGCTGAAAGGTCTCTTCAGTTATACCTTTCTTCCTGAGGCCTCACTTCCCGCCCAAAATCAGGTTAGTCTTTGTTTTAACTTTGGCGGGCTTTGAGCACAGCGGGGCAGTTATTATATTTAAAATCATTTTAAGCGGCTGGTAACAGGCCCATCTCTGGTTGGAAATGGCTTTCATTGTTTTGAATGTCCTGCTGATCTCGTTATCTAGTCCTGGGTGCTGTTCTCATGAATATGAAATTGTCCCCTTTTGTCTGGGGCAGCATTTTGATGGCCTCTGTCTCCAGGCCGATCTTGACCAGATCTACATCTAATCCATCTGCATACCTGTGGGTCTGGTTTCGTTCTCTCAGGAACGGCTTCCAGAACTTACTGTGGATTGAATCCACAAATCTGTCTGAGGTTGCGCAGGAACCATTTTAAAGTGTCCCAATAAGTTGGTCACATGGTATGGCGGCCATTTTGTATGCCCCTTTTTCTGGGCTTCTTTTAAAAACAGTCTTTAAAATCATGGCCTCTTCTGCCTATTGACCCTTATTAATATGAAATCCAATTTTGCGAATCCTACAGAACTCCCTCCTTAACAGCTCTAAGAGAGTGCCTTCACCACATGGACTGCGGTGTTTCAAGAAGGCGGCTCACCACCACCTTCTGAAGGACAGTTAGGGATGGTCAATAAATGCTGCCCTTGCTAGCTACACCCACATCCCAGGAATGAATTTAAAAAAAAATTCCATTTAGAGGTGGAGTTGTTGAGGAACATTTGTCCATTTTGTTCCCCTTTATAGTCTTAATATTTCATATCTTCCATTTTGAAACGCAGTGAAGAGAAAATAGCTTAAAACTTGAACTTAACTATTTTAAAATAAAATTAAATAGAGAAGTTCTCATATTCATGACAAGGTTTTGGTAGCTCTCTTGTTCTATTAGTACTTGGGGTGCTTCGGCAAGGATATGGTCCATGATATTATTATCTGAATTTGTGCTGTTCAGTAGTAGCAGCTGCAGTTTGGGAGGGCAAATCTTTGAGTAGTTGGAGTTTTCTGATGCGGAATTTGGTTTCTTGCCCTTCCAGATGAATCTGATAATCTTTTTAATTAATTCAGTGAAGACATTTTTGGGTGTTTTGACTAAGAGCATTTGGAACAGGAGCCTGGGTAGGATGTACATTTTGAGGAGACATATTTTCCCCAGTAGGGAGTTTGGGAGTTGTGACAATTAGAGCATGTCCTTAGAGTATTCCTGAAAAGTTGGCTTGGATAACTGAAATGTTCACTTTCCTGCTTGTACTCGGGAATTTGTTAATACAATTTTTATTCTGGATACTAAAATGCAGATGATATTAAAATCGGCTGTGTGGTTGATACTGAAGAAGGAAGCTGTAGACTGCAGGAAGATATCAATAAATTGGTCAGGTGGGCAGAACAGTGGCAAATGGAATTCAATCCGGAGAAGTGTGAGGTAATGCATATGGGGAGGGCTAACAAGGAAAGTGAATACACATTAAATAGTAGGACACTGAGTAGGGTAGAGGAACAAAGGGACCTTGGAGTGCATGTCCACAGATCCCTGAAGGTAGCAGGCCAAGCAGATAAGGTGGTTAAGAAGGCATACGGAATGCTTGCCTTTATTAGCCGTGGTATAGAATACAAGAGCAGGGGGGTTATGCTTCAACTGCATAAAACACTAGTTAGGCCTCAGCTAGAGTACTGCGTGCAGTTCTGGTCACCACATTACAGGAAAGATGTGATTACACTAGAGAGGGTACAGAGGAGATTTACAAGGACGTTGCCGGAAGTAGAGAATCTTAGCTATGAGGAAAGACTGGATAGGCTGGGTCTGTTTTCCTTGGAACAGAGGAGGCTGAGGGGAGACCTTATTGAGGTGTATAAAATTATGAGGGACCTAGATAAAGTGGATAGAAAGTACTTATTTCCTTTAGCAGAGGGGTCAGAAACCAGGGGGCACAGATTTAAAGTAATTGGGGGAAGGTTTAGAGGGGATTTGAGGGGAAATTTCTTCACTCAGAGGGTTGTGGGGGTCTGGAACTCACTGCCTGAAAGGGTGGTAGAGGCAGGAACCCTAACCACATTAAAAAAATACTTGGATGCGCACTTGGGATGCTCTAACCTGCAGGGCTACAGACCGAGAGCTGGGAAGTGGGATTAGGCTGGATCGCTCTTTGTTGGCCGGCGCGGACACGATGGGCCGAAATGGCCTCCTTCCGTGCTGTAACTTTCTATGATTCTATGATTCTATGGAGCATCTCATGCAGGTGGAGACCAGTTTCATGACCAGCTTTTAGTTTAACTCCAAGGATTTCACCACTTTGAATGGCCTGTATGACTTGATTTACTTTCTCTTGGGTATTGAGAGAATCTCCCTCTATCTTTTCCCTTCACTGGGGATGTAGCAGATTTGCCAGGTAGTCTCAAATGCTTTCGTCTGAAGTTGCGGATTTGTATTTGTATAGATGCTTACAGAGTTCCATAAATTCCTGGTTGATCACCTTGGGGTTAAAGGTTATGACACTATTATAGGTGGGTATTGATGGGATGGTTCTACTGGCATATTGATGCCTTAGGCCACAGGATTTTTCTTGGCTTATTGCCCTGTTTATAGTATTCTGACCGTACGAAGCACATTAGTTGCTCTGTTTTGACTATAACAAGAGAATTTTGTTCTCTCCTGGTCTGGCCTGTGTGAGGCTCTCATCTACTTTTTACATAGAATTACATAAAATTGCAAAATGGAATCAGGCGGTATGGCCCAACCAGTTTGTGTTGGTGTTTCTCCTCAACAAGAGGAATAGTCCTATTCCCATGGGTGCAGTGAGATGTTGTTCTTTGAGAGTGTGCGTTTTTTCTTTCCTACCTGCTAATGTTATGTCACCATTACAGCCAAATGGAAAATCTGCCCTGTAATCTTTAATCAGTAACAAAACATAGAAATCTATTGTGTTGCAGAATTTTAAGAGAAATATTTTGGCTCAGATGTGTGGGCACCTATTTTTGGATGCTCAGAGGGCACAGGGTACATTCCCTGCACCTGAGTGGTGCGGTCTGAGGCTCCCCAGATATTGGGCCTCATTATATAAGAGGACTGCAAGATCAGACCACTGCTAGCATGCCAATGCCTCTCAGGTAAGTGGGCCCGAGGGCCGGGGCTGGGGTTCGGACCGGGATTCAGATCGGGGCCGGGGATCTGGGATCGGGGACAGGGACAGTCAACCATCTGCAACACCACTAGTGGCAGCGTCAGAAAATCTAATCAGCATTTCCCTGAACAAAGTAGATGAATAAAGAATGTACACCACAAAGAGTTTCCTCTCAACCTGTTAAACCTTGACTGAGACATGCAAAGCACTCAGACAACCACAAAGATATTTCAGAAATTATGTCAGGGGCACTTACACAGTGATGGAGTGAAGCCTTTGAAGTCATCAAGACCATGGCATTGTGTGCTGGGGCTCAGATGGCCACATGAATGCCATTAATAATGTCCTGAACTTTGCGAAAGCCTTCTGTCAGTTTTCTTTAGGGAAGTGATGAAGGTGTTTTCCCAATCTGTCACCAAACTGTTCAATGTATTGAATCACTGTAGTTTCAATGATATTGCTGATATCCACTGTGGTAGCTTAGAATGATTCTGAGACACAATAGCTCAAAACACGCTGCCTTGATTATTGACCTTGTGGTGGCATTGTCTGCAAACCAGTTTCTAGCAGATGGTGCAGCTCCATCAGGTAGATGTGCCTGGGCATGTATACATAGCTGCAAGGGTAAGGATTGGAGTGGGCAATCCGCTTCAGGTGGGCGGAGGAAAATCTGGGTCAGGTGGTAGAAACTCCTGTCTAATTTTTCAGCATTTTTCACAGCGAAACTGCCTTATTTGGGAGGGAACATGGAGGATAATAGTGTCCTTCATCTCACAGATTTATACTGGGAGCATATTGTCAGTTAGGAACAGAAGCAGCAGAGTGTTCAAAACTTGCAGTCACCTGCAGTAAGGCTGCATGGTTTAAATCTCTGTGCCAGTGTGACAAGTGAAGTCCAGCTAGTTTGAGGTTATATCAAGTAAATGTATGGTTAGAGACCATAGCCTGGAAAATCACAGGGAAGTAATCCCAGAAGTTGTGCTACGGCGCAACTCCATTACTGATCCTACCAACGTTTGTGAGGTCAGTGGATGGAGGTTGCAGGAGTGGGCTTCTGGTAGGATTCCTGCCATTAAGAGGGATTCCACCAATGTGAGGGTGGTAAATCCCAGTGGTGTGGAGTAGGATCACTGCTGCAGCACCAGAAGAGGCAGCAAGGGACTTTATAGGGAAAGAAGTGCTCTGAAGCTAACAGCAAGGCTCCCACTGAGGCCTTCAGTAGGTAATTTCTGGGCCTAACTTGGAGGCAACCAGAAGGTTCTTTACCTTCATTGGGGGAACTCAGGGCCTACCACCCTCTTCCACATGGCAGCTCAGGGAAGTGGTGGTAAGTGGGGCAGATCGGAAGGAAATCCTTTGGGAAACCAGGCCTCGTTTCCTTGCTGACATTGGCATGTGACAGATGGGGAAGGATCAGCTAGCGGCGATTCCAGTGAGGGCAGAGGGAGGGAAATCTCGGTCTAGGTGGTAAGGCAATGGTAGGCCTCTGTGTGAACTTTCCCTCGTTCTTGATGTCGGCTGAGGTCATAGCGGAGAATGCCCCTCCTGTATTCTAAAAGGTTTTTTACGGATGTAGGAATCTGACATTTTTGATGTATCAGTTAGTTACAATTGTGACCTAATCTTAACAGAAGCGGTGGCAAGAAGTGCCAGAGGTAATTCTGAGAAAGATTGTAACCAGAAGAGATTGGGTGGCTATTTCCCTTCCAAGAACCATTTTTTGAAAGTTCTGCAAAGATAGTCAAAGGAATTCAACTGATGGCCTTGTGTGTTTAAATCTATCATGTACTGTTTCAAAGTTACAGTGTTATTGAACTGATTTCAAGAATTCACTGTTGCTTATATTTCTATAAATTACTATCTGTGAATAAACCTGTTTAGTGGTTTAGTCTGTTACAAAAGTGTTTAGCATGATTGATAGTAATTGTTTTCTGAAATGATGTGAGCATGTAGAAGAAATCCCAAGTATAATCAACAGAGAATAAACAGGGCCATTGTTTGCCCAGGGCACACTATCCTAGTTTACTTTTTGCACAAGGTTTCACTTTAGTTCATAGAATGCGTGGGCTTGCCTATGGTAGCTTTTATGTTGAGCACAAGAAGAGAAGCCTGAATCGTAATACATGTCTTCCACCATTTTAATAAAGATTCAGATTTAACAGTTTAAAAGGAAAATATTGACCCTGATATTTTTGACTAGGCATTATTGCTAATAATAAAAACTGAACTAATCTCTTTAGCAAGGCATGTTTTATTTTTCTCTTCTATATTGACCAATGTTGTTAGTCAGGAATGCTTGGCATAGTAACAATAATACATATTTTGTTTTTTCTATTTCTTGGTTCGTGCATATGTTATTTCAATTTTCAATAATTATTCTAAATATGTTGAGCTTTCAAAAATAAGCTAAATGATGCTTTTTCTAGTATACATTATTAAAATCAAATTTGCTTTCTGTGGTGATGGCTATATACTGATATTGTTGAGACTACTGCTTTATTGGAATCTATTATAACAAACACTGCGGGGAAAGATGTGCATAAAAGTCTTCATATTACTCAATAAGCAAGATAAAGTGTTATGGTTGTTGCATATTATATGTATTTATTTTATTTATTTATGGTACAATTCAGTTTCCAAAATGGCCAAGCTACTTCTAAGTAATAAAGTACCATTTAAATATATTTACATGATGTAGTCTCCAGCATAATTACATAAAATAATGAAGACACACTGTTAGATAACCACTCTGAGCTCTTATTGCTAAACAGCTTGTGAACGTCCCACCTGCTTTTTTAAATGATGTCTTGGTAAGTACAAGATTTACATTTTTGTTTTAAAACATACAAAAATACCAGAAAAATGAGGAACCACCTTTTCCAAATTAAGAACCGAAGATGAGGGTCAAGGTTCTAGCTTGTGATAGCCTGTGGCTGCTGTCAAATATAATTTAATGCCTGGTGCTTTGTTGGCTGACCTCAGGTTTCTTAAATAGAGGTGCGAGCCACTTGCACTATTATAATGCCTGGTGTTCATTCATTTTCCAAAGGCATTCCATAATAATAATGTTCAGTGAAGGAGAGAAACATGAACTTGGTAATAATGAATGAATGTCAAGTAGTGTCAAGATCCCTTTATTCATAAAACTCATATTTCCTTGTGCAATTGTATTTTCTCTTTTCAGCTGTATTAGCCTCAGTTTGTTTGCCATGTTCAGAGAAGGATACATTACACCAAACGCTGCCTGGGGTGTTTTCAATGTTTTTGTATTTGTTTCCAATGATTAGTGCTTATTTAAGCTAATAATAGGTGAGGAGAGAAGCTCTCGTTAGCCTGACAAGTAAATATTCTCTCAGTAAGGCGTGTCACCAAAGAATAAAATGTGAAGCTAGGAATAATTAAAATGAACTAATCATCCCTACATGCCTTGTATAAGGTTGTCAAAAAATGATCCTTCTCCCATGATCCCAGTTACTCTGCTTTGCCAAAGATTGTGACCTCACTTTACCTTCTTGGTGTTCAATTACTTTACCCTTTGATATATTGTTTGTTAGTTTGAGATAGGGAAAACTATTAGACTTTAACTGTGTATATAAACTTCACTCATATAAGAATAAAAATAATTAAGTTGTATGGTACTGCAGGACTTAGCATTAATTTGGAAATAAATAAATTATACATTACAAGGCTCATTATTGGTGTTATCTGTCAACTTGTGCTTCAGATATGTACTTTGGGATCACCAGTGTCCCTGATTTTAGGGGCAGTATCCTAGTTTCCAAGTTTCCTGATTGAGAGGTAAGGATGCTAGATGGGGTTGTTTTCAGAACTGTGTGTGGTGCTTTTTTTTGTTTTCTTGCATTGTCTGTGGAGCCTCTTTCAGAATTGTACATGTTTTTTTCTTCTGTATGTTGAGTTTTACTTTTTATGGAACTGTATTTATGTATTGTGAGGCTTCCTTTTTTTAAATGTGAAAGGGTGGGGGGGGGCTGGGTGTTAAGGTGGGGAAGTCAGAACCATATAGTTGGGCAAGGGATTTCTTATTGTTCCAGAATATCTTGGGGATGGGAGAAATACTGTATAGCAATGTGCTTACTCAGTATTGATTTAATATTTACAGCTGAGCACATCTTTGGACAGGAGAGTAGTGGATATAGATGCCTAAATCTTATCTTTGGAATTTAGTGATTAGATAAAAAGCTTTCTTCTTTAATGAAGTATTATTTGACCATTACAAAAGAATAGCACATTACTAATCAATAATTATTCTTCTCCTGCCCAAAAATAGACATTTCAAACATTGATTAGCAGCAGGCTTCATTGCGAATAGAGATCTACTTGTGACAAACCTGCCTAGAGTGTAATAAGTCGACAACAGGCAACTCATGTCCTCAGACCTACAGCTACTGAGTCTCAGATCAAGTTTCAAAGTGGGGGTAAACAATGGTTGTTCTCGTCAGTGAAAGCTGTTCAATAAATAAATCTCCAACACAAATTAAATATACTAAAAAGCAACAATTTACAGTGGAGAAAATTATTATCCAAATATGTAAAACTTCAGCAAAGAACTTCCTTTTAAACTTTTCTTTAACTACAAGTTTTCTCTGGTAACATTGAATGGATTGGCAATTGGCTGATTTTAAAATTTCAAGTTTGGTTTCCTTTATTTATATTCCATTGTTGCTTTAATTCTTATTTAGGATTATTAAAGTTAGTGTTGTCTTGAGTTCTGTATATAGGTTGCTTGTTTTAAATATACAGAAGATGTGCATTTCCTCTAGAAAATAGACAGTAAAGAGTGTACACTTGCATTGTACTTGTGTTTTTTTATTCGTTCCTGGGATGTGGGTGTCACTGGCAAGGCCAGCATTTATTGCCCATCCCTAATTGCCCTTGAGAAGCTGGTGGTGAGCCTTCTTGAACCGCTGCAGTCTGTGTGGTGAAGATACTCCAACAGTGCTTTTAGGAAGGGAATTCCAGGATTTTGACCCAGTGATTGTAATATATGTGGGTAGAACAAATGAAGGACAGAGACACGATGAGTTGCTAGTCAAGATGCTTGTTTACTAGGCCAGAGTGAACTGAGCATGCTCATACCATACCATATGACAAACCATGTGATAATACATTACACTGCTTTCCCCTTAAAAAAATGTACATATTCCCCTCTCAAATCCATTTATTTTAAATCAACTACAAATTCTACAAATGAACTACAAATCCAGTTTAATAACACGTTTGCAGAGCCTTCCTGATCTCCTTACAAAAGGATTTGGTGTTGAACCAATTTTCGGGCTGTTTTGTTTTGGTTCCTGTTAAGTCTGTGAATTATTTAGTTAATTAAAACACAGACTAATGAGTAACAATAAAAACAGGTCTTTACTGGTTGGAGGTAGGGACGATACTGAATACAAGATTACTGCACAGTGCTTATATACCGGTGTGTTCACCCCCGGTATTACGTCTACAGCAGCCTGAGAAAGTAGTACATCTCTTAAGGTGGAACAGGCTTAAGCTCTCTTAAGGTGGAACAGGTTACATACACAACACTCCTCCCTTCTTAGCTTTATAGTCATCCCCCCCATTTAACATAACGTAATAACATATATACATATATAACTTCATGTTTAACGTAACATATCACAGATTCAGTCTCTGCGGAAAACAGTTCACAGATTCAATCTCTGTGGTGTAGTCGGTTCACGTTACTCATTCAATAGTCCTTTCATGGATTTAACAGCTTGAACTTCCGAACTGATTTGGCTCCGTTCGGAGGGACCACATGTGTGATCTGGTAGAGGTGATAATGGTTCAGATGGGTCATCTTCTGTTTTTACTTTTCCTTTTCTGCTTCTTGGAGACTCTCTGGGCTCCATTGTCAGCTGCTACAGCTGCCAGCTGCATGCGCAGTTCCTCCTTCTCTTCCTCCTGTTTCCGTCGTAGAGCCAGCTTCTCCCGATGTTCCGTAGACTTTTGGTGCTCCTCCATGATTTCTGCACTTTGGGAGTCGAAGTTACATACTGGGCAGGACAGGACATCGTAATATTCGGTGTCGTCCACCAGGTCATGGTAATATTCGGTGTCGTCCTGAGCTAGACCAGTGAGAGGGTCGTCTATTTCCTCCATACCCAGCTGGACGTTAGCCAGCTCTTGTTCCAAATCCAGACATCTTTCCTGAAGAGACTTCTTCATGTGTACCTCTGCATCCAGCTTTTTCTGGGCTTTCAGCAAGTCGTTTACTAGTGACCTCATTTGTGATTTTAATACTTCAACTTCCTTTGGAGATTGATTGATCGGACTATGCAATCCCTCTACCGGAGCAGCTGTTTCAGCGGTCTGTTGTTTTACATTGACGTGAGTCAGCGTACTTTTGGCATCCAATGGCTGCTCTGTTGCAGTCGTTTCAGTCTGTGTCGTCACATCAGCCATCTCAATGACTTTTGAGAGCTCCGAACCCTTTTCCTTTGAAGATCGCAGCTCGTGTTCAAGTTTTTCCCATTTCAGAGTCTTGTCCCTCAGAATATGAAGGAGTTGGCTGACCGTTAACTCTTCTGACACCAGATTATGGCACGCACCTTCAGAACCTGAATCAGCTTTGATTCGTTCGGCCTCCTCGCGCAGATGGTTGGTGTGCTCCTGCTCCATTTTCTCCATCAGTTGCTTCTGTTGACTTTCCAGATTCTCCCACTCTGTAACAAAGAACTTTTTTATTTCATTCATCTCTTGCTCAAAACGGCGAATCATTTGTTCTAATTGCTGTTGTAGTTTGAAATGGAGTTGAGTTCGAGCCCAGTGTCCCTCACAAAAGTGCATATCAGTAGACTTGACAGACTCAGAATTCTCTGTTAAACTATGTTGTTGTTGCTCAGTGGAATTCTGTGCTGAAACTTTGTCTTTTGCACATGGGTTGGTCTTACCATCATCAGTTCTAGAGTCTGGGCTGATTATCTGCACCGAGTTCTCACTCTTTATGGCTTTTAGCGAATGCCAGTCCATATTTATGTTTCTAAACCACTCCCGGCCTAGTAGTGGTGGACCTCCCTCCGGTAGCACATATAAGTCCATTATTTGACTTCCTTCGCCCTTGTTGGCCACTGCAACCTTTATTGTCCCGATGGGGTACACTCTCTGCCCCGTGTAGGTTGTCAATATAATCTCCGTATCCTGTAGGGGAATATGTTGGAATAACCTTCTGTAATCTTTCTTATTCATGACCGACAATGCCGATCCAGTGTCCAATTCCATTTTTACTTGGACTCCTTCTATCTGAAGAGTAACCCAAATTGTCTGGAGGTCTGCACCCTTACCAACGTTGAGTACCCTTAAGCTAGCCAGTTCAATACTGCTTGCGTCTGAATCAGACTCCTGTTCGGCCACCTTGTGTACCTTTGCGTATTTCCCTTGCGGTGACTTCTTGTTGCTGGTCTTCTTCGCTGACCTGCATACTCTAGCTATATGTCCAAGCCTACCACAAGTTCTACATTCTTGGTTTTTAAACCAACACTGGTTCTGATCATGCGTTGTCTTTCCACAACGATAACATTTGCCAGAACTCACACCCAATTTGTGTGCACTGAGCTCCGGTGACCGTAGCTGCATTACTGCCGTGCCTCTCGCTGCGGCTTCGTGTGCTGCTGCCATAGTGACCGCCTTCTCAAGCGTCAGCTCATTCTCCTCGAGCAGTCGCTTTTGTGTATCCTGTTTAAATAAACCACACACAAATTTGTCTCAAAGTGCCTCTGTCAGTCCCGTTCCAAACTGGCAATATTTCGCTAATTTACGCAATTCCAGCAAATATTCAGCATTGCTTTCATGCTGTAGCTGCCTTCTGTCGTAAAATTTAAATCGTTCCACTAGCATCAGCGGCGTGGGGTTTAGATGATCTTTCAGGACAGTAACAATCTCATCGAACGTCTTATCCGCCGGTTCATCTGGTGATAACAGGTGTTTCAATTGCCCGTATGTCTTCGCACCCATTAAATTTAATAATGTTAGAGCTTTATCTTGGTCACGAATTTTATTGGCCTTACAATAATTTTTTACTCTTTCAACATATATGGCCCAATCTTCGAGGTCACTATCAAAGGTGCTAATATTCCCGTGTTTAGGCATTGTAGATTTGCAATTTCTCAGATTTTATTTTCTTTACTTGTTATCAAAGATGGCGGCTTCCCGCTCTTGTCGTCGTCCTCCGCCCACAAAATGGCGGTTTTCCCGCGCTTGGCGGTCTTCACCCGTCCCCCGACGCCGTCTCCCTTCAGCCCCCGAGTGCGGCCCTTATCAGCGGATGCGATCGATGGCCCGGCTGCGCCTCGCACTTGAAAGCGGCCCGGCCCTTATCTGCCGATCGCTATCGCCCTGTACCTCTCTCTTCCCCAGTCCTGTCTTCTACTCCGGTTCACAAGCTGATGGAGGCTTCAGGGTCCTAATGCCTGTCGCTTCCAGTGGGGTGGTGAGTGGTGAGGTTTGAAACCTCTCTTCAACCGCCGTGGAATAACTGCCGCAGGGTAAGAACCTGACTCGTCGCCAGTGTTAAGTCTGTGAATTATTTAGTTAATTAAAACACAGACTAATGAGTAACAATAAAAACAGGTCTATACTGGTTGGAGGTAGGGACTATACTGAATACAAGATTACTGCACAGTGCTTATATACCGGTGTGTTCACCCCCGGTATTACGTCTACAGCAGCCTGAGAAAGTAGTACATCTCTTAAGGTGGAACAGGCTTAAGCTCTCTTAAGGTGGAACAGGTTACATACACAACAGTTCCGAACTCAAAGAAGTAGGTATCACCATTTGATACAACCTTGCTCACAAGACAATTCAGTACGACGGCTATGGAATGGTTTCAATTCTGTGTCCATACGCTGATCAGTCCATCCATTCAAGGTGTTTTCATACACTCGTTTCAGTACTTAGTCCTTTTGAGTCTCATCTGCAATCCCAGTTGCATTCACGGGAAAATCTTTGTCAACTGCACCTAGCATGAAAATCTCACCTTCACTCCCAACAGATGAGTTTTCATGTGGCAACCTGGACAAGATATCTGCGATTGCGTTCTGCTTTGAAGTGCGATATTCAATTGTGACAACAACACTGCCCAACATTGCATTCTTGATGCGGCAATTGCAGGGATGGCAGATTTGGGCCACAGTATTGCTAAGAGCGGTTTGTGATTGGTTATCAGGGTAAACTTTCTGCTGATCAGGAACTGCTGGAATTTCTTGATTCCAAACACTGTGGCGAGTGCTTTCTTTTCAATTTGCGCATAGTTTCTTTCGCGCTTTGTGAGGGATCACGATGCGAATGTGATTGGTTTCTCTTGGCCTTCATCCATTCTGAGACCGGAAGGAGCAGACCTGTTGGGAGCACAGCGAGAGTGGAGCAGTTAAAAGGAGCGGCAGCAACTGAACAGAGGTAGTTTTTGAAAAAGTGACGTCAGAGTAAAAAAAGTTATGTCGGCACAAGGGAAGGAGCTGATTGGTGAGTAGCTGGTGAGAGTTTTTTTTAATTAAAAAAATTTTTTTTTAGTGAGTACAGGAATAAGAGGATAGAACAGATGAACGCGTGGCTGGAGAGATGGTCATAGAGTCATAGAGTCATAGAGTTATACAGCACAGATAGAGGCCCTTCGGCCCATCGTGTCCGTGCCGGCCATCACACCCTGTCTAATCTAATCCCATATTCCAGCATTTGGTCCGTAGCCTTGTATGCTATGGCATTTCAAGTGCTCATCCAAATGCGTCTTGAATGTTGTGAGGGTTCCAGCCTCCACAACCCTTCCGGGCAGTGAGTTCCAGACTCCAACCACCCTCTGGGTGAAAAAGTTCTTTCTCAAATCCCCTCTAAACCTCCCGCCCTTTACCTTGAATCTGTGCCCCCTAGTTATTGACCCTTCTACTAAGGGAAAAAGCTCCTTAGTATCCATCCTATCTATGCCCCTCATAATTTTGTACACCTCAATCATGTCCCCCCTCAGCCTCCTCTGCTCCAAGGAAAACAAACCCAATCTGCCCAGTCTCTCTTCATAGCTGAAGCGTTCCAACCCTGGTAGCATCCTGGTGAATCTCCTCTGCACCCTCTCCAAAGCTATCACATCCTTCCTGTAGTGTGGCGACCAGAACTGCACACAGTATTCCAGCTGTGGCCTAACCAGTGTTTTATACAGCTCCATCATAACCTCCTTGCTCTTATATTCTATGCCTCGGCTAATGAAGGCAAGTATCCCATATGCCTTTTTTACCACCTTATCCACCTGTTCCGCCGCCTTCAGGGATCTGTGTACTTGCACACCCAGATCCCTCTGACCCTCCGTCTTGCCTAGGGTCTTACCATTCATTGTGTATTCCCTTGCCTTGTTAGTCCCCCCAAAGTGCATCACCTCGCACTTTTCCGGGTTAAATTCCATTTGCCACTGTTCCGCCCATCTGACCAACCCATCGATATCGTCCTGCAGACTGAGACTACTCTCCTCGCTATTTACCACCCTACCAATTTTTGTATCATCCGCGAACTTACTGATCATACCTTTTACATTCATATCCAAGTCATTAATATAGACCACAAACAGCAAGGGACCCAGCACCGATCCCTGTGGTACCCCACTGGCCACAGGCTTCCAGTCACAAAAACAACCTTCGACCATCACCCTCTGCCTTCTGCCACTAAGCCAGTTTTGTATCCAACGTGCCAAGGCACCCTGGATTCCATGGGCTCTTACCTTCTTGACCAGTCTCCTGTGCGGGACTTTATCGAAGGCCTTACTGAAATCCATGTATACCACATCCACTGCGTTACCCTCATCCACACACCTAGTCACCCCCTCAAAAAATTCAATCAAATTAGTCAGACATGATCTTCCCTTGACAAAGCCATGTTGACTATCCCTGATTAATCCTTGCCTCTCCAAGTGGAGACTGATTTTGTCCCTCAGAACTTTTTCCAATAATTTTCCCACCACTGATGTTAGGCTCACTGGCCTGTAGTTCCCCGGTTTTTCCCTACTCCCCTTCTTGAATAATGGAACTACATTAGCGGTTCTCCAGTCCTCTGGCACATCCCCTGTGGCCAGAGAGGTTCTGAATATATGTGTTAGAGCCCCCGCAATCTCTTCCTTTGCCTCACACAGCAGCCTGGGATACATTTCGTCCGGGCCTGGGGATTTATCCATTTTTAGGCCTGCTAAAACCGGCAATACCTCCTCCCTCTCGATGTTAATGTGTTCGAGCATATCACAGTCCCCCCGCCCTATTTCTATGTCTACATCGTCCCTCTCCATAGTGAAAACAGATGCAAAAAATTCATTTAGAACCCCTCCTACATCTTCCGGCTTCACACGCAGATTGCCACTTTTGTCCCTAATGGGCCCTATTTTTCCCCTAGTTATCCTCTTACCCTTAATATACTTATAAAGCATCTTAGGATTTTCCTTTATTTTGCTCGCCAGTGTTATTTCATGGCCCCTCCTTGATCTCCTAATTTCTTTTTTAAGTATCCCCCTGCACTTTTTGTACTCCTCTAGGGCTTCCTCCGTCTTTAGCCTTTTGTATCTGCCAAAAGCCCTCCTTTTTTTTCTAATCCATTCTCGTATATCCCCTGACATCCACGGTTCCCTGTGGTTTTTGGAACCACCCTTGACCTTTACGGGAACATGTTGCCATTGTATGATCTCAATCTCCCTTCTGAAAGCCTCCCATTGCTCCGATGTGGATTTTCCTACCAGTAGCTGATCCCAGTCCATTTTGGCCAGATCCTGCCTTATCCTATTAAAATCAGCCTTCCCCCAATTTAGAACCTTTATTTCCGGCCCATCCCTGTCCTTTTCCATGACCACCTTAAATCTCACCATATTATGGTCACTGTCACCAAAGTGCTCACCTACTAGCACTTCTTCCACTTGGCCGGCCACATTCCCTAGAATTAGGTCCAGTACCGCCCCCTCTCTTGTAGGACCTTCTACATGCTGGCTCAAAAAGCTCTCCTGGATGCACTTTACGAATTCTACACCCTCTGTGCCTTTCACACTCTGACTATCCCAGTTAATATTGGGGAAGTTGAAATCCCCCATTATTATTACCCTATTATTTGCACATTTCTCTGAGATTTGCCTACATATCTGTTACTCTATCTCCCCCTGACTGTTTGGAGGCCTATAGTACACTCCCAGCAAAGTGCTTGCCCCCTTCTTGTTTTTAAGCTCCACCCATATGGCCTCATTAGAGGAACCTGCTAATATGTCATCCCTCCTTACTGCAGTAATTGACTCCTTAATTAATATTGCTACACCCACTCCTCTTATACCCCCCCCTCTGTCTCGCCTGAAGATTCTGTACCCCAGAATATTGAGCTGCCAGTCTTGCCCCTCCCTCAACCATGTCTCCGTGATGGCAACAATATCATACTCCCATGTGTTTATCAACACCTTCAGTTCATCCACCTTATTTGCAAGACTCCTTGCATTAAAATAGATGCCATCCAGCCTTGCCCTTGTATATTTGCCCTGTCTACCAAGCTGACTTGTTTTTTTCTCTATAATTTGCAGCACATCACCCCCTCTTTCAGCTCCCCTCTGTATCCCATCCCCCTGCCAAGTTAGGGGGGAGGGAGGGCTTTAGATTCCTGAGGCATTGGGACCGTTTCTGGGGAAGGTGGGACCTGTACAAGCCGGACGGGTTACACCTCTACAGAGCCGGGACCAATATTCTTATGGGGAGGTTTGCTAGTGCTGTTGGGGAGGGTTTAAACTAGCTTGGCAGGGGAATGGGCACCAGCATATAGGAGTAGAAAAGAGGAATAAGGTGCATAGAAGAGTGAGTGTGTTGTATAGTACGAGTGTGAGGGTGCCGGTTAGTTCCCTCAGTAACCCCTAGATGGCACCTTCACTTGTTTTTTGCCCTTTGCTAATTGTTACTAGTTTCTCCTGTGTTTATTACTTAACTGCCTTTTATCAGGTTTATTGGGTTCACCTGTTTTTGCTTGTATTTAAGTTCTGTGGTTTCTTCCCTCTGTGCTCAGTCTTGACAAGCCATTTGCCTAGTGGTAGCTTGTCTTGAGCTCCTATGTTTGTAACTGTTTACCTGTGTGATTCTAGTAAAGTACTTTTATTTAAGACTGCATACCTGCTTCTCGCCTCGTCTGTCTGCATTTGGGTCCAGAACCAGCCTCGCCCTGACAGCAAGACTGAGCCAGTATGGACCCAGCAGTGATGGAGGAATTTCGTTCTACTCTCTCCCATCAAGTGCTTTCCTCGGCCACCTTGAGCAACTTCTCCAAAGCATTTCGGACAACGTAAATACGTGGACTCAGACCATTCAACACCCAGCCGCTGTGGCTTCTGCTCAGGATGTTCCTCCTCAGTCAGTTCCTTTGGGTACTACCCCACCGGTCGCCGACCTCCAGACTCACCGAGAGCCTCACCTACCCGCGCCAGAGCACTATGACGGTCATCCGGGCAAGTGTCGTGGCTTCTTGACCCAGTGCTTCCTAGTTTTTGAACTCCAACCCTCCATGTTCCTGTCACCCCGCTCTAAGGTAGCGTTCATCATATCACTACTCTCGGGAAAAGCTCTCGCCTGGGCTACCGCTATCTGGGAGCAGCAATCTTTCGTCTGCTCGGACATTCTCCTTTTCGCCGAAGAGATGAGCAAAGTCTTTGACCATCCTGTGAGTGGACGGGAGGCAGCTAAGAGACTTTTGAATCTCTGCCAGAGCAACTGCAGCGTAGCTGACTTCGCCATTGAGTCCCGCACACTCGCTGCGGAAAGCCACTGGAACACCGAGGCCCTTCTCTCCACATTTCTTCATGGCCTTTCCGAATCTATCAAAGATGAACTGGCGTCCAGAGAGGGTCCGGAGAACCTTGACACGCTCATCTCCCTTGCCATCAGAGTGGATAACCACCTCCAGGAGCATGGTAGAGAGAGGAGATTCACTACTTCCACAGAGGTGAGATCTTCCGGTGTTTCGAATCTGACCGAGAGTTTCCAAGTACCCCCGAGTCCACCTGTTTGCACCGAAGAGGAACCTATGCAACTCGGCAGAACTCGGCTCTCCCAGTTTGAGAGACAGAGGAGATTGAGAGAGGGGCGTTGTCTTTACTGTGGCCTGTCTGGCCATCTCAGAGCCACATGCCCTGAGCTTCAGGAAAAAGCCAGGAGGATTGGGAAAATACTGACAGATCAAATCCCTTCTCCTACCCCTTCTGTCTTCCAAACCCTGCTTCCCGCTCGTCTCTCTTGGGAGGGACAACAGTACAACCTCCAGGTGTTTGTTGACTCCGGGGCCACTGGCTGTTTTATCAATGCCACCCTTGTGCGCAGCCTGAAAATTCCTTTCTCCCACCTTGACAAGCCTTTACAAGTCACCGCCCTCGACGGCAGGCCCCTTGTTTCTGGGCGCATTCATCATATCACCGGAGTATTACATGTCCAAGTAGGGGAGAGACATCAAGATTTGCTGCAGTTTCACCTTATCGATTCACCTGAGCTCCCTCTCGTTTTTGGACATCCGTGGCTCTCTCTTCACAACCCTCACATTGACTGGACTACCGGGACTGTGCTGGAGTGGGGTCCTTCATGTCTAGCCAACTGTCTTAAGGTCTTCCCTAATCTGCCCTGTCCTTCCTCTCCCAAGCCAGCTGATCAGCTGGACCTTGCTCATGTGCCCCCTGAATATTCGGACCTCCATGCTGTGTTTAGTAAGAGGCAGTCCACTACACTCCCCCCACACCGGTCCTACGACTGTGCCATTGATCTCCTGCCTGGCACTAGCCCCCCTCGGGGTTGGCTCTACTCTCTCTCTGGCCCTGAGAATGTTTCGATGGAAGAATACATCAAGGAAGCCCTCGCTACAGGTTTCATTCGCCCTTCCACCTCCCCAGCGGGTGCTGGCTTCTGTTTTGTAAAGAAGAAGGATGGTGGTCTCAGGCCTTGCGTAGACTATCGGGGGCTTAACAAAATTACCATTAAGAACCGCTATCCTCTCCCTTTGATGTCTTCAGCATTTGAGCAGCTGCAGGGAGCTACCATCTTCTCCAAACTTGACCTCCGCAACGCGTACAACCTGGTCCGGATTAGGGAGGGGGATGAATGGAAGACTGCCTTTATCACCCCTAGTGGTCACTGAGAATACCTCGTCATGCCCTTTGGTCTCACTAACGCTCCTGCTGTCTTCCAAGCTCTGGTCAATGACGTGCTCCGGGACCTGCTGAACCAGTTCGTGTTTGTTTATTTGGATGACATTCTCATCTTCTCAAAGTCCCCCCAGCAGCATGTCCAACACATCAGACGGGTGCTGCAGAGGCTCTTGGAGAACCTTCTCTTTGTCAAATCCAAGAAATGTGAATTCCACGCCTCTAAGGTCACCTTCCTGGGCTACGTCATCTCCTGTGGAAGCGTCCAGATGGATCCTAGCAAGGTTCTAGTCAGTTAAGCAGGTTCAGCGGTTCCTGGGATTCGCCAACTTTTACAGACGCTTCATCCGCAACTTCAGCTAACTTGCCGCCCCCCTCTCTGTATTGACCAAGGGCTCGTCTTTACGGTTCAGTTGGTCTTCTGAAGCGGAACGGGCCTTCCAGGAGCTGAAACAACGCTTCACCTCTGCTCCCATTCTGGTACACCCTGACCCCACCCTGCCCTTTATCGTAAAGGTGGATGCCTCGGATATTGGAGTCGGGGCTGTCCTGTCCCAGCGCTCCCCTAAGGACCAAAAGCTACATCCCTGTGCCCTCTTTTCCCGTCAGCTGAAGCCAGCAGAGAGTAACTACGATGTCGGCAACAGGGAGCTCTTGGCAGTTAAGTTGGCCTTGGAGGAGTGGAGACACTGGTTGGAGGGAGCAGAGCATCCTTTTGTCGTCTGGACTGACCATAAAAATCTGACATATATCCAGGACGCCAAGCGCCTCAACCCTCGGCAGGCCAGGTGGGCTCTCTTCTTTAACCGGTTCAACTTTCTCCTGTCTTACCGCCCAGGGTCTAAGAACCTCAAACCGGATGCCCTTTCTCGCCAGTTTGACCCCTCGGAAAAAGACCGGACCCCGGAACCTATCATCCCCAGTTCCTGCATCATTGCTCCCGTTGCATGGGAGATTGAGACTGTGGTGCAAGGGGCCCAACATCAGGAGGCTGACCCTGGAGGAGGCCCTCCTCATAGCCTTTATGTTCCCAGTCAGGTGTGCGCCCAGGTCCTTCAATGGGGGCACTCTTCTCGATTGACTGGTCATCCTGGGATCCGTCGGACTCTCGAGTTCCTTAAGAGGAGGTTCTGGTGGCCCTCTATTGAAGCCGACACCCGGGCCTTTGTCTCCGCTTGTCCCGTCTGTGCCCAGAACAAGACATCCCAACAACCTCCGCTTGGTCTCCTGCATCCCTTGCCCATCCCCAGCCGTTCCTGGTCTCATATCGCCCTGGATTTCATCACCGGGCTACCTCCATCTGAGGGATTCACTACCATCCTAGTTGTGGTCGATCGCTTTTCCAAGGCTGCTCACTTCGTCCCTCTTGTCAAGTTTCCCTCTGCCAGAGAGAGTGCCCAGCTGGTTGTCCAGCATGGCTTCCGCCTCCATGGCTTGCCCCTGGATGTCGTCTCTGACTGTGGTCCCCAGTTCTCATCCAGGTTCTGGAAGGCTTTTTGTTCCCTCCTGGGCGCTTCCGTCAGTCTCTCCTCTGGGTTCCACCCACAGTCTAACGGCCGGACTGAGAGGACCAACCAAGATCTGGAGAGGGTGCTAAGAAGCTTTGTGTCCTCCAATACTTCCACCTGGAGCAAGTATCTGGTCTGGGCGGAGTACGCGCACAATACCCATCAGAGCTCCTCCACTGGCCTCTCACCTTTCGAATGTCAATATGGCTTCCAACCACCACTCTTCCCTGAACAGGAGAGGGAGGTAGGAGTCCCGGCTGCCCAGGGGTTCGTCCAACGCTGCCGTCGTACCTGGAGGAGGGTCCGATCCACCTTGCAGCTCGCTTCTTCTCGGCAGAAAGTGCAGGCTGACCGACAGCGCCGCCCAGCTCCTCGGTTCCGGACCGGACAGAAGGTCTGGCTGTCTACCTGGAATCTTCCGCTCCATGTGGAGTCCTGCAAGTTGGCTCCCCGGTTCATCGGACCTTTTAGGATTTTGGAAAAAGTAAACCCTGTGGCCTACCGGCTCCTCCTTCCTCGGTCGATGAAGATACATCCCACATTCCACGTCTCTCACCTCAAGCCAGTACTTACCAGTCCCTTGGTTCCTGCTTCCAGACCTCCCCCCCCGCCCTGCATGATTGACGGTCAGCAAGCCTACACTGTCCGTCGCCTCCTTGATAGTCGCCGGGTTAGGAGGAGCATTCAATACCTGGTCGACTGGGAGGGTTATGGTCCTGAAGAGCGTTCCTGGGTTCCGGCCCGGGACATTTTGGATCCTGAACTCATCAGGGATTTTCGCCGTCGCCACCCTGATCGTCCAGGAGGAACGTCAGGAGTCGTTCCTAGGGGAGGGGGTCCTGTGAGGGTGCCGGTTATTTCCCTCAGTAACCCCTAGATGGCACCTTCACTTGTTTTTTTTCCCTTTGCTAATTGTTACTAGTTTCTCCTGTGTTTATTACTTAACTGCCTTTTATCAGGTTTATTGGGTTCACCTGTTTTTGCTTGTATTTAAGTTCTGTGGTTTCTTTCCTCTGTGCTCAGTCTTGACAAGCCATTTGCCTAGTGGTAGCTTGTCTTGAGCTCCTATGTTTGTAACTGTTTACCTGTGTGATTCCAGTAAAGTACTTTTATTTAAGGCTGCATACCTGCTTCTCACCTCGTCTGTCTGCACTTAGGTCCAGAACCAGCCTCGCCCTGACAACTAGAGGCATAAGTAGTACCATATTAGATAGGAGCAGACTAAAAAAGACTACGAAAAATTCAAAAATGGGTTTAGAATGCATGTACGTAAATGCACAAAGTGTCGTGAATAAGGTTGGTGAGCTACAAGCACAATTAGCCTTGTGGCAATATGATGTAGCAATAACGGAAACATGGCTTAAAAACGGTCAGGATTGGGCACTTAATATTGAAGGGTACAAGGTGTTCAGAAAAGATAGGGAAGGAAAAAAGGGAGGTGGGTGGCAGTGCTGATTAAGGAACACATTGTAGTGTTGGAAAGGGAGGATGTTCTTGAGGGGATAAGGACAGAATCCATTTGGTTAGAGTTGAGGAGCAAAAAGGGTACGATCATGCTATTGGGGGTATTCTATAGGCCTTCAAATATTGAGAGGGAGGTCGAGGAGCAAATCTGCTAGGAAATTGCAGATATATGCAAGAGTTATAGAGTTGTGATACAGGAAACTTTTTTTATCTGGCACCGACGGGACCGGCGTGGTGCCGGTTTTTCCAAAAGTCCGGATTACAGAGAGGTATAGTAAAAGGTACGAGAGCCCCGTACACGGCCACAGATCCAGGCGTCCCTGTTGCATAGCAACAGCTGCAGGAACCCCGGCCACAGACCAAGCATCCCTGTTGCATAGCAACAGGCGCAGGAACTCCGGTTACACGGCCACAGATCCAGGAACGGCCGCTAATATGAAGTAAAACTTACCTGAACCTGCTCCTGAATTTTGTCGGTTAGCAGAGATTTCCAGTTATTTAGGTGCCGGTAAATCGAGAGTTTCCTGTATTGAGGAACTTTAATTACCCAATTATCGATTGGGATAATGCTAGGATAAAGGGAAAGGAGGGGGAGTAATTTCTGAAATGTGTTCAGGAGAATTTCCTTGACCAGTATGTTCTTGGCCCAACTAGGAAGGAGGCGTTGCTGGATCTGGTGCTGGGGAATGAGGTGGGCCAGGTCGACCAAGTGTCTGTGGGAGAACTCTTGGGTACAAGTGATCATCGTATCATAAGATTTAGATTAACAATGGAGAGGAGCAAGGAACAATCTAGAGTGGAACTTCTAAGCTGGAATAGGCCTAACTTCAATGGGATGCGAAAGGATCTAACCAGGGTAAAATGGAACCAAAGACTGACAGGAAAAACTGTAACGGAACAATGGGTGATCTTTAAGGAGGTGATGTTCCAAGTACAGGCTAGGTACATTCCAACAAGAGGGAAGGGTAAGGGAACCAAAGCAACAGTTCTTTGGATGACGAGGGAGATAGAGAAGTCGATGAAACAAAAAAAGAGGGTGTATGATGCATGCCAGGTGAATCCTTCAAGGAAGAACCAGGCCAAACACAGTAAGTTGAGAGGGGAAGTGAAGATGAAAATAAGATTGGCAAAGGGAGAATACGAGAGTAGAATGGCGGTTAACATAAAAGGGAACCCAAAAATCTTCTACCGGCATGTAAACAATAAGCGGGTAGTAAGCATAGAAACATAGAAACATAGAAGATAGGAGCAGGAGTAGGCCATTCGGCCCCTCGAGCCTGCTCCGCCATTCAATGAGATCATGGCTGATCATCCATATTCAGTACCCTGTCCCTGCCTTCTCCCCATATCCCTTGATCCCTTTAGCCTTAAGAAATATATCCAACTCCTTCTTGAATATATTTAATGAATTGGCCTCCACTGCCTTCTGTGGTAGAGAATTCCACAGGTTCACCACTCTCTGGGTGAAGAAATTCCTCCTCATCTCTGTCTTAAATGGCTTACCCCTTATCCTTAGACTGTGACCCCTGGTTCTGGACTCCCCGCCATCGGGAACATCCTTCCTGCATCCAGTCTGTCCAGTCCTGTTAGAATTTTATAAGTTTCAATGAGATCCCCTCTCATTCTTCTAAACTCCAGCGAGTATAAGCCCAGTCGACCCAATCTCTCCTCATACGTCATTCCTGCCATCCCAGGTATCAGTCTGGTGAATCTTCACTGCACTCCCTCCATGGCAAGAACATCCCTCCTCAGATAAGGTGAACAAAACTGCACACAATACTCAAGGTGTGGTCTCACCAAGGCCCTGTACAACTGCAGCAAGACATCCTTGTTCTTGTACGCGAATCCTCTCGCTACGAAGGCCAACATACCACTGGCCTTCTTAACCGCCTGCTGCACCTGCATGCTTACCTTCAGTGACTGGTGCACAAGGACACCCAGGTCTCATTGCACTTCCCCTTCTCCCAATCTATTGCTGTTCAGATAATAATCTGCCTTCCTGTTTTTGCCACCAAAGTGGATAACCTCGCATTTATCCACATTATACTGCATCTGCCATACTTCTGCCCAATCACCCAACCTGTCCAAATCATACTGGAGTTTCTCGGCATCCTCCTCACAGCACACACGCCCACCCAGCTTTGTGTCATCAGCAAACTTGGAGATATTACATCTAGTTCCCTCGTCTAGATCATTTATATATATTGTGAATAGCTGAGGTCCTAGGACCGACCCCTGCAGTACCCCACTAGTCACTGCCTGCCACTCGGAAAAAGAGCCATTTATTCCAACTCTTTGCTTCCTGTCTGCCAACCAGTTCTTTATCCAAGTCAGTACCTTGCCCCCAATCCCATGTGCCTTAACTTTACACGCTAATCTCTTATGCGGGACCTTATCGAAAGCCTTCTGAAAGTCCAAATACACCACATCCACTGGTTCTCCCTTATCTATTTTACCAGTTACATCCTCAAAAAATTCCAGTAGATTAGTCAAGCATGATTTACCTTTTGTAAATCCATGTTGACTTTGTCCGATCCTGTCACTGTTTTCCAAGTGTTCTGCTATTACATCTTTTATAATGGACTCTAGCATTTTCCCCACTACCGATGGCAGGCTTACCGGTCTATAACTCCCCGTTTTCTCTCTACCACCTTTTTTGAATAGTGGGTAACATTAGCTACCCTCCAATCCATGGGAACTGTTCCAGAGTCTATCGAATTTTGGAAGATGACCAGCAATGCATCTACTATTTCTAGGGCCACTTCCTTAAGTACCCTAGGATGTAGATTATCAGGCCCTGGGGATTTAGCTGCCTTCCATCCCGTCAATACTGATTTCTTTCAGTTCCTCCCTCTCATTGGACCCTATGTTCCCTGACATCTCTGGGAGGTTATTTGTGTCGAGGCGGGGTGGGGCCTATTAGAGACAAAGAAGGTGATATATGCTTAGAGGCGCAGGGCAAGGCTAGAATACTCACTGAGTACTTTGTATCGGTGTTTACTAAGGAGCTGGATGCTGACAAAATATCGGTAGAAGTGGAAAAGGTAGAAGCAATGGAAGGGGTGGAAATTGATAGACAGGATGTACTAGAAAGGCTGGGTATGTTTAGAGTGGACAAGTCGCCTGGTCCAGATGGTTTGCTTCCCAGGTTGCTAAGGGAATTTGTAAAGTCTGTGGGTTGTTTAGTTAATTAATGCACAGACTCCAAGAGTAACTTAAAACAGGACTTTATTATTCGAAGGTCAGGGCAAATCTGCCCAATAACTCCTGACACAGCACTTATATACCGGTGTGGTCACCGTCGGTATTACAGTATACAGAAGCCAACAAAGTAGTGCAACACCTAAAGTAGTTCTCTTAAAGGTGGACGGTTACATACAATAGTTCTCTTAAAGGTAGACGGGTACATACACTACAATCCTCCCTTTTTAGCTTACAACATACTGATTCCCCATTAAACATACATTATAACATATATACAACTTGATGCAAGACAATTCACAGATTCAGTCTCTCTGGAGGTTTCCGGACTCTGTCCGGATAACGCCTCGGTGGTGTCGTAACTCCCGGCGGGGTAGCAGGTGCTTCTGGCAAGGTCGATTCGGCTTGAAGGACAGTGTCAGGTTCATCTGATTCCAGTATTACCAGATCGGAGGTAGGTGTTCTGGGTATCTCTGTCTCAACATTAACCGTGTAAGGTGGTGGAGTAGATTGGCCATTTGTGGCTGACCCTATGATCTGGTCAACATGGCGCCTTATTATACTGTCCCCAATGTCCACCGTATACATCAACGGCCCTAGCCTTTTTCCAATAGTTCCAGGCTGCCATTTCTCGGTACGGTAGTCCCGGGCCAAAACTTGTTGACCTATCTGAAAAGATCTAGTTGGCCTTTCATTCATGCCCTGGAATTGCCGGTTCTCTACGTCCCTTCTGACGTTTGGCTTAAGCAAATCCAGCCGGCATCTTAGTCGTCTATTAAAAAACATCATGGCGGGAGTTTGATTTGTGACCGCATGTGTTGCATTCCTGTACGCCAACAAGAAGCTATCCACCTTATGTTGTAAGTTAATGGCTTCATTACCCATGGCCTTTATGGCCTTCTTGAAGGTCTGGACAAACCTTTCAGCCAATCCATTGGAGGCGGGATGGTATGGGGCTGACGTGTAGTGCTTAACCCCATTGCTCTTTAAGAATTTCTTGACTTCTTCGGACACAAATTGCGGTCCATTATCAGAACAGATCTGTTCCGGCAGCCCATTCCTAGCAAACATGGTCCTTAACACTGTGATGGTTTTTTCCGTGGTGGTGGTGGACATCTTTATTACCTCCGGCCACTTGGAGTGTGCATCCACCGCTATTAGAAACATTGAGTCCATAAATGGACCAGCAAAGTCGATGTGTACCCTTTGCCAAGGAGATGAGGGCCACTCCCATGGATGCAGATGAGCCTGTGGTGGCGCGTTTTGGACCTTCTGGCATCCTAGACAGCTCTTAGTGATTTCTTCGATGTCCCCATCAATGCCTGGCCACTACACAAACGCTCTTGCTAGGTTCTTCATTTTCACTCCACCCAGATGTCCCTCGTGCAGCTCCTTTAACACCTTCTGTTGAAGTTTGGGTGGAATCACCACTCTAGATCCACACATCAGGGTTCCTCGACACGCTGACAGCTGTTCTTTTCTCTGCGAAAATGCTGGCAGTGTTGGTTCGCCCTGTGCTGGCCATCCCTCCACCGTTAAATCATAGACTCGTGAGAGAGTCGGGTCATTTCTTGTTTTGTTTGCTATCATCGAATTTGTTACTGGTAGACATTCCACTATGGATGAGTGGAACATCTCTACCGGGTCCACTGTAGTC
Organism: Somniosus microcephalus; assembly: GCF_052327205.1. Classification (NCBI taxonomy): domain Eukaryota; kingdom Metazoa; phylum Chordata; class Chondrichthyes; order Squaliformes; family Somniosidae; genus Somniosus; species Somniosus microcephalus. Next base: position 134,774,557 of record NC_140987.1, read on the forward strand.
GCTTCTTCTACTATCGGCAATGGCAAGCGCGATAACCCATCAGCATTTCCATGCTGTTTGGACCTTTTGTATTCGATGTCATATTGGTGTGCCCCAAGTAACACGGACCACCTCTGTAACCTTTGCGCTGTCATGGTGGAAACGGCCTTGTTAGGGTTGAATATGGACACCAACGGCTGGTGGTCTGTCAGTAATGTGAACTTCTTGCCCTGCAGGTAATGATTGAATTTCTTTACGCCCCACACAAGGCTGAGGGCCTCCCTATCTATTTGAGCATAATTTCGCTCCGCGGAGGTCAATGATCGGGACGCAAATGCCACTGGCCTTTCCGAGCCATTTGGTAACTTGTGTGAAAGTACTGCTCCAATTCCATAGGGGGAAGCATCACAAGCTAGACGAAGAGGTAACGTTGGGTTGAAATGAGCCAACACTTCTTCAGAGGTAATCAACGCCTTGCTTCTGCGAAAGGCCTTTTTACATTCCTCACTCCACTTCCATGGTACTTCTTTCCGCAACAGAGCATTCAGCGGATGCAGCACCGTGGATAGATTCGGCAGAAACTTGTGATAATAATTAATCAACCCCAAGAATGATCTTAACTGTGATACGTTTTCCGGAGCGGGGGCCTTCACGACAGCTTTTATCTTGTCAGGTGACTTGTGCAGCCCCTTTCGGTCAATGACATGACCGCAGTACGAGATCCGTTTTTGGAAGAACTCACATTTCTTGCGATTAACTCGAAGGCCATATTCCTTCAACCTAGTGAGCACCAGTTTCAAATTTGTGAGGTGTTCTTCCTCGTCTTCTCCCGTAATCAGGATATCGTCTAAGTAACACTGCGTGCTTGGAATTCCTTGTAATACCTGCTCCATGGCCCTCTGCCAAATTGCTGGAGCTGAAGCTACCCCAAAAACCAGTCTATTATAACGATACAAGCCTCTGTGTGTGTTGATGGTGAGGTACTGACGCGACTCTTCCTTGACTTCCATTTGTAAGTATGCCTGTGCCAGGTCTATCTTGGTGAAGTGTTTCCCTCCAGCCAACGAAGCAAAGATATCTTCAATCCGCGAAAGCGGGTATTGTACCGTGTGAAGCACCGGATTCACTGTGATCTTGAAGTCTCCGCAGATGCGGACCTTCCCCGGTCCCCCTGGCTTGTCACTTGGTGACGACTTCATGACGGGAACAATGGGCGTGGCCCACTCACTCCAGTCCACTTTTGACAGTACCCCTGATCGTTCAAGTTCTTCCAGTTCTGCCTCCACAGCAGGTCGTATCGCGTAAGGTACCGATCTGGCTTTGAAAAATTTTGGGCTTGCATGTTCTGCAATCTTAACCTTTGCTTTAATTCCTCGCAGTGCTCCCAGTCCTTGCTGGAATACCTCTTTAGCTTCGTCTAATATTCTGGACAACCGTTCAGGTTTGACATCTTCCTTTCCGGAATCTACCGTCATGGTGTTTAGTGAATGCCAGTCTATCTTTATTTTCCTGATCCACTCCCGTCCCAGAAGTGGTGGACCTCCCTCAGGCAACACATACAGGTCCATCCTTTGGTGCTCTTTGTCCTTGTATCTCACCTTGACTTCTATCTTTCCGATGGGGTATACTTTGTGCCCCGTGTATGTCTTCAATACTAGTTCCGTATCCCGTAGGGGAATATGCTTGAATAACTTTTTATAATCATGCTTATTCATGACCGTCAACGCCGATCCGGTGTCCACTTCCATTTTCACTTGGACTTTTGCAATCTGTAGTGTGATCCAGATAGCTTGTCGGTCAGCTTCATTACTCACATTGTGAATTCTCAGACTACCCAGTTCCTTGCAGTTGGAGTGTGAGTCCGAATTCTGTTCTTCCGGACTCCTCCTAGTCACCTCATGTACCTTTCTGTACCTCTTTTGTGGTGACTCATTATTGTTGGTCTTCTTTCCTGACCGGCATACCTTAGCTATGTGACCGAGCTTGCCACATTTCCTACATTCCTGGTTTTTAAACCAGCATTGGTTCTGGTCGTGTGTTGTCTTCCCACAACGATAGTATTTCATTGTACCCGAAGTAATTTGCTGCACCCTGAGTGCCGCTGCCTTTAGCTGCATTTCCGCCGTTCCTTTCGCTGCGGCTTCGTTCGATGCAGCAATAAGGACAGCCTTCTCAAGTGTAAGATCGTTCTCTTCGAGTAGTCGCTTTTGCGTTCCTTCCTTTGACAACCCGCACACGAACTTGTCTCGCAATGCCTCTGTCAGATTCCCTCCAAACTGGCAGTGTTTCGCTAGTCTACGCAGTTCGACCAAGTATTCTGCGTTGCTTTCGTCTTTCCTTTGCGTTCTCGCATAGAATTTGGATCGTTCCACTAACATCAGTGGTGCGGGGTTAAAATGATCCTTCAGGACAGCAACAATATCATCGAAAGTCTGATCCGCCGGTTTAGCTGGTGCTAGTAGATGCTTCAAGAGCCCGTATGTCTTCGCGCCCATCGAGTTTAGCAAGGTTATAGCTTTGTCATCTTCTTCTATTTTATTGGCCTCACCATAGATCTCAATGCGTTCCACATACGTGGCCCAGTCTTCTACCTCGGAGTTAAAATCGTTGATGTTACCACGCTTAGGCATCTTCCTCTCTTCCTGATAACACCACGGATTATTTCTTTAAATTTTCTTTTTTTTTCAAGATGGCGGTTCCCGCGAAAATGGCGGTTTCCTGCGCTTATCTTCCCCTGGCGGGAGGGGTACACTTTCCCCACGGGCGACGGCCGCTGGCTTTCAGGTTCACAGCCTGCGCGTCGGCTTCAGTGCTTTCCCTTTTCTCGGCAGGGCAACCGGCGCTGGGTACACCCCGTTGACGGCGAACAGTTTCAGCCGCTGGGCTGGCTCTCGCTCAGTTCCCCTTGCTCGGGCTCTGTCTCTCTCCCGCTCGCTTGGCTCTACCGGCGCTGGGTACACCCCGTTGACGGAGAACAGTTTCAGCCGCTGGACTGGCTCTTGCTCAGTCTCCCTTGCTCGGGCTCTGTCTCTCTCCCGCTCGCTCGGCTCTACCGGCGCTGGGTACACCCCGTTGACGGAGAACAGTTTCAGCCGCTGGACTGGCTCTCGCTCAGTCTCCCTTGGTCGGCTCTGCCTCTCCCGCTCGCTCGGCTCCCAATCGCGCCTCCCAGCCCTCTCGCAGTCCGGTGCTTCCCTCCCCGGCTGCGGCTGAGTTTATCTCTTCCCGCGCCTACGTTCCTGGTCGCAGCGCTTCATGGCTTCGGTCGCAGCCCGGCCTTTTTCGCCGGTCACGGTCTAGCTGTCTCACGACGCCGTTGCGTCCCCAGCCTGTCTGTACCGCGGCTTCCTTGCTCCACGCTGCCCCAGTCTCAGCGCCTCTGGACCCGACTTCTGTCCGGCTCCTTTCCCCCTCGACCGTGGTCGAGTGCACCGCCCTTATCCTCCGGTTATTCTTTTTACTTTCCCTTACTCACAGTCATCGTGGCCGCCTTGCTTCTCGTGCTGATCGGCTCACTCCTCACCGTGGCAGAAGGGACAGTCAGTGCCTGTTGCTGATGGAAGTCTTTGTCTCTAAATTCTTCCTCCTTTCTAGTTCTGCAGCCTCGAGTTTCCTCCCAGCAGAACGACGAGGGCGGTTGCCTCTTCTCGATGCTCGTTAACTGCTTCGGACGTATTGTTGCCGCAGGGTACGATCGGACTCGTCGCCACTGTAAAGTCTGTGGGTTGTTTAGTTAATTAATGCACAGGCTCCAAGAGTAACTTAAAACAGGACTTTACTATTCGAAGGTCAGGGCGAATCTGCCCAATAACTCCTGACACAGCACTTATATACCGGTGTGGTCACCGTCGGTATTACAGTATACAGAAGCCAACAAAGTAGTGCAACACCTAAAGTAGTTCTCTTAAAGGTGGACGGTTACATACAATAGTTCTCTTAAAGGTAGACGGGTACATACACTACAGAATTGGGAGAGGAGATAGCGGAAGGGCTTGTCATAATTTTCCAATCTTCCCTAGATGCAGGGGACGTTCCTGAGGATTGGAAAGTGGCAAATGTGACACCATTGTTCAAGAAAGGTGTAAGGACAATTCTAGTAACTATAGGTCAGTCAGTTTAACAACAGTGGTGGGTAAAGTTTTAGAAACAATAATCAAGGAAAAATTTAATGGGCACTTGGAGAGGTTTAATCTAATTAAGGAGAGCCAACACGGATTTGTAAAAGGCAAATCGTGTTTGACTCATCTAATTGAATTTTTTGATGAAGTAACAGGGGTGATTGATGAAGGGATTGCAATGGATGTTGTCTACATGGATTTTCGGAAGGCTTTTGACAAAGTACCACATAGAAGGCTGGTTAACAAAATTGAGGCTCATGGAATAGGTGGGTCAGTGGTAGCTTGGATAAGGGATTGGCTTATGGACAGAAAACAGCGAGTTGTGGTAAATGGCTGTTTTTCAGACTGGAGGATGGTAGACAGTGGTGTTCCCCAAGGGTCATGTAGGGGGTTTTGTTCCAGGGGCTTATTGTAGGTCAGCCAGTTATGTTTTCCTGAGCTGCCCTGCCCGCTGTGCGGTTGCGAATCGCTTTCCCCTTCCTGATTCTGAGCTCAGGACTTATCGAGTGGTAACAAGGACAAACGAACAGACCAGTGGATTGGTGCAAGGAAAACCAATGTTTATTAATTAGAAAAGCTAACACTACAAGAAAAACAGAATTATACAGAAGATAAAAGAAATCGCTATGGATGCAATACAGTTTTACACTTAACAGAAGAAACGGACACAATGAGGGAAAAATTCTAAAATCACAATTTTGTAATACCCCTTTAACTCCCACCCTTACACCTAGCTAGGTTGTCTTGTGACGGCCAGAAAGATAATGCTCACCGGTGAAACAGATGAAAAGGCCTGGCCCTTGTGCCCCGCTGCTGCCGTCGAAATGTGCTTGCGATGCTTTCTAGATGGTTTTCCTTCTTGGTTGCTAGCAGACAAACAGGACACTGGGCCGAGGCGAAGAGAGAGAGAGAGAGGTGCTGGGTCGCCCCAGTTATATCCTCTCGGCAATGGGTCATTATCGCGCCTCATCAGTCCGTTCCATTGTCTGATTTGGGCTCGAAAACGTAAGACAAGAGGACCTTGATTTTGGCCCATTTACGTTGATGGCACCGATCAGTACCACAACTGCCTTTCCATTGTTTTCTGAATGTCCTTAATTGTTCTGAATGTTCCTCAATTGTTCTGAATGTTCCTCAATTGTTCCTCAAGCAACTGGGACTATCTCCGCCCGAACTTAGATTGTGTAGGCAAACAATTGATAACCTGCCTCAGGGCGTGAATACAACTGAGCTTGCCTCACTGCATTGTTCAAATTAAACATGCAGTCTGTGAAGCTATCAGAAAATCCATATGGATGCCGCAGGCCCTTTGGCCATGTGTCTGACCGCAGCCATTTTGAGAGGCCCTGGATTTTTAAAACGCAGTGGCCTAGAAATTGAGTGGGGTTAGCGCCCAATTAGAGGCGCTAGAGGGCCTTACGCCAGAATTATAGCCGCTTCGGAAATTGATTTGGGCCCTACCATCGGCGTTAGCCGGTAGCGCTGCGCCGGCACCGATGACGTCATCGGTGTGCGCAGCGTCCCGGTTGCCGTGGTAACGCGGCCGGACACCGAAATTCAGTTGCGGCCGCCTCGCCCGTGGCAGCCGCAACCAACGATTTTTCAAAAGTTTCTTGCTGGACTTAGCGCCGGCGCATTAAGGTGGCGCGGCGGCCGGCCGCTTTCCCGGCGGCCGCCTGCCCGCACCTCCCTCCCCGGACTCCTCCACCACCCCCCCGCGGCACAGATGTGTGTGGGCCTCGAGCCCGGCACTTCTCCGAGGTGCCGGGCTCATTTTTCGTGCGATTCCACCGGCCAGCGGTCGGCTGCAGGCAGCTCCTCCTTAACAGAAGGAGGAGGCCTGCAGTACCCCAGCCTGCCGCACCGCATCGGGTGCCGCAGCGGGGGATTAGCGCCGCAATCCTGCATTCAGCACCCATTGCGAGGCGCTGACACCCTCCATTAGCGCCCGCAGCCGTCTGGGCGCGGCGCAGCTGAATTTTTGGCGGGCGCAGCGGCAATTAACGCTGGCGCTAAATTTCGGGCGCTACAGCCCTGGCGGAGGCAAACTCAATTTCTAGGCCTGTCACTCCAAGGTTTCTTTAATAACTCCAATTAATCTTCGGGGGGGGGGGGACATATGAAATTTTGCGAATCCCTTCAGTCCCCCCTGTGGATACTTAAACTTGCTTGAAGTGTCCATTCAAGGTGAGCAAAATTTCTGACTGCCGCAAACAACCCTCCCCTTTATTACCTATCCCCAATCCCTCGACACATACATTCCCTTACTTGGAGAGAGCCCCGGTGTACGGCAGGCATTCGGATAGAAAACAAGGTTGAATTACAACAATCCCAGCACGGAGGGGTCCAAATACCCCTGCACCACTTGGGATGAAACAGTATTTCACATACTATGCATTCTTTATTAAAATAATGAAACAGGCTGCCATCACTCGCAAGTGATGCATCACAGAACTCACACGGGTGTTCCGTCTACCTGAGCATACTTGTCCTTCCATACCCTTTGTGTTCTAACTACCACCTCGGGACTCCTTTTCCTACATCCTCCAGATAGTACTTTTAATAAGTTGAACTAGACTGTAACCTTCCAGATATTATGAGGGTCCGGAATACCCCCCAGAATTCTGCAACTCCTTACAAAAGAGTGTACAGAATTTGTGGGTTCGCGAGTTTATACAGTATTACTCTTTGAGACAATTCTAAAAATATATAGTTTTATTTAAGAGCCGACATTCAGTTAACATCTGTTGAATCAGTCGCAACATTAACAATTCAAAATACAATTAGCTTACATTTCTTATTTCTCAGAGATCCTTATTCTCAAATCTTTACTTTGTTACATTTCTTATTTCTTACTTATTTCTAAATCCAGAACATCCACCAAAATCATTCACCTTGACTTCCCGAGACTCATAGTTAAAGACTTACAGAGATGCCTCTGAAGAGTTGAGAAACGCTTTGCCCATTCAGCGAGTTCTGACTTTCTGTTAAAAAGGTCTTATTTTTATACCCTTTTGGCAGTGATTTCTTCTTTGATGTTCTCTGCTGATGTTAGCTAATTGTCTTTATTGATACCTCTTTTGAATGCTTTCTATCTTACTATCAATTCAACTATTGCATGCATAATTATTTCTCTACCTTTAGGTGTTCCAAAAACCATCATAAAAACAGTGGCCCAGAAATTCAGGTCGGGGGCTTCCCGTGGGCGTAAGCCCCCGATCTGCACTTACCAAGCGCGCCGGCCATTGAGCTGTGGGCCCCTGTGGAATTCCGATCCTGGGCCTGCTCCAGCTGCCGGCGTGCAGTGCTTGCGTATCCCAGGGGCGCAGTTAATTCGATGCGTCCCCTGGGATCACGTGGGCCATGGGGAGCCAATCGGAGCAGGGAATGCTCCATTCATAAGCTTGACAGGAAGTGCTGTCAAAACTTATAAATACTATGGCCCCAAAACATCACTACATCTTCAAATAAATTTTAAAAAATCACTTTTTTAAAATAAACTATAAATTACATGAAATAACTATTTTAAACAATAATTTAAATTTTTGAAAAAAATAATTTTATTTTCTAACGGGGCTAAAAATAAACTTACCTTTCTTTAAAGTATTTAAAAATAATAAACCTGTGGAAAAAATGTTTTAATTTTAATTAATTCACCACTTACCTTGTAAAAAGCAGGCCTTATGCAGACTTACCCTCCCGGGAAAACCTGCAAAACAACCCGCAAGTTCGATGCGCACGCGCAGCCTCTCCCGCGAAAGCGTTCGACCTCTGAACCCCTGCTTTCAGGGGAACGGAAGTGCCGGTTTCCCGCGCATGCGCAGTGCATGCAGGAAACCAGCACTTCCATTGGGCCTACGGGTGAGTACCCCATGCGTACTCACCCGTGGAGACCCGAATTTCTGCCCCAATGACAGCAATGGTTTCTGTTTGATGTAATTCTTACTGAAGATTCTTCATTCAATTCTTAATATTGGCTTTACTGGTTTTTAGCAGACATTTTGACTCCCCTTACTGCTCCAAGTTCAATACAAACACAATGTAATTGCTTGGGGTCTCTATTAAAGTCATATTTTCAAAGCCTTCTTGTTGGTATTATATTTATAATATGTAAATCAAAACCACTTTAACTGTGTGTTTACTTGTTTTCTAGCTATCTCAATTGATTGCATATTTAATCTTATGGTTCCTGTTTTCCAAGTTTAACATAAAACTATTTGACCAGCAGGTGTTTCTTTACTTGATGTCATGTTTCAAAGGCACATGCCTCTTTTAATGTTTGTATTTCTGTTTTACGTGTTAGCTCTTCACACTTTAAACTGGGCATTTTCATTGTGTTACCTCCAAACTCTAGACCTTTCGGAAGCACCAATGGTTTGCTTCAATCTTTCTTTGTTTTAGAATATTTAATTAATTCCCATTTCAAAGCTTGTTTACAACTTTGTTACCAACTGATCTTTTCTCAGAAGCCTGTATTCTGTTTACAGCCTGTGTGCTGAGACTTGTGTCTTTTAAACCCAGTATGTCTTTTATTAATAATATTAGAAATCTGCTCATGGTATCGTGTATTTCTCTGAATCATGGCTATTCCTTCACAATACCTGGGCAGTTTTCCACATTGTCAGGTAGATGCCAGTATTGTAGCTGTACTGGAACAGCTTGGCTAAAAGTACAACTAGTTCTGGATCACAAGTCTTCAGCACAACAGTCGGGATGTTGTCGGGGCCCATAGCCTTTGCTGTATCCAGTGCACTCGGCAGTTTCTTGATATCACGTGGAGTGAATCAAATTGGCTGAAGACTGGCTTCTATGATCGTGGGGACCTCAGGAGGAGGCCGATATGGATCATCCACTCGGCACTTCTGGCTGAAGATGGTTGCAAATGCTTCAGCCTTGTCTTTTGCATTCACTTGCTGGACTCCGTCATCATTGAAGATGGGAATATTCATGGAGCCTCCTCCTCCTCCTTTTATTTGTTTAATTGTCCACCACCATTCATGACTGGATGTGGCAGTACTGCAGAGCTTTGATCTGATCCGTTGATTGTGGGATCGCTTAGCTCTGACTATAGTATGCTGCTTCCACTGTTTCGTAAGCATGTAGTCCTGTGTTGCATCTTCCCCAGCTCGGCACCTCATTTTTAAGTGCACCTGTGCTGCTCCTGGCATGCTCTTCTGCACTCCTCATTGAACCAGGGTTGGTCCCCTGGCTTGATGGCAATGGTAGAGTGAGGGATATGCCAGGCCATGAGGTTACAGGTTGTGGTGGAATGCAATTCTGCTGCTGCTGATGGCCCAAAGCGCCTCATGGATGCCCAGTTTTGTGCTGCTAGATCTGTTCTGAATCTATCCCATTTAGCACGGTGGTAGTGCCACACAACACGATGGAAGGTGTCCCCAGTGCGGAGATGGTATTTCGTCTCCTCAATGACTGTGCGGTGGTCACTGTTACCAATACGGTGATGGACAGATGCATCTGCGACAGGTAGATTGGTGAGGACAAGGTCAGGTAGATTTTTCCCTCGTGTTAGTTCCCTCACCAGTTGCCACAGGCCCAGTCTGGCAGCTATGTCCTTCAGGACTTGGCCAGCTCGGTCAGTAGTGGTGCTACCGAGCCACACTTGGTGATGGACATTGAAGTCACCCACCCAGAGTACATTCTGTGCCCTTGCTACCCTCAGTGCTTCTTCCAATTGGTGTTCAACATGGAGGAGTACTAATTCATCAGCTGAGCGAGGGCAGTAGGTGGTAATCAGCAAGAGTTTTCCTTGCCCATGCTTGAGCTGAAACCATGAGACTTCATGGGATCCGGAGTCAATTTTGAGACTCCCAGGGCCACTCCATCCCAACTGTATACTACTGTGCCGCCACCTCTGGTGGGTCTGTCCTGTCGGTGGAACAGGACATACTCAGGGATGGTGATGGAGGAATCTGGGACATTGGCTGAAAAGTATGATTCTGTGAATATGACTATGTCAGGCTGTTGCTTGGTTAGTCTGTGGAACAGCTCTCCCAATTTTGGCACCAGTCTCAAGATGTTAGTGAGGAGGACTTTGCAGGGTCGACTGGGCTGGGTGTGCCATTGTTGTGTCTGAAGCCGGTGCCGAGGTCGATGCCTGGTGGTTTGTCCGGTTTTATTCTTATTATTGTTTTTTTTGGCGGTTGTGTACAACTGAGTGGCTTGCTAGGCCATTTGAGAGGACACTTAAGAATGAACCACATTGTTGTGGGTCTGGAATCACATATAGGCCAGACCAGGTAAGGACGGTAGATTTCCTTCCCTCAAGGACATTACTGAACCAGATGGGTTTTCACGACAATCCGATAGTTTCATGGTCACCATTACTGATACTAGCTTTTTATTCCAGATTTATTTAATTAACTAAATTTAAATTCCCCAGCTGCCATGGTGGGATTTAAACTCACGTCTCTGGATCATTAATCCAGGCCTCTAGATTACTAGTCCAGTAACTGTGTGCTTATATTATACAGTGTTTGACCTTCTTGGTTTTAAAAATCCACAGTTGAAGTAATTTAAAAGCTTTTTGTATGGTTATTCATTCTGAGTATGTTGATTTATGTACAGGCCATTCAGCCCAACTTGTCTTTGCTGCTGTTTATGCTCCACATGAGCCTCTTCCCACCCTTCTTCATCTAAGCTTATCAGCATATCCTTCTATTCATTTCTGCCTCATGTGCATATCTAGCTTCCCCTTAAATGCATCTATTCTATTTGCTTCAACTATTCCTTGTGGTACCGTGTTCCACATTCTAACCACTCTTTGGATAAAAAGGCTTGTCCTGAATTCCCTAATGTATTTATTAGTGACTATCTTATATTTATGGCCTCTAGTTTTGGACGCCCCCACAAGTGGAAACATTTTCTCTACTTCTACCCTCTCAAACCCTTTCATCATCTTAAAGACCTTTCATCATCAGATCACCCCTGAGCCGTCTCTTTTTCAGAGGAAAGAGCCCTAGCCATTTCAGTATTTCCTGATACTTATAACCTCTCAGTTTCTGGTATCATCCTTGTGAATCTTTTTTGCACCCTCACCAATGCCTCTATATTCTTTTTATAATATGGAAATCAGAACTGTTCACAGTACTCCAAGTGTAGTCTAACCAAGGTTCTATACAAGTTTAACATAATTTCTCTGATTTTCCATTCTATTCCTCTAGAAATTAACTCGAGTGCTTGTTTTTTTTTTATGGCCTTATTAACCTGCGTCGCTACTTTTAGTGATTTGTGTATCTGTATCCCCAGATCCCTCTGCTCCTCTACCCCATTCAGGCACATGGCCGTGATTTTACTAATGGAGACGGGTTGGGTGCGGGTCAGGTGGTCAGCGGGCCCTGCTCCCGCCTCCGCTGTCAGGCAAGATAAATTTGCGATTTTGCTCTAATTGGGCAATTGATTCCCTGCGTGTGCGCTCTCCTGGCCCAATTAGTCTTTTGGGTCTGAAATGCGTCTCTGCTGACGTCATTTATCCAGCTGCTTTTAAGGGCTCCAAGCAGCCTTGGTTCATTTTCTACCTCTGTACTTCCAGAGTGAATACTTTGCTAATTGTTTGATACTCCTGAAATGTCTAGCTCAAGGCCCAAAGTCTCACCTCACTTTGACGATGACTGCCTTCATGCTCTGGTGGAGGGAGCCAGAGCTCAAAAGGAGGTGCTCTTTCTTTCCTCTGGGAGGAAAAAATCTCCCCACCAGACCAAAGCTGTGTGGCTGCAACTGGCACAGGAGGTAAGCTCCAGATCATTGTGCAGCAGAACCTGGCTGCAGTGCCGAAAGAGATTCAGTGTCCTTGTCCGCACAGGAAAAGTGAGTATACCATCGCCTTTACCCTCATTCGGCTCCCCATCTCCTCTCAGCATCAGCACTCTGCATTGTCAACCTACTCCTACACATCCCACTTTACCCTTACATCCCTGCACCCTTAACCATTCCCTCTCTCTCTATGTACACAATCACTTCACTATTCGACTATGCTGCCCTCACACCCCCTATCACTGTTATGCAATGACAACAACTAACAAAACACAAGGAGAGCCCTTGGTATTGGGACCTCACTCAATCTTTGTCTCCTTCTAAGCATCTATGCTATGGATTCTCCACACTCACTCCATCTTTCTCACTCAAACTCCACTTGTGTCCCTCATTGAAGGAAAAGAAAAGGAAAAGGGAAATGGCGGACAGGAGGAGGGCCACCCTCAATAGCCCATCTCACCAGCACTGAGGAGGCGGCCCTAGAGATCGTTGGCACCAAGGAGGATGTGGAAATGGGGGGCGTACAGACGGGCACATCAGAGCAAGCTGGTGACAGAATAGTTTTGCATCTCTCTCATTTACATTGCATGAGTGACTGATATGGCTTCTGATGCTCAAACAGATTGACTTATGATCATCTGCACAAGTCCATATACATGCTACGTTAATATCACATCTCTAACTCATGCCTTTACTCCCCCACATGACCATCGACAGCCCCCCTCCCCACTGTCCAGGAGGAAGAGCCAGAGCCAGAAGACTCCTCAGAGGAACCTGCAACCTCTGAGGGCACAGCGTCAGCAGAATTAAGCGCACCCAGCACCAGCGCAGAAACGCACACCTTGGTGGGATCTTCGGGAGATAAAGTAGCGTTGTCACCTGGTGTATCACAGCTCACAAGTGAGCATCAGCAGATGGTGGAGACAGGGACAGCAGTGGAGAGTCCTCGTCGGAGGCTGCAGGGCGCTCCCAGCTCTGCTCAGCTGCATGTGGACCCTGTGCCTCCAGGTCCATCCAGAAAGAGAGTGGTGCTGGAACTCCAGTAACAGATGCAGGAGTCTCTGGCAGGTTTTGTCTCCAGGGTTACTGCGAGTGTGGAGAGGATGGAGGAGGCCATCTTTAACATGAGCAGTGCCTTTGTGGAGGCAATGGCGCATGAACGCATCACCACGGAAAGGATGGCAACCTCCGTGGAAAGGCTGGCTACGGCCATGGAGGAAATAAGTCGCCAGAGTCAGGAAAACATGGTGAATGTTCAGAATAGACTGACATCTCTGGAGGAACGATGGGCAGCTATTGAGCAGAGAAACCAGAGCTTCATGGAAGTCGTTTTTAGTAGGACTGCCAGTGCAGATATGGGTCCTCATGGCCCACCTGATGTGGAGCAAGGTGCTGTCAAGCCACTTGCTAGCACTGAAGTGGGGCTGACCCATGAGAGGGATGTTGGTGGCAGGCAACAAGGAAGTGGGGGCTCCTCTCCCAGCACTCACTCTCCCATGCCACTGAGTAGCCCTTGGTCAGAGCCTCACCAGAGTCCTCACCCAACTGAGATGGGCGTCTCAGCCCCTGCACAGACGCAGGAGGAGCAAACTATTGCTGAGCCCTCACAGGCTCGCAAACCCAGAGGACGCCCGCCAAAGGTGTCAAAGCAGGAGCAGCATGATAGTGAGCAAGGTGCCTCCACATCTGCTGAAGCCACAGGGGGAGCACCACGTAGAAGCACGCGTAAAAGGAAGATAAAGCACAATTAGTCACAAGGGTAGTCATTTGGGTGTTCTGTTCTGTTGTCTTTTGTTTTCTTTAATATTTGACACTGTCATCCTTTTGTGAATGGATTAAACAAAAGCGATGGCAAACAGTTGAAGTTCTGGCCTATGTGATCTCGGAAATGGAAGTTCCACATTGAGGACTCAGGGCGACTTGCATTTGTAATGATGGTGGTCAGAGTGATAGGAACCCACAGGTTCTTGTACATTGTGTATGGTGTGTTAAGAAGGTGCCAGCCACATTTGTTTGATTCGTCTGCTTAAGCGAATCTGGCAAATATTAATGCATCCCTTGCATCACGGGCAGCAATGTGCTCGCGTGCTGCTGGAACTGGCGCATCCACCTCCGCAAGGTCTTCCTCCTCCTCGTCCTCCTCCTCCTCATCATCTGAGGAGGTTATGCGCTGAGCCATTTGTCCCTCAGGCAGCTGCAAGCCACAATGCTGTGCGATGTTGTGCAGTGCACAGCAGGCCACGATGATTCTGGAGACCCTGGCTGTTGAATACTGTAGGGCTCCACCTGATCTATCAAGGCATCTGAATCACAAGCTGATGGTTTGCTCGATAATGGATCTGGTGGAAATGTGACTGGCATTGTAGCGCTCCTCAGCTTCGTTGGATGGCCTTCTCAACGGCGTCATCAGCCACATCTTCAGGGGCTAGCCCTTGTCTGCAAGTAGCCACCCAGAAAGTTGGTTTGGAGGATTGAAGAGCAGAGGCACAACAGACTGGCGCAGGATGTACGAGTCATGACAACTGCCAGGGTACTTCGTGCAAACATGCAAAATATCCTTCCTGTGGTTACACACCAGCTGCACATTGAGGGAGTGGAAGCCCTTGCGGTTGACAAAAACAGCTGGGTTGTGATGGGGTGCCCTAAGGGCCACATGTATACAGTCTACAACGTCCTGCACCCTTGGCAAGCCTTCCATATTTGCAAAGCCAACCGCACGCGTGGTTACACTTGCTTGATCCGTGGAGAAGTGTATGTAATTGTGGGCCTTTGCAAAGAGGGCATCGGTTACCTGTGTGATGCATGTGTGTGTGGCCGACTGAGAGATGCCGCTGATGTCTGCTGATGATCCCTGGAAGGACCCTGAAGCAAAAAAATTGAGTGCGGTGGTGACTTTGACAGCCACTGGTAAGGGGTGTCCACCTGCTCCTCTGGGCTCCAGGTGTTAGTGCAGCATTGCGCAGATGTCACCGACTACCTCTCGCGAAAGTCTTAGCCTCCTTTGGCACTGTTGCTCAGTCATGTTGAGGAAGGTCATCCTTGGCCTGTAAACCCTGTGTTGGGGGTATCTCCTGCGGCGACGTGCAGCCCTGCACTGACGCCCTCTGCCCTATGCAGCATCAGGTGGGTGAGGAGGAGGTTGGCGCTCCTGTTGTTGTTGCTGCTGTTGTGCCTGGTTCTCCTGCTGCCGCGGCTGCTCGTCCTCCGAATCTCAGGACCAGGATGAAAGGAAATAAATGGTTCCCATGCTGCTGGTAGATATCTCCGTTGAAGAAGCGCTTACTCAATGTGGGGAGAGGGTTTCCCCAGGAGGTGACAGTGGAGATGGATCTCATCCTCACCACTTCCAAGATCAGTAAACCTGCAAAAAGTTTTGCAAGGCCTGAAAAAACAAAGTTCTGTCACCTGAAACTGATCCTTGTTGAGAGCTCCGTTTTTATGCTAGAGCTGCAGCTGTCAAGATGCCAGCCACTTGTGAACCCAACACAATTAGCTGGCGTGGTTTGGGACCGACGTGGAACACGTTGAAAATGTGGTAAAATTTAAAAGGACAGGCAAAATAGGATTACACAGGCAGTTAACAACCAGTTAACTGCCTTAAGGGCCTATCCCCACCGCTTGGTGGCGGGACCGAACGGGAGTCTACAAGCCCGCCTTTGGAAAAGTTGCACGGAGGTGAGTTGACGGCGGGATCGAAACCCGCCGCCATTTTTAGCCATTTTACCGCCTGACCCGCCTCCAAACCTGCCTCCGCAGTGCTGGTAAAATCGAGCCCTTATTATCCAAGCATTGTGTGGCACCCTTATTCTTCCTACTAAAAGGCACCACCTCACACTTATCTATATTGAAATTCATTTGCCAATTATATAGCCATCCTGTAGTTTATTACTATCTTCTTGTATTTTATCGAATTTTCCTTTGTATTAACTACACATCTCAATTTAGTTTTGTTCGCAAATTTTGAAATTGTACTTCTGATTCCCAAGTCCAAATCATTAATGTAAATTGTGAACAACAGTGGTCCCAGCATTGATCCATGTGGAACACAAATTCCCACCTTTTGCCAGTCTGAGTAGCTACCCTTAACTCCTACTCTCTGTTTCCTCTTTTGTAGCCAGCTTGCTATCCATTCTGCTATCTGTTCCCTGACTCCACATGCTCTGACATTAGTCATAAGTCTACTATGCAGTACCTTATCGAAGACCTTTTGAAAATCGATATATTATTATATAATTAGAATGCTGCAGATGATGAGCAATTGAAGTAGCTATTTGGTGATATTTTGAAATAAGATTTGCACAGTTTGAATTTTAAACTACTGAAAAAATGACCTTGTTTAGGCTTTTGGATGTTTGATTATATGCTTTTCATCATCATCTAATTCCTTTTTTGGATTCCAGATTTTTTTCTGCAATATTTTTCCTCTTCCTCTGCAGTTGCTGGTGTGCCTCACCCAAGTGGCCATTCTTCATCTGCTTACCTAGCCAAATCCAATCCTGTGCTTACCTGGTATCCATGCATTTACTTTCCAGGAGGGGGTAACTGGACAGTAATTAGGAACAGGAACTTTAGAAGGTTTTTCATCTCTCTACTCCAAGGACACTGAGTTTATTAATGCAGTGATTAAAAAAATATATAAAACATAAAGAAGGCAAGGACAAGAAAGGGTAATTAGGTCCATCAAAGCTCACCTCTCTAGTACTCCAGCTCATCCAGCCTACCTCCCAGCTACAATTAGAATTTTCCTACAGAAATTCGGGTCAGGGGCTTCCTGCGGGTGTAAGCCCCCGACCTGCACTTACCTTGCGTGCCGGCAGTTGAGCTGTAGGGCCCCGTGGAATTCCGCTCCGGGGCCTGGCCCAGCTGCCGGCGCGCTGTGCTTGCGTGTCCCAGGGGCGTAGTTAGTGCGATGCGTCCCCTGGGATCACGTGAGCCATGGGCAGCCAATCGGAGGAGGGAAAAGCCCATTCATAAGATTGACAGGAAGACCTGTCAAAACTTATAAATACTACGGGCCCCAAAATAGCAGTAAACCTTCAAATACAGGAAACTTTTGTTTAACCGGAGGTTAAAAGTCCGGAAAGCTCTATCTACTGGCAAAATTCAGGAGCCGTTTTCTATCAGTTTTTTTACTTCTCGTTGCTTTTTTTTTCCCAGTCAAGCTCTGCAAGGTCTGTAGCTAAGCAACAGCTTCAGCTAGAGACGCTTGCAGCTGCAGCCGACTGTTTTGAAGCTGTTGCTAAGCAACAGGGTTTGATGATTCACACGGAGCTGAAAAGCTCTGTATGTTTCAACATTAGAGCTGGTTTATACGGCAGTTTTGATCTAACGGCACCAGCTCGGTCCCGTCAGTGCCGGATACCAGAAAGTTTCCTGTAAATTAAAAAATAAATCACACTTTTTAAATAAACTATAAATTACATTAAATAACTATTTTAAACAATCATTTTACTGTACCCAAGACCATTTGATTGGTGCTGAGTTCCGGTGACCGTAGCTGCATTTCCGCAGTGCCTCTCGCTGCGGCTTCGTGCGATGCTGCAATAGTGACAGCCTTATCAAGCGTAAGATCATTCTCCTCAAGCAGTCGCTTTTGTGTTCCTTCTTTTAACAATCCACACACAAATTTATCTCTCAGCGCATCTGCTAGTCCTGTTCCAAACTGACAGTACTTTGATAGCTTACGCAGTTCAATTAAAAATTCAGCGTTGCTTTTGTGTTTCAGCTGCGTTCTTCTGTAAAATTTAAATCGTTCCACTATCATCAGCGGCGTGGGGTTTAAATGATTTTTCAGGACAGTAACAATATTCGCGAAAGTCTGATCCGCCGGTTTATCTGGTGACAGAAGGTGCTTCAATAGCCCGTATGTCTTCGCACCCATTGAGCTTAATAAGGTTAGTGCTTTCTCATCATCTGGTACCTTATTTGCTTTACAATAAACTTCCATGCGTTCTACATACGTGGTCCAATCTTTGATATCACTATCAAAGGTATTAATGTTCCCATGTTTAGGCATCCTTGCAAGTTTTTAAATTTTTTTTCTTTTTCTCAAAATGGCGGCTTCCCGCGCTTGTCTTCTTCCCCCACCTACTAAAATGGCGGCTTCCCGCGCTTGGCGGTCTTTCCCACGCTCGTCTTCTTCCCCCGCCGACTACAATGGCGGATTCCCGCGTTTGCCTTCTTCCCTCGCTGGCTGCAATGGCGATTGCTGTGCTGCTGCCGTTCTCGCCTCCCCAGCGGTTCTCATGCAGCCCGGTCCTTTACACCGGCTGTGTTTGAGTTCTCCGCGGCTCTCGTGCCTTAAACTGCCCCAGTCGCTGCGCCTCTCAGCCTCGATTGCAGCCCGGCCCTTTTCACCGGCCGTGGTCGAGTTCTCCGCCCTTTTTCCTACGTTTTCCCTCCCCCACTCCACAGTCAATGCGGCCGACTTTCTGCTCGTGTCGCTGATTGGCTTACCCACCACCGTGGCAGAAGGGATGATCACTGCCTGTCGCTGGTGGAGGGCTTCGTGGTCAGAATTTTTCTTTTTAACCCGGGTTCTCGATGCCTCCCGTGCGATGGTGCTCAGCAGGATGATGAGGGCGGATGCCTCTTCTCGACGCCCGTTCTGAGGACGAAGCTGCCTTGGATGTAAAACTGCCGCAGGGTAAGATCGGACTCGTCGCCACTGTTAAATCTGTGTGTCCCAGTTATGCTTATTATAAATCACTGGACACAGACCACAAGAATAACTTTAACAGGTCTTTACTATTCGGAGGTCAGGGCTGAACTGCCCAGCAAATCCCGACACAACACTTATATACCGGTGTGGTCACCACCGGTATTACAGTATACAGCAGCCAAGAGAAAGTAGTACATCTCTTAAGGTAGTTCTCTTAAGGTGGAACAGGTTACATACACCACAATTTACACACTTGATTTCTCTGCCTTCCACTTTTGCTTTTCTCCTTCCTGTCTTTTGCTTCTATCCTTGCTTCCCTTTCCTCTGTCTCCCTGCACAGGTTCTCAAACCCCTGCCATTTTAGTTTAAACCTTCCCCAACAGCACTAGCAAACACTCCCCCTAGGACATCAGACCCGGTCCTGCCCAGGTGCAAACCGTCCAGTTTGTACTGGTCCCACCTCCCCCAGAACCAGTTCTAATATTCCAGGAATTTGAATCCCTCCCCCTTGCATCATACCTCTAGCCATGTATTCATCTGAAATATCCTTCTATTTCTACTCTGACTAGCACGTGGCACTGGTGGCAATCCTGAGATTACTACCTTTGAGGTCCTATTTTTTAATTTACCTCCGAACTTTTAGGACCTCATCCCGTTTTATATCTATATCGTTAATATCTATATAGAAACATAGAAACATAGAAGATAGGAGCAGGAGTAGGCCATTCGGCCCCTCGAGCCTGCTCCGCCATTCAATGCGATCATGGCTGATCATCCAAATTCAGTACCCAGTCCCTGCTTTCTCCCCATATCCCTTGATCCCTTTAGCCTTGAGAAATATATCCAACTCCTTCTTGAATATATTTAATGAATTGGCCTCTACTGCCTTCTGTGGTAGAGAATTCCACAGGTTCACCACTCTCTGGGTGAAGAAATTCCTCCTCATTTCTGTCCTAAATGGCCTACCCCTTATCCTTAGACTGTGACCCCTGGTTCTGGACTCCCCGACTATCGGGAAACAGCCTTCCAGCATCTAGTCTGTCTAGTCCTGTTAGAATTTTATAAGTTTCGATGAGATCCACTCTCATTCTTCTAAACTCCAGCGAGTACAAGCCCAATCGATCCAATCTCTCCTCATACGTCATTCCTGCCATCCCAGGTATCAGCCTGGTGAATCTTTGCTGAACTCCTTCCATGGCAAGAACATCCTTCCTCTGATAAGGCGACCAAAACTGCACACAATACTCAAGATGTGGTCTCACCAGGGCCCTGTACAACTGCAGCAAGACATCCTTGTTCCTGTTCTCAAACCCTCTCGCTACGATGGCCAACATAACATTTGCCTTCTTAACTGCCTGCTGCACCTGCATGCTTACCTTCAGTGACTGGTGCACAAGGACACCCAGGTCTTGTTGCACTTCCCCTTCTCCCAATCTATTGCCATTCAGATAATAATCTGCCTTCCTGTTTTTGCAACCAAAGTGGATAACCTCACATTTATCCACGTTATATTGCATCTGCCATGGTTCTGCCCAATCACCCAACCTGTCCAAATCATCCTGGAGTTTCTCGGCATCCTCCTCACAGCACACACGCCCACCTAGCTTTGTGTCATCTGCAAATTTGGAGATATTACATCTAGTTCCCTTGTCTAGATCATTAATATATATTGTGAATAGTTGGGTTCCAAGGACTGATCCCTGTGGTACCCCACTAGTCACTGCCTGCCACTCGGAAAAAGACCCGTTTATTCCAACTCTTTGCTTTCTGTCTGCCAACCAGTTCTTTATCCAAGTCAGTACCTAGCCCCCAATCCCATGTGCCTTAACTTTACACGCTAATCTCTTTTGCGGGACCTTATCGAAAGCCTTCTGAAAGTCCAAATACACCACATCCACTGGTTCTCCCTTATCTATTTTACCAGTTACATCCTCAAAAAATTCCAGTAGATTAGTCAAGCACGATTTACCCTTTGTAAATCCATGTTGACTTTGCCCGATCCTGTCACTGTTTTCCAAGTGCTCTGCTATTACATCTTTTATAATGGACTCGAGCATTTTCCCCACTACCGATGTCAGGCTTACCGGTCTGTAATTCCCCGTTTTCTCTCTACCACCTTTTTTGAATGGTGGGGTAACATTAGCTACCCTCTAATCCATGGGTACTGTTCCAGATTCCATCGAATGTTGGAAGATGACCAGCAATGCATCTACTATTTCTAGGGTCACTTCCTTAAGTACCCTAGGATGTAGATTATCAGGCCCTGCGGATTTATCGGCCTTCAATCCCATCAATTTCCTTAACACCATTTCCCTACGAATACTGTTTTTTTTCAGTTCCTCCCTTTCATCAGACCCTATGTTCCCCGCCATCTCTGGGAGGTTATTTGTGTCCTCCTTTGTGAAGACAGAACCAAAATATATATTTAATTGGTCAGCCATTTCTTTGTTCCCCATTATAAATTCCCCTGATTCTGACTGCAAGGGACCTACGCTTGTCTTCACCAATATTTTTCTCTTCACATATCTCTTAAAGCTTTTACAGTCAGTTTTTATGTTCCCTGCCAGCTTACTCTCATATTCTATTTTCCCCTTCTTAATTAATCCCTTTGTCCTCCTTTGTTGAATCCTAAACTGCTCCCAATCCTCAGGTTTACTGCTTTTTCTGACCAATTTATATGTCCTCTCCTTGGATCTTATGCTATCCCTAATTTCCCTTGTTAGCTATGGTTGAGTCACCTTTTTTGTTTTATTTTTATGCCAAACTGGGATGAACAAATTCTGTAGTTCATCCATGCGGTCTTTGATTGTTTGCCATTGCCTATCCACCGTCAACCCTTTGAGTGACATTCCCCAATCAATCCGACCCAATGTGTGCCTCAGACCATCGTAGTTTCCTTTATTTAAATTCAGGAACCTAGTCTCTGACTCAACAACTTCATTCTCCATCTTAATGAAGAATTCTATCATATTATGATCGCTCCGACCCAAGGGGTCTCGTACAACAAGATTGTTAATTAATCCTTTCTCATTACATAATACCCAGTCTAAGATGGCCTGATCTCTGGTTGGTTCCTCGACATATTGGTCCAGGAAACCATCCCGTAAACACTCCAGGAATTCCTCCTCCACAATATTGTTACTAATTTGGTTAGCCCAATTTATATGTAGATTAAAGTCACCCATGATGACTGCTGTGCCCTTATTGCACACTTCTCTAATTTCCCTTTTAATGCCATCCCCAACTTCCGCATTACTGTTTGGAGGTCTATATACCACTCCCACTAACGTTTTCTGCCCCTTGGTATTTCTCAGTTATACCCATACAGATTCCACATCATCAGAGCTAATATCCTTCCTTACAATTGTGTTAATCCCTTCTTTAACCAGCAATACTACCCCACCTCCCTTTTCCTTTTTGCCTATCTTTCCTGAATATTGAATACCCCTGGATATTGAGTTCCCAGCCTTGGCCATCCTGGAGCCATGTTTCCATAATCCCAATCAAATCATAATCGTTTACCTCTATTTGCACAGGTAATTCATCCACCTTATTACGAATGCTCCTCGCATTAAGACACAAAGCCTTCAGGCTTGTTTTTTTAACGCTCTTAGACCTTTTAGAATTATTATTTACTGTGGCCATGTTTGATTTAAACTGTTGATTTCTCTGACTGCCACTTTTGTTTTTCTCCTTCCTATCTTTTTCTTTTATCCTTGTTTCCCTTTCCTCTGTCCCCCTGCTCAGGTTCCCAACCCCCTGCCATTTTAGTTTAAACCCTCCCCCAGAGTACTAGCAAACACTCCCCCCTAGGACATCGGTCCCGGCCCTGCCCAGGTGCAAACCGTCCGGTTTGTACTGGTCCAACCTCCCCCAGAACCGGTTCCAATGTCCCAGGAATTTGAATCCCTCCCCCTCACACCATTCCTCTAGCCACGTATTCATCTGAAATATATTTCTACTCTGACTAGCACGTGGCACTGGTAGCAATCCTGAGATTGCAGCACGGTGGCATAGTGGTTAGCACTGTTGCCTCACAGCGCCAGGGACCCGGGTTCGAATCCGGCCTCGGGCGACTGTCTGTGTGGAGTTTGCACATTCTCCCCGTGTTTGCGTGGGTTTCCTCCGGGTGCTCCGGTTTCCTCCCACAGTCCAAAGATGTGCGGGTTAGGTTGATTGGCTATGATAAAATTGAGCCTTAGTGTTAGGTGGATTAAATACATGGGGTTACGGGGATAGGGGTGGGATATGTGTTGGTGTAGGGGTTACGGGGATTGGGTGGGATATGTGTCGGTGCAGGCTCGATGGGCTAAAATGGCCTCTATCTGCACTGTGGGGTTTCTGTGATTCTGTGATTACTACCTTTGAGGTCCTATTTTTTAATTTACCTCCTAACTCCCTATATTCAGCTTTTAGGACCTCATCCTGTTTTTTACCTATATCGTTGGTACCTATATGTACCACGACAGCTGGCTGTTCACCCTCCCCCTCCAGAATGCCCTGCAGCCGCTCCGAGACATCCTTGACCCTTGCACGAGGGAGGCAACATACCATCCTGGAGTCTCGTTTGTGGCCGCAGAATTGCCTATCTATTCCCCTTACAATAGAATCCCCTATCACTATAGCTCTCCCGCTCTTTTTCCTCCCATCCTGTGCAGCAGAACCACCCATGGTGCCAGGAAGTTGGCTACTGCTGCCTTCCCCCGATAAGCCATCTCCCCCAAAAATATCCAAAGCGGTATATCTGTTTGAGAGGGGGATGGCCACAGGGGACCCCTACACTACCTGCCTATGCCTACTACTCTGCCTGGCGGTCACCCATTCCCTTCCTGCCTGTGCAGCCTTTACCTGTGGTGTGACCAACTCCCTAAACATGCTATCCACAATGTCCTCAGCATCGCGAATGCTCCAGTATGTATCTATTCACAGCTCCAGTGCTGCAATGTGGCCTGCCAGTAGTTGCAGCTGGATACACTTCCCGCACACATGGTCGTCAGGGACACAGGAAGTGTCCCTGATTTCCCACATAGTGCAGGAGGAGCGTGCCACAGGGCTTTTTTAATTGCTTCTCTACGTTGTCTTGACATTGAAAATGACAACTCTCCCAGGTCCCCAAGTCTCTGTGCTAATTCTATTCATTTTATATCTATGTCACTCATTTCCCTTTCCCCCAATAAGCACTTATTTACATTTGTCAATGGGGCAGTATTTGTGGTTGGTATGACGGCGTACTCTCAGAGTACACTGTCATAGCGCCTTTGAAATTGACAGCATGTTCGGGATTTCCACATGTGCTTGCGCATACGTTAAATCTCTAACTTGCGATCTGTCAAGTTCCGACTTGACAGATCATCCGCTACAACTATGAAATCCTTATTGCTGGCGCAGAGTTGGGACTAATTGCCCACCAACTGCCCAGCAATTATGCAGGAAAATGTTATGGCTGGTGCAAACAGGCATAGGGAGAGGGGATATGCAGCAGTTTGAAATATACACACATCAATATAAAAAATCTTCAAAATAAATATCTACCTCCACCTAACTATCTTCCGATCCCACCACAACTCGCGGATACAAATAGGCAAAGAGTGAAAACAATCTACCAAAAATGTGAGCCTGATTTATTTATTAATATAACTGGGGTGAGTGAGACTAAAAAATCATGAATGGTCATCGGAGATTTCTGTTTCCTGTTTGGTGCACCGCCCCACGTGATCCCAGGTACGCTTACGCGCACGGTGCGCCCCTGGAATCTGTGGGCTACTACACTGTGCTCCATCTGCAGCGAAACAACACAAGTTTTTGAAGGGGGCCTCGCACCAGATAAGTACGGATTTCTTTCGGAGTTTGGCGGCGTGCTCCTTAGCTATGCCGCCGACAGCAATTTCAAGGCCAATATTTAATTTAATTTGCTATTTGTTTGCTAAATTGCATAACTGGTCTAAATCTGTCTGGAAATTGTTAACTGCAATCCTCCATTCTACAGTCCCATAGTGCCCTGATTAACATTCCCCCCTCAACCAACACCAACAAAAATAAATGAACTGGTCATTCATCACATTGTTGTTTGTGGGATCTTGCTGTGTACAAAATTACTCCTACTTTTACTCACATAACGTCAGTAACTGCTCAATGTAATTCATTATATGTTAATTGCTTTCAGATGTTTTGCTGAGAGATGTGTTAAGGTTCTATATAAATGCAAGAACTTTCATTCTTCTACTCACTATTTAGTGTTGCGTGCGTGTTTCACAAGCTTACAATCATTTCCTGCATTTAGAGGATTATATAGATAATAACAGGAGTCCGATCTTTGACCTGTGATACTGTGATAATATTTAGTTGAATTAAGAATGATTTTCTTAAAAATAGTATGGAACTTTTATTATCATTGAAAGAAATTGCCAATTAATCAAGAATCCACAAAATTTTGTCTTACACTTACAGTATATCAATTCCTCAGGCATGGGAATGAAGATAGGTACAATACAAATAACGAAAGAAATATTCTATACTTTTATTCAGCAAAAGGAATATTTGTCAGTTGTGCAATGAGGTGATAACTTGTACAAGGATTTGTCACCTGGAACTTCTGGTGGATAATCAGGAAGCTGGATAATTGAAGTGAAAGTAATAGAGCCTCCACTAATATTTATTCCATATATATATATATATATATATATATAAATATAAATATATATATGAGAGACACACACACACACACACACACACACAAGTATGCATTTTATCGATCTTCCTACTGTGAAAATAATGGTTTCACATCTTCTTTAACATTTTCTGTTTATATGGGAGAATTTGCAATAATAGGAATAGCATATTAGATCAGCTTCAACACTTGAATAGGTTTTTGAGACGTAGATAATGTGATGGAAAAATTTAGATATAATTTGAAGACAAAAATATGCCAGGTGAAAAGTGGCAGACTTCTGATCTCAAAAGCTGTTTGAAACCCATTGAGCATGAACTAGACCACTGCATAATCCAGACAAGATAATGAACAAGAGACAAATGGTCCCAAAAGGGTCCCCTCTGGGTATGCTATGAACATGTTGTGAAGTAGATTTATTATCTTCAGATCTTCTGCAGTGACCTAAAAGAGTTATTGGTAATAGTTCTGTTAAAAATTAAAGTGACTGCACATGTTGGTTACTAAAATAATATGAGTGAATATGGAGAGAGTTCAAAACGGTATAGTTAAACGTGTAAAAAAGTGCATCTGAAGATTCAGTGAATACCACACCTGCCAATGCTTCTGTATTTTTCTTTCAAAGACAATGCCGCATAAGGTGTGGGCCCAGCAGGTATGGTCAGTAGTTTCCCAGACCAGTAATACCACAGTGTCTACCATTTATGTGCACCTGCACTGATGTTTTAATTATCAGCCTGTTCAGGAGTCAGAGCTCTGATTTTATCCTGATCACAAGATAAGGTAGCAGCCTACAGCTATAAACAGCAACGCTCAGTTGAAACATGTCTAGACCTTTCTTTTATGTGATAAATGATTGAATTGTTATTGCAAAAATAGACTTTGGGAATGTGTGGATGACCCACTGTGACCACTAGCAATGTTCAAACAAATCAGTCTTAGAAAGCAAACAAATCAAAATTTGGGTATACTGAAGATTTATATTTGAAATTAGCATGTTGACCAAATGACAGGTTCTGTGAAAATTAGTTGAATAGAAATTTTACATCTAAATATTATTTGTTCTCTGTTTGAAATCTTTAATTAGTTTGTAATTGGACCTCTCAAAATCAGAGTCAGTTTGACAGAAATATATTTTAAGTTAGATTTATTTTTAGAAGATTAAAGCACAATACCACTTTCTGCCACTAGATGATGCTAAATACATTACAATCTAGGAGATCTTTAGAGCTTTTACAAAGTATGCTAGAGATATCTAGTGGTAGTGCAATACCACTGCATGAGTTTTGTTCCAATTTTGTTGGCCTCCTTTGGGTTAAGTGCCACTGATGAAGCTTTGCAGATGCTGGTGATCTGCCCCCATGCAAATGATCCCACCCTGGGGATATCGGAGGGGTCTGTGTCGGTATGTGTTTGGGGTTGGGAGTTCTACTCTATCAAACTTGTGCTTGCAAAGCAGTACACCAGGAATTTTGGTTCTTTTTTTATTGCTTTTGAATTATCTTAGCCAAGAATGGGGAGTCCTGTTACTACACATCTTGCTAGATGAGTTGAAAGAAGGGAAATTGGCAAACAGGAGGGACTTTTATGGCAACCGGCTACAGAACTTTTTTTTATACACTACAGGGAAGAATTTATGCAGGGTTCTCCTGATTTCCTGCTGCAATCTTGGCAGGAGATCAGTAGAAACTCTGTAGAAATGTTGTAAATTACCTTTTATGCTGTTTCTCAAGGATTTCAGCCAATCACCCATTGAAGCTGCAAAGGGTGGCGTGTAAAACGAGCAGACGATCTGATCATGTCAAATTCCCACTGGGTGGTTTAGGTGAATATTACCCTCACTATGTTCTGTGATGGTGAGCTTAGAGCTCAGTTTCTATATTACTGTCAACTTTTATATCTGACCATCATTTGCCAGTCAGCAGTGTGAACTAACTTCTCTAGTCAATTCTGCTGTGTTCAAGAGCTCCCTTCATTGTTTCAACTTGCCAGTGACCCACAGGAACTAGTCAGGACCAAAGAGGCATGCTTTGATTTTACTGACTTCTCCAAAGCCTTGAGTTACATAGAAACATAGAAAAATCGGAGCAGGAGTAGGCCATTCGGCCCTTCGAGCCTACTCTGCCATTCAATATGACCATGGCTGATCCTCTATCTCAATATCATATTCCCGCTCTCTCCCCATACCCCTTGATGCCTTTTGTGTCTAGAAATCTATCTATCTCCTTCTTAAATATATTCAGTGACTTGGCCTCCACAGCCTTCTGTGGTAGAAAATAACACAGGTTCACCACCCTTGAGTGAAGAAATTTCTCCTCATCTCGGTCCTAAATGTCCTACCCCGTATCCTGAGACTGTGACCCCTCGTCTAGACTCCCCAGCCAGGGGAAACATCCTCCCTGCATCCAGTCTGTCTAGCCCCGTCAGAATTTTATACGTTTCAATGAGATCCCCTCTCATTCTTCTAAACTCTGGTGAATACAGGCCTAGTCGACCCAATCTCTCCTCATACGACAGTCCTGCTATCCCAGGAATCAGTCTGGTGAACCTTCACTGCACTCTCTCTATGGCAAGTATATCCTTTCTTAGGGAAGGAGACCAAAACTGCACACAGTTCTCCAGGTGTGGTCTCACCAAGGCCCTGTACAACTGTAGTAAGACATCCTTGCTCCTGTACTCAAATCCTCTTGCCAACATACCATTTGCCTTCCTAACTGCTTGCTGCACCTGCATGTTTGCTTTCATGACTGGTGTACAAGGACACCCAGGTCCCCTTGTACATCAGCATTTCCCAATCTATCACCATTTAAATAATACTCTTCCTTTCTGTTTTTCCTACCGAAGTGGAGAACTTCACATTTATCCATGTTATACTGCATCTGGCATATATTTGCCCACTCACTCAACTTGTCTAAATCACCTTGAAGCCTCTTTGCATCCTCCTCACAACTCACAATCCCACCTAATTCCATGTCGTCAGCAAACTTGGAAATATTACATTTGGTTCCCTCATCCAAATTATTGATATATGTTGTGAATAGCTGGGGCCCAAGCACTGATCCCTGCGGTACCCCACTAGTCACCGCCTGCCACCCCTAAAAAGATCCATTTATTCCTACTCTCTGTTTCCTGTCTGTTAACCAATTTTCAATCCATGCCAGTATATTACCCCCAATCCCATGTGCTTTAATTCTGCACAGTAACCTCTTATGTGGGACTTTATCAAAGGCCTTCTGAAAATCCAAATACACCACATCCACTGGTTCTCCCTTATCTATTCTACCAGTTACATCCTCAAAAAACTCCAGTAGGTTTGTCAAACACGATTTCCCTTTCATAAATCCATGTTGACTTTGTCTAATCCCGTTGATATTTTCTAAGTGTCCTGTTATCACATCTTTTATAATAAACTCTAGCATTTTCCCTACTACTGATGTTAGGCTAACCAATCTGTAATCCCCTGTTTTCTCTCCCTCCTTTTTTAAATAGTGGGGTTACAGTTGGCACCCTCCAATCTGCAGGAACTGTTCCATAATCTATAGAATTTTGGAAGATGACAACAAATGCATCCACTATTTCCATGGCTACCTCTTTTAGTACTCTGGGATGCAGATTATCAGGCCCTGGGGATTTATCAGCTTTCAGTCACATTAATTTCTCCAGCACTATTTTTTTACTAATACTAATTTCCTTTAATTCCTCCTTCTCACTAGACCCTTGGTTCCCTAGCATTTCTGGGAAATTATTAGTGTCCTCTTCCGTGAAGACAGAACCAAAGTATTTGTTTAATTGCTCAGCCATTTCCTTGTTCCCCATTATAAATTCTCCCGTTTCTGACTGTAAGGGACTTACATTTGTCTTGACTAATCTTTTTCTTTTCACATTCTTGTAGAAGCTTTTGCAATTTGCTTTTATGTTCCTTGCAAGTTTAGTCTCACACTCTATTTTTCCCCTCTTAATCAATCTCTTGGTCCTTTTTTGCTGAATTCTAAACTGCTCCCAATCCTCAGGCTTGCTACTTTTTCTGGCAACTTTATATGACTCCTCTTTGGATCTAATACTATCCTTAATTTGTTTTGTTAGCCATGGGCCGCTTTTCCTTTTGTGTTTCTGCGCCAGAAAGGAATGTATAACTGTTGTAATTCATGCATTCGTTCCTTAAATGTTAGCCTTTTAAGTTCTATTGACTGTGCCCATTCCTGCAGCTATGGAGGCTGTGAACAGCTTCTGATAGAGGAAAGCTTGTATTCTGTTAATTTGCAGGGTATATGTGATAGCAAGAATATCTTCACAGATACAAAAAGAAAATACTGCAAATGCTGGAAATCTGAAATAAAAACAAAATGCTGGAGAAACTCAGCAGGTCAGGCAGCATCTGTGAAGAGAGAAACAGAGTTAACGTTTGAGGTCGATGACCATCCGTCAGAACTAGAAAAAAGCAGGGCATGGAACAGATTTTTAAGCAAGTGTAGAGGTGAAGTGAAGTGTAGGCTCTACACTTGCTTAAAAATCTGTTCCATGTCCTGCTTTTTTCCAGTTCTGATGTGTAAGTTGCAGGGTTCTCAAAATTCCCGCACTCCCCAAGTTATGGATCAAGGGACCCTGTTTTTGGACAAGTTATTAAAAGCAGGGTACCCAAAATGGCTTCTGTAAACTTCGTGACCAAAACTGACAGGATTTTTAAAGCAAGGCTCTGCAGGCAAGCAGGCCCGGAAACGAAACTTAAAATGCAGGAATCTGTGAGAACAGGACTCTCTGGAGCCAGCCAGACAGAGTAAACACAGAATACGCATTCATTCGACTTGAATCTAATCAAGCTAGAATGGGCCTATAATTGTGGCCATTAGGTTTCTGCATGTTTAATCGGTAACAGCTCACAGTAGCCATCAAGTCAGGATGGGGATAATTAGGTCTTATCCATGACAAACAACCAGGACAACGGGGCCATTAGACCTGGAGACAACCACTCCAAAAGCCGTTAAAGTAAATGGTTGTAATTCATTCAAACAAGCCCGCCAAAAGTTAAACAATGGACTGACCTAATTTGGCGCGCAGATAAGGAGTTGAAGAACGGGTATAATTGCAGGCCCATCAGTGGTAATCGCTCTTAGCTCTCTTGCTGCTGCTCTCATCGTTTGGCTTTTGGCCTGCTGCCGCTCGTACTCACGCCCTGGCCTCGTGGTGGGTTCTCTTCTTGCTCCCCGCACCGCTCAACAACCAAGGACGCCCATTACACCGGGGCCAAACGCGGGAGGAGAACGAGACCCGAGTTCAAAAGCCACACAGGATACACAGGCCACAAAAAGGGCAGACAAGACGAGACGAGACGAGACGAAGAAGAAGGTAAACCGATAAGAGCAGAGAAGGGCAGCGAAAGACGCATTGGTAAAACCCCAAACACCTAGTTATAAGCTGGCGTTTGGTGAAGAAATTGGCAGTGTATGTATGAACAGTGAGAATAAGTTGGCGTTTGAACACTGCAAATAAGCAGGCGTTAAACGCGGGTGGCAGCGCCCGTGACGAATATACTGGCGTTCAAAGCTTGGGTAGTAAAATCTTCTAAGCGGTAAAGACCGCCAACCGACTCTGACCGTAACATTACCGCCGATGACCGCCCGAGGGAAAAGAAGAGAACCCATCATGATGAGACGACGACGGTAGCTGAGGAAAAGAAGGGTGCTTCGCATCAACAACTTCAGCACCGCGCCCTGAGACCACGTGGCTACAGGGTACCCCAAAGGACAGGGAGACCAGACCTCAAAACTCACAACCATTAAAGCAACAGGTTTTGGATTGGTGAGCATGAATTCCTGGCCCCTCATAGCTTAATCTAGTTAGGTATAGGGGTGGGATTAACGATAAGGGGATTGTTTAATGTAGTTGTTTTCCCTCGATGTGCCGTGTGTTCCCCATTCCCATATAAGTGTAATTGTTTTATGCCCGTATTCATACCAGTAATTCTCATAAGATTGTGTTTTATTCTGATTTAATAAAATCTTGGTTTCCTTACACCAAACCACTTGTCTACTCGATTTTCTGTATCACCGCCTGTATCTAAGTCTGGTGTCTAGAACCCAGGGGTGTGGGAGCGATTCGAACCGCTCAAGGGACAGTCAGAGGCGAAGCTGACTGGGCGCACACGCCACCCCCTACAGATGAAAGGTCATCAACCTGAAACGTTAACTCTGTTTCTCTCTTCACAGATGCTGCTTGACCTGCTGAGTTTCTCCAGCATTTTCTGTTTTTATATCTTCATAGATGTTTGGGCCAGATACTCTTGCAGCACTTAAAACTTCTTTATATATGATCAATTTTGGACTAGGATGAGATGAAGGAAAATTGAATTTAATTAGCAATGGAGGCTACAACAACAACAACTAAATTGTATTTATATAGCACCTTTAACGTAGTAAAACATCCCAAGGCACTTCACAGGAGTATTATAAAACTAAATTTGAAGCCGAGCAACATAAGGAGATATTAGGGCAGATGACTAAAAGCTTGGTCAAAGAGGTAAGTTTTAAGCAGCGTCTTAAAGGTGGAAAGAGAGCTAGAGAGGCGGAGAGGTTTATGGAGGGAATTTCAGAACTTAGGGCTTTGGCAGCTGAAGGCACGGCCACCAACGGTGGAGCGATTAAAATCGGGGATGCTCAAGAGGGTAGAATTAGAGGAGCGCAGATATCTCGGAGGGTTGTAGGGCTGGAGGAGATTACAGAGATAGGGAGGGGTGAGGCAATGGATGGATTTGAAAACAAGGATGCGAATTTTAAAATTGAGATATTGTTTAACCTGGAGCCAAAGTAGGTCAGCGAACATAGGGGTGATGGGTGAACGGGACTTGATGCAAGTTAGGACACGGGCAGCAGAGTTTTAGATGACCTCAAGTTTACGGAGGGTAGAACGTGGGAGGCCGGCCAGGAATGCATAGGAATAGTCAAGTCTAGAGTTAACAAAGGCATAGATGAGGGTTTCAGCTGCGGATGAGCTGAGGCAGGGGCGGAGACAGGTGATGTTCCGGAGATGGAAATAGGTGGTCTTAGTGATGGCATGGATATGTGGTCAGAAGCTCATCTCGAGGTCAAATATGACACCAAGATTGCAAACAGACTAGTTCAGTCTCAGACTGTTGCCAGGGAGAGGGATGGAGTCAGTGGCTAGGGAACGGAGTTTGTGGCAGGGACCGAAGACAATGGGCAGGATTTTCATTGGGCCGTGGAGGCGGGATTGGAGGTATGTGGGGGGTTAAAATCTCGAAATTGGGGGGCATGAACCCATCCCGCCCCCAACCCGCCTCCATGCCAGTTTCAAAGGAGGCGGATACCAGACCTGTACTGGGACCCGTCTCCCAGAGGTGGGAAAGGGATTAGTGCCAATTAACTGCCTGTTAACGGGTAGTTAACAGGCAGTTTTTAGCCTAATCCCTATTTTTATTGCTGAAGTGTGGGATTCCCGATGGCTCCAAAACACGCCAAGTTATCAAGGCGGACCGTCGGGCTGAAGGGCTTGGAGGGTTCGAGATGTCCGGTGTTCAGGTGAGTGATGGGTGCATGAGTGCAAAGGTAAGTGTGTTCGGTGTGTGTAAAGTGTTTAAAGAAGTTTTATTTATCTTTACTTACCTTTACAGCCTTCCTTCCTTCAGGTCTCGGGAGTCCCTCATCTCACCGGTACAGAAAACAGAATGGCCGCGATCTGTCAAAAGTTACAGCATGTTCTGGAGAGATCTCTAAATCAACCTGAGAGGAAGGAATTAACTTGGAGTATAGATTATCAGTGTTTGACAGCTTCAAAGAGCTGTCAAACGCTGATATTTCATCTGTCAAAAGCTCTTGACAGATGAAATGTCAATCTGTGGCGTCACCTGTTGCTGGGTGGCCCTTAATTGGCCTGCTGAGCCTGCTGGGTGGGCTCAACAAGGTCAATCAAGTGAAAATCGCGTGGGTTGGCTACAACTCGATGGAGGCGGGACTACAACCCCGAAAGTTGTAGTCCCGCCTCCATCACGCCTCCAGTATCAAAATCCAGCCCAATGGCTTCAATCTTCCCAATATTTAGTTGGAGGAAATTTCTGCTCATCCAGTACTGGACATCGGACATGCAGTATGACAATTTAGAAACTGTGGAGAGGTTGAGAGAAGTGGTGGTGAGGTAGAGCTGGGTGTTGTCAGTGTACATGTGGAAAGTGACACTGTGTTTTCGGATGATGTCGCCGAGGGGCAGCATGTAGATGAGTAATAGGAGGGAGCCAAGGATAGATCCTTGGAGGGACGCCAGAGGTAACGGGTGCAGGAAGAGAAGCCATTGCAGGTGATTCTCTGGCTACAATTAGATAGATAAGAATGGAACCAGGCGAGTGCAGTCTCACCCAGCTGGACGACAGTGAAGAGGCGTTGGAGGAGGCTGGTATGGTCAACTGTATCAAAGGTTGCAGATGTGTCGAGAAGGACGAAGAGGGATAGTTTACCTTTGTCACAGTCACCACATAGGATGTCGTTTGTGACTTTGATAAGAGTGGCTAAGTTGCATAGCAGTTAAGTAAGTAAAAATTCGGTATCAACCATTTTGGGGCGCTAACATCGCCTGGGTGCAAACTTTAGTGCCTGGCGTTAAATTCAGTTTTAGCGCCCCAAGAGGGAGGTGGAGCACTAAATCAAGTGGTTCACTTCCTTCTTGGAGCGCTAACCCCGAATATCGGGGCAGAGACTTCAGCAGCGCTGCACACTGGGCCATGCAGCGCTGCCGTGTTCAAAGGCTCCTTACCTCCCTTAAAGGGAAGGGCCATCGCTGCAGGCTCTGCAATGGAAAAATTACCTACCTGGACCACCAAGGCTGCCATGATCCAGCGCGATCAGCCTGGCACGCACGCAGAGTGCCAAGCTGATCGATCGTGAGTAGGAAACCGTAAAAAAAACACCAACAGGAAATGTAATTTTTTTACTTACCTCAGCCACCTCGCCTTTAATCATTGCCCCCAAAGTGGCCGGCCACCCGATGCACGCCTCCTGGAGCTGTTGGAGTTTTCAACCGATGCTGCTGCAGGGGACGAAAGTCAATTTTGGGTCCGGGGTGCTACCGGGGCGATCCTCACATCGATGACTTCATGATCTCCAGGCGATGGAGATCGGGGCATAGCACCGGCGCAAAACTCCCGCCGAATATGGCGGGAGTCGATGTCAGCGCCACGCCCGGTCACAAAGCCATTTGTGTCCTGTTAGGGAATGAGAGGCGCAAAGGCACCCAATTTCTCCTCTTATGTTTTCTGCATCTGTTGCTTTACTTTCTTTTGTTAGTGCTCATGGAGATTAAAGTAGGTGAAAACTGGAAAAAAAGTTGTAGCATCATTTGCTGCCAGTATTTCTGCTATGCTCATTTATCTACCATGTCAAAACAGCACCAGTTTGCACTAATGATTTGTGCATTCAATCTGCACCCATTGCATATTAAATACAATTAAAGGATTGTTAATGAATCATCATTATAACAAGTACTTTTTTCTGTTAGGAAAAATAAATATTAGTATCAAGTACTGTGCTCAGAAGCTAGCCAGGAGTTATTCTTTTACCAAAATAATTTCAACAGAGAACTGACTGAAGCAATTAATGGCAGATTCAGGGGGTGTGCGGGCATATCAAGTTTGCCATTGCCGACCACTGTCACTCAATTTGATCCAGCTCAAATCCAAAAGAATCTGAAGAGTGCCACATACCACATGCAATTGTGCTTGAAGCACGCATGTTGACCCACAGAATGGCAAGATGTAATATTTACAAAGAATTGCAACGAGTGCACACACCAACAATGACGTATGATTGGGGGCAGGGGAGTTAGCCCCGGTCTCCTGACCAATATTTATTCCTCAACCAACATCACTAAAACAGATAATCTGGTCATTATCACATTGCTGTTTGTGGGACCTTGCAGTGTACAAATTGGATGCTGTGTTACATTACAACAGTGACTGCACTTCAAAAGCACTTCATTAGCAGTAAAGCCTTTTGGGACACCCTGAGGTAGTGAAAGTCTTTCTTTTTTTTTTGATATCGTCCTATTAGCACTATGAAATATGCCTCTCTAATAAGCCACTGAAAGACTTACAGTTGCACAATGTAATAATTAATCTCATGCACTAAAATAGTAATGTTACTTCATTTGTAAATTTCATAATTTGACACAAAGAATTCTTCCAATGGAATACTGGGGTGATGGTCAATGAAACAATATACATGTAAAATGTTTAAAAAGAAGCGTTTTAACACACTTGTTTCTAAAAGTGGAAAATATGGCTGCTGTTTCTTTTAATGAATTTTATGTTCTTTTTATAAGTGGATGTTATGTCTTTGAACCTTTTTTAACCTTCTCAGTCTAGATTATTTTGGTCGTCGTATCTTAGGTCACTCTCAAGGGTAAGTCGCAACTCCCCATTTCTTCGAAATTGTCAATCTTTGCCTTGAGATCCAGGTATACTTTTGGTAACATATCCAGAAAATGAACAGGAAACCCTGTCTGATAATTGCTTTTAGTTACTGGGCTTATCTGATACTTTCATTAAGTTTCAGTCTGGCCTTCAAAAGTGACACACTATTATATCAGACTTTATTTTAGGTTTAAACAATCAAGCAACTTTACAAAAATGAACAAGTACATAAGAAGCAGTCACAATATATAATATATTTAGAGCAGACAAACTTCTACCTAATTCTTTGAGTGGACAAAATAATAAAAAGAGCACCACTCTGAGAACGAAATAATCTTTTGTAAATAACTTTTAAAAAGTATTTCTCCTTTCTTTAAGGAATATCAAATTACCCACACTGACTAGTTGCTTCTCTGAGATTTCAAACTACAAATACAAACTGAACTGATCACACATTGTTTAAGTTTGAATTATGTATTTACTCTCAGGCCTGTAACTGACAAAACACGCAATATTACGGTTGCCACAAAAATCTGAACTGCAGTCAATTTTGTTAATCTGCTTACATTTTGTGACTGGATTTAAAGGGGCAGCGTGCCACAAGGACAGTGCTCTTTTGATACTGTAAAAGTTAATTTTCAATTGTCAGATTTCGCAGGAGGCAGCTCATTATACAAGTCTATGAAAGTCATACCAATACTTTTCTGCATATTACTTGGTGCATAACATGGTAATATTTGTGGTATCGCTATTGACCTTCCCAATGGCACCAATGATAGAAAGATAATGAAGGCAGATGAGCAATGTGGACTTCATAATACCAGTGATTGAACTGATATTTTCCTCAGCTGCATTGTATTTTGTAGCCCCCAAATCACTTTAGTGCCATGTTGCTATCTTATTTATAACCCATTTAAATTTCA
Organism: Somniosus microcephalus; assembly: GCF_052327205.1. Taxonomy (NCBI): domain Eukaryota; kingdom Metazoa; phylum Chordata; class Chondrichthyes; order Squaliformes; family Somniosidae; genus Somniosus; species Somniosus microcephalus. Next base: position 134,811,086 of record NC_140987.1, read on the forward strand.
TATTCTGAACACATATGTGAAGGCCTTAGAGAGGGCGCAGAAAAGATTTACCAGAATGATCCCAGGAATGAGGGACTTCAGTTACTTTGGTAGACTGGAGAAGCTGGGGTTGTTCTCCTTGGAGCATTGAGAGGAGATTTGATAGAGGTGTTCAAAATCATGAGGGGTCTGGACAGAGTAGATAGAAGGAAACTGTTCCCATTTGCAGAAGGGTCACGAACCAGAGGACACAGATTTAAGGTGATTGGCAAAAGAACCAAAGGCGACGTAAGAAAAAACTTTTTTACCCAGCGAGTGGTTAAGATCTGGAATACACTGCCTGAAAGAGTGGTGGAGGTAGATTCAATCATGGCTTTCAAATGCGAGTTGGATAAATATCTGAAGGAAAGAAATTTGCAGGGTTACGTGGAAAGGGCAGGGGAATGGGACTAGCTGAAGGGCTCTTGCAGAGAGCCGGCACGGGCTTGATGGGCCGAATGGTCTTCTTCGGTGCTGTAACCATTCTATGATTCTATTCTATGATTCTATATGTCTTCAAATGCATTTTGTACCAACCTGGGTGGCAAAATTGTAGATACAAAATGCATCAGTTATAAGTGTGCACAAATAACACAAATAACTTCATTGATATAATTTTAATTCTAAATGTTTCACAGGAGAAATTCCTCATAGTTTATTGCAGCAAACCATACATTCTTTAATTCAACTTACCAGAGGCCGTAATATTACAGTCTTGGGAGCAATGTGGTCCACTTCCTTCTCATCTGTGCTCCTCGGCAGATCTGCTACTCCATATGTGTCTCTGGGTCTCCAGCCTTTCAACACGGGGAAAGGGAGAGAAAGAGAGAGAAGAGGGAATAAGAGAATCAAAGGCAACAGTAGCAATATGACAATCACAATATGATAAATGCTATTTTATAATATTTGATCAAAGTGTGTTTCAGTGGTTTCATAATTTTGTTAGTGGGTTTGCACTTGTGCATTTGTAGGACATCAGACAAGAAATTGCACGTAAAAATGTGGCGTAATCACTATAAATCAGCATTTAAATGAGATATGATTGGCTATATCTTAAAGAAGGAATGCAACCTGTAGCGGGTGGCACGTGAGCCCAGTCAGTTATGCCTCTGATTGCCCTCCTGCAAATCTTCGAATTCGATGAATCAGAGGGCGGTTGCCCACGGTCGACGTCCGTTTCTTCTGTTTGTTTTTTTTTTCTTTTTGGATTTCTTCCTTCTGGCCTCGACCTCTAACAACTTCGCTTCAGGGATGGATCCCCGTGAGGTGGTGCAGAACTGTAGGTAAGTTCGGATGTGTTCGTTGCCAGTGTAACGTCCGTGTGTAATTGAGACACGGACTGCAGGAGTTGGTTATAACAGGTGTTTACTGAATGGAGACAAAACTGGAACTACTATACAAAGTTACTACGCAGGCTTATATACCGGGGTGGTCACTACTGGTACTGCAGTATACAGGGGCTGCAGAATATAGTTCCTTCTTCAAAGTACATACACTACAGGCCACCAGAACCTTCTGCGAAGAAACTCCAGCGTCCTGGATGTGCCTGGATGACCGGTGAGTCGAGACGAATGCCCGCACTGCAGAACTTGTGAGCGTGCCGTGTTGGGAACAAAAAGGCGACCTGGTGGGCCGTTGCCAGTGTGTGCCTCCCTCTGTTGCGCCTTTCTGACCAGCGTCTCAATCCCCCAGCGAACCGGTGCTACAATTCGAGAAGTTGGAAGAATAGGTTCTGGTTGTCTCTCCCGCTCAGGTGGATCAAATTGCCTGGAGAAAGCATCAGGCTTGAGATTCTTGGATCCTGGACGATATGAGGACAAAATAATAATAATTCAACTTTATTGTCATTGTACAATGCACAAGTACATGAACAACGAAATGTGATCTTGCAAGCTCCCATGAGTCCAGTACAAATAACATTAACATTAAATGTAAATAGCACCGTCCTGGGAGAAGCAAAGCCGCTGCGTCTGTGCACGCCGCCATTCCATTTCCACCATTCCTCCTGTCGAAATGATTGAAAAATAGTGCCCAGCGAGCTTGATGGGAGTTAAGCCATTTGGCCTCCTGGATATAGGCCAGATTCTTATGGTCTGTCCAGACAATGAATGGGTGTTTAGACCCCTCCAACCAATGTCTCCACTCCTCCAGTGCCAACTTAACTGCTAGTAGTTCCCTGTTTCCAATATCATAGTTTCGCTCTGCAGGAGTGAGTCGGCGAGAAAAGAAGGCGCAAGGGTGCAGTTTGTTGTCATTAGACCGCTGGGACAAAACGGCACCCACTCCTATATCAGAGGCATCCACCTCGACAATGAAGGGGAGTGAGGGATCCGGAATCACGAGGACAGGAGCAGACGTGAAGCGCCGCTTGAGATCCTCGAAAGCCTGCGCAGCCTTAGCGGACCAACTGAACCGGGTGGAAGCGGTTTTGGTGAGGGCATTGAGAGGGGCAGCAATGGTGCCGAAGTTCCTGATGAATCTCCGATAGAAATGAGCAAACCCCAAGAAACGTTGCACCTGTTTGAGAGAGGTGGGTGGTGGCCAATCTCGGACAGCTTGGGTCTTGCCAGGGTCCATTTGGATATTGCTGGTGGAGATGATGAAGCCCAGGAATGAAACCGTGGAAATGTGAAACTCACACTTCTCAGCCTTGACAAACAAGAGGTTGTTAAGCAGACGTTGCAGGACTTGCCTTACATGCTGGACATGATCGTGAAGAGTTTTGGAGAAAATGAGAATGTCATCCAGGTAGACAAAGACAAAGCGATTCAGCATGTCTCGGAGGACGTCGTTGATGAGCGCCTGGAACACAGCAGGGGCGTTGGTCAATCCAAAGGGCATGACCAGGTTCTCATAGTGCCCAGTAGGTGTGTTGAATGCTGTCTTCCACTCGTCCCCTTCGCGGACACGGATGAGGTTGTAGGCGTTGCGGAGATCCAATTTTGTGAAGACTGTGGCTCCCTGTAGTAGCTCGAAGGCCGTCGACATGAGCGGAAGAGGATAACGGTTCTTTATAGTAATCTTGTTAAGGCCACGGTAGTCGATGCAGGGGCAGAGACCTCCATCTTTCTTACTCACGAAGAAAAAACCGGCACCAGCAGGAGAGGTGGACGGACGGATGAAGTCAGCGGCGAGGGCGTCACGGATGTAATCCTCCATGGCGGCGGTCTCTGGAGCAGAAAGAGAGAGAAGATCCTACCCCTAGGTGGGCATGTCCCAGCAAGGAGGTCAATGGCACAGTCATATGGCCTATGAGGGGGAAGTGATGTGGCTCGAACCTTACTAAAAACCTCTCTTAAATCCTCATACTCGGGAGGCACTCGGGACAATTCAGAGTGAGATGGGGGCTCCTGGGGCTGGGAAGGGGGCTTGGAGCGAAGACAGGTGGTGCGGCAGGCGGAACCCCATTCCGTAAGCCGGCCGGCAGCCCAATCCATGCGTGGATTATGGCAGGCCAACCAAGGGTAACCCAGAACTAATGGAAACTCGGGAGAGTGGATAAGGGAGAATTGGATGGTCTCAAAATGTTGTCGTTCCACGCCCAAACACAGGGGGGCAGTAAGATGGTGAATAGTTCCGGAGCCCAGGGGTCTTCCATCCAGGGCGATAACAGTGAGGGTGTGGTCTGGATGGGTCAGGGGAATCTTGAGCTGTTTAGCTAAACCCAGATCCATGAAGTTACCATCGGCCCCAGAATCCACCAGGGCCTTAAGATCATGTTATTGATTGCCCCAGAAAAGGGAAGATGCCAGCAGGACCCTAGAAACAGTGGGGCCAGGAGGGATGGTTACGCTCATCTCAGGACCCTCCGTCCTGGACGAGCCCTGGCTTTTCCCAACAACTCTGGACATGAAGAGCGAAAGTGGCCCAGTTCCCCACAATAGAGGCAAGATCCCTCTCTCATTCGGCGATCACGTTCAGGCTGCGAGAGACGAGCTACTCCCAACTGCATGGGCTCCTCTGGAGCAGTCAAAGATGGACTCCGGATGGCTCGGAGGCTCTCGGATGGCTTCGAAGCAGGGAAGGCTCTTGTTTCCGGAAGTGGGGTGAAAAAGGAGCGGCGTTCTCTTCGCCTCTCACGGAGACGATTATCCACTCGAATGGACATATCAAAGAGAGACTCGAAATCACTCACCGAATCTCTGTAAGCCAGTTCGTCCTTGATTTCATCCATGAGACCGTGGCGAAAAGTGGCGATGAGCGCCTCCGAATTCCATTGGCTCTCCGCCGCGAGAGTGCGAAACTCAATGGCGAAGTCCGCAATGCTACGAGCCCCCTGGAGAAGCCTAAGCAGTTTGTTAGATGCCTCTCTCCCACTGACAGGATGATCAAAGACCTTTCTCATTTCCTCAGTGAAAAGTTGGTAGTTTGAACATGCCGGAGTTTGCTGTTCCCAGACGGCCGTAGCCCAGGTAAGTGCTTTGCCGGTGAGTAGCGAAACGATGTAGGCTACTTGGGAACGGTCAGTGGGAAACAATGAACCTTGCAGCTTGAAAGCCAGGGAACACTGGGTTAGAAAGCCTCGACATCCTCCCGGGTTACTGTCATAGCGCTCGGGTGCAGGTAATCGGGGTTGTTTCAGAGGGGGAAGCGAAACCGAAGGAGCAGGTAACGGTGCTGGAGTAGCTTGGGTCGCCTGACTCTGACTCTGACGGAAATCAATGACGAGGGCCTCCAGCTGTTTCTGGCTTCGGGAGAACGACGTGGCGAAGCACCGCAGTTCATCCAAGATCAGTTGTAGATGTTCAAAGACTCGTCGTAGCCATTGGTGCCTCTCTGCTGGGTCCATGTTTGGCTCAATCTTGCTGTGACGAGTGGCACTGGGTGAACCCAACTGCAGGAAGGCAAACTCAGGCAGAGGATAGGTTGCAAACACAAAGATAGACTTTGCTAGGAGCAAACAAAATAACAACAGCACAGATACAGGCTAGCAGGCCAGCAAGAGGATCACAAGGCAGTGTGAAACTCAAGAGTGAGCACCGGACATAAAACTAAGCACCACTTAAATAGCAGGCATATAACCATGCACAGGTGAGTACAATTAGGAAGAAAGAAGGAAACAATTAAGAGTTCATGGTGCCCTCTGGTGGCGAGGCGAGGCAGAACCTGGGTCATTCCTGACATACTCTATGTGTAGCCAAGTGGGAAAATGCAGTGAATATTTAAGTCCACTAGATGGCGCGGTTCATTTTCCCCTTTAGAATTTGAAAAAAGGAGAAAAGGTTTATGGGAAGGGCCATGTGATGCCAAAGGAACCTCCCCTTTCTTCACAGCCTCCATTTTCTAGATGCAGCGTGGGGGGTGTGCTCTGAGGAGAGTTGGGGTGAATATGACTTTTGAAATGAACTTAGTCTGCGTAAAGTACAACTAAAACAGCATTTAGTGCAGCCAGACATAGTTTTAAAGTGATATTGTTTCCCAAATCACTCGATATCACGGGGATGCTTGTAGATTGTCCCACCATGTGCTGGTGTTAACCTTTGTTAAAATTGTTGTTGAGTCCTTGGGGCTACGTTTCGAACGAGTTTAATACTTTCTGTTTGCTTGTAAGAGGTGACAAGTGATAACGGGACATACGAATGTATGGTATGATATGTTTTGTTTTGTATAATGATTGTTAGTTAATTAACTGCCTTCACCTGTGGTTTGCCTCATGTTCTGTTTTGCAGCAAGCCACTGCCGTATTTTGTCGACTGTGTTTTATGTATTTACAATTTCATCCTAAACCTAGACCCAAGTTATTAATACAGAATAAAAAACCCCAAAAACGAAAGTTCGTGTCCTGTGCTGCTCCATTTCGCCAGGCTACACATTTTGGTACCAGGAGTGGGGTCTGTTAGCTTGGAGTTTCTCAGGTTTGGGAAAGTTACATAAAATACGGCAGTGGGGGAAGAGCGGTGTGGTGCCAAGTGGACCTGGAGACGGACGGAGAGTGCTGCCTGGGGTTGCTAAGGAGGACCAGACCAGACAGACGGGATCCAGAGGGCGCCAGGACCAATCTGGGAGAGGACCCATCAAGGCACCGAGGAGGGACACCATTGGAGAAGAATCGTCACAGCGGCCATCCCATTCAGTGACTGTCAGGGACTTGTGAACTGAGTCAAAATGTTAGACCCTCCTGAGGAGGCGGGTGGAGCTCACAATTCGGATGGTGAGGACAATACCTCGAGTGTGGGTGAGGGCAACCAGATAGATCAACTCAAGGCACAGATTTCAGAGTTGAAAAAAAACCATGACCAAGCAATGGCAATTATTGCCACTCTAGGTAATGGGGCAACCAAGTCATATGTGTATGTACCCAGAGAGCGTCAGATCCAACCATTCAGTGGTGAGGTATCTAAAGATAGTCGTTCAGTTGATGAGTTCATTGAAGAGGTTGAAAGTGTACTACGAGCTAGAGATCAGACTCCTGCAGAGCAGGTAGATTTCATTTGATCTTTGTTGAGGGGGGCAGCCCTACAGGAAATTAGGTTACGGTTGGGTGGAGAGTCTAAGCAGCCCAGTGACCTGTTCAGTTACCTAAGGGGGGCTTTCACCGAAAAACGCAGTGAGTCCCAGCTGTTAGAAACTTTCTATGGACGCAAGCAAGAAGAGGGTGAAGGTTTCCAAGAATACTCACATGCACTCTCTCAGATTATTAGAACTTTGGTAAAGCAATCACCTGATGCTGTGCCGGACACAAAACGGGTTGTCAGAAACAGATTTGTTGATGGTGTTAGAGATCCCTCACTCCGGAGAGAGTTGCGCAAGTTTGTACGAGACAACCCCCAGTCTACCCTGTTCGATGTACGTGAGGAAGCTGTCTTATGGTCCTTAGAAGACCAGCCCTGTAGCACTAAAGTTGCAAAGAGCAAGAATGTAGTGTGTGACAGTACGGGGAGGGATCTTCAGTGTTCTGCCATTGGGGTACCAGGCAGCCAGGCTGTCACTTTACAGGATGTTCTTAAAGTGGTGGCGGAACAGGGTAAAGCTATCGGGGAACTAACAGAGGCAGTACGGGGTCTTGCTCTACAGAAGGAAAACACGGGTAATGACAAGGTTGGGAAACCTAGAGCCAAGCCAAAGTTCACTGATGAAGGTCAGCCTATTTGCTTTAAGTGCAACGGGGCGGGGCACATTGCCAAACAGTGTCCTCAGAAGCACGAGGTAGCAAACACATCCACCAATGCTGGCTGGGGTGCAGGAAAACTAACTCCCTCGATTGCCATGAGCCGGGCAATGCGAGGAAAACCTGCAGGCTCTCAGAACAGTACTGGTATTCGTGACAGATTTCTTGACCGTGCAGTAGGTAAATGTCCAGTAGTAGATCTCAAGATTGGGGGGGTTACTGCTAACTGTTTACTGGATACCGGGAGCCAAGTCAGCACTATTACTGAAGTTTTTTTCAGAGAGCACTTACTTGGGAGGGATGAGGATATGCTGCCTACAACCGGGTGGCTTAAGATCACTGCCGCCAACGGGTTGGACATTCCCTACTTGGGCTACCTTGAGTTAGACGTTGAAACTATGGGCATAACCTTACCCGAATGTGGTTTCCTGGTAGTCAAAGAGCATCAGCAGTCACAGCCTGCAGCACCAGGTCTTATTGGTATGAACATCATCAGCCGATGCAGACAACTAGTTCATGCTGAGTTTGACACTACTCTAGGGGGAAAGTTGGATTCAGATTGGAGGGAAGCATTTCAGCAAGTACAACAGTGTACATAGATACATAGATACATAGAAGATAGGAGCAGGAGTAGGCCATTCGGCCCTTCGTGCCTGCTCCGCCATTCGATGAGATCATGGCTGATCCTTTAATTCAGTATCCCGTCCCCGCCTTCTCTCCGTAACCCTTAACCCCTTTTGCCCGTAGAAATATATCTAATTCCCTCTTAAATATATTTAATGAGCTGGCGTACACTGCCCTCTGTGGCAATGAGTTCCACAGGTTCACCACTCTCTGAGTGAAGAAATTCCCCCTCATCTCTGTCCTAAATGGTTTAGCCCTTATCCTTAAATTATGTCCTCTAGTTCTGTTCTCACCCGCCAAGGGAAACATTCCTTCTGCATCCAGTCTGTCTAGACCTGTCAGAATTTTATACACTTCTATGAGGTCCCCTCTCAATCTTCTAAACTCCAGTGTGTACATCCCTAAACTACATAGTCTCTCCTCATAGGTCATTCCCGCCATTCCTGGTATCAGCCTGGTGAATCGCCGCTGCACCCCCTCCATGGCAAGAACATCCTTCCTCAGATGAGGCGACCAAAACTGTACACAGTACTCGAGGTGTGGTCTCACCAGTGCCCTGTACAGCTGCAGCAAGGTATCCCTGTTCCTGTATTCTAACCCTTTTGCTATGAAGGCCAGCATACCGTTTGCCTTCTTGACCGCCTGTTGCACCTGCATGCTCGCCTTCAGTGACTGGTGTACAAGAACACCCAGGTCTCTCTGTACTTCCCCCTCTCCCAATCTATTGCCATTTAAATAATAATTTGCCCTCCCGTTCCTGCACCCAAGGTGGATAACTTCGCACTTGTCCACATTATAGTGCATCTGCCATTTATCCGCCCAATCGCCCAGTCTGTCCAAATCGCTCTGGAGCTTCCTGGTCTCTTCCTCTGAGCCCACCCCCCCTCCTAGTTTAGTGTCGTCTGCAAATTTGGAAATGCTGCATCCGACTCCCTGATCCAGGTCATTAATGTAAATTGTGAACAGCTGGGGGCCCAGGACAGATCCCTGTGGTACCCCACTTGTTACTGCCTGCCATTCAGAAAATGAGCCGTTTATTCCAACTCTCTGTTTTCTATCTGACAGCCAGTTCCCTATCCACGCCAAAACTTTCCCCTTTATCCCATGAGCCTCAATTTTCCATGCTAATCTTTTATGTGGGACCTTATCGAAGGCCTTTTGGAAGTCCAGGTACACCACATCTACTGGCTCTCCCCCATCTATTCTACCAGTTACTCCCTCAAAAAATTCCAATAGATTAGTCAAGCACGATTTACCCTTTGTAAATCCATGTTGACTCTGTCCTATCCTGTCCCCATTTGCTAAGTGCTCCGCTATTTCATCCTTAATGATGGACTCCAGCATTTTGCCCACAACTGATGTAAGGCTTACAGGTCTGTAATTACCTGCTTTTTCCCTACCCCCCTTTTTGAATAGTGGGGTAACGTTAGCTACCCTCCAATCCATCGGTACTGTTCCCGAGTCTAATGAATTCTGAAAAATCATCCTTAGTGCATCCGCTATCTCTAGGGCCACCTCCTTCAGTACCCTAGGATGCATGTTATCAGGCCCTGGGGATTTGTCCACCTTCAATCCCTTTAGCTTCCTTAACACCATATCCTTAGAGATATTGATTTGCGTCAGTTCCTCCTTTGCCAATGTCCCTATTTTTCCCGATATCCCAGGGAGGTTTTTTGTGTCTTCCTTCGTAAAGACTGACCCAAAGTATGCATTTAGTTGATCTGCCATTTCCTTATTTCCCATTATATATTCCCCCGTATCTGACTGCAATGGACCAACTTTGGTTTTCACCAGTCTTTTCCTTTTGATATACTTATAAAAGCTTTTGGAGTTAGTTTTTATATTTTCCGCCAGCTTGTTTTCGTAAGCTATTTTGCCCCTCTTGATTATGCCCTTTGCCCTCACTCCAAAGTCATCTTCTGTCCGTGTAGCTGGTAGGGGTGCTGTACATGTGCCTGCGTCTTCCATAGCTACAGTCTACGTAAAGGGACTTAAAACTCAGTCAGGTGGCAGCACTAAAATGCTGTTGGAGCCAGGTAACACACCATTGCCAGGTGGCCTGGTAGTTGTCCCCACTTTAGTTGAATCAAAGGGACATTTATTTCCAGTGCAGGTGGTAAATTTCTCTGAGGAGGATGTGTGGTTAAACCCCAGGACCAGGCTTGGTATTCCGACTCAGGCAGAGTGTGTAGACAAGGACTCCTGTGAGGTGCGATTTCAACGCATCTCCGCTGACACAGAGGAAGTAACTGTTGGCAGACAAGAAGGACAGATGACAGACAAAGACATTCAGTTGCTTTTGGACAAACTACACATAGGTGGCACACAGGGCCAACAAGCAGAGTTAGGTGCACTTTTAGCCAGGTATTCGGAAGTATTTGCTTTTAAGGATGAGGACCTAGGCTACACTGATAAAGTTGAGCATGAGATTAACTTGGTAGATGACGCACCAGTTACAGAGCCATACCGTCGTATCCCACCTACACTGTACAAAGAGGTGAGGGACCACATCACTAAGCTTTTAAGAAAGCGTGTCATCCAGGAGAGCAATAGTTCATACGCTTCACCCATAGTGGTAGTTCGTAAGACTGATGGAGACATACGACTATGTGTTGACTTTAGGAAACTAAACTCAAAAACCAGACGTGACGCATTTCCTTTGCCCCGCATTGACGAGAGTTTTGATGCCCTTCATGGTGCAAAGTTCTTCTCGACCATTGATCTTGCAAGTGGGTACCACCAGGTTGCTGTTCGTGAAAGTGACAGGCCTAAGACTGCTTTTACAACTCCTTTTGGCCTTTTTGAGTACCTCAGAATGCCTTTTGGTGTCTGTAATGGACCTGCGACTTTTCAACGACTTATGCAAGCGACTATGAGCGACTTAGTGTTCCACATCCTATTAGTGTATTTAGATGACATCCTTGTGTTCTCTCAGACCTTCCCGGACCATTTAGAGAGGCTTGAGACAGCTCTAAGACGACTGAAAGAGACAGGTTTGAAAGTAAAGCTTGAAAAGTGTCACTTCCTGCAGCAGGAAGTCAGGTTCCTTGGGCATCAAATTTCAGGGGAGGGTATAGGGACAGATCCAGAGAAAATTGCCGCCGTAAAGAAGTGGCCGGTCCCCAGTACAGTCAAAGATCTGAGGTCATTTCTTGGTTTCTGTAGTTATTACAGGAGGTTCATTGAGGATTTTTCTAAACGAGCTGGCCCTCTCCATGACGTAGTCAATGCATGCCTTAGGGAAGACAGCCCAGCAAAAGCAAAACGGTTGTTTGAAGGTTCATGGACAGCGGCGTGCCAAGCTGCTTTCGAACAGCTGAAAGAAAAGCTGATCAGTGCTCCAGTGTTAGGTTACGCAGATTTCACTCAGCCTTTTATTGTAGAGACGGATGCCAGTAACCTAGGATTAGGTGCCATCCTCCACCAGCAGCAGGGAGATAGGAAGAGAGTGATAGCATATGCCAGTAGGAGGCTCCGTAATGCTGAAAGAAATGACAGAAACTACAGCAGTATGAAACTAGAGCTCCTCGCCCTCAAATGGGCTGTTTCAGAGAAATTTCGAGGTTACCTTCTAGGTTCCAAGTTCACTGTCATAACAGATAACAACCCCCTGTGTCACCTTTCTACAGCTAAGTTAGGTGCTGTTGAGCAAAGATGGGTGGCTCAGTTAGCTGTTTTTGACTTTGACGTCAAGTACCGCCCAGGCCGCTGTAATGCAGCAGCAGATGCCCTCTCTAGGCAGCCGTTAGCAGGGGAGCCCGAGTCAGACAGTGGGGATGCGGACTATGATGGTTGTGTGGCCATATGTAATGTCACTCACAAGGGAACAGCTCTAGGACCAGACTTAGGGACAGCAGGAGTCAAGTGCTGTAAAGTCAGACAGATCCGTGTTTCGGACGCAGAAGAAAGTACTGAGCGTAGTGAGTTGCAGGGTAACACACCAACACTTCCCGGTTACTCTAAAGAGGAACTACGTAAGTTTCAGGACACAGACCCCACCCTCAGCGTGTTTAGGAAGTTTTGGGGTGAGCAGCGAAGGCCAACTTACAAGGAGAGGTCGCAGTTATCCAAGCTAGTATTATCCACGTTAAAGCAGTGGCCCCGTATTTGTGAGCAAGATGGTTTGTTGTACCGTGTAATCGAGGATGTCCATGTTGGTGAGTGTCACCAGCTACTACTGCCCTCTTGTTTGAAAGAAGTCGTGCTTGAAGGTGTGCATGATCGTATGGGCCATCAGGGAATAGAGCGCACACAGAACCTTTTGAGACAGAGATGTTTTTGGGTTGGGATGTATGGGGATGTGGAACAGTGGGTCAAGAAATGCGAGAGGTGTGTTTTGACAAAAATGCCCCACCCCAAGATACATGCCCCTATGAAATCATTTCTAGCCTCCCGGCCCCTTGAAGTAGTTGCTGTAGATTTCACCATGCTGGAACCGGCCTCCGATGGTCGTGAGAATGTGTTAGTGGTGACCGATGTTTTCACTAAATTCACACAAGCCTTCCCTACTCGGGACCAAAAGGCTGATACCACGGCAAAAGTCCTTCTCAAAGAGTGGTTCATGAAGTATGGGGTCCCAGAAAGATTGCATTCAGACAGAGGTCGAAATTTTGAGAGTGAAATCATTGCCGAGCTGTGTAAGCTTTATGGTGTAAAGAAAACCCGCACTACCCCACACCACCCAGAAGGAAATGCTCAATGTGAGAGATTCAACAGATCTTTACATGATCTTTTGCGTACACTGCCTCCAGAAAAGAAGCGCCGCTGGCCTGAGCACTTATCTGAGTTGGTGTATGCCTACAATGTAACACCCCATGCTACGACTGGCTACTCACCGTACTATCTGCTTTTCGGGGTTCATCCACACCTTCCTGTAGATGCTTTATTAGGTCAGGAGCAAGTGTTAGACAAGAAACATGAGTGGTTGGTTGTCCACCAAGAGCGTTTGAAGGAGGCACATGCAAGGGCAAGAGAGTACACTGAAAAGAAATCAGCTCAAAGAATTGAACTTAACAAAGACAAAGTGTACTGTCCAACCATTGAGGTGGGTCAGTTGGTATACTTACGACACAGGCCTTTGGGTAGGAACAAAATTCAGGATGCTTGGGGTCCTACTGTGTACAGAGTGGTGGAGGTACAGGGTACTACACATGCAGTTGAGCCTGTAGAGGGCGGTCCTTTAAAAAGGGTCCATAGAGTTAATCTTAGGCCATGTGTTACCCCTGTCCCTGAGCCTAGGCGGACGAGAACCAAGTCCCCTGTCACCGTACCCCCTGTCACTCTTTTGACAGAATCGTTGCCAGAGCCCTCTGATACTGAGTTTGTTGTGGTAGAGGAAGTCACCTATCCAGAGTTAACTCAGGAGGAAAAAGTAAACAATGATCCTGTTGGTAACGCCCAAGATGTACAGGAATCAGAGGCTGTTTCTGAGCCAGAGCATTCAGATCCTTCTGAGTGTGGGACTGAGGTTGAGGTACCCATTCCGGCTCCTCGCAGAACTAAAAGAGCCAATGCTGGGGTAAACCCTAACCCATACCATTTGCCTCAGTCAGCCTGTAATGCAGTCTCACTCAGTCCTGAGGTGTTCTCTCATGTTTTATCGAGTCTGGGTACTGCATTTTTTCGAGAAGCTGTAAAAGAAGTGAAAAACGGGTGCTAAGTCACCGAGGACGTTGACTTTAAAGCAGGGGAGAATGTAGCCAAGTGGGAAAATGCAGTGAATATTTAAGTCCACTAGATGGCGCGGTTCATTTTCCCCTTTAGAATTTGAAAAAAGGAGAAAAGGTTTATGGGAAGGGCCATGTGATGCCAAAGGAACCTCCCCTTTCTTCACAGCCTCCATTTTCTAGATGCAGCGTGGGGGGTGTGCTCTGAGGAGAGTTGGGGTGAATATGACTTTTGAAATGAACTTAGTCTGCGTAAAGTACAACTAAAACAGCATTTAGTGCAGCCAGACATAGTTTTAAAGTGATATTGTTTCCCAAATCACTCGATATCACGGGGATGCTTGTAGATTGTCCCACCATGTGCTGGTGTTAACCTTTGTTAAAATTGTTGTTGAGTCCTTGGGGCTACGTTTCGAACGAGTTTAATACTTTCTGTTTGCTTGTAAGAGGTGACAAGTGATAACGGGACATACGAATGTATGGTATGATATGTTTTGTTTTGTATAATGATTGTTAGTTAATTAACTGCCTTCACCTGTGGTTTGCCTCATGTTCTGTTTTGCAGCAAGCCACTGCCGTATTTTGTCGACTGTGTTTTATGTATTTACAATTTCATCCTAAACCTAGACCCAAGTTATTAATACAGAATAAAAAACCCCAAAAACGAAAGTTCGTGTCCTGTGCTGCTCCATTTCGCCAGGCTACATATGTCCCGAAGGTACCCTCGAGGTGTGAGTGTCTGCGCTGGTGCTGGGTGCGCTTACGCCCTCAGAGGTTGGAGCTTCCCCTGAGGAGTCTGGCTGCACAGCCTCTTCCTCCTCCACAGTGAGGACGGGGGCTCTGGATGGTACTGTAGGGAAGTTAAGGAAGGAGTTAGAGATGTAATGCCAAGGTTCTTCTGGTGACTCCCAGCGAGTTGGCATCTGCTGACACCTGCATCCATGCAGCATTGGTCTCAGTGGGAGGCCTCTTCCTCCTTGACCTAGAGAAGAGGACCTCCCTGTGGGCCCTAACCCCATCCAATAATGCCTGCAGTGAAGCCTCGTCGAATTTGGAGGCAGCTCTGGGTCTGGCACTGCCCACAGCTGCGGCAGGCTCCTCTGCCATCCTGTATGGTTCATTTGGAAGCCTTCAGAGGATGCAGTGCTTGCTATGGACCTTGAAAGCACCACGAATGATGACATCATACTGTGGGGATTTCTGACTCGAATTGGATAATTAGCAAGGCTTCCCACAAGCTGGGAATTAATTGGCCACTTGAGGGAAAATTGCATGGAGCTGGCTGACACTTTTTTATGTGTGTCAGAAACCCCACATTCGGGGAAATCCGACTATTCCCCACACAAGCCGAAAATCGGGGCCAAAGTCTCTCTTCACAGAAACTGCAGCTTTGGTTTTGATTTCTCCACAAGCTGCCTGTGTTGCAGAGTCCAAGTTTTAAAATCTCACAGGCTTTCTGCCACGAGGCACGGACGCCATCTTGGGTACCCTATATGATTTAAAATGTCCACGCAGGGCCCCTTTTATTAAAAACAACCTTCGGGGAAATGTAGAAATTTTGCAAATCTTACACTCCCCCCTGTGATACTAAAACTTACTTGAAGTATCATACTTTTAAGGTGAGCAAAATTTTTCTGACCCTCCATAGTCAACCTTCCCCTGTAATTACCTATCTAATATACCCATGACACATGCACTTCCCATTCCACGAAAATGTAGTGTACATCAGCATACAGAGAGTAAAATTACAGACTTTACACACACATCCAAGCATGGAGGGGGTCCAACACCCCTGCACCACTTGGTACACATATCTTTATTAAACCGCATCGCAAAAAACAAAAGAAAAACCTTGATTAAAAATAACAAACACAAAGAAACGATCCTTTAATCAAAATACAGGGAAAAAGATTTAAACCGGCGTATCTCCCTCCACCTTTACATAATGTTCCTTCCAGATCCTCTAGTTTTGGAATTCTGACCACTGACCTTTTCCCTTACACTGAATACAAACTAAATACAACACTATCCCTAACTGACAAACCACGAGAATGTGGGAAGCCAGTCTGATCCACGAAGGGACCTCTATGTTATTGAAAATGTTCCACCAGGGTGGAGTCACAATATCCAATATCTTAGTCCCTATCTCTACTGTTTTCTGTTCGAGAGTGTAAAAATGTTTCTGCAAAACTATAACGGCTTTGAGTATTTTGGTAAGGTGTTCAGGGAGAGGGGGAATTTCATAGCCAAAGTGCGCTATGTACTTTTACAAATTCGTAAAATTCTCCTTCACAGTGAGGTGAACAGTGGAGGGTTCAGGAATGGGGACAGTTCGCTCCTGGGCCACTTGAACTTCTGCCTCGGGTTTAAAACAGAAACTGCTGTCACTAACCGGACACCAGCTATGCTGTCCATGCTGGTAGTGGGACGCGCCAGTGGTGACACAATATGTCCCACCTCCTATATATGCTACCTGCGGGGGAACATGGCCTTGTGCCATTGCCTCCATGGTACAATTTATAGGCTTCGCGCCAGCAGCTCTGAACCCACACTGTGGTTTTGAATAGGCATTCAAGTGCTGGGGACACAGGATTATGTGTGCTCCCCGGCTCGGCACCCTGAGAGGTCAGTACCTGTAATAGCGTGCTCCCACTTTATGACGTACGGCGGGACCGCTGTGAAATGAATGTGTGCACCCCCTTGAATGACTCCAATGTTCTCCACCCTGTATACCGGCACGGGTCGGGCTGTCCTACCCATGACCGGCATCCTAACTACTACTCCCATGATTGTGTGGTTGGACCACCCACAATCCACGGGGACTGGATAGGCTTCGGAGGCTAGCCGGAGTTGGCACGGGCTCAATGCATTCTCAAAAGGGTGGAGGGCTGCGAGGTGCTTGTTGCTAATCCAGGAGGGGACTAAACCCTGTTTTAAATCCTCCAGATTACTGCGGCCCTCACCCAGTAACCACGCCCCGTATAACATGCACACCTCATTCTGCGCAGCCTGGTCAGAAGCATTTCTGTCCTCCCTTATGAGAGCATTTACCGTCTTTGCGTGTTTTTCCAACTCGGCTATGATCTCCTTTAAATGGACCGTTATGGCCTGGTCCTCACGTGTGGTGTATGTAACCTGTACCACCTTAAGAGAACTACCTTAAGAAGATGGACTACTTTCTCTTGCTACTGTATATTGTAGTACTGGTGGTGACCACACCGGTATATAAGCTCTGTGTAGTAATTTGTAAAGCAGTTCAGCCCTGACCTTCAATTAGTAAAGACCTGTTTAAGTTTTTCCTGTTGTCTGTATCCAGTTATTTAAAATAAGTATATCTGGAACACACAGACTCAACAGTGGCGACGAGTCGATCTTACCCAGCGGCAATTGCATCCAAGGCAGCTTCGTCCCCAGAACGGGCGTCGAGAAGAGGCATCCGCCCTCATCATCCTGCTGAGCACCGCATTCGCACGGGAGGCATCGAGAACCCGTGTTGGAATTGCTGACCACAAAGTCCACCATCAGCGACAGGCAGTGATCATCCTTCTTCCACAGCGGTGGGTAAGCCGATCTAGCGACACGGGCAGAAAGTCGGCCGCGTTGTCAGTGGAGAAGGGGGGCGAGACCGGAGGAAAAAGGGCGGAGAACTCGACCGCAGCCGGTGTAAAGGGCCGGGCTGCAATCGGAATAGACGCGCAGCAAGAAAGGAAGCGCTAATACCCACAAGGACAGCGGGGAGTAAAAGCAGCAGCGTCGGGGGAAATTAAGGACCGCTGGGAGGCGAGAACGGCAACAGCGCGGTAATCACCATTGTAGCCAGCGGGGGAAGAAGCCAAGCGCGGGAAGCCGCCATTTTAGTCGGTGCAGGAAGAAGACAAGCGTGGGAAAAGCCGCCAAGCGCGGGAAGCCGCCATTTTGGAATAAATAAATAAATAAATAAAATAAAATACTTAAAGAAACTTACAAGGATGCCTAAAAACGGTAACATCACTGCTTTTGATAGCGATGTCGAAGATTGGGCCACTTATGTGGAGCGTATTGAAGTTTATTGTACAGCAAATGAGATACCGGCTGAAAAGAAAGCACTAACCCTATTAAACTCGATGGGTGCGAAGACGTACGGGTTATTAAGGCACCTTGTAACACCAGATAAACCGGCGGATAAGACTTTCGCGAATATTGTTACTGTCCTGCAAGAGCATTTAAACCCCACGCCGCTGCTGATAGCGGAACGATTTAAATTTTACAGAAGAACGCAGCTGAAAGAGGAAAGCAATGCTGAATTCTTAATTGAACTGCGCAAGCTATCAAAGTACTGTCAGTTTGGTACAGGACTAGCAGATGCTCTGAGAGATAAGTTCGTGTGTGGACTATTAAAAGAAGGAACTCAGAAGCAACTGCTAGAGGAAAAGGACCTTACGCTAGATAAAGCTGTCACCATTGCAGCATCGCACGAGGCGGCAGCACGAGGCACCGCGGAAATGCAGCTAAGGCCATCGGAACTCAGCACCAATCAAATGGCATTGGGTGCAGTAAAGTGCTATCGTTGCGGAAGGACAACGCACGATCAGAACCAGTGCTGGTTCAAAGATCAAGAATGCAGAAAATGTGGCAGACTCGGTCACATAGCGAAAGTATGCCGGTCAGGAAAGAAGACCAGCAACAAAAAGTCACCACAGAAGAAGTACAAAAAAGTACACAAGGTGACAGAGAACAGTTCGGATGAACAGAAGACGGATTCAGACTCCAGCAGTAAGGAACTGGGTTGTCTAAGAATACATAATGTGGGTAACACAGCAGACCACCAAACTATTTGGGTTACACTCCAGATAGCAGGAGTCCAAGTGAAGATGGAATTGGACACGGGATCGGCATTGACGGTTATGAATAAGCAAGATTACAAAAGGTTATTCTCACACATTCCCCTAAGGGATACGGAGATTGTATTAAAAACATACACGGGGCAAAGAGTGTACCCCATCGAAAGATAAAAGTAAAGGTGGTCCACAAGGGTAAAGAAAGCAAAGGAATGGACTTGTATGTGTTACCTGAGGGAGGTCCACCACTACTGGGACGGGAATGGATCAGGAGAATAAATATGGACTGGCATTCCTTAAAAGCGCTAACTGTAGATTCCGGTAAAAAGGACGATGTCAAACCTAAATGACTGTCCAGAATATTGGACGATGCTAAGGAGGTGTTCCAACAGGGACTGGGAACACTGAAAGGAATTACGGCAAACATCAAGGTTGAAGAACATGCAAACCCGAAATTTTTCAAAGCCAGACCGGTACCTTATGCGATACGACCTGCTGTGGAAGCTGAGCTGGAAGGGCTAGAACGTTCAGGAGTACTGTCAAAGGTGGACTGGAGCGAATGGGCCACACCCATTGTTCCCGTCATGAAGCGTTCATTGAGCAACAAGCCGGGGGAACTGGGGAAGGTTCGCATCTGTGGCGATTTCAAGATCACTGTTAATCCGGTTCTTCACATGGTGCAATATCCGCTTCCGCGGATTGAGGATATCTTCGCTTCGTTGTCTGGCGGGAAACACTTCACCAAGATAGACCTGGCGCAGGCGTACTTACAGATGGAAGTTGATGAAGCGTCACGCCAGTATCTCACGATCAACACGCATAAGGGTTTATATCGGTATAATAGACTGGTTTTTGGAGTGGCATCGGCTCCAGCGATTTGGCAAACGGCCATGGAGCAGGTAGTACAGGGAATTCCTGGCACACAATGCTATCTGGATGACATTCTTATTACAGGAGATGATGATGAGGAACACCTTGCTAATTTGGAACAGGTGCTCACCAGATTGAAAGAGTATGGACTTCGAGTTAATCGCCAGAAATGCGAGTTCTTTCAGAAGCGAATCTCGTACTGTGGTCACGTCATTGACCAGGAGGGGCTTCACAAGTCACCTGACAAGATCGAAGCTGTTGTGAAGGCTCCGCTCCGGAAAATGTATCCCAGTTGAGGTCGTTCCTAGGGTTGATTAACTATTACCATAAGTTTCTGCCAAATTTATCCACGGTGCTACACCCGCTGAACGCTCTTTTACAAAAGGGAGTGCCATGGAAGTGGAGCGAGGACTGTAAGCGGGCTTTTCACAAAAGCAAGGCATTGATCACCTCTAAGGAAGTGTTGGCTCACTTTAACCCAACGCTGCCTATTCGTTTAGCTTGTGATGCTTCTCCATATGGTATTGGGGCAGTGCTATCACATAAGTTGCCAAATGGCTTGGAAAGACCAGTCGCGTTCGCATCCAGATCATTGACCTCCGCTGAGCGCAACTATGCTCAGAAAGATAGGGAGGCTCTCAGCCTCGTGTGGGGAGTAAAAATATTTAATCATTACCTGCAAGGCCAAAAGTTTACGCTGCTGACAGACCACCAGCCGTTGGTTTCCATTTTTAACCCTAAGAAGGGTGTTTCGGTGATGACAGCGCAGAGGCTCCAGAGATGGTCCCTTTTCCTAGGGGCACATCAATATGAGATCGAATTCAAAGGTACAAAGCAACATGGTAATGCTGATGGGCTGTCGCGCCTGCCACTACCTACAGCGGAAGAGGCACCGACAGTTGACCCTGTTGAGTTATTTCACTCGACCATCATCGAATGTTTGCCAGTCACCAATGCGAGTATTGAGAGAGAGACCAGGAATGACCCGACACTGTCTCGGGTCTACGAATTGACAGTGAAGGGATGGCCAGCACATGGCGAACCACTGTTACCGGCATTCTCAGCCAGACGAGAACAGCTGTCCGTTTGTCAAGGAACATTGATGTATGGAACAAGGGTGATTATTCCTCCTAAATTAAGGGAGAGAGTTCTAAAGGAACTGCATGAAGGTCATCTGGGGGGAGTCAAGATGAAAAGCCTTGCTAGGGCTTATGTGTGGTGGCCAGGTATCGACAAACAAATAGAGGATCTGACTAAAAGCTGCTCAGGGTGCCAAAAAGTTCAAAATGCACCTCCAATTGCACCGCTGCATCCATGGGAATGGCCTTCAACCCCATGGCAGTGTGTACATATCGACTTTGCAGGTCCATTCATGGATTCCATGTTTTTGATAGCGGTAGACGCACATTCTAAATGGCCAGAAGTGATTAAGATGGCGACCACTACCTCGGAAAAGACGATCGCAGTTCTAAGAACCATATTTGCAAGAACTGGATTGCCAGAACAGATATGTTCAGACAACGGACCGCAGTTCGTGTCAGAAGAATTCCAGAAATTCATGAAGAAGAATGGGGTGAAACACTATACATCTGCCCCATATCATCTGGCTACAAATGGGTTGGCCGAGAGATTTGTACAAACGTTCAAAAAGGTGATAAAGGCCATGAGCGAAGACCATATTCCACTACAACACAAGGTGGACAATTTCCTAATGGCATATCGAAACGCCACACATGCAGTGACAAATCAAAGTCCTGCCATGATGTTTTATAACAGGAGGTTGCGGTCCAGGTTGGATTTGTTAAAACCAAATGTGCGTAGGGAAGTCGAAAACAAACAGTTCCAGCATGTAAATAACAAGACCACTCGGAGTTTCGAAATAGGACAACCAGTGTTAGCCCGGGACTATAAGAATGAGAAATGGCAATCTGGAACAATTAGTGCCAGACAAGGACCCCTGATGTACACGGTAGAGATTGGTGAAAACGTAATACGACGTCATGCTGACCAACTTGTAGAATCGAGAACAAGGGTCGAACCCATGGCTACGGCAGAGACACCAGTGGAAGAAATTATTGAACCTGTAGCATCTACCTCAAACGCGAACGTACATGAGGATGTTCAATCCATAAGAGATCAATTAGAGGAGTCACCCCAGCAACCAGAATCAGAGACCCCTGAAAGGCGTTATCCAACTCGGATCAGGAGGCCTCCTCAGAGACTGAATCTTTGAACAGTTGCATGAAAGTTGTATATATGTTATCCATGTTATGTTTAAATTGGGGTGTACACTGTTAAGCTAAAAAGGGAGGAATTGTGGTGTATGTAACCTGTACCACCTTAAGAGAACTACCTTAAGAAGATGGACTACTTTCTCTTGCTACTGTATATTGTAGTACCGGTGGTGACCACACCGGTATATAAGCTCTGTGTAGTAATTTGTAAAGCAGTTCAGCCCTGACCTTCAAGTAGTAAAGACCTGTTTAAGTTTTTCCTGTTGTCTGTGTCCAGTTATTTAAAATAAGTATATCTGGAACACACAGACTCAACATCACGCAACTCCGAGCCCACTACCTTGTTCTCATCCAGTAATATCCTTTTTAACTGTGTTTTTAAACCGTTTATCTGGGTCTGCAGCTCTATGTCATCCAAGCTGTTGATGACAGAGGACCCAGTGTTAAACGCAGTAAAAACATCATTCCATACACCCCTTCTTTGCCTCCCTGCATTACCCAAAAACTCTCGGTGTGTGGTGTAGAGTTCGGTCTTGTCCACGTGGGCAAAATCGAACTCGTAAAACTTCTTGAACATGTCCTTTAATAGGGCCTGGTAAAGCTGCTCTGTTTCTTTGGGGCACCATTCCGGTAAGTGTACCTCGGTGAGATTTAAAATCACGGAGGCTACCGCGTAGTGTACCCCCTGGTACAGCATCTGATCGGTGGGGACTAGTACCAACCCATTCCCTGGTCCCTTGGTGGCGGTGGGGCAACCTTCCCTGGATAACCTCGCCGCCTGCGCCGTGGGCAGAGGCTTACGGGGGCGGGTTACCAGCTCAGTGTCGTTGACTGGGATAGGGGAGAATGGTACTGCGCACGCCTTCAGGCTGGTATCCCACCTCATCCCATCCCCGGCGTCTTGCCACTGCCAGTGGAAAATAATGGATATGCCTGCGGGGCAGACCTTCTCTGACCCCCACATACAGATATAAATCCCTTGATCCGGTTCCCACCACTTGTCCCAACAAACACTTAATCCTCCATGAGTCCCGGTAATCGTCCGATGGGTGTTGTTTCCCAACCGTTCCCACTCGACTTCGGGGTTCCTCATGTCCTTGCTCAACTTTCTGAGCCACCACCACCTATCCAGTGGAATGTGTCCTTTACACGTCAAACATATTCGCTTTCCAACGGTGACGCTGACCCTCGTGGTAACGACTCGTACCCTGGGGCACAGGAGGGAGGCTTCCCCGTACGTGAATCCGGTTTGGCTGGAGTACTGAGACAAATTGGACCCCAGCCATCCTGGCCACCTTCCCTCGTGGACGTAAACGGCGGTTTCCTCCGCATCCCGTTCGCCGCTCCCATCGATCGCTAGGGGCGCTCTGTCTCCCGAACACCCGTAGATGTGGGAGTCTTGGACGTCGCCCCATCTCTCTACGCTCAATCCAATCAGGGCGAATAGGATCACGGGCCTACTCCTGCTTCTATCTTCTATGTTTCTATGTTTCTATGATTCCTTCCATCCCAAAAGTCTTTCTGCAAAAAGATGTAAAAACATGCAGCCAGGTCCCCAAGAGATTCTCTGGCTTGGTGAAGCATGGTCGGGTCCCGCAACCTCGACCCAAATATACACTCTTAACAGACTACTTACATAAAACTACCCATCACCTTATTTAACTTAAATCAAAAACACCCAAACTTAAGCTAAATAATTACACTTTACTTAAACTAAAACTTAAACTAAAACTATATACATCTGCTGCCTGTCTCCGGGTGGCCAGGCTAATCCCTGGTCGGACTATGGCTCGCCGCTACCCCCGGCGTTACCGCACCGTCCTTCACTGTTGGTCCCTCGCAGCCCGTGGCTGCTGGCTGAGGACCTGTGTCCTTGGACCTCTCCCTGACCCGAGGGGTGGCCCTTGGTAACTGCAGGGCTGGTGACCATGGCTTTCTCAGCTGGGGCGTCCGTGGGGACCTTCTAGGGGCTTTGACGGGTGGGGCTTTCTTGGCCGATGGGCCTTTTACCCGAACCGCTGCTCCCCCAGGCTTGACCCCTCCCGAACCTGGGCTGGGGGCAGGTAACTTCTCGCAGCCTGCTGCTGTGAGCTGAGAGTCTCCGCCCCCAGGTCACATGGCTGGGTCCGGGGCGGGGTTTTCGACCTCAGGTCCCTCCCTCGCTACACCTGGGTTAGGGGCGGGGTTTTTGCCCTCAGGTCCCTCCCCCTCGTCTGGATCCCAGAAGAGTGGGGGAGTGTCCCAATCGATGGGCAGGATGGTCTCTCCCTTCAAGCAAGCCATAGCGCCTGCCTGTGCAGTCTGTGGACTCGCTCCTACTGCAGGCTGAGGATCTTTATCCTCAGACCTTACCCCAACTGGCTGCTTTCCCCTTTCAAGTGTAAACAGCTTACACTGGTTGATATAACCAGCAGCCTGTTTTAAAACCTGTCCTAAAGGTTCGCCCGCTGCCCCGAATGGACCTTCTAGGGGCTCCCCTTTCTCTTCCCTTACTGGGACGGCCCTACAGACAGGATCTTGGGCTTGGACCTGCTTTAGGTCCGGGGCCAAAGCTACCTCCTGTGTGTCTCCCTTGTCCCGGACTACGGCTACCGGGCCTGCTCTACAGGGATCCCATAACTCTCCTTCCCTAGCCCTCTGCTCGGCCACCTCGTGGGTCCCTTGGCTATCCTCCCACGTGGTAGGGAGGGCTCCTAAAACTATGGCCAAAGGTTTGGCCATTCCCCCAGCCTGCTCATTCCCTGTAGATCCCATTAGGCTAAATGGGACCTTGTTAGACCTGGGTGGATTGGTCGGGTCTTCCGAATGGACCACCATGCTGGAAGCTCCAGTGTCCACCGAATATCTCCCCTGCACCGTCTCCACCTGCATCCTAACACAGGGCCTGTTCCCCTCATTGTTTTCAAGGGGACACAGGCCGACAGGCTGCGCTGGTTCTAGTCAGGGCTGTGGGTTGGATGGGGCTGACGGGGTCAGAGCACCGGTAGCGGCTGCTACCCTCCCTTGGCCAGTCAATATGTACCTCATTGCGTCCAAAAATGACTCGACCGCTGCGGGAGTGATTCCTGCCTCCACCTTTTGGGCTGGGTCTGTGGAATTCTTTCCCTTGTTATCTTTCCGAGGGGTTTTGCACTCCTTCCGCCAGTGACCATCCTTCCCGCAACCGTAACAATTGGCCTTTGTGTTGGGGGGGTTACTCCCTTCCTGGTGCCACTCTTTCCTACCCGGTCCGGGTTTTATCTCATGCACCTTTCCCCTTGGGTGGGTGTGCATCGGCTCCCCTACTGTTTTTGTAGGCCAGAGTGAGCTGCCTAATTACCGTGAGTTCTGTGGTCTGGGGATCTTTGGGGTCGAACCAGGCTTCTGCCTTGGCCCGGACCTGTGGCAAGCTGTTCACCACCAGGAAACGGAGCCAATGGGCCAGGGAATCCCTGTTCAGGAATGCTCGGTCCGGCGTCCCCGGGCAAGCCTTCCAGTACACCGGCCACAGCCGGTTCGCAAAAGCCTGTGGGGTTTCCCCAGGGAGCTGGATTGTCTTCTCCACGCGGGAGAAAGGACTTCCCTCATCCATCCCCATGGCCTCCAGAACCGCATCTCTAAGCTCCTCGTAACTGCTCTGCCCCCTTTTACACTCGCTAGAGAGGGATTGGAGGAGATTACTCTCCAGGAAGAATAGCAGCATCTTGGCCTTCTCAGCGTCATCGCAGTCGTTGACGCTGGCGGTCTGCTCTATTTCCCTGAAGTGGGTCGAGGGGTCTCCCTTTGTGGAAAGCTTCGGGATATGGTTGACCATAGCCCTGAGCTGTTAGGTGTTAAAGGGTAACACGAACTGGTTTTGGAGGGGTCCCTCATTGTCACCATTGGCGGGTGGGCCGAACCTCTGATGCCGCACTGGGCACATCGGTCTCGGCTCTGACCTCTCGGGCGGGGTTTGCTCTATCTCCGCCTCCACCTCTGGCTCCACTTCGGGTTCCACCCCCGGTTCCACCCCCCCTTGCTGCCAAACCTCACTGAAACTTGGCGCTACGGGTGATGGCCGTGAGGTCTACTCTCTCTCAATCGGGTCGTCCCTAAGCATTGCCAGTGATGTTGGAACTGTCCTCCCCTCGTTCCCCATAAAATCTGCCTGGCCTGCCTTTGGGCTTATGAGGCATACCATGCCTTTTGCCTTCTGGAGGGCCCGGCTCAGATTTTCTATCCTCTCTCTAAAGGGGCCGTAGTCTGCCTCCTCAAACCCCTGTTCACTCATTAGCTTGTAAGCGGCTTTTACCTCCTGCATTTTCTCTTCCTGTTCCCTAATCTGTCTTGCCAAGCGGGCGTTCTTCTCCCACAACCTGAACTCATTTCCCTTGCCCTCGGTGACTTGGCACCATAGGTATTCCAACTGGGCCTTGTGTTCTCCCATTAAATGCACTCTCTCCTGGTTCAAAGCCTGCAAAGCTACTAATAACTTCTCCCCTGCGAGAGCCTTATCCTGGATCTCCAGGGCTGACTCCCTTAACTCGACTGCCTGTGCTGCAACGAGCCTGTCCAAAAGCTGGACCTGCTTTTTAAAGCACATCAGCCAAACTGCCTTCTCTAAGGACTTCTTGTGTTCCTTTCCTTCTGTCCACTTAGCTGCTGCATCTACCGGACGCCCAGCCTTTAACAGAGTGGTGATCCACTTCTTAGTGATATTCACCTTGCTAAACACATAATAAGAAATCCTTTCCTCCATCATGGTTTGCTCATCCGAACCATTGTCTACTGTATCGCAACCCTGTTGCCGGTGTCCTGCTGCGGTCGCCATTATGTAGGGGGTGGCGCGTGAGCCCTTTCAGTTATGCTTCTGATTGCCCGTGAGTGGTTCGAATCGCTCCCACGCCCCTGCGATTCTCGACACCAGACTTAGGTACAGGTAGCGATACAGAAAAGACTCGAGTAGACAGGTGGTTTGGATGTAAGCAAAACTCAGATTTTATTAAACAGAAAAATTAACACAGTCTTATGAGAAGTTACCAGTATATAAAATTACAGGCAAATACAAATAACTATACTTCTACGGGAAATGGGGAACACACGGCATATCGAGGGAAAACAATTATCTTAACAATCCCCTTCTCCTTATCCCACCCCCTATACCTAACTAGATTAAGCTATGAGGGGCCAGAATTTATGCTCACCAATCAAAAGGGTTTGCTGAACTCAAAACAGCGGTGGGGTTCAGGGTTCGCTCTTGGTGCTCTCTGGGGCCTGCCGTCATCACATGGTCTCCGGGTGCTGCAAGGGCATTGTCCAGGTTCGAGTACCCCAAAGTTAAAGTCTCTGTTTGGGTACTTTACCTTGCAGTGATGATTCTTCTTCTTCGGCCGACAGTTTGAGTTTTGTATGAAGATAGTCGTAGGTTGGCTGAGGCTGAAGGCCCGATGATTCGAAGCCTACCCTCAGTCTGTCTCCTCAGTTCATCTCCTCAGTTGGTCTTCCTCAGTTGGTCTTCCCTCCTCCCCTCGTCACGTCCCGCCTCGCCTGGCCTGAATTTTCCGTGTCCGCCTGATGCAGTGCCTGGGCGATTTCTAGATGGAGTGGGGAAAGGCACGGGCAAAGGCCAGGGGGTAAGCGCGAGACGGGGAAAGAGCGACAGCCACGAGGGCGAGGGGCAGAAGAGCTGAGCAGAGAGCAGAGAGAGAGATTGCTACCCGGGGCCTTCAATTATATTCTTTTCGAAAACCCTTATCTGCGCGCCAAATCAAGTTAGTTCTTTGTCTTAATCTTGGCGGGCTATTTTAAATAATGGCAGCAATCTATACTAACTGTTTTTAGATGGCCGGTAATCGCATCTACCGGCCCGATAATTGACTTGTTTTGTTATGAATGTTCCTTGATGGGCCTATCCAGCCTCGATGGCTTTCTTAATCTGTTGCCGATTATATATGTAAACTGCTTGATGGCCTTAACTATAGGCCTAACTGGATTTAGATTTGTCTCCAATTCGATCTAATACACAATTCAAAGTCTTGTCTGGTTTCAAAATACAAAGTCTCTCTTCACAGAAACTGCAGCTTTGGTTTCGATTTCTCCACAAGCTGCCTGCGTTGCAGAGTCCAAGTTTTAAAATCTCACAGGCTTTCTGCCACGAGGCACGGACGCCATCTTGTGTACCCTTTTTGATTAAAAATGTCCACGCAGGGTCCCTTTTATTAATAACAACCTTCGGGGAAATGTAGACATTTTGCAAATCTTACAAACCTTAGTGATGCAATATAAGATGTGGGTGACCACCAAGAGTTTGGGAAAAGCTTCATTAGAACTTTTAAAACTGTGTGCTATCTATTTCTTCCAAGCCCTATAGAAGGCCCATAGAAAGGCATAGTGCAGCTTCAAGTAGCAAAGGTATTCTGTCAACTCATGACATTATTTGTTTTGAAATTCCTACATAACAGCAGCTTAACTGATATGGCCACCAAACTCGCAGAAAATGATGAATAGATGTGTCACAGCAGATAATGTAACGTATATTAATAAAGTCTCAAATGAAAGCACATTTTATGAGGGTACTTCAAGGGGATATTATGGACTTCAGAGAAAGAAGGAAATCAGAAGTTTTATTTTAAATGCAATCTTTTTCAGGCTCTGGATGCTAAATGTTATTATTTTATGCTTTTAAACTTTGCTTTTTCTACAAAATTTCAAAATGTTCATATAAAACATTTTATAATTACCCCACATACAGTAATCAGCCTATCTGAAAAGTCACTTCCATTTCAAGCCACTTACAAAATTGGGTAGAGTGCTGTACATTCTGCTGTTTTCAAAATGATTTGAGATGATACCTTGCAATAAGATGCTTCTTTGCTTCATTTTCAACTTCCAGATATCATGTTAGTTTTTCTCTAATGTTTCTTCTCAGTGAATTATAAGACAACAATCCAATTAAGGGGTCAGACCCTGGACCAAGTGGTTGATCTGAATCTGAGATGAGATTAAATGCCTTGATTTTAATATAGACCAGTCATTATTGTATTATTATATGTAAGGGTAGTGACATTTCTTTACAATTACTTTTTCTACCATTCTGGTGCTGCATTTCTATTTCTTTTTCTGTCTCAAGATAATGTGTGGTAAATGATTTTGAAGGAATAATGGGGGAGAAATTGTTCCCCATTGTGCCTGTTTTCTGGGGTGAAAAATTAGCGTGCGGGGGGGGGACTTATTTTTGGGTGCATTCTCGCAGGCCCAATCTCCCCCGGAAAGGCACTGATGCCAAATCGGTAGCTGCTGACTTCCAGTGTCCAGGGCGCCTGCCTGAAACAAGCATTAGTTCCCTTGACTATGCTAATCAGGGTCCTAACGCCTGTTTTAGGACCCCGCTCCAAATATGGCATATGTTGGGTGGAGCATGCGCTGCACATGCTCCACTCATTTATTCTGGGTCTACATTAGCCTAACCAGCGGTCCTTAAATAAAAACAGAAAATGCTGGAAATACTCAGCAGGTCAGGCAGCATCTGTGGAGAGAGAAACAGAGTTAACGTTTCACATCGATAACCCTTCATCAGTTCTGCCGAAGGATCATCAACCTGAAACATTGGGGGGAATTTTTTGGGGGTCAGCGGGCGCATTCGGTTGCGGGCCAGGTGGGAAATTTCTTTTTTTGACAGCGGGTCAGGACCCCGGAAACGGTAGCGTAGTGGTAATGTCACTGGGCTAGTAATCCAGAGGCCTGGACTGATGGTCCAGAGACATGAGTTCAAATCGCACCACGGCAGCTGGGGAATTTAAATTCAGTTCATTAAATAAATCTGGAATAAAAAAGCTAGTATCAGTAATGGTAACCATTAAACTATCGGATTGTCGTAAAAACCCATCTGGTTCATTAATGTCCTTTAGGGAAGGAAATCTGCCGTCCTTACCTGGTCTGGCCTATATGTGACTCCAGACCCACAGCAATGTGGTTGACTCTGAACTGCCCTCTGAAATGGCCTAGCAAGTCACTCAGTTGTACACAACCACTACAAAACAAAATAATAAGAATGAAACCGGACGGACTACTCGGCACCGGCTATGGACACGGCAGCGGCACACACAACCCAGTCAACCCTGCAAAGTCCTCCTCACCAACATCTGGGGACTTGGGAGAGCTGTCCCACAGACTAGTCAAGCAACAGCCTGACATAGTCATACTCACAGAATCATACCTTTCAGCCAATGTCCCAAACTCCTCCATCACCATCCCTGGGTATGCCCTTACCTGGATCTGGCCTATATGTGACTCCATCACCAAGAGTGTCTCGGTAGCACCACTACTGACCGAACTGGCCGAGTCCTGAAGGACATAACTGCCAGTCTGGGCCTGCGACTGGTGGTGAGAGAACCAACAAGAGGGAAAAACATACTTGGCCTCGTTCTCACCACTCTACCTGTCGCAGATGCATCTGTCCATGACAGCATTGGCAGCAGTGACCACCGCACAGTCATTGTGGAGACAAATTCCCGTCTTCACACTGAGGACACCCTCCATCGTGTTGTGTGCCACTACCACCATGCTAAATGGGATAGATTCAGAACAGATCTAGCAGCTCAAAACTGGGCATCCATCAGGCGCTGTGGGCCATCAGCAGCAGCAAGAATTGTATTCCATCACAATCTGTAACCTCATGGTCCGGCATATCCCTCACTGTACCATTACCACCAAGCCAGGGGACCAACCCTGGTTCAACAACGAGTGTAGAAGAGCATGCCAGGAGCAGCACCAGGCGTACCTAAAAATGAGATGCCAACCTGGGGAAGCTGCAACACAGGACAACATGCATGCTAAAAAGCGGATGCAGACAGGGCTAAGCGATCCCACAATCAACGGATCAGATCAAAGCTCTGCAGTTCAGCCACATCCAGTTGTGAATGGTAGTGGACCATTAAACAACTAATGGGAGGAGGAGACTCCAAGAATATCCCCATCCTCAATGATGGTGGAGCCCAGCACGTGAGTGCAAAAGACAAGGCTGAAGCATTTGCAACCAACTTCAAGAAGTGCCGAGTGGATGATCCATATCGGGCTTCTCCTGATGTCCCCACTATCACAGAAGCTATTCTTCAGCCAATTCGATTCACTCCATGCGATATCAAGAAACCCCTGAGCGCACTGAATAGGGCAAAGGCTATGGGACCCGACAACATCCCAGCTATCGTGCTGAAGACTTGTGCTCCAGAACTAGCCGCGCCGCTAGCAAAGCTGTTCCAGTACAGCTACAACACTGGCATCTACCTGACAATGTGGAAAACTGCCCAGGTATGTCCTGTCCACAAAAAGCAGGACAAATCCAACCCGGCCAATTGCCGCCCCATCAGTGCACACTCAATCATCAGCAAAGTGAAGGGAGGTGTCATTGACAATGCTATCAAGTGGCACTTACTCACCAATAACCTGCTCACTGATGCCCAGTTTGGGTTTCGCCAAGACCACTCGGCTCCCGATCTCATTACAGCCTTGGTCCAAACATGGACAAAGGAGCTGAATTCCAGAGGTGAGGTGAGAGTGACTGCCCTTGACATCAAGGCAGCATTTGACTGAGCCTGGCATCAAGGAGCCCTAGTAAAACTGAAGTCAATGGGAATCAGGAGGAAAATGCTCCACTGGCTGGAGTCATACCTAGCACAAAGGAAGATGGTTGTGGTGGTTGAAGGTCAATCATCACAGCCTCAGGACATCGCTGCAGGAGTTCCTCAGGGCAGTGTCCTAGGCCCAACCATCTCCAGCAACTTCATCAATGACCTTCCCTCCAACATAAGGTCAGAAATGGGGATGTTCGCTGATGACTGCACAGTGTTCAGTGCCATTCGCAACTCCACAGATAATGAAGCAGTCCATGCCCGCATGCAACAAGACCTAGACAATGTTCAGGCTTGGCGGAGAAGTGGCAGGTAACATTCGCGCCACAGAAGTGCCAGGCAATGACTATCTCCAACAAGCGAGAGTCTAACCACCTCCCCTAGACATTCAATGGCATTACCATCGCTGACATTTCCACTATCAACATCCTGGGTGTTACCATTAACCAGAAACTTAACTGGAGCAGCCACGTAAATACTGTGGCAACAAGAGCAGGTCAGAGGCTAGGTATTTTGTGGCAAGTGTCTCACCTCCTGACTCCCCAAAGTCTTTCCACCATCTACAAGGCGCAAGTAAGGAGTGTGATGGAATAGAAACATAGAAACATAGAAGATAGGAGCAGGAGTAGGCCATTCGGCCCTTCGAGCCTGCTCCGCCATTCAATGTGATCATGGCTGATCATCCAAATTTAGTACCCTGTCCCTGCCTTTTCCCCATATCCCTTGATCCCTTTTGCCTCAAGAAATATATCCAACTCTTTCTTGAATATATTTAATGAACTAGCC
Source organism: Somniosus microcephalus (assembly GCF_052327205.1). NCBI lineage: Eukaryota > Metazoa > Chordata > Chondrichthyes > Squaliformes > Somniosidae > Somniosus > Somniosus microcephalus. The sequence goes on from NC_140987.1 coordinate 134,842,793, forward strand.
TCCACCGCCCTCTGTGGCAGAGAATTCCACAGGTTCACCACTCTCTGGGTGAAGAAATTCCTCCTCATTTCAGTCCTAAATGGCTTACCCCTTATCCTTAGACTATGGCCCCTGGTTCTGGACTCCCCGGCCATCAGAAACATCCTTCCTGCATCTAGTCTGTCCAGACCTGACAGAATTTTATAGGTTTCGATGAGATCCCCTCTCAATCTTCTAAACTCCAGTGAGTATAAGCCCAATCGACACAATCTCTCCTCATACGTCATTCCTGCCATCCCAGGTATCAGCCTGGTGAATCTTCGCTGCACTCCCTCCATGGCAAGAACGTCCTTCCTCAGGTAAGGTGACCAAAACTGCACACAATACTCAAGGTGCGGTCTCACCAAGGCCTGTACAACTGTAGCAAGACATCCTTGTTCCTGTACTCGAACCCTCTTGCTACGAAGGCCAACATACCATTTGCCTTCTTAACCGCCTGCTGCACCTGCATGCTTACCTTCAGCGACTGGTGCACAAGGACACCCAGGTCTCTTTGCACTTCCCCTTCTCCCAATCTATTGCCATTCAAATAATAATCTGCCTTCCTGTTTTTGCCACCAAAGTGGATAACCTCACATTTATCCACATTATAGTGCATTTGCCATGTTTCTGCCCAATCACCCAACCTGTCCAAATCGTACTGGAGTTTCCCGACATCCTCCTCGCAACTTACCCTCCCGCCCAGCTTTGTGTCGTCTGCAAATTTGGAGATATTACATCCAATTCCCTCGTCCAGATCATTAATATGTATTGTGAACAGCTGGGGTCCTAGGACCGATCCTTGCGGTACCCCACTAGTCACTGCCTGCCACTCGGAAAACGACCCATTTATTCCAACTCTTTGCTTTCTGTCCACCAACCAGTTCTCTATCCAAGTCAATACCTTGCCCCCAATCCCATGTGCCTTAATTTTGCACGCTAATCTCTTGTGTGGGACCTTATCGAAAGCCTTCTGAAAGTCCAAATACACCACATCCACTGGTTCTCCCTTTTCTATTTTACCACTTGCCTGCCTCCACTTGCCTGGATGAGTGCAGCACCAACAACACTCAAGAAGCTCGACACCATCCAGCACATCAACAGCACCAGGCACACCAGCAGCACCAACAACAACACCAACCTTCTCTGCAATCAATTTATGCTGCACAGGGCACAGGGCATCAGCACCTGACCACATTGCTGCCCGGGAGGCCAGGGAAGGCCTTACCATGGCCAGATTTATTTCACTTGATGCTGTACACCCTGGTTGCCACATGATGCACCAGGTTGGCACCACCCCACAGCAACACCATAAAGCATCCCTACAATGCCCAAGCCATTCCTTTCACATTCATGACCATTGCGGGGGGTACCGTTATGTCTCACCATTCGCTGCAACTCACTAACTCACTTCCAAATGTGCACACAAATCTGTCCAAGAACGGAAAGTGTTCAAAATAAAGGTTTCAATGTTTGACACCACATTATCAGAAACTTTACATGAACATTGGCTAAACCACCCAAGTGCCTACCCTCGTGTGTTGTTAGTTGGTATGATTGCACTAAGATGAGGGTGAGTGTGAGGGGTGGCTAGTGAGATGGGGAAGTGATAATGTAGATAGAGAGACATGGGTGGCAGTGCAAGGTAAGTTGCTGTGAGTAAGGATGTGCAGGAGTAAGGTAGGGAATGCAGAGTAATGGGGATGCGATGAGTGGCACAGCAGGATGAGATTGAGTGTGGCTTTGTACTAAGATTTTGTGATCTACTGAGATCATTGAAAGGTTTGCGCCACTGTAACCTGGTCCTCCTGATGACATACCTGCTTGTGTCCTCCTGTGCAATGGGCAACTTGTAACATTTGCATACTGAATTATCATTGGCCCGCAGGCATCTGTAAGGAATACCTATTATATTCACATTTGATCACATGCTGAGTTGTCATTGGCCTGCAGGCATCTGTAAGGACTGCTATTGTTTAGAAGACCCAGGGATCCAGACTCCATCTTGTCCACATGGTGCTGTACTGCTGTGAGTCAGATCACAGACCTGATGCTTCATTAAAATAGTTTAAACTGTAATACTCCGTTTCTTGCTATTTATTATTTTTGTACAAAGTGTGCAAAACAAGACATGGTGTCAGAACAGGGATTTGAAATGGACATCATTGGAGCTCCCTTACCTCGAATGAATTGGGGATCTTTGAACTTACATAGAGAATGATGCAAGTTCAAGCAACACGTGGAATTGATGTTCTCGGGTCCACTGAAAAGCAAAGGGGAGGAAGAAAGATGCAGCTACCTACTCCTATGGATCGGAGAAAAAGGGACAGACATTTTTAACACATGGTCTCTCACCGCAGATGAAGCAAAGGTACTGAAAAGTTATTTTGACCGTTTTGAAGCATATGTGATGCCCAAGACAAATATGATATTTGCTAGGTACAAGTTTCAGAAGAAAGTACAAGGAGCTAGTGAGTCATTGGAACAGTCCGTGACTGAGTTAAAACTACTGGTAAAAGACTGTGTATATGCAGATAAAGATGAGATGGTCAGAGACCGCATCGTGTTTGGAATACATTCAGCTAAAGTGAGAGAGGAACTTTTGAATGTTGGGTCCGGGTTAACGCTGGACAAAGCTATAGACATAGCTAGATCGCACGAGATAGCCCAAGCACAGTTGAAAACCATAACCGGTGCCATGAGCAGCTCGTGTGAACAGACAGTGCACGCAGTTAATAGACACACACCAAAGAACACTGCCCAGAGAGCGTGTTTCAGAACAGAAAGAACAGCGAGAGTTCTAAAAATGGGCGACACAGACATAAAACGCTTCAAAAACTGTGGATATTGTGGAAACAACTGGCATGGAGAAAAGGAATACTGCCCTGCCAAAGGAAGGCAATGTACTAAATGTGGTAAACGGAACCACTTTGCTAAAGTTTGCAAGACTGTTTTTGGAAAAGCAGTACACACAGTGAGTGACAGCCAAATGCCAGATAGAGAGCCAAATGCAGAGGAACTGTTTATTGATTCGGTGTCACAGAAAAAACAGATTTCAGAGACTGAGCAAGCTTTTGCCGATATTGAGATAGAAAAACAGGGCAAAGAGCTTAAGTTTAAACTAGACACTGGATCTCAGGTTAATGTAATTCCTCTGAGTGAGTATCACAGCTTGAAGGATGAGTGTGAGCTACAGCCCACCTCATGCAGACTGACCGGCTATGGGGGTGAGCAGCTCATTGTAAAAGGCACATGCATGATGAAATGCAAGTACAAAGAAAGCGACATGATGTTGGATTTTTACATTGTTGACACTCAAGCACCTCCAGTGCTAGGTCTAAAGGCATGTTTAGACATGGACCTCGTCAAGCTAGTGCTATCATTGACAGCACCAGTTGAGAAGCAGACAGTCATGGAGGAGTTTGCTGAAGTTTTCAAAGGAATTGGACTATTCCCAGGTGAATGCACTATTCACCTTGACCCAGCAGCAACCCCTGTGGTTTGCCCACCGAGAAGGATACCCCTTGCTCTACGTAGTTGCCTGAAGGAGGAGCTGCAGAGCATGGAGAATACAGAAATCATCGTCCGGGAAACAGAACCGACAGAGTGGGTCAACGCATTAGTAGTGGTTGAGAAACCACGTACAGGCAAGCTCAGAGTCTGTCTCGACCCCAGAGATTTGAACAAGGCTATCTAACACCCTCACTACCCTCTACCAACGCTAGATGGCATCACACCCAAGCTAGTAGGAGCACGTTACTTCAGTGTAATGGACGCACGATCAGGATACTGGACTATCAAGCTCACGGAAGAGTCATCTAAGCTAACTATGTTCAACACACTATTTGGACGCTACCGATTTCTGAGTTTACCATTTGGTCTTATCTCAGCTCAGGATGAATTCCAGCGGAAGATCGATGAAACCTATGAAGGCCTCAATGGAGTAGTCGCAATCATAGACGACATCCTCATCTATGGCAGGAATAGAGAGGAACATGACAGGAACCTGCGTGCGATGCTACAAAGGTCACGGGAGAAAGGCATCCGGCTCAACCCCGAGAAAAGCATAATCGGATCCACCGAGATCAGTTATTTCAGGCATCGCCTCTCAACTGATGGCATTAAGCCGGATCCAGAGAAAATCTCTGCCATCAAGAAGATGGAGCCGCCGAAGAACCGCGCAGAGCTAGAGACAGTACTAGGCATGGTTAACTACTTAGCCAAGTTTGCCCCGAGCATCTCCGAAATCAACGCACCCATGCGTCAGTTGCTCAAACAATCCAATGAGTTCCTGTGGGACAAACAACATGATACAGCATTTCAGAAAATGAAAGACCTAATCACCAGAGAACCAGGACCAGTTCTTGCCTACTTCGACCCCAAAAAAGAGCTCAGACTACAAGTGGACGCGGCAAAGTATGGACTAGGCGCAGTATTACTGCAAGAAGGAAAGCCCATCGGCTACGCTTCCAGATCTCTCACAGACAGTGAAATCAACTATGCTCAAATCGAGAAAGAGCTATATGCAATTCTGTTTGGATGTAAGCGTTTCCACCAGTACATCTATCGCCGACAAGCCATTGTGGAATCCGACCACAAGCCCCTCGAGCCAATCATGAGGAAACCACTAGCCGCAGCCCCACCAAGGGTACAGAGAATGATCCTTCAGCTACAGAAGTATGACTTCACAATCATTCACCGTCCAGGCAAAGACATTCCTGTCGCAGACACACTCTCCAGAAAGTCTCTTAGCTACCAGGACAGCAGCCTCAGTGAAGGCATGGATGGACAGGTGCACATGGTGTACAACAGCTTACCTGTGAGTGACTCAAAACTGAAGGAGATCCGAGCAGGAACAGAGAAAGATGCAGAACTCACACTGCTGAGCAAAGTCATACATGAAGGATGGCCTGAGGAAAGGAGGAAATGCCCTCAGAGCATATCTGAATTCTGGAACCACAGAGACGAAATGTCACAAATCAACGGAATCGTCTTCAAAGGGGAGAAAATCATCATTCCTACCAGTCTCAGAGAAGAGATGTTGACAAAAATTCATGCTGGACATATGGGCATGGAAAAATGCAAACAAAGAGCACGTGACATTATATTTTGGCCCGGAATGTGCAAACACATTGAGGACATTGTCGGAAAATGTTCCATTTATCTAGAACGCCGCCCGTCAAATGTCAAAGAGCCCATGATACCTCACCGTATCCCAGACAGGCCCTGGCAGGCCGTCAGCTGCAAGCAAGTGCATGCAAAACGTGTACAGAGACAGCAACACCAAAAGAGATAGTATGACAGGTCAGCTAGACTACTGCCGCCGCTGCACAATGGAGAATCCGTCAGAATCCAGGAGCATGACTACTGGAAGCCAGCAGTCGTCATCCAGCCAGCTGACACTGAGCGATCGTATCACGTCCACACCCCAGAAGGACAGGTGTACCGCCGCAATCGCAGGCACCTCCTGAACACCAAGGAACAACACCGTCATTCCGACGAGAGGTCAAGCCTAGAGTTATCCTTGACTTGAGAACTGTCAAAGGGTGTAGGCGGATCGCTGCACTAAAAAAACTGTACATCGTTATTGAAACGTTGAGATGTTTTCAGTGCTAGTTAAATGTTGAGTTTACTTATATGTTGATGCTACTGAAAACATTATGTAGAAGAAAGGTTCAAAAGTAATGCATAACATTTTTCTTTTAAAAGAAAGGGGATGTAACATTTGCATACTGAATTATCATTGGCCCGCAGGCATCTGTAAGGAATACCTATTATATTCACATGTGATCACATGCTGAGTTGTCATTGGCCTGCAGGCATCTGTAAGGACTGCTATTGTTTAGAAGACCCAGGGGTCCGGACTCCATCTTGTCCACACGGTGCTGTACTGCTGTGAGTCAGATCACAGACCTGATGCTTCATTAAAATAGTTTAAACTGTAATACTCCGTTGTCCTGCAATTTATTATTTTTGTGCAAAGTGTGCAAAACAAGACACAACTAGGCTGCGTTGAACTCCTGGGGAGGTCTCTTCCGCCCATTTGAAGGGAAGGGAAACTCCCTGTGAGCTGTGACTCCCTCCATAAGCATATGGAGGGAGTCATGGGAGAGCCTGGGTGTAGCCGTGCACCTCTGTGCAGTGCTTGTCAGTTTTTGCACCACCTCAATGCTGTAGAACACTGACAGCACAACTGTCAAAATAAATTTGGACATGGTCCCTTTAAGGAAACCGGCTGATGACGCGTCATCAAATGACATCATCAGACCCACTTCCTTCATTTGGCCGGCAAACGTGCTGGGTGGTCTTAACAAGCCCAATCAATGTAAAATCATTTTGGACAGCGGGCTGGAGCCGGCAGAAAGGCCAGGACCCGCCACTGATGTCACCCGCCATGGACCCACCGAGGTAGGGGTTATCACGGCTGTTAACTCTGTTTCTCTCTCCACAGATGCTGCCTGACCAGCTGAGTATTTCCAGCATTTTCTGTTTTTATTTCAGATTTCCAGCATCCGAATTATTTTGCTTTTGTATCAGCGGTCCTTAAAGGTATGTTAACTTTATTTAGTTACAGTTATTTGGAGCCAAAAGTGTAGTGTATGTACCTTTAAGAGGAACGATGTTTTTGAAGCCCCTGTATACTGTAGTACCAGTAGTGACCACTCGGGTATATAAGCCTGTGTAGCGTCTTGTGTAGTTAGTTCACCTCCAGACTTTGTTCAGTAAACACTTGTTAAATCAACTCCTGCATTCCGTGTCTCCATTAACACACGGATCGAACAGTGGCGACGAGTTAGAAACGAACTTACCTGCAATTCAGCAGCACCTCAAGGGGATCGATTCCTCAGACGAAGGTCGAAGCCAGAAGCAAGAAAAAAAAACAAAAAACTGTGGTTTCACCAGCTAAACGGGCTGGTGGCAGGTAGTGCACTGATCCTTCCTGGGCTGCAGCGGGCTAGAGCTCGATCGGGTGGCTCTGCAACGGGGCCGGGCAGCGAGTCGGGAAGCAGAAGCAAAGAGAGAGAGAGGGTGGAGCACTCAGGGCACGGCCGGTGCTGCAAAGCAGGTCGGCGTTCGGACCGAGCAGAGGGAGGGGAAAGTCCCAGAGGGTCCGCTCCATGACGGGAACGGTTCTCCAAGTAACGGAGAAACTATTGAAGCGATATATAAAAAAAAAATAGAAATACCGCGAAAAGCTGCAGGTCGCAACGGGAACCGCGGAGAACAGCGTTGGCAGCAGCGGCAGCGGCGGGAAAGCACGGGAGGCGCCATCTTAACTCGGCGGGGAAGAAAGAAAAGCACGGGAGGCGCCATTTTGATCCATCGGGGACGGAGGAACAGCGCGGAAGCGCCATTTTAGATTTTCAAGATGCCGAAGACTGGCAATATTACTGCTTTCGATAGTGATATAGAAGATTGGACCACATATGTGGAAAGAGTGGAGGTATATTGCAAGGCGAATGAAGTAGCGGATGATAAAAAGGCATCGGTACTTCTAAATCTGATGGGCGCAAGGGCATACGGGCTGTTACGAAACTTGATCACTCCAGCCAAACCGATGGACAAGAATTTTAAGGAGATTGTTGATACCTTACAGGAGCACTTAAACCCAACACCGCTGCTGATAGCGGAACGATTCAAATTCTTCAGGAGGAATCAGCACAAGAATGAAAGTAACGCTGATTACCTCACCGAATTACGAAAGCTGGCAAAGCACTGCCAATTCGGGGCAGGACTGGCAGATTCTCTACGAGACAAATTCGTCTGCGATCTCCTAAGCGAAGGAACACAGAAAAGACTACTTTCTGAGAAAGATTTGACACTGGACAAGGCTTTCAGTGTGGCTGTATCATACGAAGCAGCAGCAAGAGGAGCTGCAGAGATACAGCAAAAGCCACAGGACTTCGGCACCCATGAAATGACACGGGGTTTCGAGAGATGTTATCGCTGCGGCAGATCCACCCATGACCAGAAGGACTGCTGGTTCAAGGACAAAGCATGCAGGCAATGCGGAAAGCTGGGACACATTGCACGTGTATGCAGATCTGGAAAGAAATCCTCTGACAGTAAAAAGGTCAATAAGGAAAAGTACAGAAAGGTACAAATGATGACGGACAGTAGCTCCGAAGACCAGAAGAGCGATAGCGACTCCGGAAACAAGAGACTAAGCTGTCTCAAATTACATAATGTAATTGCCAAAGAAGATTACCAGACCATTTGGGTTACCCTCACGATAGCGGGGTCCCCAGTCAAAATGGAGCTAGATACAGGATCAGCTCTGACCGTCATGAGTCGACGGGATTACGAGCGGCTATTTCCGCATACACCTTTGAAAGACAGATCCATTATCTTGAAGACATATACGGGGCAGAAAGTATACCCCAGAGGGAAAATAAGGGTGCCTGTTGTATACAACGGCAAGGAAATACAGAAGTTGTATTTATACGTTCTGCAAGATGGTGGTCCACCGTTGTTGGGACGTGAATGGATCAGAAAGATACGTTTAGACTGGCACTCCATTCAGGCACTGACGGTGACCAGTAAGAAAAAAAACGATGATGACGTCATACCTGGACAATTAAAAGAAATCTTGGCTAACGCCAAAGAAGTGTTTCAACAGGAACTAAGAACCCTGAAAGGCGCCACCGCCTCAATAAAAGTGGAAGATGCGGCAATTCCCAAGTTTTTTAAGGCAAGGCCGGTGCCATACGCAATTCGTCCAGCCGTCGAGGCAGAGCTGGAGAATTTGGAAAAAGCAGGCGTGTTATCCAAGGTAGATTGGAGCGAGTGGGCAACACCCATCGTCCCGGTCATGAAGAAAACGTTGAATAATGATAAATCTGAAGAACAGAGAAAAGTTCGCATCTGTGGGGACTTCAAGGTGACTGTAAACCCGGTTCTTCACATGGTACAGTATCCTCTTCCGAAGATAGAAGATATTTTCGCCTCACTATCCGGAGGGAAACGTTTCACCAAAATTGACTTAGCACAGGCATATCTACAGATGGAGGTTGAGGAGGCCTCTAAAAAGTATCTCACGATAAACACACACAAAGGCCTGTACCAGTACAATCGACTGGTTTTCGGAGTGGCATCAGCTCCGGCTATCTGGCAAAGAGCTATGGAGCAAGTCCTGCAAGGGATTCTGGGGACTCAATGCTACCTAGACGACATCCTTGTAACAGGAGAAAATGACAACGAGCACCTTGCCAACTTGGAGCGGGTGCTCACGAGGCTGAGAGAACGGGGCCTACGAGCAAATCGCCCCAAGTGCGAATTTTTCCAGAAACAAATATCATATTGTGGCCATGTCATTAACGAAGAAGGGTTGCATAAGTCACCTGAAAAAATTGAAGCGGTCATAAAGGCCCCAGCGCCTGAAAATGTCTCACAATTAAGGTCGTTCCTGGGATTAGTAAATTACTATCATAAATTTTTACCAAACTTGTCAACGGTTCTGCACCCTCTTAACGCACTGCTACAAACGGGAGTAGTTTGGAAATGGAGCGAAGACTGTAAACGTGCCTTCCATAAATGCAAAGGCTTGATCACGTCCAGGGAAGTGTTGGCTCATTACAACCCATCACTGCCAATCAGACTGGCGTGCGATGCATCCCCTTACGGCGTGAGAGCGGTATTATCGCATAGATTCCCTGATGGCTCGGAGCGGCCGATAGCTTTTGCGTCACGCTCATTGAACTCAGCTGAGCGTAACTATGCCCAGATCGACAGGGAGGCACTCAGCCTGGTGTGGGGGGTGAAGAAATTCAACCATTACCTACACGGACAAAAATTTACCTTGTTGACTGACCATCAACCCCTCATCTCCATATTCAACCCTAAAAAGGGCGTTCCCATTATGACAGCGCAAAGGCTACAGAGGTGGTCCCTTTTCCTAGGGGCACACCAATATGACATAGAATACAAAGGAACAAAACAGCATGGGAATGCTGACGGGTTATCGTGCCTACCGTTGCCAACGGTGGAAGAGGCACCTACAGTGGACCCAGTGGAGATGTTCCACTCGACCATAGTGGACTGTCTACCGGTGACAAATTCTACCATTGAAAAGGAAACGCGAAATGACCCGACTCTCTCATGAGTCTACGATTTAACAGTGAAAGGATGGCCAGCACATGGCGAACCACTGTTGCCAGCATTCTCGCAAAGAAGAGAACCGCTGTCAGTGTGCCGAGGAACCTTGATGTGTGGATCCAGAGTGGTGATTCCACCCAAACTCAAGGATAGAGTGTTAAAGGAGCTTCACGAGAGGCATCTGGGTGGAGTGAAAATGAAGAACTTAGCCAGAGCGTTTGTGTGGTGGCCAGGTATCGATGGAGACATCGAAGAAATGACCAAGAGCTGTCTAGGATGCCAGAAGGTCCAAAACGCCCCACCACAAGCCCCTCTACATCCATGGGAGTGGCCCTCATCTCCATGGCAAAGGGTACATATCGACTTTGCTGGTCCATTTATGGACTCAATGTTCTTAATCGCGGTGGATGCACACTCCAAGTGGCCGGAGGTAATAAAGATGTCCTCCACCACCACGGAAAAAGCCATCACAGTATTAAGGACCATATTTGCCAGGAATGGGCTGCCTGAACAGATCTGTTCTGATAATGGACCGCAATTTGTATCCGAAGAATTCAGGAAGTTCTTAAAAAACAATGGGGTTAAGCACTACACGTCCGCCCCATACCATCCCGCCACCAATGGATTGGCTGAAAGGTTTGTCCAGACCTTCAAGAAGGCCATAAAGGCCATGGGTAATGAAGACATAAATCTACAACATAAGGTAGATAACTTCTTGTTTGCGTACAGGAATGCAACACATGTGGTTACAAACCAAACCCCCGCCATGATGTTTTTCAATAGAAGCCTAAGATGCCGGCTGGATTTGGTCAAGCCAAACGTCAGAAGGGACATAGAGAACCGGCAATTTCAAAGCATGAATGAAAGGCCAACTAGAACCTTCCAGATAGGTCAACCAGTTTTGGCCCGGGACTACTGTACCGAGAAATGGCAGCCTGGAACTATTTGCACACGACTAGGACCGCTGATGTATACTGTGGACATTGGAGAAAGCATAATAAGGCGCCATGCTGACCAGATCATAGAGTCATCCGAAAAAGGATAACCTACACCACAACTCTATACGCCTCGTGATGAAGCAGAGATACCCATAGTATCTACCTCCGATCCGATGATACTGGAACCAGATGAACCCGACACTGGCATTGAAGCCGAATCGACCTTGCCAAAAGAACCTACTACACCACCGAGGCGTTATCCGGACCGAGTCAGGAAGCCTCCAGAGAGACTGAATTTGTAATTGATTAACTTCAGCAAATGTGTATATTATTGTTCTTGTAAAAATGTTATTTAATGATTACTTAAAATGTTACGTACTATTTATCGAAAAGGGGAGGAATTGTAGTGTATGTACCTTTAAGAGGAACTATGTTTTTGAAGCCCCTGTATACTGTAGTACCAGTAGTGACCACTCGGGTATATAAGCCTGTGTAGCGTCTTGTGTAGTTAGTTCACCTCCAGACTTTGTTCAGTAAATTCTTGTTAAATCAACTCCTGCATTCCGTGTCTCCATTAACACACGGATCTAACAAAAAGGAGCAGTTGTGCTTCTCCTGGCTCCACAACAGTGCTGCGTGCTGCCCGGATCGCCCCTCCCCATCCAATTAGCCTCCTCTCGCCCAGGACCAACCTGCAGGCCAGCTTGGCATTGATACCAGACAATTTTCTTGAGACCCCAACCGGCAAACAGCATTGGGACACCTGATTGACATCTGCACCTCACCGGTTTTATGCAGATGCGGCCAGAGGCCCAATTTTCACTGAGCCTTGGGCTGACGTCTTTGGGTGTGCATTGTCTTTGCGGTGCCCATTTTATGCCAGTTTTCCATGCTGCTCCAATTCCTCGGCCATTAACTTTATGAAGTAAAATCTGATGGAACACTAGATTGGTAATGAAAGACTTGCAGTATTACCAAATTACATTGCATCCAATGCATGTCTGCCACACTTCAGACATTGCTGTTCAAAGTATCAAAAGTATAAAAAAGAAAGCCAGTCATTTCCTCCTGTTTTTTTTTAACCCTGAGGAGGAGCCATGTATTTACAAGCAGCTATCAATCTATAGAGAAACAATTACCCTCTAATTGTCATAAGGATGTGCCTATTTACAATTAAATCTCGTTGACCTTAAAGGGACGATCCAGTTGCACATATCTCCATATTGTAGCAGAAAAATTAATTGTGTGCTATATAATATAATTCTCAGATCCTCATAAAATAGCTTAAGCACTGACTTGCATACTACATAAGATCCACTAATACATATCATAAAGTATTAAATTATTATAATAAAATTGCCGTAACGCTTGATTTAAAAAGCTAAAATTAAATAAGTAGCATTCATAATATAGTCATTTAAAAATAATTTTGCATAAAGTCTGCTGAAACCAGACTTTAAAGCAAGTTTCACCGGATAAAAGCCTCTTGAGTGCATTCTGGTGTAAAAGTAGAATAATATAGAGAGGGGGATTATTCTTGAAGCATGCCCTGAGTAGGTGCCCTTTGCCTGAACAAAAGTACCCATACATTGGGTGCCTCTGTTGATGTTTACAATAAAATAGCTGTGTGTATACTCGGGGTAGGACTCTGTGCTAGTCCTCCATCTTACACTGTTTACAGGGAGATGCTAAGTTTGTATCAGACCATGTCACAATTTAAATTTTGCTAATATGACTGACTGGATTCGGTCGAATTAAGATTTGGATATTAGCTACCAACAATGTTAATAGGGAGCTCTAGTTCTGGTACCTGGAGTCAAAACAGCTATAGCTACCAGTATAAATGTAGATACCAGAAGGATTTAAGAAAATATAATTAAATAATCATATGATTACTAGAATATTGGAGTAGTATATCCTGCCAGGCAGTCATATTGCAGCAATTGCAGAATGTGTCTTTGTTTTGCTTTTAGTGTAGAATGCCACTATAAATAAATTATTATTTACTCATTCTGTCTTAATACTCAATAGCTCTAAGTAAGGGAACATTACATCATATGTTTCCCTTTCACAGTCTTTTCAAATTCTAATATACAAACAACCGTTGAGAGTGCATGTCCAATGGACCTCCTTGATGTTGCAACTGGAAGAGTTCAAACACAGAGCAGAAACTTCCAGGGGGAGAAATTGGGTGAGTAGCGCCACTTGTTAGAGCCTAAAGAGGCAGGCAGTGGCTGTAGCGCCACTGACTGCGCCTCCCGCCATATTGAGCTGGGGCGATAATGGTGGCGTTAGCCTTTTGCGCTGCGCTGCCACCGATGACGTCATTGGTGTGCGCAGTGCCCCATTCGCGCCCCGTTCACGATATTTGGTTGCGAACGGCGCAGTTGCGCCGTTCGCTACCCGCGCCCGGTTCACGGGGCCTTATTGTGCCGGCAGCGGCGCAAGTTAAGGTGGAGGTGCGGGGCGGACGCTTTTTTCGGCAGCCACCTGCCGGCACCTCCGTCCCCGGCCTCCTGACCCCCCCATTGCCGGCTGTTTCCCGAGAGCCCGGCACTGCTCCTCGGTGCCGGGCTCTTTTGCCGGCATTCACGATCGGGGATCGCGCTGTTGCAGGCCCCACCCCCTTAACAATGGGAGGAAGGCCTGCAGTACCGCAGCATGCCGTGCCGCAGCGTGTGGCGCTGCGGCACGTTGCGCTGCAATATTCAGTTTCAGCACCCAAAGAGGGACGCGGAGCGCCTCGAGCCGTGCCCCGTGTCCCTCGAAGGGCAATGAAACTGAATATCTGACGATCGCTGAAGATTCGAACGCTGCGCTAAATCCTGCGCTCAGGCGAACTTGGCACCAGTTTGGCGCCTCAACCCAATTTCTAGGCCCAAGTCTCATACTGCACCAGAATTTTGTTTATTTTAATTCACTTCTGAACTCAGTGCTGCCATAATCAGTGGTAGCAGGACGGTAATGGCCTCAAAATGGGGTCGGTAGATTCCCGTCCCGTTAACAGCACGTTCGGTCTGCTGCCTCTTTCACAGGGGTCTACCGCTGAGCAGCCAAGACGCCTGCCTGTATCATGCAATAGGCCCCATCTAATTTGCAAATTGGGGTCCTATAATGCAGATAGGACCACGATAGTCAATTTATGGTAGCACTGGTCAGACTGACTGTGCACTCTTCGACCAGTTTCACTGGCGACAGAGCTGAAGAGGCTCGGAAAGGGTTAGTTGTAAATTACTTTTGTGGGATCAGGAGGAGCAGGTGTGTTCCTCTGGGCCTCTTAAAAATAATCTGGGCCGTTGCCACGCTGGGCTTTCCTCCTCCGCAAATGCTTGATCTTGCTGCCAGCCCGGTGGCCTCCGGACCACCCAATATTGGGCCGGCTTGAATCTGATGAGCTGCATTGGGATGCCTGTGTGGCAACCGTAGCTCACCGGTTCCATCTAAGTGAAGCCCAAGCTTCAAAATGGCTCCAACCTCTTTGGTGCCGGAATGGGGGGCGGCAGCTGGAGTGCTCCGCCACTCAACTACCCAAAAGTTAAAATCATAGGATTACATAGGATATACAGCACAGAAACAGGCCATTCCGCCAATCCAGACGATGCCGGCGTTTATGCTCCACACAAGCCTCCTCCCGTCTTTCCTCATCTAAATCTATCAGCATAACCCTCTATTCCCTTTTCCCTCATATGCTTGTCTAGCCTCCCCATAAATACATCTATACTATTCGCTTCAACCACTCCCTGTGGTAGCGAGTTCCACATTCTCACCACTCTTTGGGTAAAGAAGTTTCTTCTCAATTCCCGATTGGATTTCTAGGTGACTATCTTATATTGATGGCCTCTGGTTATGCTCTTCCCCACAAGTGGAAACGTTCTCTCTGTATCTATTCTATCAAAATCGACCTCAGTGATTCTTGCAACGATGTTTACGCATGTGTGTGGGGTGGGAGGGAAAATCATTCTTGAAACATAACCAAAATAGGTATCTCTTGCCAGAATAAAGTCACTTCTACATTTGGTGCTTCTGTAGTTTGGGTTGAGAGAGAGCAATGTGTGTGCTTTCACTTTGCGTGTTTCCATTACTAAAACTATTTCCCTTATCCCATGAAAATATGGGTCTATGATTCTGCTGTTATGATAAGGGAGTCAGTTTTAAAGGTGGGCTGCTGAAATGTGAATGTTGTTCTTATGTGACCTGAACTACAGAAGTGACAAATATAAAAGTGCTTTAAGAATGTTAGCTCTTAGAGTATCTCTGCATTCTTTTCACATGCCAGTGCTCAAAAATACATTCTCAGTCAAGCAAAAAGTTCACTGATAGTTTGTTTAAAGCACTTATTTTGCACACTTAGTCAGTCTTCTCCTTAGCTGGAAATTAGCACAAGTGTGAAGGAGGACTGCAATAAAAAAACAACACCACTCAATGCAAGGTCTTTTGAATCAAACCTGGCCTTTTAAAGGGTAGTTGAAGCACAATAATAAAGTCAATATTTCAAGTGATACAATCTGACAAAGAGTTGGACAATTGTATGTTTTCTGCCTTTTTATATTTATTTTAATTATTTTGTGATTGCACTAATTTTGGGTTTTATCTGGCTTTCTCATTTTCTTTTGTTTAAAAAGGTAAAATCAGGTGCAAAAAATAATAAATTGTTGTTTCATTCCTGATCAGGCAGCTTCAATGTTATGGAAAGCAGAATAAATGCTTCCTATGTATTCCTGTTGAGGTAAATAAAATAATGGCCCTGAATTTGCGGTCAGTAAGATGGCGTACTCTCGTATGCCATCATACCACCTTTGAAATTGACCACAAGTTCAGGCTTCTGCACTTGCGATCTGTCAAGTTCCGAATAGACAGATGATGCGCTGCAACTTTCAAGTCCTCATTCAAATGATGTGCTGGCAAAAAGTTAGGCTAATTGTCCACCGACTGTGCATCAATTACCCTTAAAAAATTTACGGCTGGTGCAAACAGGCGTCGGAGCCTGTTGCACAGTGTAAGGCAAGGGGGCATGAGAAATTGTGCATAAAAAGCATCCTAATTGAGTTTTATGGTTCCTATCCAGAGGCCAGAAACATTTAATTATCTGCTAAAGTTCACTAAAGTATTAATAATTACTTTAATATCTATGCATTTTGATGTGCCTCAATGAATCCGAGACTCGACGTTAACGGAGCAAAGCAAGGCTTTTATTAACTCAGAAAGTAATACACATTGGAGAAGTGTCTCTCATCCAGAGATCTGCTGTACTGCTGTGAGACACGCTGGGGCTTGCTTAAGTAGGGGCCAGGTATGGGCGGAGCCCTACACACAATACAATACAGGTAAGGAAATGAAACTGAAACTAAACTAAACACAGGGAATACAGTGCCTGATGAATGGCATATTTCATCACATTCACCCCTTCTACAGATTTAGTCTGTTCGGGGGTTTGATAGTCCTCTGTGACCGACGTAGCTGTTGTGGTGCCGCGGGTGTAGGCTGGGTGTCCCCGGTGGCCTCCTGGGTCTCTGCCGGGGGCGCCGCCAGGGTTGTTGAAGGGGTAGTTGGTGGGGGCACCGTTGGTCGATGTTCTTCCGGGGGTGGTGAAAGGATAGTGGGTGGGTAAGAATTGCTGTGATCGTTGTTGCTGTTGTTGTCGTGGTTGTTGTCGTTACCGGCTGGGGCGACGTCTTTTATGGACACGGTGTCCTCCCTTCCATCGGCGTGCTGGACATACGCGTATTGGGGGTTGGCGTGGAGTAGGTGCACTGACTCCACGAGGGGGTCCGTCTTGTGGCCCCTCACATGCCTTCGTACAAATACCGGACCTGGGGTGGAGAGCCATGATGGCATGGATACGCCTGAGGTGGATTTCCGGGGAAAGACAAACATTCGTTCATGAGGCGTGGCAGTACACAATAGCGACCGTATCGAATGGAGCACATCTGGGAGGACTTCCTGCCAGCGGGAGACAGGGAGGCCCTTGGTCCTTAGCACTAGAGTGACTGCTTTCCATACTGTCCCGTTCTCTCGCTCCACCTGGCCATTACCCTGGGGGTTGTAGCTGGTGGTACGGCTCGTGGCGATCCCCCTGGACAGCATGTACTGACATAGCTCTTCACTCATGAAGGACGCCCCCCTATCCGTATGGATGTAGCTCGGCATACCGAACAGGCAGAACAGGCTGTTGAGGCATTTAATGACCGTGGCGCTGGTCATGTCTGGGCAGGGGAAGGCGAATGGGAAACGGGAGTATTCGTCCACAATGTTCAGGAAGTAAACATTGCGGTCGACTGACGGGAGGGGGCCCTTGAAATCTAAGCTGAGCCGCTCAAAGGGCCGTGTAGCTTTGATTAAGTGAGCTCTATCTGGGCGGTAGAACCGAGGCTTGCACTCAGCGCAAGTGCGGCAGTTCCTGGTCAGAGACTGAACTTCCTCAATTGAGTAGGGTAAGTTGCGGGACTTTATGAAGTGGAACAGCCGTGTGACCCCTGGGTGGCAGAGGTCGTTGTGGAGGGTCTGTAGCCGATCCCCGGTGGCGCTGGCACACATCCCTCGTGAGAGGGCGTCGGGGGATTCGTTAAGGGCCCCTGGCCGGTAAATGATGTCATACTCGAAGGTGGAGAGCTCGATCCGCCACCTAAGAATCTTATCATTTTTAATCTTCCCCCTCTGTTTATTATTGAACATAAACGCTACCGACCGCTGGTCGGTAAGTAGGGTGAAGCGTTTGCCGGCTAGGTAGTGCCGCCAGTGGCGCACTGCCTCCACGATGGCTTGGGCCTCCTTTTCCACGGAGGAGTGTCTGATCTCGGGCCCTTGGAGGGTCCTCGAGAAGAAAGCTACGGGCCGCCCCGCCTGGTTGAGGGTGGCCGCCAAGGCAAAGTCAGACGCATCACTTTCCACTTGAAAGGGAGTGTTCTCGTCCACTGCCTGTAGCGTGGCCCATTCAATATCCCGCTTAATGCTTTTGAAGGCGGCGTGGGCCTCAGCAGAGAGCGGAAAAGAGGATGCTTTCAAGAGGGGGCGGGCTTTGTCGGAGTAGTTGGGGACCCATTGGGCATAATAAGAAAATAACCCCAGGCACCTTTTCAGGGCTTTGGGAGTGTTGGGCAGGGGGAGCTCCCGTAGGGGGCGCAATCAGTCGGGGTCTGGTCCGATTTCCCCATTCTCCACCACGCTGCCTAGTATGCAGAGGCGCGTGGTGTTGAAAACGCACTTGTCCTCGTTGTAAGTGAGGTTGAGTTTTTGTGCGGTTTTCAGGAACCTCTCGAGGTTCGAGTCGTGATCCTGCTGGTTGTGACCGCAGATGGTGACGTTGTCGAGGTAGGGGAAGGTTGCCTGCAAGTGGTGGTCATTGACCATGCGGTCCATCTCCCTCTGGAAGACCGAGACCCCATTCGTCACCCCAAAGGGGACTCTGAGGAATTGGTAGAGGCGTCCGTTCGCCTCGAAGGCGGTGTACGGGCGGTCCTCTGGTCTGATAGGGAGCTGGTGGTACGCTGACTTGAGGTCGATGGTGGAGAACACCCGGTATTGGGCGATTTGGTTCACCATCTCGGATATGCGGGGTAGCGGGTAGGCGTCTAGCTGGGTGTATAGATTAACCGTCTGGCTATAATCTATCACCATCCGCTTCTTCTCGCTACCCCTCACCACCACCACTTGGGCGCGCCACGGGCTGTTGCTGCGTTCGATAATGCGCTCCTTCAGGAGCCTGTCTACCTCGGTCGCGATAAACCGCCTGTCCTCCCAGCTGTACCTCCTTCTTTTGGTCGCTATTGGCCGGCAGTTGGGAGTAAGGTTCGTGAATAGCGAAGGCGGCTTTACCTTCAGGGTAGCCAGACCGCACACTGTGAGGGGCGGCTGGGACCCACCGTAATTGAGCGTGATGCTTTGGTGGTGGCACTGGAAATCCAGGCCCAAGATCACACTCGCACATAGATTCTTCATGATTAGTAATTTAAAATTATCGTATACAGTTCCGTTAACGGACAATTGTACCGCGCAGTAACCCATAATGGTCGATGTCTGGGTTTTATCAGCCATAGAGATGGTGCCCCGAGCAGGGACCACCGTTAGAGAGAGTTGTTGTGCTAGTTCAGGGTGGATAAAGCTCTCCGTGCTTCCACTGTCAATTAAACATTTAACCCCGCACCCGTTTACCTCGATGTCCACCATTGATTTGGATAGCGGGTGCGGTCTGGTCTGGTCCACTGTGACCGATGCCACTGTAGGGCCCTGATCGAGACAAGATGGCGTCCACGCTGTCTGCTCACAAGATGGCGGACCCCACGAGGTCGGGCAAGATGGCGTCCAAGATGGCCGCTCCCACGGCGCACACGCGGCGGTGGCGGGTTTTCCAGCGGGGTTCCCTCTGCACACCTTCCCGAAGTGCCCCTTCTTACCGCACTTAAAGCAGGTGGTGCCTTTCGCCGGGCACAGGTTTCTGATGTGCTTCGGCTGCCCGCAGAAGTAGCAGTTGGGGCCCCGACGCGTCGCGGCTGTCGTAGGGCTTCTGGGGGGAGAGCGGGGCCCCGACGGTGTCGGGCTGCCGGGTGGGGAAGATGCCTTCCAAGATGGCGGCGCCCTTGGTGCACACGTGGCGGCGTGGGCGGCGCGGGCCGAAGAGTAGGCGTCCGAGTTTCTCTAGGCCACATCCAGGGATCGCGCTGTGTCCACAGCCTGTTTCAGGTCCAATCCCGTTTTTTCCAGTAGTCTCTGCCGGATGTAAGTGGAGCTGAGGCCTGCGATAAAGGCATCACGAACAAGCTCGTCAGTGTACACTGCGGCTTTTACATCTTGGCACTTGCAGTCTTTGCCAAGCGTTTTCAGCGTGACTAGGAACTCATCCAGCGATTCCCCAGGTCGTTGTGTGCGAGTAGCGAGCAGATGCCTAGCGTACACCTCGTTCGTAGGCTGCTGGTAATGTGCCTTTAGGATGTCGCAGGCGGCCGGGTACGTGTCGGCGTCTTGGATGAGGGGGTAAACCCGGTGGCTTACCCAATTCCGCAGGATTCCGAGTTTCATACTCTCAGCGTCCGTAGTGCCTGTGATGGCTGCGGAATTGTCCAGGAAGAATTCCATACACTTAAACCAGTGTCCGAATCGTGTCGATGCGTCCGAAGCATGCGGGTCCAAATCCAAACGTTCGGGTTTCAAGAGTTGGTCCATTGCGTTGAAAATTGAGTTAATAAAATTGATGTGCCTCAATGAATCCGAGACTCGACGTTAACGGAGCAAAGCAAGGCTTTTATTAACTCAGAAAGTAATACACATTGGAGAAGTGTCTCTCATCCAGAGATCTGCTGTACTGCTGTGAGACACGCTGGGGCTTGCTTAAGCAGGGGCCAGGTATGGGCGGAGCCCTACACACAATACAATACAGGTAAGGAAATGAAACTGAAACTAAACTAAACACAGGGAATACAGTGCCTGATGAATGGCATATTTCATCACACATTTAGGTTAAACTGTGCAAATCAAAATAACTTCAATTTGATGTGTTAGGTAAAACTTCAGACTTGTACATCTTACCAGTCCTTTTTATTTAAAATGAGTTTTTTTTAATAGTCAGCAATTAACAAAACGCACATAATTTGTGTTTACTAATCACATTCACTTATTTGGTGATTCACAATGCACATTATTAAATGAAAATTTGAATGTTTAATATCATGCAGAAAGTCATGCATACCCACAAACTAAGGAAAGGGTCTACAATGATCAATTAGAGACAGTGTGGGCAATTTGATGGACTTTCTGCAAAGCTTAATTCCATCCCATCAGAGATTTTTATGTTTCCTAATTGGCTAAGAGTCAGGAAGTGAAAGGAGCACTGCCCCATGTGATCCCAGGTATGCTTATGCACAACAGTGCGCCCCGGGATCAGTGGGCCACTACACTGCGCACAACTTTGCAGCATTTCAAAGCAACTTCTCGAAGGGGGGTTTGCAGCAGGTAAGTGCAGATTCCATTTGGAGGTTGGTGGCGTACTCCTTAGCTACGCCGCCGACTGCAAATTCAGGGCCAATAATTAATCATCACACAGGCTAGCATCATGCCAGATGTTTGAGTGATCTAAACTGATCCAACAATTTCAGGCTTGGGCAGGCTCTTCCAACTTGAGCTGGACAGTATGAGAGTACCAGATAGGAAATGTGGGACATTTTATTCTGAGGATAGGGTAAAGTCAATATATCGGAGGAAAATTCACGATAACAAAGATGAACTCTGCAATGCATCTTTCCAATTGTTGACCAGTGTAAGGGGTTTTGCTCTCTCTCTCTCTCTCTCTCTCTCTCTCTCTCTCTCTCTCTCTCTCGATTCGCAGATCGCAGAGGTTACTCTCTCTCAGAGGCCTCTCTCTCTCTCTCTCTCTCTCTCTCTTTTGCACAGAAAAACCTTGAGTGGTTCGACCCACTCACCCCTTAGATTCTAGACACTGGACTTAGGTGCAGGAACTACAATGTAGAGAATACTCTTATAGACCAGGTTTAATGAAACGAAATGATATTTTATTGCATAAAGAAAAACAAATCAAATGCAAGCAAATAAGAGGGTACATGGGAGGGAAAAACAAATTATAACAATACAGTACTAACTAAAATGGATACAGGCATATTATACCTTACAAAGATCATCATAAAATGGGGAAACACACGGAACATCGAGGGACAACAACTCATGTTAATTATACCCAAAATGACCACCCCCTTTAACCTATCTAGATCCAATTATGAAGGGCCAGAAACATGCTCACCAATCCAGTTGGAAAAGTATAGAGTTTTGAAACAGGTCTGCGTTTTGATCCCCTCAGGCGTCCTGTTTCCTCATGGTCAGTGGAGCCACAGTGGGCTGCGCCACACCTCACTCTCTTTCTCGAGGTGAAGGTCACGGACAGGCTGGACACTGACGGGCCTGGATGTCGGCGGAGATCATCTGCTTGACCACGGTTGGAAGCCCCTAGCCGGCTTTCATATAGGTTTCTTCAGTTTTTTTTTACTACCTCCCGTTTCGTCAATGGCCCGGGGTTGGTCGATGATCTTCCGATGTTTTACCCTGGGGCGGGACGCCGGCTCGAACCATCTTCTTCTCCGAACTCCAGCTGCTATCGAAGGTAACGGCTATTACCGAAGATCCCACGAAGATGATGAAGAAGGGAACCTCTCTCTTCTCAATATCTAAGATGAAGCCTCTTTCCTTGCTACCCCCGGTGTCTCCCAATTATACTTCTCAGCAGAAGCCCTTATCTTGCGCCAAATCAGGTTAGTCTTTTGTTTTAATTTTGGTGGGCTGGTTGCACAACGGGGTAGTTATTATATTTTAAACTGTTCTTGGATGGCCGGTAACGGGCCATCTCTGGTCTGGAATGACCTTTGTAAGAGCCATAAAAGCTTAAGAAAATACTTTAAAATAGTGGTTAAATGGCATAATACAGTTAATTTACCTGACCGACTTATTGTATTAAGAAACCCCCTATTTTCTTGCTCCAGTAGTATAGTCCGAGACACCCCCTTCATTCTTGCCATAATGGAACAGTCCCTAAGCCACACATGGGTGCAGCCATTTTACAGTTTAAACTGCACGTGGTTGAAGGAGGCAGAAGCTGTGAGGTTTGGAGCAGTACAGTTTTTGACCGTGTTCGTTTATACGTGTTTGCTTTGTAATTCCGTTTGTTAAGTGTTATAGTAAACAGTTTAAGAGACAAAGCTACGTTTGGGAACATTTTATTTCGACACACGTCTACTCGTTGTTAAAAACCCCACAGCTCAGTGGCTGCCTGTTTGGAAACTAAGAAGCGCCACTACATTAGTCAAAAACTTGCTCCCTAAGAAGGAAGGGACGGAATCGTCGGCGAACGTATACCCGAATGGTCACGGAGCCAGACGACAATATAAGAAAGCGAAGGTACAGTGACTGCTACTTGCTTTGTTCATTCTATTGAGAAGCTAAATAAGAGCTGCGGGTAAAATGGCCGAGGCCTTACGGAGCCAGGAGCTTCCATCAGCCAGAAAGATTGCTGGCCAAAAGAGGGAAATAAAGCTCACCCCAAAGGCAATGGAAGAGAAGTTACATAGAAGCATAGGTGCAAGGAAGGCTAAATTAGCTCAGATAACTGGAAAAGTGAAGATAATCGATCGTCTCATGGAAGATAATGCTAATATTAAGAAAGCTGAAGACATGGGGCTAGATTTTCAGTATAGGCAGTTTTGGGGCGCTAACCTTAGCGCCCGCCCAAAGTTAGCGCCTGCCCCAAAGTAGCGCCCCGTTGCCGGGAATTCAGTGGCTTCGCCCTAAGAGGTTGGTGGAGCGCTAAAAGAGGCGTTCCACTACTATCTTTAGGCGCTAAGCCGGCGGTCCAGAGGGATAGCGCCCAGGCGGGGCGCAGCGCGGGTGCGGTCATTTTTGGACTGACAGCAGACCCCGTGGCGCCGACCAGCTCTTAAAGGGGGAAGGGACGAATTGGTCTGCTGCCACGCCCTGCACACTGCAGCCTTGCAAAGAGGCCTCAACACTGCTGCTCAGCCCCAGGGAGTCATGGCAACGCCAGAGAAGGCCCGTCAGCGTGCCCTGCGCTTCTCAGAGGGTGATCTGGACATAATGGTCACAGCTCTGGAGGTGAGGCGCAAGGTCTTGTTCCCAGAGAGTGGGAGGAATCCAACCCACCATGACTACACCAAAGCCTGGAAGCAGATCGCCCAGAGGGTGACGTTCACCAGCGATGCCCCCAGGACCCACAAACAATGTCGTAAAAAATACAACGACCTGACCAGGATTGTGAAGGTGAGTAGCCTTTCCAGTCTCCTCCTCATTCTTGCATGTACACCTGACATGATGGGCAAAGGGAGCTGAAAGTCCTATTGGCCAGCCCTCAGCCAGCAGCATTGGGACAGTCATGAGCATCAAATGGCCATTCGGCACTCTACACTTTGGCCAAGCTATTCCACCATGGGAGGCTGTGCACACTACATCAGGGCTTCACTCTGGCCAAGCTATTCCACCATGGGAGGCAGTGCACACTACATCAGGGCTTCACTCTGGCCAAGCTATTCCACCATGGGAGGCAGTGCACACTACATCAGGGCTTCACTCTGGCCAAGCTATTCCACCATGGGAGGCAGTGCACACTACATCAGGGCTTCACTCTGGCCAAGCTATTCCACCATGGGAGGCAGTGCACACTACATCAGGGCTACACTGCGCACTTACAGCCCGTCCTTTCTCTTGCAGGCTAAAGTAGCCTTTAATCGCCAGGCCCGTGCCAGGGGTGGCCGTGCCAAGCTGCAGAAGCTCACTCGGCTGGAGGAGCGCGTGTGTGTGCTCATGGGAGCCCGTGTGATCGTCCCCACAGCGTGCGGAGTATCCGACCCTCCACTGCCCGGCAATGGTAAGGACCTCGCCTTTTGGCCCTCTCGCGTCGCACTGGCCCATCCGAGCTACCTCCTTTGCCACTGTCCCACCAATGCGCTGAATGCCACCAGTCCTAACTCCCTCGCTGACGCCGTCTCCTCACTCTGAAGCTACTCTTGTGCATTCCTGCTTTCAGCTGGTGACGACCAGGACCCTGAAGCTGCCAGTGACAGCACCTCCGAGCAGGAGGAGGCGGAGGAGCAAGCCGGACCATCGGGGGAACAGTCACGTCCCGCAGGAGAGGAGGAAATGCTTGACACCTCCTCACTGGACGAGGGCCTGGAGGAACTGTCGCAGGGCAATGCAGCTTCTGGGACCAGTGGCGTCCAGCCACCCAGGAGCCGTGCGCGTGGCCCACGGCCTTCCCCCCAAAGGGGGGAAGGATCAGAGGGGAGTGCTGCTGATTGGCACACTCGCCGCCACCAACGTGGCAAGGGTCCCTTAGTTCGGCCCCCTCCTCCCCAGCGGGAGAGTCGCGACTCCAGTCCGGACACCTTCACCTCGGAGGAGGTGCGGAAGCTGGATAAGATGGCCGAGGATTCGGACCGGCGCCACACGGAGCTCATGAGCGTGGTGGGGTGCATGCCTGAGGCCATCGAGTCGCTGGCGACCAGTGTGCGCGAGTTCGGGGCAGCAACTGCCGCGAGTGGCCGCATGCTGACTGATGCCGTCAAGACCCTGGCGGATGTGATGCGCGCGCACACCAGGACAACAGGGGCACTCACTGCTGCCACACGCGCTGTCTCAGGCAGGCATCGCCAGGGCAGCCGCCGCGCTGGACCATCCCAGCAAGCCGCCCCTCGGCTGATTGTTGCGGATCCTGCAGTGCGGGCCCGGCCGAGTGCCACCGCGCCACAGCACCAGCCAGCGCATCCCAGACGCCAGCTGGCCCACATTGCGCCATCCGTCGCCGCCATTCCCCCACTGGGGCGTCAAGGGCAAGCGGCTGCAGCTGATGGTGGCCAGGCTCAGGTGCGCCACTCAGCAGACGGCCCCTCGAGGCCCAAACGCCGTGTAGGCCGCCCCCCAGCGGCATCTGGCGGAAGGGCATCTGAGCCTCAGGCACCTTCCCCCAGCCTCGCAGCAGCCACTGGGCAGAGCTTGCGAAGGAGCAGCAGGCCGGGCAGGGGAGGCAAAAGGCTGGGCAAGGTCTCGCCCTCGCGGGCCACTCAGTAGAGGGTGTGGCCAGCTTTCCTTTTATATGGCGGTGGCCATCTTTATTTTGCCCATGGTTGTGTTGTTGGAGGGCTTATTTTTTGCGTTAGGCCGACGTTGAGGCCTGGTTTGAAGAAAGGTGGAGTGACTCCTCCCCAGTTTGTGGGAGTGAGTCGTTTGTTGGGCTTTTTGTGGGGCCCGTTTATTGTTTTTGGGGATTCATGTGGGAAGGGCTTTTCATTTTTGTGTAATAAAAAATTATCTTTATTCATGCAGTCTCCATGGTTGTTCTTCTTAGTGTTTGTTGGCTTCGCCGGCTGAGGGCTTGCGGAGCGGCTGCATTCATCTTCCCTCATGGCCCCTGGCCATTCCCTGACAGGGGGCTTAGAAGTACCGTGTAATAAGGTGGCGTCGTGCGGCCCTTGGCCCTGGTCGCTCCCTCCTGGGAACGTACTCCTGCTCCTCCTCCTCCTCCTCCTCATGCTCCTCCTGCTCCTCCTCCTGAGGTGCTGGTCCAATGTCAGGTGGCAGTGCCTGAGTCCTGCGGATAGCCAGGTTGTGTAGCATGCAGCAAACCACCACAAATTGGGATACCCGGTCCGGCGAATACTGGAGAGCTCCTCCGGAGCGATCAAGGCAGCGGAACCGCTGCTTGAGGACCCCAATAGTTAGCTCGATGATGTTGCGGGTGGTTTGATGGCTCTCGTTGTAGGCCTCTTCAGCAGCGGTCCTGGGCGCGCGGAGCGGGGTCATGAGCCAGGTGCACAAAGGATAGCCTTTGTCCCCGAGTAGCCATCCTCTTGGGGGAGGCTGTGCCTGGAACATGTCATGCACAGTACTCTGCCGTAGGATAAAGGCATCGTGGCTGCTGCCTGGGAAGCTGGCATTGACTGCCATGATGCGCTGCTTGTGGTCACACACCAGCTGCACATTCAGAGAATGGTAGCCCTTCCTGTTGCGATACTGCTCGCCATGCTCCAGAGGGGCCCGCAAAGCCACATGCGTACAGTCAATGGCACCCTGCACCAAGGGGAATTCCCCGAGTCTGGAAAATCCCAATGCGCGCTGATGCTGGCTCTCCAGGGCCATGGGGAAGGAGATGAATTGGCTTCTCCTTCTGAACAGTGCTTCGGTCACCTGGCGGATGCAGCGATGCGCGCCATACTGGGAGATGTTTGCTATGTCCCCAGCAGCGTATTGGAAGGAGCCGGTGGCATAGAAGTTCAATGCCACCGTCACCTTCACTTCCACCGACAGAGACGTCCTGCACCTGAGCTTTGGCCGCAGATCTCGGCGAAGCAGGTGGCAGATCTCTGCAATCACCTCCTTTCGGAATCGGAGCCTTTTAACACATCGCGCGGCACTTATGTTTAGGTAGGAGCGCTGCTGGCGGTATAGCCTGACTGGGTAAGGCCTACGTGGCCGACGCCTGTAGCCCCCTCTGCCTCTAGCCAGGGCTGCCCCTCTCACAATGCGTCTGCGAGCCCTACGGACATGGAGCTGCAGCTCCGCGTTGGCACCCCATGCAACCCCCATCAAATCCTGGCAAACACTCAAATTTCCAAAAGGCCACTTGCAGCGCTCTGGCCTGAGTCCAAAAATACCTGAGCTCTTGCTGCTTGAAACCAGTTAGCTATCCTCCTTGTTGTGTCTCCAGAAATGCGTTGCACAAGAGTGTTTTCTGAAAAAAGGCTGGCCTTTATACTGGAGAGCACGTCCCCTTTAATTTGCGCCCCCCGGGGCCCGCGCTGGTTGTGTTGCGTTCCTTTTTCCAAATGCTCCAGCCGCCAGCCGCACAATGGGGCGGTCCGACTGAAGTTTGGAATCGGGGCGCACAAAGGGCGTTGCACGAGGATGTGATGTCATTTTCTGCGCGCGCATCCGGGCGGGCGCTAAACTTTGCGCCGGCGCTAACGGGCAACTTAATTTGGGGCGGGGCGCAAACTGCGCTGCGCACGGGCGCTACACGCATAGCGCCCGAAAATCACTTCTCTTAAGGCGCTAACTGCTGGCGCTATCAACTGAAAATCTAGCCCATGATGTATTACGATTTCTCCAGGCTGCATGAAGAATTTAATGTACTCAATGAAGATGTATTAGCACTTCTGCCTGAAGAAGAGGGAAACGCTGATCAGCACAACTGGTTTGATCTTAAATCAACCAGCATTAAGGACTATATCAAGGCCACGGAACAGTGGATGTTAAAGATTCGTCAAGACGCTGATACAGCAGAGAAAGATAAAGTTGACGATGAAGTCGGACCAGACGATAGCATTTCAGAGACTTCCGCCAGACCGAGCAAAAATCGAAAAGAAGGTAGCTCTGTTTCTGGACGCAGGTCAGTCGCTTCTACCACAAGCTCGTCGCGATGCATGAGAGCGGAGGCCGAACGGGCGGCGTTGATGGCGCGCACAGCATCTTTAGCGGAGAAGCAAGCTCTTGAACGGGAAGAGGCCCAACTGCAGGTCCAAGAGGCCCAACTGCAGGCCCAACGGGCCCAGGTGCAGGCAAAGAAAGAACAGCTGGAGATAAAAACAGCTATCGAGGTCTCAGACGCCAGGTTGAGTGCGTACGAAGATTATGAAGGCTCACGGGACGGCGGGAGCCACTGCCAGTCAACGTCGTCACATAGAGTTGGATCCAGGGCACCTTCAAGAGTTACAACAGAGCCCGAAGGCAATCCCCTGGCATTACAGCGTGGAAGAGTGGCCTCTCCACTAACAGGAGCACGTGATGCTACCCCAGACGTCAGACGGTCTAGACTAGACCCTGCTGATGACCACCAGAGGCCTGAAGACACAGGGAGAAGCCTATACCGAGTGATGCAACGTCAGAACGAAATTACAGAGATGCTTGTAAAACAACAGAATCTGTTTCGACTCCCTCAAAGAGACATACCAGTGTTCCAAGGCGACCCACTCAAGTATAAGCCCTTCATCAGATCCTTTGAACAAGCCATTGACTCCAAAACAGAGAGCAGCAGTGATAAGTTGTACTACCTGGGACAGTACACCAGTGGTAAGCCACAAGACCTGGTCAGAAGCTGTGAACACATGAGACCGGACCGGGGATACATAGAAGCCAGGAAGTTGCTGCAGGAGCACTATGGTAACGAGCTGAAGATAGCCACTGCATATATCGAAAAGGCTACCAAGTGGCCGCAGATCAGATCGGAGGACGGAGAGGCATTGAACGCATATGTTCTTTTCCTCATAGGATGTCGCAACACCATGGAGGATGTTGAATTCATGGAAGAGATGGACAATCCTACGACTATGAGAATCATCATCTCTAAGCTTCCTTACAGGATGAGAGAACAATGGAGAAGAACAGCCTTTGAGATAATGGAGAGACGGAAAAGTAGAGCCAGGTTTGCAGACTTAGTGAATTTCATAGACAAACAGGATAAAATTGCTAGGGACCCATTGTTTGGAAACATCCAGGATGTCAGCCCGACCACCGATGGAAGAGTGAAAGCCAAGCCTGTTGAATCAAAGACTCTCAGGAAAGGTGGTTCCAGGGGAAGCAGCTTTGCAACTATCGTCACCCAGGCCGAGGAAGAAAGGCCCCAGAACTCATCTCCCAAAAAGAGCAGCACAGTGACGTCTGCTAATGCCTTTCAGAAGCCATGCTTATTCTGCCAGAAGAATCATACATTGGATTTCTGCAGCGACATCAAAGCACAGCCACATAAGGACAGAATCGAATTCCTGAAGTGCAACGGCCTATGCTTTGGATGTCTCTCTCAGGGGCACCTGAGTAGAAACTGTAAGCAAAGAACAACATGCAGAGAGTGCACTCGGAAACATCCCAGTCTGCTGCATATCCATAAAGAAGAACAAGCCTCTAAGAAGAGTGAAGAAAACAATACCGACGAGAAGGTTGTCTCAAGTGCTCTGGTGTCGCTAGAACCAGAGACTTGTGGACTCACTAGGGCCGGTGACAGTGACTGTATTCTTGCCATCGTACCAGTAAAGATCAAGTCTAAGAGGAGCGAGAAGCTTGTGGAGACTTACGCCTTCATGGATCCAGGTAGCTCAGCAACGTTCTGCACAGAATCACTCATGCGACAGCTGAACGTTAGAGGCAGAAGAACAGAAATCCTATTACGCACCATGGGTCATGAGAAGTCAATGCAAAGTTATATCCTGTCAGACCTAGAAGTGTGTGGACTTGAAGAGAAGGACTTCATAGACCTGCCTAATGTTTTCACACAGAGGGAGATTCCTGTTAGAATAGGGAACCTAGCCCTGCAGAAGGATGTGGATAGATGGCCTTACCTAGAAAAGGTGCGTCTCCCATACATTGAAGCAGAAATTGGCCTATTAATTGGAACCAATGCCTACAAAACTATGGAGCCATGGCAGGTGATAAACAGCAAGGATGACGGACCCTACGCCGTCAGGACAGCCCTTGGATGGGTAGTCAATGGACCGGTAAGGAGAGATGATGGCCACAAGTCGAACAAGGAGGAACGACAAAACGTCACAGTTAATCGCATCTCTATTGCAAGCATTGAAGAGCTGTTGATACAGCAGTTCAACGCAGACTTCTCAGAACGCAGCTGTGAGGAAAAGACAGAGATGTCACAAGAAGACCATCAGTTCATGGGTTTGATGACAAGGTCTACACAGTTCATTGATGGCCACTATCACATTGGTTTGCCACTGAGAAGACAGACCGCGAAGATGCCGAACAGTCGCTGCATAGCAGAGCAACGCGCCATCAGTCTAAAGAGAAAGCTGAACAAGAACCCCGACCTTCACGAAGACTACAAAGACTTCATGAGAAACATCATAGCGAAAGGCTATGCCGTAAAGGTGCCCGAGGAACAGTTGAACAGAGATGATGGAAGGGTCTGGTACATTCCTCATTACGGGGTGTATCACCCAAAGAAGAAAAAGATCCGTGTAGTGTTTGACTGCGCCGCCTCATTCAGAGGAACTTCACTGAATGACCAGCTGCTTCAAGGTCCTGATCTTACTAATACCCTCATTGGCGTCTTGACTAGGTTTAGACAAGAGCTCGTTGCCGTGATGGCAGACATAGAATCAATGTTCTACCAAGTTAGAATCCCTGACGAAGATGCTGATCTTCTGCGCTTCCTTTGGTGGCCAGATGGCGACGTTAGTCAAGCGATGGTGGAATGTAGAACGGCCGTACACTTGTTCGGAGCCACATCATCTCCCAGCTGTGCAAGCTACGCTCTCAGAAAAACTGCAGAAGATGGCAAAGGCAAAGCACCATCAGAGGCCGTGGAGACAATCTTCAGAAACTTTTATGTTGACGACTGTCTGAAGTCCGTGTCAACAGAAGACGATGCCACCGCACTGTCAAGAGACCTTAGAACTCTGTGTTCGAATGGAGGATTCCATCTGACTAAGTGGATAAGCAACAGCAGAGCAGTTCTAGCTTCTATCCCAGAAAAGGAAAGAGCCACTGAAGTCAAAGATCTGGACCTGAGCCACGATGTCCTTCCTATCGAGAGAGCTCTTGGTGTACAATGGTGCATCGAGTCAGACACGTTCAACTTCAGGATAATGGTGAACGAAAGACCATCCACAAGACGAGGGATTCTCTCCGTGGTCAGTTCCATCTACGACCCTCTTGGATTCCTGGCACCACTCATTCTGCCGGTGAAGCTGATGCTACGAGAGCTGTGTAGCGACAAGAGAGGATGGGATGAAGATATCCCAGAAGGTCAAGCTCAGAGATGGCACAGATGGCTGACAGATTTGCAACAACTTTCTAGCTTCAACGTCAGTAGATGCATCAAGCCCGCGAGTTTTGGAGTTACAAAGACGGCTCAACTACATCATTTCTCGGACGCCAGTGAGGACGGCTATGGCACGGCTACTTACCTCTTGCTGACAAATCAACAGGGCCAGAAACATTGTGCCTTCCTCATGGGGAAATCCAGGGTGGCTCCGCTGAAGCAGGTCACCATCCCGAGACTGGAATTGACGGCAGCGGTTGTTGCAGTTAAAGTTGACCAGGTGATGCGTAAAGAGTTACAGCTCCCATTAGAAGAATCTGTCTTCTGGACGGATAGCACGACGGTGCTGAAGTATATAGAGAATGAGAAGATACGCTTCAAGACCTTCGTAGCAAACAGAATCTCATCCATTAGAGAAGCTACACAACCATCTCAATGGAGGTACGTAAACACCTCATTAAACCCAGCAGATCAAGCCTCACGAGGATTGAAGGCTGAAAACTTCATGAGGAGTGAAACTTGGATACAAGGCCCAAGTTATCTGCTGGAAACAGAGAGATCATGGCCAGAAAGACCAGATATGCCAAGTCAGATTGCTGAAGACGACGTCGAAGTCAAGAGATCAGTCACAGTAAATCTCATAAATATGAAAGAGAACTTTGACACAGTGAACAAGCTTGTTAACCATTTCTCAGGATGGCACCAGTTGAGGAAAGCAGTTGCATGGTTTCTAAGGTTGAAAGAGTTGCTGCTACACCTGAGCGGTAAGAGAAAAGAGTACCGAGCCACTATCAGTCAGTCTGAAAGTAACCCTGATAAGCAGAGAATGCTTCTACAGCAGTATACACATCATCACAAGACCACATTGGGCAAGAATTCATTGACCGTGGAGGATTTGGCCAAGGCTGAGAAGGAGATAGTTCGCTTCAGTCAAAGACAAAGATACCCAGAAGAAATCGAAGCTCTACAGCGAAATACTCCAATCAAGAAAGGTAGTCATATCTACAAGCTGGACACTACACTGCAAGATGGAGTACTGAGGGTGGGAGGGAGACTAAACAAATCTGCTATGCCAGAGGAGGCCAAGCATCCTGCTATCCTTTCTAAGGACCTCCGGGTTGCTACCCTCATTCTTCAGCATATACACCAGAGTATTGGACACAGTGGGAGGAATCACGTGCTTGCGAAGCTAAGACAAAGATACTGGATTCCAGGAGCTAATTCCGTAATAAGAAAAATACTCTCTGAATGCATTGTTTGCAGACGGTTACACGCTAGAGCTGGGGAGCAGAAAATGGCAGACCTGCCTGAAGACCGTTTGTTACCAGACAAGCCCCCATTTACAAACGTAGGGGTGGACTATTTCGGGCCTTTCGAGGTAAAGCGAGGACGGAGCCTTGTCAAGAGATATGGTGTGCTTTTCACTTGTTTGACCATCAGAGCTGTTCATATTGAGGTGGCACACACGCTTGACACTGATTCCTGTATTAACGCCTTGCGGCGCTTTGTCTGTAGAAGAGGACAGGTGTCCATTATGCGTTCTGATAATGGCACTAATTTCGTCGGAGCGGAGAGAGAACTACGGGAAGCTATTGAAGGTTGGAATCAGCTTAAAATACAGGAAGCCATGATGCAAACAGGAATTAAGTGGATCTTCAATCCTTCGGCTGCATCCCACCACGGAGGTGTCTGGGAAAGACAGATACGCACCGTAAGAAAACTACTCAGTTCTGTACTGAAGCAGCAAGCGCTTGACGACGAGGGACTCCAAACCGTTCTGTGCGAGGTCGAAGCCATCATTAATGACCGACCGATAACTAAGACATCAGATGATCCCAATGACCTCGAAGCCCTGACTCCGAACCACCTGTTGTTGTTGAAAACACAGCCAGCCATGCCCCCGGGAGTCTTCAAAAAGGAAGATCTGTATGCCCGTCGGAAGTGGAGGCAAGTTCAGTATATGTCAGACCTTTTCTGGACCAGATGGACAAGAGAATACTTACCTCTGCTACAGGAGCGTCAAAAATGGTCCAAAATAAAGAGGAACTTCATTGTCGGAGACATTGTCTTAATTGTGGATGATTCAGCCCCTAGAAATTCTTGGTTGATGGGAAAAATAATTAAGACCATGCCAGACTCCAGAGGCGTCGTTCGTCATGTTTGTTTGCAAACCAAGACCAGTACCCTGGAAAGACCGATCACAAAGCTCTGCCTGCTACAAGAAGCAGCGTGAAAGGTTCCCGAACGAAAAAAGTGGACACTTATATTGTAAATATGTTGAACTCATTAGTTTATGACTCTTAATGTTTGAGTAATTGATATGCTTCATGTGCCTAGTCAATTAAGGGCCGGAATGTAAGAGCCATAAAAGCTTAAGAAAATACTTTAAAATAGTGGTTAAATGGCATAATACAGTTAATTTACCTGACCGACTTATTGTATTAAGAAACCCCCTATTTTCTTGCTCCAGTAGTATAGTCCGAGACACCCCCTTCATTCTTGCCATAATGGAACAGTCCCTAAGCCACACATGGGTGCAGCCATTTTACAGTTTAAACTGCACGTGGTTGAAGGAGGCAGAAGCTGTGAGGTTTGGAGCAGTACCGTTTTTGACCGTGTTCGTTTATACGTGTTTGCTTTGTAATTCCATTTGTTAAGTGTTATAGTAAACAGTTTAAAAGACAAAGCTACGTTTGGGAACGTTTTATTTCGACACGCGTCTACTCGTTGTTAAAAACCCCACAGCTCAGTGGCTGCCTGTTTGGAAACTAAGAAGCGCCACTACAACCTTCATTGTTTTTAATGTCTTCTTAATGTCTTTAACGGGTCCTTGATGCGTTCTTTATGAATATGGAACTGTTCCCCTTTGTCTGGGTAAACATTTAGATGGCCTTTATCTACAGGCCGATCTGACTGGATCTGCATCCAATCTTTATGTATGTGTGGGCGTCTGGTTTCGTTCTCTCCGAAACGGCTTCCAGAACCTACTGTGGGTTGAATCCACAAAGCTGTCTGAGGACTGCAGGAACCATTTTAAAGTGTCCCAATAAGTTGGTCACGGGGTCTGGCAGCCATTTTGAATGCCCCTTTTTCCTGGGCTTCTTTTAAAACAGTCTTTAAAATCATGGCCTCTTCTGCCATTCGACCCTTATTAATACAATATCAATTTTGCGAATCTTACAGTCCTCCCTGATGATACTATAACTTGCTTGAATTATCATAATTCTGGGTGAGCAAAATTTTCTCACCTTCCATAATTAAACCATCCCCTGTAATTACCTATCTATGACCCCACGACACATGCATTTCCCATTTCAGAAAACCTACAGTGTACATAAAGCATCTATAGATGGCAATACATTGGGTTTAAAAGTTTGAAACACATTCTTCCAGGTGTGGAGGGGGGCCTAATACCCCTACACCACCTGGTTCAAACACCTTATTATCTTTAATAATCACAACTTACTTAATATACTTCAACAATAAAGAGCAAAATACACAAAATCTCACATGAATATTATCAAATAGAGGAGGGAGGGAAACTTTAACTTTATACATAGCAGCATAAATCTAAACGGGTGTCTCTTCTTCTACCCGCACATAATGCTCCCTCCATTCTCCCCTGTTCTCGTACCTCTGTGAATGTTTTACCTTTTTACAGTGTACAAACAGTAAATAAATCACAATAAAAATCTGACACACTACTAGGATATGAGAGGCTATCCTAATCTAAGAAGGGACTTCTATATTAGTGAACAGGTCCCACCATGGTGGGGTCACTATATCCAATATGTCTGCCCATATTTCTAAGGTCTTCTGCTCCAGTGTGTAAAAATGTTTCTGTGAAACGACAACGGCCTTTAATATCTTGGTGAGGTGTTCAGGGAGAGGGGGAATGATACATCCAAAATGTGCAAATAATCGTTGCAGGTCGGTGAAATTCTCTTTGACAGTGATGTGAACAGTGGAAGGTTCAGGAATGGGGACAATTCGCTCTTGGGCCACTTGAACTTCTGCCTTGGGTTTGAAGCAGAATCTGCTGTCGCTCACCGGACACCAGCCGTGCTGTCCATGTTGGTAGTGGGGTGCTGCAGTGGTGACACAGTATGTCCCACCTCTTATCTATGCCACCTGCGGGGGCACATGGCCTTGTGCCATTGCCTCAATGGTGCAAATTATAGGCTTCGCGCCAGCAGTTCTGAACCCACACTGTGGTTTCGAATAGGCATTCAAGTGCTGGGGACACAGGATGATGTGTGCTTCCTGGCTCTGGCACCCCGAGAGGTCAGTACCCATCATTGCATGCTCCCATCGAATGACGTAAGGTGGGACCGCTGTGTAGCGAATGTGTGCACCCCCTTGACTGACTCCAATGTTCTCCACCCTGTATACCGGGGCAGGTTTAGCTGTCTTACCCATAACCGGCATTCTTACCACTATACCCATAATGGTGTGATTAGACCGTCCACAGTCCATTGGGACTGGGTAGGCCTCTGAAGCTAGTCTGAGCTGGCACGGACTCAATGCGTTCTCAAAAGGGTGGAGGGCTGCGAGGTGCTTGTTGCTGATCCAGGAGGGGACTAAACCTTGTTTTAAACCCTCCAGATTACTGCGGCCCTCGCCCAGTAACCACGCCCCATACAGCACACAAGCTTTGCTCTGCGCAGCCTGATCGGACGCATTCCGATCCTCCCTGATGAGAGCATTTACCGTTTTAGCGTGTTTCTCCAGCTCAGATATTATTTCCTTTAAGTGCAGTGTCATGGCCTGGTCCTCATGTAACTCAGAACCCACTACCTTATTCTCATCAGTCAGTATCTTTCTTAACTGTGTTTTTAAACCATTGATCTGGGTCTGCAGCTCCACGTC
This sequence comes from Somniosus microcephalus, assembly GCF_052327205.1. Classification (NCBI taxonomy): domain Eukaryota; kingdom Metazoa; phylum Chordata; class Chondrichthyes; order Squaliformes; family Somniosidae; genus Somniosus; species Somniosus microcephalus. Next base: position 134,878,979 of record NC_140987.1, read on the forward strand.
ATCCAGAGTGCTGATTGTTAAGTCTGTGTGTTCTAGTTATTGTTAATAAGAATCACTGCACACAGACCACAAGAATAAATTCAACAGGTCTTTACTAGTCGAAGGTCAGGCTGAACTGCCCAATAAATCATTACACAGCACTTATATACCGGTGTGGTCACCACCGGTATTACAGTATACAGCAGCCAAGATAAAGTAGTGCATCTCTTAAAATAGTTCTCTTAAAGGTGGAACGGTTACATACACCACAATCCTCCCTTTTTAGCTTAACAGTATATATTCCCCATTTAACATAACATAATAACATATATACACAACTTCATGTAAAAACAGTTCACAGATTCAGTCTCTGAGGAGGCCTCCTGATCCGAGACGGATAACGCCTTTCAGGGGTCTCTGGTTCTCGTTGCTGGGGTGACTCATCCAGTTGATCCCCTATGGATAGGACATCATCATCAGGTATATTCACTTCTGAGGTAGATGCTTCAGGTTCACTAACTTCCTCCACGGTTGTCTCTGTCGTAACCATGGGCTCGACCCTTGTTCTCGATCCCACCAGTTGGTCAGCATGACGTCGCATTAAGTTTTCACCAACATCTACCGTGTACATCAGGGGTCCTTGTCTGGCCCGAATTGTTCCAGATTGCCATTTCTCATTTTTATAGTCCCTGGCTAACACCGGTTGTCCTATTTCAAAACTCTGAGTGGGCTTGTTATTGATATGCTGGAACTGTTTGTTTTCGACTTCCCTCCGCACATTTGGTTTTAACAAGTCCAACCTGGACCGCAGCCTCCTGCTATAGAACATCATGGCAGGACTTTGGTTTGTTGTTGCATGGGTGGCGTTTCGATATGCCAGTAGGAAATTGTCCACCTTGTGTTGCAGTGGAATCTGATCTTCGCTCATGACCTTTATTGCCTTTTTGAATGTCTGTACAAACCTCTCGGCCAGCCCATTCGTAGCTGGATGATATGGGGCAGAGGTATAATGTTTCACCCCATTCTTCTTCAGGAATTTCTGGAATTCCTCTGACACGAACTGTGGTCCGTTGTCTGAACATATTTGCTCTGGCAATCCATTTCTTGCAAATATCGTTCTTAGCACCGCGATCGTCTTCTCCGAGGTAGTGGTAGTCATTTTAATCACTTCTGGCCATTTAGGATGTGCGTCCACCGCAATTAAAAACATGGAGTCCATGAATGGACCAGCAAAGTCAATATGTACACGTTGCCATGGGGTTGAAGGCCATTCCCATGGATGCAGCGGTGCAATTGGAGGTGCATTTTGGGCTTTTTGGCACCCTGAGCAGCTTTTCGTCAGATCCTCTATCTGTTGGTCGATACCCGGCCACCACACATAAGCCCTAGCAAGGCTTTTCATCTTGACTCCCCCCAGATGACCTTCATGTAGTTCTTTTAGAACTCTCTCTCTTAACTTAGGAGGGATAATCACCCTTGTTCCATACATCAATGTTCCCTGACAGATGGACAGCTGTTCTCGTCTTGCTGAGAATGCCGGTAACAGTGGATCACCATGGGCTGGCCATCCCTTTACTGTCAATTCGTAGACCCGGGACAGTGTTGGGTCATTCCGAGTCTCCCTTTCAATATTTGCATTGGTGACAGGTAAACATTCGATGATGGTCAAGTAAAATAACTCCACCGGGTCAACCGTCGGTGCCTCCTCCTCAGTAGGTAGTGGCAGGCGCGACAGCCCATCAGCATTACCATGCTGCTTTGTACCTTTGAATTCTATCTGATATTGATGTGCCCCTAGGAAAAGGGACCATCTCTGGAGCCTCTGTGCTGTCATCACCGAAACACCCTTCTTAGGGTTAAAAATGGATACCAACGGCTGGTGGTCTGTCAGCAGTGTAAACTTCTGGCCCTGCAGGTAATGATTAAACTTCTTTACTCCCCACACAAGGCTGAGAGCCTCCCTATCTATCTGAGCATAGTTGTGCTCAGCGGAGGTCAATGATCTGGATGCAAATGCGACTGGCCTTTCCAAGCCATTTGGCAACTTGTGTGAGAGTACTGCTCCAATACCATAAGGAGAAGCATCACAAGCTAAACGAATAGGTAGCATTGGGTTGAAGTGAGCCAACACTTCCTCTGAGGTGATCAATGCCTTGCTTTTGCGAAAGGCCTTCTTACAGTCCTCGCTCCACTTCCATGGTACTTCTTTCTGCAAAAGAGCGTTCAGCGGGTGCAGCGCCGTGGATAGATTTGGCAGAAACTTATGGTAATAGTTAATCAACCCTAGGAACGACCTCAACTGGGATACATTTTCCGGAGCGGGAGCCTTCACAACAGCTTCGATCTTGTCAGGTGACTTGTGCAGCCCCTCCTGGTCAATGACATGACCACAGTACGAGATCCGTTTCTGAAAGAACTCACATTTCTGGCGATTAACTCGAAGTCCATATTCCTTCAATCTGGTGAGCACCAGTTTCAAATTTGCAAGGTGTTCCTCATCATCATCTCCTGTAATCAGGATATCGTCCAAGTAACATTGAGTGCTTGGAATTCCCTGTAATACCTGCTCCATGGCCCTCTGCCAAATTGCTGGAGCCGAAGCCACTCCAAAAACCAGTCTATTATATCGATACAAGCCTCTGTGCGTGTTGATTGTGAGATACTGGCGCGACTCTTCCTCAACTTCCATCTGTAAGTACGCTTGCGCCAGGTCTATCTTGGTGAAGTGTTTCCCGCCAGACAATGAAGCAAAGATATCCTCAATCCGCGGAAGCGGATATTGCACCGTGTGAAGCACCGGATTAACCGTGATCTTGAAGTCTCCACAGATGCGGACCTTCCCCGGTTCCCCTGGCTTGTTACTCGATGAACGCTTCATGACGGGAACAATGGGCGTGGCCCACTCACTCCAGTCCACCTTAGACAGTACTCCTGAACGTTCTAGCCCTTCCAGCTCAGCTTCCACAGCAGGTCGTATCGCATAAGGTACCGGTCTGGCTTTGAAAGATTTTGGGTTTGCATGTTCTGCAATCTTGATTTTTGCCGTAATTCCTCTCAGTGTTCCCAGTCCCTGTTGGAACACCTCTTTAGCCTCATCCAATATTCTGGACAATCGTTCAGGTTTGACATATTTTTTTCCGGAATCTACCGTTATTGCTTTTAGGGAGTGCCAGTCCATATTTATTTTCCTGATCCACTCCCGTCCCAGAAGTGGTGGACCTCCCTCAGGTAGTACATATAAGTCCATTCCTTGGTGTTCTTTGCCCTTGTGTACCACCTTGACTTTTATCTTTCCGATGGGGTATACTCTTTGCCCCGTGTATGTCTGCAATACTATCTCCGTATCCCGTAGGGGAATATGTGTGAATAACCTTTTGTAATCTTGCTTATTCATGACCGTCAACGCCGATCCGGTGTCCAATTCCATCTTCACTTGGACTCCTGCTATCTGAAGTGTGACCCAGATAGTTTGTAGGTCAGCTTCCTTACTCACATTGTGAATTCTCAGACTACCCAGTTCCTTGCTGTTGGAGTCTGAATCCGAATTCTGTTCATCCGAACTCTTCTCAGCCACCTTATGTACCTTTCTGCACTTTTCCTGCGGTGACTTTTTGTTGCTGGTCTTCTTTCCTGACCGGCATACTTTAGCTATGTGACCAAGCTTGCCACATTTTCTACATTCCTGATTTTTAAACCAGCATTGGTTCTGATCGTGTGTTGTCTTTCCACAACGATAACATTTCGCTGTACCCAAAGCCATTTGATCTACGCTGAGTACCGCTGCCTTCAGCTGCATTTCCGCAGTGCCTCTCGCTGCGGCTTCGTGCGATGCTACAATAGTGACAGCCTTATCAAGTGTAAGATCATTCTCTTCAAGCAGCCGCTTTTGTGTTCCTTCTTTCGACAATCCACACACGAATTTGTCTCTCAGTGCCTCTGTCAGTCTTTCCCCAAACTGACAGTATTTTGCTAGCTTACGCAGTTCAATTAAATACTCCGCGTTGCTTTCCTCTTTCAGTTGCGTTCTCGCATAAAATTTAAATCGTTCCGCTAACATCAGCGGTGTGGGGTTCAAATGATTTCTCAGGACAGCAACAATATTAGCGAAAGCCTGATCCGCCGGTTTAGCTGGTGATAGAAGATGCTTCAATAGCCCGTATGTCTTCGCACCCATTGCGTTTAGTAAGGTTAGTGCTTTATCTTCATCTGATATTTTATTTGCCTTACAATAAATCTCTATGCGTTCTACATACGTGGCCCAATCTTCAACATCGGCATCGAAATCGTTGATGTTACCACGCTTAGGCATCCTCGCAATCTTCTTGAGAAACAAAAAGACATTTTTCTTTTATTTTTTTTTTTCAAAATGGCGGTTTCCCGCGCTTGTCTTCTTCCCCCGCCTACGAAAATGGCGGCTTCCCGCGTTTGCCTTTCTCCCCCGCTGGCTGTAATGGCGATTGCCGTATTGCTGTGTTTGCCCTCCCCAGCGGTTCTCAAATCGTGCCTCCCAGCCCCTCTTGCAGTCCGGTCCTTTCCCCCGGCTGCGGCTGAGTTCTCCGCGTTTTAAAATTTTTTTTAAATTATTTTTATTTTCTCCCGCGCCTCGCGGCCTCGGTAGCTGCCCGGCCTTTTTCCCCGGTCGCGGTCGAGCTCTCTCTCGACGCTGTTGCGTCTCCCAGCCCGCTTGCAGCCCGGTCTTTTACACCGGCTGCGTTTGCATTCACCGCGGCTCCCATGCCTTACGCTGCCCCAGTCTCAGCGCCTCTGGCCCCGACTTCTGTCCGGCTCTTTTCCCCGGCCGTGGTCGAGTTCTCCGCCCTTATATCCTCTGTTTTTCCCTCCCCTACTTCACAGCCAACGTGGCCGACTTGCTGCTCGTCGCTGATCGGCTTACCCACCACCGTGGCAGAAGGGATGATCACTGCCTGTTGCTGATGGAAGGCTTCGTGTCAGGATTCTTCCTTGCTCTTCAGACCCGAGTCTTTTCTCAGCAGGATGATGAGGGCGGATGCCTCTTCTCGACGCCCGTTAAACTGCCTTGGATATATCTCTGCCGCAGGGTAAGATCGTCATCGTCACCACTGTTAAATCTGTGTGTTCTAGTTATTGTTAATAAGAATCACTGCACACAGACCACAAGAATAAATCCAACAGGTCTTTACTAGTCGAAGGTCAGGCTGAACTGCCCAATAAATCATTACCCAGCACTTATATACCGGTGTGGTCACCACCGGTATTACAGTATACAGCAG